>NC_088382.1:37393666-38024833 GCF_037993035.2 Macaca fascicularis
CAGAATCATGAGCCAATTAAGCCTCTTTTCTTTACAAATTACCCAGTCTCAGGCATTTCTTTGCAGCAGTGTGAGAATGGACTAATACAGTAGGTTAATTGAATTGCAGTCATCTATCACTAAAAATGCCATATATCATTTAAAAAAAAGGCAACAGCAGCAAAGAAAATAGGTTCAATTTGAATATTCAAATTTGAGATCAGGCAAGCTAACATTACATCTAATGGATTCTGGGTAAAACAGATTTGGAGAAAATTCTCCCAAAGCATTAGATAAGAGGCAGATAAGAGATGCTAAGCTTTGGAGATAGTCAAGGAAAGAGGAATATAATCCAATCTTGATGGGGCTCAGAGAAATGGTGAGGATGGAGAGGTGATCAGTACTTGAATGAAACTGTATGAAAATACTCAAGGAAGTTTGCAGAAATTGTCCCATCAGAAATGATTGATGTCTCTTAGAAGCCTAGGAAAATGACTAGTTGGAGTTCAGCATGGGTATTACAGTTGACAGCCTGAGAGGGTAAGGTAGGAAATAGATGATTTGAGACTCTCACATTTAACGCAGGAACAAAGATATTGCTGCCTGTAAGATTAACACAAAACAAATAATTACTCTAGTTTTCTCATTCCTGAGGCTGCAGTCATTTTTACAATCCCCGTATTCCAGAATCATTCTTCCTCTTTTTATGTCACTCCAAGTTTCATCTCTTCTGCTTGAGACAGGATTGTTGTTAAAAAACAAAAGATATAGGGCATCAATATTCTTTGTACCTCTGGTATACTGTACGTGTGCAAAACAATCACCTTATTTCGTGATTGTTGTTGTTATTAGTATTTTATTATTTTACTATTTTTATGTTCTTTCTGGAAATAGCATTATCTGTTGTCAGAGGTAACTGATGCCCAGTAAAGGAAAGCAATGGTAAAAATTTTATTAGCTTCTCTGAATAAGAAACACATCCTGTTGATCCTGCTTGCATTTAATTAGCCGGGCTTCAAATTCTTTACTTCCATACTTCACAGTGGAATATCTGAATAACCTCATAATATAATAGCTAATAGAGAATTTAAAGACTATTAATAATTTTTCTTTTTTCTCTTCTTTTTCTTCCCCTTCTCTTCCTCCTCTTTTCTTTTTCTCTCTCCTCCTCCTCTTCCTCTTATTATCCTTGACACATACTCACAGTGCCTTCAACATTTACCCAAATAGTGTGTTTTTGACTTTCCCTTATTATGGCTGTCATTTGCTTTTTATGTCTTTTTTGTGCTTATTTTTTCTTACATTAGGACATCTGGAAGGGAACCCAATGCTCCATCTATGGTTTGACTTTAGAGAGTCAGAAGAGGCTGATTATGAGATTTGTCTGGGATATAGTTTCTACTGTTGCAGTTAAGTATGTCAGATTTGTGATATCAAAATAATAACACAAATTATATCAGACCCAAGTTATGTACCTCTCCAGTTTTGCTTGGTTCCACCTGCCTCCAGGTTTCTCCGCCACTTGCTCTTTAGGGTCTTGATGCAGCTGATACCTCTCATGACTTCTCCAGCTGTCCCTCCCTCCCCTCTCTTAGGCTGCTCTCCAGCACTGCCCTTGTTGTTTCCCCTGTGGCAGAAGTCTCAGCTCCTCAAATACTCAGACTCAACCCATCTACAGCAAGAGAAGCTCTGGTTCAACTCATGGCTTCAGGACCCAGATGAAGTACCCTGGGGCATGAGATCTGGCTTGTCCAGTGGACACTTGAAGGGCCAGGTGATACAGATAGATGTGTGAGAATATTAATGCCCCCCAGGACAAAATTTGACCAATGACAGAAAAAAGACAGAAGAGAGCCAGTATATTTCTTTGTCCTTCCTTCCTTCTGATGAGATGCTTTAATGTGTTTAATCAGTTCAAAGTGCATGGAGACATTCTACATGAAGGAACAATCAGCTAAGTTTTCTTGTGCAGGTATGGGTGACATTATTACTCACAGCCTTTTATTTGCTTTTCTCCTTCCCTGCCTCATGTCCCTATCTCCAATCTTGCTGCCTAGTATTTCTATGAAAGCAAAGCATCTAAGCTTTGTCTTGGGCTTTGTCTTCTAGGGAGCTTAGGCTAAGCCACATACTGAGTCTGTAATCATTTATGCGACAAACACTTAACTAAGTGCTTTTCATGCAGTCTAGATAATGTGTCGAAAAGCTGTGGCACTTACTTGGAAACTTGCTCACAGTCTAGTAGCAGTAATAAATTATTCATCTTTTACATATAAAATTTTGTTAAATCACAGCTTTGCTAAATGATATCAGTAGAGATGATTTTTAATAGAGATTAATGAAAATTTGGCACTAGGATTTAAATAACACTTAATCATAGTAGTTTCTCATGTAATTTAACATACTGAAAAGCATTGGGTTTATGGTCATCTATAAAGTTCCATTTAATGAATGTCTTATAATTAACCATACTCTTAAGTTTGGTTATGTTGTTTTTCTTCTTTTCATCCTCTCATCTGTTGTTCTTTCTTCCTTCTTTTCTCTCTTCCACAACCTTCTCCTTCTCTTCTTTCTCTTTGCTTGCACGTATGATGCTGGAGGTGGGCATTTTGGCATGTAAATCCTGACCTGGTTTTATGTATCTTTAGGAAAGATTCCTAGAAGTGAAAAAATGTGTCAAAGGATTAGAGTGCTGTGCCAAAAGTATACTGATAGGGATTGTTAAATTTCTCTATCATAAGTTCATCAAGTCAATCTTTACTAAAATAAAACTCATAAGTTCCTGATTATTGATATTTTAATGGGAGAATATAGGATATTACTATTTTTACTATTTAATTGGTATAGTTCAATATATTTCCTGAACAGCTTAGTATGTAATCTGTTTTTCTTTTATGAATTATGTATTTATATCTACTGGAGTTTTAGTATTTTTCTTATTAGCTTGTGGGAAAACTTTACATATCGTGAATATTGTCTGTTTTCCTGTGTGTTTCTACAAATATGTTTCTTAGCTTAGTGTTATTTGATGGTACTTAGCCTTCCTAAACTTTAGGTTTTTAATTCATGATTTTACTTTTAAATATGGCAGTCCTTTTTGCATCCTGTTTCTCAATATTTTATTATTTGATTTTCAACTTTGTCTCAGTTGCAAATTAGACAAGAGATACCTTTTTGAAAGACTTTTTAAAAAATGCAAAACAAGAAACATAGACCCCAATAAGGCAAAAGCCAGAGTCTTGGTATTTGAGGTTCTACTGCTAGTCAGTTCAAAGTTTGCTAATAAATGTAACTTAGTGATTTATCTTTCATGAATGCCTTTCTCTCTCTCTCTCTCTTTTTTTTTTTTTTTTTCACAAAAACACTTGGCGAGATTCCTTGTCTCCAGATCTCAGCAAGATGTTTGATGGTGTCCACACACAGCATTCCTCTTGCTGGCTCCATCACAGCCACACAAAAGGGAATGACAGGACTTGGATAGATTGTGTTTCTGAAAAAGTGTAATGATTATTGAAAAGCAGTATAGGGTTCCGCTGTTCCCACAGTTGTTCATTAATACATCTCCTATTATTTCTGGAAATGAGATTATAGAGTAATATTTTTAGATTCTAAATTTGTATATTAAGAATTGGGACAAACTTTGAATCAGTATGCAGCATTGGAGAGACGCCAGAGTTCACTGTCAACAAGGTTAACCAAAAATGTTCCTGTGACCTCATCTAAACCTAGGAGGTTCCTCTGGGACTGGAGATCAGTTTACGTCATGTTATGAGGCTTTATTCTAGTTGGGGGTATGTATTAGCCCGTTTTCACGCTGCCGATAAAGACATACCGAAGACTAGGTAATTTATAAGGAAAAAGAGGTTTAATGGACTCACAGTTCCACATGGCTGGGAAGGCCTCACAGTCATGGTGGGAGCCAAAAGGCACATCTTACATGGTGGTAGATGAGGGAGAATGAGAAGTGAAAAGGGAAACCCCTTATAAAACCATCAGATCTTGTGAGACCTACTCACTACCACGAGAACAGTATAGGGTAAACTGCCCCCATGATTCAATGATCTCCCATCAGGTCCCTCCCACAACACAGGGGAATTCTGGGAGCTACAATTCAAGAAGAGTGTGGGTGGGGACACAGCCAAACCATATCAGGCTGTAATTCCTTCTCAGTCTTGTTTTCTGTTCCCACACTTCGTGGATTTTAAAAACTAACCTTGATAGAGAAGAATGAAACCAATGAGGAATAGTTCTGTCTTCTCTCTGCCATTCTTAGGGTGTATAATAGTGTGTGGAATGCACCAGTAATTATGATTTCTGTTGTTCTAGTTATATGGTTTCTTCTTCATTCTTTTCCTCTCTTTAGGCCCATAAGAATAAAATCACCCAGCATGAAATCAATGTTCACATGTGGGAGCAAATGTGGGCTGGAGCTGCCTGAGGTTTATGGGCTGACCATCGTTGGTACTGAGCACACACACAGAACTTTGCTTCTATAACTCACTCTTGACCCTGACAAAGCCTTCTTTGAGACCTTGCAATCAATCAACTGGCACTGTGAGCTGTGGACTAACATTTCCATCCTGCAGGGAAGGGCCGGGACCACCAGACCTGCGTTCATTTATGCAACATAAATCTGGTTGTATCTGATGTCTATCAATAAATTAGTTTCACCTTGTTTCTCAGTTTCTTCTATCAGGAAGGGAAAGGGACTACCAAAGCTGTATGTCTGCTTCTGTCTAGGCATCCTTTTTTTCCTTCCCGGAGAAGATCCCTGGAAAAGTACCTTTACTTTGCTTGGGGCACAGTTTCCTTGAATGTCACCACGAGTCTGACTAAAGAAGACAAAAGAGTCTGGTTTGGATGAGAATGTCTCCTGTGCTGTTTAACCTTTAGGTCAATAAATGTCCCTGGATCCCAGCTGTGGAGATGGATAACACATACGTTTAACTTTAACCTGCAAGCTGTTGGGGGCAAAGAGGATAGGAAATTCAATTCCAAGCTCCAGTTGTTGCTGATCAGACTTGACATGTGTGCCTGGACAATAAGATTTGTGACCTAAGCAGAATAAATATAAGCCTAATCCCAATTAGCATGTATAACCAGTTGTGCTCCAAGCACTGGGGCTCAATTTTGTACTCCCTAAATACAGAGGAAGAGATCCTGGGGGAAGACTGGGGCCTAGGAGATGTGCTAGTTCCATTTTCCCTCTAGGCCTGTTACTCAACTTTGCTAAACTTCAGTTTTATTACCTACAAACTGAAGATAAAAGTAGTATCTGTCTCATGACTTTCTTGAGAGTATTAAATGAGAACACAGCATGCAAAGCGTCAGCACGGGGCCTGGTACATAGTTTTAAATAATAGGATAATAGTAATAATAACATAATAACAACTAATAATAAATAGGCAATGATATCTTTTATCTACATCCCTGGATACTAATAATAAGAATATCAATAATAAACATTTTTATCATTATCGTCATTATCAAGGGCCAAGAAGTGAGACAAAATGCGTCATTACAAACACACAACTGTTTTTCCAAAGACCTAAAAGAAAATCACAGACGTGAAGTCTTTCTGACTCCCAGAGATATTTTTCCTCTCTTTCTTTTTCTCAAAACAAAGACAGTTTGTTTAATCTTTTCTTTGTATAATAACATTAAATTTATTTTTTCACTCATGTATGCCCCTAAACTAGATTATAAGCCACTCTAGAACAGAGGATGCCAATTAGATAGTTATGCATGAGGTAGGTATGGACAGACACAAACAAGTTAGGACTCATTTTTAGAAGTCAGGGTGGGTACCATCATTGCCATTTTGAAAAGGAGCTCAGGGACTTCCTAGGGGATGAGACCACTTGAAGAATGACAGAACTTATTTTTCATGTCCGGAAATAAATCCTAAAGTCGTCACTTAAAACTCGCATTTCTCAGTCCTTTCCCTCAACATTCTCTCCTTTGGCAGTGACACAGGCAGACCATCATTTATTCTGATGGAGGAAGAAGCCATAGATTTTTTTCCCTACATTTATGGACCTGTGTATATTAGAGGTTAATTGAAGGTTATAAATCTTCCAACAGAGTCCCAATTTAATGCAAAATCTATAGTCACTTGTGAATAATCAATAATGGAAATAGAAGCTAGTAATAGTAGTGATCATAGTAATGAAAATGTAACTAGTGGTAATATATAATTTCCTAAATCTTTTACATGCTAAACATTGTGTACAACACTTTCCATTTTCTAGCACATTTTAATTTTACAATAAGCCTGTGGTACAGGTAATTATTTCACTATATATGAAAACAGAGCCAGAGGTTATGTAAATACCCAAGGTCTTTTTCATTCTTAGAAAATATTGATGGAGTACCTACCATGTGCCCTAGAAATTGGGGATATAGCACTCAATATGGCAGTGAAAAATCTCTGCGTTTTGGAGCTTACATTCTAGCAGGAGAGGCAAAGGATAAATAAAATCAATAAAACATATAGTATAATAGATGCAATATGTGCTAAGGAGAAAAATAATGCAGGCAGGAGAGTTAGGAAGTGTCAGAGGGAGGTTGCAGTTTTGGATGAGTGGCCAGGGAGGGTCTAAGAAAATGACATTTGAGTAGAGACATAAAGAAACTGAGGGAACCACCCATGCATGCATTTGGTGGAAGAGCATTTCAGGAAGTGGATAAAGTAAATGCAAAGTCCCTATGTTAGGAATATTCCAGGAGTGTTTGAAGAACATACAAGAAGCCAATGTGACAGGACTGAGCAAATGAAGTCAGAGATGTTACTGAGGCTAGACTATGTAGTAAGGCAGGATGCCTTTGAGAACTTGAGTGGGGGAATGAAACAAGCTTTTCTGTATAATTTTAATTTAAAAAAAAGTTGGGTTAATTTGAAAGTTAGGGAAAATTTGCAAAGATAGCACAATGTTCCCATAATTTGCTCAGTTTCCCCTAATGTTGACATCTTATGTGACCATGATACATTCACCAAAACTAAGATATTAACATTGTTACATTACTGTAACCAAAATTGCAGACTTTATCTGGACTTCACCCATGTTTCTGCTGTTTATCTGTTCTGAGAAAGCATGCTGCATTTATTAATCGTGTCTCCTTAGTCTTTTTGGATCTTTCTTCAATATTTTCTTTTACTTCAAGACTGAGATTTTTGAAGAGTACTGGTTATGTTGTAGAATATACCTCAATTTGGATTTGTCTAATGTTTTCTCATGATTATTCTGGGCTTATGGTTTTGGAGAAGAGTGTCACAGAGGCAAGCTGCTCTTCATCACAACATATCACAAGGTACGTAATATCCAGATGATGTATCACTGGTTATGTGAACCTTGATCGTTTGGTTACGGTGGTGTTTGCCTGATTTCTCTACTGTGAGGTTACTATTTGTCTCTTTACCTTCTCTATTCTTTGGATTTGGGTCACTAAATCCAGCCTACACTTAAAGGGAAGTGAATTAATTTATACCTCCCTGACCTACTTTTTGATGGATGGTTCTCGCTGTGGTGCTGAGAAAAGTCTAGGAAACCATTGCACAAATCTCATTGCACAAAGAGATTGTGGTGGCTTTGACTGGGGTAGCACAGTGGAGGCAGGCGGACATAGTTGGGTTCTGGATATATGGTAAAAATACAACCTAATAGGATTTACTGACAGATTGGTTGTGGGATGCAAAGAGGCATCAAGGATGACTCTAAATCCCTGGAAATATGGAGGTGGCATTTGCTAAAGTGAGGAGCAGTGCAAGATGAGTTTACATTGCTAGTAAGTGTGGGTTAGTGAGGGTGTAAACCTGGTTTGTCTGATCCTAAAGCCCAAACTCTCAGCTCCTGTGCTCCTCATTTCTGTGACTGACTCACATCATCTGGGGAGTATGTTCTGTCAGAGAGCGTAACAAAAGTTCAAAGTATTCTTACTGTGAGTTTATTCCTCCCCACTTTGTAGCTGATCTTCACCAGCAAGACCTTTCTCCAGGTGTCTGGCCAGGGTGCGTTTCCTCTTGCCCAGCAGGTACATGGCAGCTTGCCAATAACAATACCGAGGATGGGGAACATTTGGGGCCAGCCGTCTCCTATTATGATCATCATGGACTTTTATTGGATTCCTTTATTATCTTGCTGCAAATGCTGGCTTTTTCCCTGCTAATTAAACAGCAATTTTTTATTGTTATTGACAAAATTAGCCAATAACACATGCCCTAAAGCAATCTAAATTAGTCAAGGTTAAGGGATGTTCTATGATTTTCAGCACTAAAAAACGACGTTATTTTAGAGACGTTTGGCCACATTGGACGAACTCATTTTACAGGCTAAATGGAAAATGATGTGGAGACAGATGTTCATTTATACGTCTTACAACCCCTCTTCTTTTTCGTTTAGTTTTTGTCAATTTCAGTGAGAGTTCTGCTGTAAGATGGTGGCTCCCCTGCACTTGGTTATAGGCACGTGTATTTGAGATACTTTCAGCTAACCATGGGTGTGTGCTGGTGGTTATATACCTGCTAAAATATTTTCTCATAATATTTAGAATAACATCTAACCTCCTCATTATGGCAAGCAAAGTCCTGCAAGATCTACTGCCTACTTCTCCATTCTCACAGTATTTCAGCCAGAGAAGCCTACTTTTTGCCCTAACACTGTCAATCTTCCCTACCTCAGTGCCTTTGCACTTTTTATCCTTCCAACTTAGTTTAGGTTCAGGGGGTACATGTGTGGGTTTTTTACATGTGTAAATTGTGTGCAATGGGGGTTTGGTGTACAGATTATTTCATCATACAGGTAATGAGCATAGTACCAGATAGGTAGTTTTTTGATCCTCAGTCCTCACCTTCCCACACTCCTTCCTCAGGTAGGTCCTGTTGTCTATTTTTCCCTCCTTAGCGTCCATGTGTACTCAGTGTTTAGCTCCTACTAATAAGTTAGAACTGGTGGCATTTGGTTTTCTGTTCCTCTGTTAGTTTGCTTTGCATAATGGCTCCATCCATGTTTCTGCAAAGGACATGGTATCATTCTTTTCTTGTTTTTAATTCTTTTTTTTTTCTTTTTTTTTTTTGAGACCAGAGTCTCACTCTGTCGCCAGGCTGGAGTGCGGTGGTATGATCTTGGCTCACTGCAACCTCTGCCTCCTGGGTTCAAGCAATTCTCCTGCCTCAGCCTCCCAAGTAGCTGGGACTACAGGTGCATGCCACCACACCCAGCTAATTTTTGTATTTTTAGTAGAGATGGGGTTTCACCATGTTGGCCAGGATGATCTTGATCTCTTAACCTCATGATCTTCCTGCCTCAGCCTCCCAAAGTGCTGGGATTACAGGTTAGCCACCACTCCTGGCCGATCTCACTCTTTTTTATGGCTACATAGTATTCTATGGTGCATATGTACTACGTCTTCTTTATCCAATCCATCATCGATGGGCAGTTACATTGATTCTATGCTTTTACTATTGTGAATAGTGCTGTGCTGCGCATACTCATGCATGTGTCTTTGTAGTAGAACAATTTATATTCCTTTGAGTATATACCCAGTAATGGGATTGCTGGGTCAAACAGACGTTCTGTTTTAAGTTCTTTGAGAAATCTCCAAACTGCTTTCTACAGCAGCTGAACTAATTTACATTTCTACTGGCAGTATATAAGCATTCCCTTTCTCTGCAACCTTGCTAGCATCTGTTATTTTTTGACTTTTTAATAATAGCTGTTCTGATTGGTATCCTTTGCACTAGTGTAACATTTGCCTACAGTCCTTGTCCTCTGTGCTTTGAAGAGCTCATTGATTTATATTTTTCATATTTTAATTAAAATATTACCTTTGCAGAGGGGCCATTTTTTTTCCTACCAGATCTAAAACCGAAATGTTCTGGTATTGTCTTATATGGCAATCACTTCTCTTCAGCATCACTTCCTAGTATAATACCCTGTTCATTTTAGTTGTAGCACTTTGAATAATCTGAAATTATTATTGCTTATTTCCTTGATCTCTTGATTATTTTCTGACTACTTCTTCTAGAATACAAGCTTGTTAATGGCAGGAGCATCACTTACTTTTTCACTGCTGTATCTTCAACAATCAGAGAAAATGCCTCAAAATAATGAATCAACAAATATGTGTTAAGTGAGTGAGTTGTGTGTCCTAAGAGTTTCCTGAAAAAAGATTATAAACCGTTCACTTCATCATGTTAAATAGGAACAAATGGAAAATGTATCCTAGGGTAAATAAACTGCAGGAAAGCCTTTTGATTTGAGGATTCAAACTATGTGTTTTGAACTGTGTCAGAACAAGTGGCTAGTGTGGACTGGAGCAAGATGTGGATAAGAAGAATCTAGCAGAAGCAGATCAGAACCAGGCATCTGAGCAGAGCTAGTGCATTTCCACCAGCATGCAGTAGCCAAGTCGCAGACTACACTAATTCCCAAGAGATTAGTTTCTGTGGACTGGCTCTCTTTCACACATCATGCTCCCAAAGAATCCCAAGTTGCTTTATCATGCAATTCCCAGAGGGGTTGTCAAAAAAACAAAGAAGGAGAGACATGAGGATATTTTAGAAGCCAATTATCCTTAAAAGTTTATTTATTCATTTCCATTCCAGTCTCTGTGGAGCAATGGCAGAATTCTCTAATGGGTACTTGATTTTTAAAGATGAAAAATGAATAGGAATCTGAGCATCTCAAATTAGGTTTCAGAAGCATCTGATGCATGAAATAACAGTGGAAAAGTATATAAAAAGACCTGTGTCTTCTGGGCAAGTGTGTTTACCGTCTAAAATGAGCAACCAAAACCAATATCATGTTGTCCATTTACAGGCTACAGCATTTGGTGTCAAGGCTCTGACCGTGCCCTTTTCCTTGGAGTCCTCAGCCTTCGGATTCGTATCAAATCAGATAAATGTGAGCCACAGAGCTAGTGTCCAGTTATAATTCTCAAATATAATATCTGGATCTAAAATCTATTTAACCTTGGCAGGAGGCAAAGCCACTCAAAATTCAGAGACAGGGGGGCACTGGAGGAGTTCTCTGTGAGTCAGGCTGCACCTCCAGCTAGATGCCGGTAGGAACAGGGAGGTATGGGAAAGGAAGGAGGGCCCGTGGCCCCCCGGCCCAATTTAGGTTTTCTAAGGGAGACTAAGATAAAATTTGAGTATGAATAAGCCAAAATGTGAGACTATTTTGGAAAGAAAATGTGTATTAAGGAGCAGAAACAAATAATAAAAGGGGCCCTGCACTATATCCATCTAGCAGAGGCATCTCAGGTTGATTTTACCCTTATTAGTTTTTGTTTATTTTGCTCATTTTCTTTTTCTTTAATTCTGTTTGACATTCAGTCTCTCCTTGAGGAGGAACCTTTTTTTTTGAAAAAAAAAAAAAAAGTGATATGCCCCCTTCCTCCATTTCAGTGCCTGATGCAGAGTAAATAACAACAAATTGATTCTCTCTTCCTTTTCACTTTCTTTGGCAAAATGAAATAACAAAAAAGTACTGTTGCTTTTCTATATTCCATATTCTGATTTCCTTCCAACCCAAAGGAAATTTTTATGACATCTCACTAATGTGTTAATGACTGCCCAAACCATAATTGTTCTTAAGGAACCAAGTGACAAGAATGGGGAGTGGAAAGGGACTTTGGGAATGACGCTCTGGAGTACAGTCACTGTCGTATTGCTTGTAAAACACTTTGGCCAGTGGAGTCTATGATGGAGTCAGGAGTAAGAGAAAAAAATGTAATATTTAGTGGAAGTTTTATGTGCCTCTTCTAGCACATTCTGCCTCCCAGAGATATCCTACTGCCTTCTTCCCTGTGTTTTCTTCAAGGATGTGCCGTACTTGTTGTGACTGATGCTGAGTGAGCTGACAAGCCAGCAGGGAGGGTCTGACCTGACTCTGGGAAACTCTGTCTCTCCACTCATGGAGCCAATAAAATCCTCCCAGTTCTGCTGAAGATAGTAGGTTACCTATGAACTACTGGGCTCCGTGTCAAGGGTTGGGACACATGCAGAAAAATAAATCTAATTGTCAGTCACAGTTGTTCTTTCCTCAATCTTCCACATCTACCAGGGAAATCAGATCTGGCAGCTTAAGTGTCCGAGACTGGTACAACGTGTACTTTCTGCCTCATCAAATATTACACTCTGGGAGATGCAGACAGAGGAGTCAAAGAAGAAGCAGAAGCAAACAGTAGAAGAGGAGAAAGTCAAGGAGGAGTGGTCTGGGACGAGTGATCAGACAGAATCTGAGTCTCCCTTTTTTCCCCTCTTTTGGATGTCTGTACAACAGATTAAGTAGTTTAGGTGCATAAATGATACTGTATCAACAGCAGCACTGGGCTGGGACTCACCTTTGGAGGAAACTCGAAGTGTTGCAGCCTGCCTCCTTGCTTCTAAAATGAGGGAATTAATATAGGGAGAGATGTAGCTATGCATGTTTTATCAGATCCCCTCCTCCTAGCAGGGGTTAGAAGAGGTTCAAGTTCATTAATGTGTGTATTTTATGAAATAAGGTGCATCTTTCAAGTAATACTTTTAACTCTCTGTTAGCTGCTCTGTGCTGTGAGAAGAGAGAAGCAGCAATATGGCATGCTAATTCTGCCATAGAGTGAACCTGAGAACTGGGCCACCACTCTTGGGCATGGCTGTGGGTGGGGGTAAGGAACAAGCAAGAGCAAGAGGAAGTAAAGTCATGAATAGACATGGGCTCTGGCTAGGAATTAGTTGGCTCAGGAATTACTCAAAGTCAAAACTATCTGAGTAGATTCACAGAGGCCTTGAGGCAAAATTTCAAGCAGAAGGGCTTGGTCTTCAGGTGATGGTGAGCACCACTTTTTTGACAGAGAAGTTGCTCTGTCAGTTCAAGAAATCAGATTGAAACTGTCCTTATGAAATTAATAAAACTCCAACTAGAAGCATAGCTAAGCATTAACCAGCTTGCTCTATAGCCCACTTCCTTATAGCTGCTTACTGTTTAGAAGTCACATAGCCCCTGTCATAGAGTCCTACCTTCTATAGATAACATCGTTAACATTAAGAAACCCCAAATTTTCCTTTTGAGATATTTTCCAGATCCTGCATTCCAGTGGGTCCACTGATGCCAGCCAGTCTGAAGAGCACTGCCAAAGAACACAGTCAGCACGGAAATGCAGTTTCTATATTCTTATGATTTCATGCCTCACGCTCAAACCAATCAGCAATACCCAGACCCTCAGCCCACTACCCACCAAATTTCCCTTTTAAACCCCATGCCAAAACTCCTTGGGGAAGAATATTTGAAGTTTCTCCCACCCTTTTTTTTTGGCTGCCATTCAATTATTAAACTGTTTCTCTGTTGCAACTCCTGCTGTTTTGATGTATTGGTATGTTACTGTGCAACAGGCAATTGAACCTGGTGGTCCTATAACAAGGCATGGTGTTGGCCCTGGCCTGAGTCTTCTCACTTGGCCATGAGTCTGGCTAGACATTGTGGGCATTTAGCCTCTTGCCCTTCCCTAGAGGTGGTGGCATTCTTATCGAAAGGCAGACTTCACATTTCGGCCTCTCTTGGCCCTTTGAAGAGGTGCCTCTGTCACCTCTGAATCTGGAAGATGATTTTTTTGTTTTTTTTTTTAATCGGAGGCAGGATCTGGCTCTGTTGCCTTGGCTGGAGTGTAGTGCTATGATCTCAGCCCACTGAAACCTCTACTTCCTGGGCTCAAGCCATCCTCCCACCTCAGCCTCTTGAGTAGCTGTTACCACAGGTGCCCACCACCACACCAGGCTAATTTTCGTATTTTTTGCAGAGACAGAGTTTTGCCGTGTTGCCCAGGCTGGTCTTGAACTCCTGAGCTCAAGTGATCTACCCATCTAAGCCACCCAAAGTGCTGAGATTACAGGCGTGAGCCCCCACATCCAGCCTGGAAGATGATTTAATTTTTTTTTCCTATTTTATTTTGTTTTGTTTTATTTATAATGTCAAGTTTTATTTTAGATTCAGGGAGTACACGTGCAGGTTTATTAAAATGATATATTGCATGATGCTGAGGTTTGGGGCATGACTGATCCTGTCACCCAAGTAGTAAGCATAATACCCAGTAGTTAGTTTTTCAACCCTTGCCCCTCTCCCTCTCTCCTGCCTCTAGTAGTCTCCCATGTCTGTTGTCCCCATCTTCATGTCCATGAGTACCCAATGTTTACCTCCCACGTGTAAGTGAGAACATGTGGTATTTGGTGACTTTTTTTTGGTGAGAACATGTGGTATTTGGTTTTCTGTTCCTGCATTAGTTCATTTAGGATAATGGCCTCCAGCTGCATGCAGGTTGCTGCAAAGGACATAATTTCACTCTTTTTCTTTTTTTTGATGGCTGTGTAGTAGTTCTATTTTTGTGGCTGGTGTATATGTACATTTTACTTATCCAGTCCACTACTGATGGGTGTCTTTGTTGGTTTCATGTCTTTGCTATTGCAAATGGTGCTGCAATGAACATGCAAGTGCATGTCTTTTTGGTAGAACCATTTATTTTGTTTTAGTTGCCAGGTGAAATGGTAATTCTGTTTTAAGTTCTTTAAGAAATCTCCAAATTGCTTTCTACAGTTGTTGAACTAATTTACATTCCCACCAGCAGTATGTAAGCATTCTTGTTTCTCCACAGCTTCACCAACATCTGTTGTTTTTTGACTTTTTATTAATAGCCATTCTGACTGGTGTGAGATGGTATCTCATTGTGGTTTTGATTTGCATTTCTCTGATGATTAGTGATGTCGAGCATTTTCTCATGTTTGTTGGCCATATGTATGTCTTGGTTTGAGAAGTATCTGTTTATGTCCTTTCCCCATTTTTTAAATGAGATTATTTGATTTTTGCTTGTGGAATTGTTTAAGTGACAGATTCTGGATATTAGAACTTGGTTTGTTGCACTTTACAAATATTTTCTCTCATTCTGTAGGCTGTGTGTTTACTCTCTTGATAGTTTCTTTTGCTGTGCAGGAGTGCTTTAATTTAATTAGGTCCCACTTGTCAATTTTTGTTTTCGTTGCAATGGCTTTTGAGGAATTAGTCATGAATCCTTTCCCAGGGCCAATGTTCAGAATGTTGTTGTTTGGAAGGTGATTGAGCTACAGTGGCAAGTGCCAGCCCTGTGTTCTTCTCTGAGAGCACACATTTTCTCCTCTGAGGATGGAGACCCTGAGTTGGGGCTGTGACCAGGGTGAGGCAAGTAAGGCATTTACAGGGCTGCCCCAAAACCCCAATTATCAAGACATACAAGATTTTAATACAGTTGTTTTAAAAATAAAAATTAATGACAAAAAAGTCCACGTGAATCAATTATCAAAATTCTCAATAAGGATAGGCTCAATGTTTCTAATTTTTCTTTGGTGCCTTTGGCTTAAGTGTACAACTCAACTGGGCAATTACTCTGACTACACCATTCTGAGGACAGAGACTTTCTCCTATATCCTCTCCTGGGACAGAGGAGAATATAATCATGTACTAGCTGAGCCAAGGCTGGAGGTGAGAGCTTATTCCCCCAAAGATCGGTTGTACTAATTAAGCCTACTGCTGAGAACAACTTTTTAATTAGTTGATCATGCCCTACTCTACCTCACAACTGTGTAGTTCTTAACTGTGTGTAAAAGGGACTAGCTAACCTGGAACATACTGATGCAGCTAAAAATAGTTTTAAGGTCATTATTGAAGGAGCTTTCTCAGCTGTCCCAGGTGACAGTGTCACCTCCTTTGGTAGGACTTTGAGCATGACACAAACAAGATTCCTGTGTCTATCACCATTGAGGCTATTCTCTGGGACAAAGGTTTGAGTCCCCGAGAAAGACATTTAATGGGGCCTGGTAGATTCTTTGCATTGCACCTTAGATGGGGCTCTGACCCTTAATACCCAATATTTTTTTCTGGTACAGGATCTGAAGCTCTTTTAAGTTAAAGTGTAAATGATGAGTAATCTACAAGTACTCCTGGGTAACAGCATTAGCTTAAGGCTTTAATTTCTGCCAATAGTAATGGTAAAATTATAGGTATTGCCCAAGGAATATGAAGCAAAACAATTGTTCTTTCCATTGATATAAAAAATAGCCATGTTTTGATTAACTGATTTTATTTTATTTTTTGAGGAGGGTTACACTGTCATTTGTTGAATTTGTTGGTTCTCCTCAATGCTTTATATCAAGAAATGCCTTTGGCAGCCAAAAAAAAAAAAAAAAAAAAAAAAAAAAAAAAAAAAAAAAAACCTATATACAGTTAATCCTTGAATAATATGAATTTAAACTGCATGAATTCCATTCTACATTTTTTTTTCCAGTAGAAGTTACACAGAGTATGCCTGCCTCTCCTGTCTCCCCTCCTTCACCTCTTCCACCTCTGGCACGCTGAGACAGCAAGAAAAACTCCCCCCTTTTCTCCTCTTCCTGAGCACAACGTAAGGATGATGGGAATGAAGATTTTATGATGATCCACATCTACTAAGTGAATAGTAAGTATTCTTTTCCTTATAATTTTCTTAATAACATTCTCTTTTCTCCACCTTCTTTGTGAGAATGCAATATATAACACATATAACATATCAAATATGTGTCAGTGATTGTTTGTGTTATTGGTTGTGTTACTGGTTAGGTTTCCAGTCTACACTAGGCTATTAGTAGTTAAGTTTTTGGGGGAGTCAGAAGTTACACAAAGAGTTTTGACTGCGTGAGAGGTTAGTGCTCCTAACCCCTGTATTGTTCAAGGGTCTGTTGTAGTTAAGGTGGTCTCAAATTTCTTACTGTAACAATAAGGAAATGAAAAGTGCTTTGGAAATTGTGGATTATTTCACACGTTTCTCTCAGACCTTGAAATAACTCTGTGAGGTAGGAAACATCATTCCTACTCTATGGATGAGAAAACTGAGGTTGAGAAAGGATAAGCTATTTATTCAAAATCATACAGCTAATATTCAAGTGATAGCATTGGGACTTAAATCTAGGTAAGCTAGCTCCACGCTCAGGGCTTCTTAAAAAAACCTGGACTTCTTAAAAGTCACTCTGATATCTTCCGAGTTCATTTATCCCCACGATGCCCCATCTCCATCCGAAAAGCTATTGGATATGACTCCTTCTGTAAATGGTAGCCCATTGAGACAGGAATGGTTAAATAATACCCTGCATCAAATGTGGTTTGCCCCGAGCCTTCAGCTTTATTCAGCATATTGGAAATATTTGCATAGATTTTCTTCCTCTGGCACTACTGAAGAGTGGTATTTCTGTTACGAAAATGGCATGTCATACTCAGGAGAATGAGTCTGATGAGAATCTGCCCTTGAGGTACTTTTCTGTATTCAACTTCTGAGTATGGTGAGGCTGACCCTTGAGACCCTTGCAAATTCCCACAAAGCTGGAGTCATACTGCATTCTTGCCTGGACAGCAGCAAATGCGCTGTGTGCACTCAGCAAATGTCGGAGCTATGAGAAAAATAAACCTGATAGACTCTGGCTAGTGTGTAAAGTAGCTACCATATTTTTGGAAGCATCATTTGCCCTGAAGCATTTCTCTATGCACTAACAAGCTGGGTTACAACAGAATTACACTACAGTAATTAGTGGGTCCAACTCATAGCTGACCGAACATACCTTATTGGGGAGATTATCTGCTAAATTTGGTTTTCTTGCACTCAGAAGGAAACTTGTCTTTTCTACTGTCCTCCTCTTTGAAGAAATTGAATGCTAAACCCAGAATCAGACACCAAACCAAGGATTCTTGGCTTCAGTATGTTCTGATATTAACCAGAGTAGCAAATCTAGGACCAAATTACAAGTTTCTGAAAAGTAAAAACAGAGTAATATAAAAGGTGAAAATGTAAAAGAAACAGAGATGAGACAGAGAGAAAATTGCAGAAGAAACAGAAGAAAAATAGAGGATTATAACTTAGAAATCAACTAACTGGGGGAGGAGAAAGGAAGGAATTACCTCATGCTTTATTGTTGATGTCCATTAACAAATAAAGGATAAGCGTGTGGCATTCCTGCAATGTACACAGGGGCGCCTTCCTCTGAAGGACACACTCAGAGAGAGGAAGAAAATTCACAGGAAAAAGACCAAACACCAAGACACTGAAGATTTGAATCCTCCTACTCTACAGTAGGTGGAGACACTGTGCCTTTAACATGTTTGATAAATAAATTCTTCATCTCTTTAGAATTATATTGTGCATTTCTCCCTCATAACACAGTCCTTTTTGTGCTATAGATTTTGCCATTATTCTCTGTGTGTATATGGGGTTAGTTATTGACTGAATTATTTTCTAAGATTTCAAAAGAAAACAGGTTTTTAAAAAGCAGAGGAACATTATTGGAGCTATACCGCAGAGTAATTAGTGGTAATAGCAAACTGTGCTTCTACCATATTTCACCCCCCATATTTCTTAGTTGTGTGGAGTTCTACTTAAATCCTAATGATGCGTGAACAACTTGAATTGTTTTCTCTTTTCGTTATTTAAAGAAATGAAGAAAGTCTCCTCCTTGTATTATCTAAAGGAAAAGTGCATTAATTGATCACTACCAATTGATGATCTCAACTGTTACATTTTGAATATGTGTGTGTGTGCACATATGTGCATGTAGGTACACACATACCACATTAAGAACAGTCACCCTTACCTATTTCCAGAGCATGATTTTCTCTTGTTTCTAAAACTTTGTTTGTGGATCTCCTGTTTCTTGCTCTTTTCTACCATTACCTGTCTTTCTGATTTGTCTAACCTTCAGACTTGGTTGTATACATTTTCTGTTAAAAGTGACTGCTTGCCCCTGTCTTCAGAGTCCTCCATCTGCATTTCAGCTGGCTGGATCAAGTGGCTGTACCAGGCTGACTTAGTTTGAGATATTTCGGTTCCCATCAACTCAAGGCTTTGTTTTTTTGAGACTTGGGAAAGTATCTGGGTGGTTAGAAACAGAAGCAAATTGACAGCAACACTCAACACATACTGTGTTATTATGAAAACTTGCTTACAACAACTGTCATAGAGTTTGTCTTTTTTCTTAAAGTGCTTAGTGCATTTCTTAAAAAACATAAAATTGTAATGTTATTCTTAAGCCTCTGCCTGTCCAAAGAAAGATCTTTTCAGTATTAATAGTAGAAGGATGAAAGGAATCTCTTACATTCACTAAAAGTCTTTCACTGTTTCCTATCTTTGGATTTTTGTTATTGCTTATTTTTAAATACAGACAGAAAGGCATTGCTTGGGTAAGAGGTAGCAATTTGGCTTAGAAGCATTTTCCTGGAAACCTGATTTCTATAACAGGTTCCTGTGTTTAATAAGCTAGGTTAGACTTCAGCCTCAGAACAGGCGGTAAATGAAATGTCTCTCCTTTTCTCTCTCCTCCTCCTCCTTCCATACTTTTCACCCTCTTTCCCTATCAACTTCTTATTTATCCTTTCTGGTTACCAATTATTTATCTAGTTCATTTCTTACATTGTTCTTTCTCTTGTGATAACAGGTTTCTTCAATCCACCTGCCTGAAAAAGGGGATTCTAGAAGCCTTTCCAGACACAATAGAAAAAACAAAACAAACAAAGAAAAAAAAACACAGTCACAAACAATTATGTCTTACCTGTCTTTAACCAGCCAGGCCACAGAACTGCCAGCTCATTTACATCCTTTTTTGGTTCCACATGAGGCCTGAGAGACATGCATTGGGTGAGTAAAAGGAGCACAGATGTGGACCATCATGATTTATTCCTCCCCTAGACTGTCTTCTTGCTGTTGATGCCGTCACTTTTATATATTCCGGTCACTTCTTCAGCTGTTGAAGTTTGTATTACCATTATTTGATAAGATGGCAAGCATTTAGACTTAACTATACTAACAAGGCAATTGACATCTGAGTACCATAAATTTTTACCAGAATTACTGGTAAGTTTATTTGAGATTGTTACATTTGAAAGATATAATCACTTTAAATATGGTTTCTTTAAGATTTAAATATAAAATGTAACATGATAATTCTCAAAAGAGCCTTTTAAGCAAATAAAATCAGTAGTGTGCTGCAACAGGGTCATACCAGCTAGCAAGAACTGCTTGTCACATTTTTCAGGAGTTCTGAGAGCTGGTTGTAAAATACAGACATTATTCAAAATTAAATTATAGAAACAATGAAATATATTAAAATGGTAGTAAAAACTCAAACTTATTAATTCATAGTTATTTTTCTATATTTACTAATATCTATGCTTCTGAGGTTATTTAAAGCTATTGTTTTTGTATAGTGAAAACATTATGCAATGTACTAGAGCAAATCTCTTCCCAACTCTGTGTTCAATTATGTCACATTATGGTTTCAAATTGGCCATTGTGGGTCTATTTATAATACACCACAGAAATAGGAAAGTGTTACAATCAAGGCTTTTTTATTCCTCGTAGAGTTGGTTGTTAAACATTTACCAGCACGCCACTGTGTATAATTATAGTTGTCCTATAGATGAGAAATCAGAGGCTCAGAAAGTGAAGAAAAGTTGCAAGATGTAGAGGGGTTCAATGTTCTGCCATTATTGGTACGGGGACACCTAAAGCAGGATGAACATTTGAGGAAGAGAAATTCCTTAGTAACTCGAATCTCTCTTTTATCCTCCCCACGAAAACCTATAAACATGTCATTTCCACTTTCACCATCTTTAGTCCAGTTCAGTCCCCAGTTCCCCAGCTAGTGCAGTGTATTTTGGGATCTTCTGCTCACAAACATCACGCCCCAACAAAGAGCCACGATGTCTTAAGTTACATCACCCCTAGACAGTCACATGCTAATTTCAAGGGTGACTCTAGCTTTCAGATAGATGAGCCTCAGAGCATTGTGAGAAATTTGGGCACATTCGAGTTTGTGTGGGTATAGAATGAGTATGGAGGGAAAAAAAGGTAAATAGGGCAAAACATGAAATACATTTGTTAAGCCTGGGTGCAAGTCCATATGCGTTGAGGGTTGCTTATGATGACAAACTTTACATCTGTATTCTTGTTCAGGATGGATCTTGGCTTGGACTTTTAATTTAGTAACAATAATATGTAAGGGCATCCTTCAAAAGGACATTTAAGGTATGCTTGCTGAGAGTCCTGTAGAAGACTCACAAATAATTACCAAGTAAATGTCATTATTATAAACAGTTTTCACAATTATGATCACAATCACCATTAACCTTCTTCTCATTTGTAGTATACCTTATATTTTTAAAAAAATGCTTTACATATTTTTACATTTAAACTAGATAATGCTTTCTTTAAAAAACTATTGTTCAACAATGGATACACTAAGGTCCAGAGTGAATAATTTACCCAGAATTGCACAGATAACTAGCTTGATAAGAAACCTGACATTGGTTTTAAATGTCAGCTCTGAAACAAGCATTTAGTGAACAATTACTCTGCACTAAACACTGTACTAGGTGCTTTGCATACACAATATTATTCGGGTCCCTCCAGATAAGTATTATTTCATATATTTTATAGATGAGGAAATGGGGCATAATATTAGTAAATGATTTTTCCAAAATCTTGTAGCACATTAGTGTTACAGCCTGTGCTAAACCCCAACTCTGCCCGAATATAGCATGGATGTTCTGCACCATCTACTTTAAGCTAATAGGTCCAAACCTACATGACATGCCCATGCCTAAAGTTAGTTCCGTTAGTGAGCAAATTCCCAAGAGCATTGCCTGCTATGAAGAATATACCTGTCTTTCTAGTAAAGTGCTTTTGGAATTTTTTTTTCCCTAGTGAGAGATTTGGAAACATCATCACAAGAGGGAAAAAAAAAAAAAAAAAAAAAAAAAAAAAGCAAGGGAAATATCAAGTGACCTTACTTCTCTACCCTCAAATGCTGATGTTTGGTCACCAATATTTCTCGGTCATGAAAAAGTGACCTACAGACATACGCTTTATTGAATTGGATGAAGTTTAAAATGCAAACACCAGTGTGTCTCTGCATGACATTTAGTGTTTCATTTTCTACTCCATGGATCTTTGCTTCCCAAGAGAACTCTTCAGGCAGGTTTCTATGGAAATACAAGGCAAACACTTTGAGGGTATAATAAAAAAAAAAGTACTTCCACTTTAGCCCATGGGACCCAAATGTGTTTGTTGCTGTAAAATATAGAACTTTAAAGACAAGCACAAATCAGAGGACAATATGGACCCAGTTCTATATGACTACAAGGTCTTCAGCTCCAAGTTACCTTGGGGAAGAGTATTCATAATCCTAAATCTTGATTGTTTTCAAAAGAAGTAGGTACCTTCTGCTGTTCAAAGTAACTTTCTTAGAATTTAGCAGTAGGAACTGTCAGGGAATGGTGAGCTTGTGGGTAAAGGACCAGGTAATTTTCCAGCTTCATGTATTGTTGATAAACCTGCATTTATTTCTGAGTATTTTGAGGGATCATTTTGATTTTTGAATTTTCTAATGGGAAAGTACATCCTCCAAACACCACTTGATTTTTCTAATAGGAATCAGTCACACCATAGTGATGTTCTGGTTCCTGTTGCTGCATAAATTCTTACTCCAAAACTTAGCAACTTAAAGCAATCATTTAATTTTGCTGACTGATTTCTGGGTCAGGAATTCTAGAAAGACTTGACTGATAATTTTTACTTGGCATCTCCTGTGAAGTTGTAGTCAGATTTCAGTTGGGGCTGGTGTCATCTAAAGTCTTTTTTTTTTTTTGAGTCAGGGTCTTGTTCTACTTGGCTAGCAGAGGTAATAACTTGCCAACTTTGAGCCTCACTGCACAGTGGTGCAAACAGCGCTCACTGTAGCCTTGACTTCCTGGACTCAAATGATTCTCTCACCTCAGTCGCCCCTGTAACTGGGACCACAGGCATGAGCCACCACATCTGGCTAAGTTTTCATTTTTTGTGGAGACAGGGTCTCACCATCTTGCTTAGGCTAGTCTCAAACACCTGAACACAAACAGTCCTTCCACCTCAGCCTCCCAAAGTGCTGGAATTGCAGGTGTGAGCTACCATGCCTGGGCTGGATGCATGAGATGGCTTAATCACATGACTGGGAATCAATACTGACTGTCATCTGGGAGCTCAGCTGGAGCCATTGAACAGAACACTTATATGTGACCTCTCCAGCACAACGACCTTAGTGTAGTGAGGCAGCTTATTTGATGTCTGACTTCCCCTAGAGTTCATGTTCCGAGAGAATTGGGGGGCTACTGCCTGGTCATTTTTTAACCTGGTGGTCATACAGCATCACTAATGGTGTGTTCTCTTACTCAGTCACAAGCCCACCCAGATTCAAAAGGAAGGGGCACAGATCCTCCTTCTTGATTGGAGGAACATTAAAGGAGCATCTTCCCCCATCTTCTTGAGAGAAGAATCAAAGAATTTTCGATAACATTAAAATGTATATTATAGTAGTAATACTTATATCAGTTTGCTATTGTGGCACAATAAACTATCATAAAGTTAAAAATAAGAGGGGCCATGAATGATGGCTTATACCTGTAAGCTAAACACTTGGAGAGCCTGAGGCTGGAAGACTGCTTGAAGCCAGGAACTGAAGACCAGCCTTGGTAACAAAAACAAAAAGAAAAAAATTAGCTACAGTGGTGGTGCACCCCTGTAGTCCCAGCTACTTTAGAGACAGAGGCAGGAGGATCACCTGAACCCAGACAGAGGTTCCAGACTGCAGTAAGCTATGATGGCATCCCTGTCTCTGAAAAATAAATAAAATATGAATAAGAGCCATTTGTTTAGCTCACCATTCTGTGGTTAGTAATTTAGGCTGGGCTCAGCTAGGTGAGTGTTGCTCCCTCATGCGTCTGCAGTCAGTTTTATGTCAGTTTTGCCTATCTTATCTGGTCTTTCTGGGGCCTCAGTTTGGGGAGCCTTGGCTCTGGTCTGTGTCATCTCCCAACCTCCTGAAGGTTTTCCCTAGCCTGTTTCTATGGTGAAAAATTCTGAGAGAGTGCAGAAGCACAGACAGCCACTTCAAGGGTAGGCTCAAAGTTGGCAAGTTATTACTTCTGCTAGCCAAAGCAAATAGCAAGGCCAGGTTGGGTTTCAGAGAGTTGCTGTACAGTCACTTTGTAATGGGCATTGGGGATAGAGAAGGGAGTAATTGCAGTCAATTAAAAAATAATCTTTTGGTACCTCTAGTTCTAGATCCTTGAGGAATCGCCATACTGTTTTCCATAATGGTTGAACTAATTTACAATCCCACCAACAGTGTAAAAGTGTTCCTATTTCTCCACATCCTCTCCAGCACCTGTTGTTTCCTGACTTTTTAATGATCGCCATTCTGACTGGTGTGAGATGAGGAGAACATCACACACCGGGGCCTATCATGGGGAGGGGGGAAGGGGGAGGGATTGCATTGGGAGTTATACCTGATGTAAATGATGAGTTGATGGGTGCTGACGAGTTGATGGTTGCAGCACACCAACATGGCACAAGTATACATATGTAACAAACCTGCACGTTATGCACATGTACCCTAGAACTCAAAGTATAATAATAATAATAATAATAATAAAAAAGAAAAAAAAATCTTTTATGATAGCTAATCTTTACGTAGTATGTATTTGATTCCAGAAATTCTTCTAAGCATTCTACCTGTATAGTTCATGTGATCTTCAAAACAACCCTGCATGTGGTTACTATTGCTATTCAGATTTTATAGATGAGGAAACAAGCACAGAGCATAAGTGACTTGCTCAAAGTCACAGAAGTATTGAAGAAGTAAAATAATATTCATACCCAGGCAATCTGGCTCCAGAGTCTGTGTTTATAACTATGAAATTATACTGTTAATTTTTTCAATGTAAGTTGCATCATGGTAGGTATTAAGGAATACTTATTTTGAGATATGAACTGAGGGTTAAATATTCCCAGTATATCAATATTTGGTTATTACTGGGTCTTTGGACCACTGAACACAATCTTTGAAGCTGTTTTTCACATAAGTGATGTTCAAGTGAATTCAGCTTGTATTCTTAAAGCTGTAAGCAGATTTTATTACATCTAAAGGTAGTATGGAGGATTGGCGTGATCACTGAGTTTCAAAATAGAAGAACTTGTTGCTTGCTTTTGTAGTTTTATTTCCTCATTTACCAAATAAGGGAGTTAGCCTGAATAATCTCTGGTCACATAACATCATAACATCCTAAAAGCTAAATCTTATCAGCATCATAGTTGTGTATTGATCTAAAGCTATTAAGGATGATCCATAGTAAGGATAACAAATGTACTGTGAATTGACAGTATTTCTTTTTTTCTGATTTTCTGTAAGTTCTTCATATGTCTTGAACCATGGACTTTTCTGGTTTTTAGGTCAGATACATTTCTTGCTGATAATGAAAAATCTGTTTCCTTACAATATGCAGCGTTTGGAAAACAGTATGTTCAGAAAGCATGTTAATGGATGTTTGGATAGGCATTTCAATGATGATTGCTTTAGTAAAGCAATAATAATGGGACAATGTAATGAAGAGAGGTACAAAGACAAAGCAATAAAAAGAAAGGCAAGGGCAAAGATAGAGAATGAGAAAAAATAAAACAGGCTCAATGTGACATCTGTTTGGCTCTGGAAAGCTTTAATGACTCAGGAGTCTGGGGTCTCTCATTGGCCTGGGGGCTGTTTGACAAATGGTGTCCTGTGGGGAAACATGAAATGAAATCTGTGTTTCAGGGGTGGTTTTTTGATTGATCCAGCCAGAGACCCTCAAGGGAGATACCAGTGCCTGGATAGCTGTTGGTGGTGCCTTCCAACACCATGCCGCCTGGAACCAAGAGGCTCGGCATCTAGATCCTTTCATTGGAGCTCTTTTAGAAGAAAAATGGGGAAATAATCTTTCAGCCAAACAAGCACTGGCAGAACACTGGATGAAATAGAGCAGTTCTGCGATAAGGAGTGGGGAAAACCCTCACACGGGCTCTTGCCATTTGATCTCATTTGATCTCAGTGAGCCTTAGTTATCTCATCTCTTAAGTGGGGTTGGGGGTGGGGTAAGTGGGTGGGTGGAAGGGTATTGCCCTGAATGAAAAGTAAAATCATTTTCTAAGTAATTTCTAGTTTTGTTAAATCAAGGACAAGATTCTAATTTCACCATCATGACATTCTGAACACAGAACCTCCAACATGAAAAACATATATCCATGTTTTAATCAGCATGTTCATAGTAGCTCATAAATTTCTGAACATTTAACCATTAACTCTTGCCAGCCTATACAAGCTGGCTTCAGCACACATTACTGTAATTTTGAGGTACCAGAAATAATTTACACCTAGACTAATAAAAGACATCAAGCTGCACCCAAAGGCATGCAAATAGATATAGGTCTTAGCGAATAGTGGCTGAGATTTTAAGGTCCACTCAGAATAAGATATATGGCTATAAAGGAGAGGGGTATAAAGGAGAGTGGGCACTGCTGTGAGGCTAATTGCTGAAACCAGACACCAGCAAAAAGCTGAGACCCCTTAAGAGCTGCCCTGTTTGTCAAATAGGTAAGAAAACATCGTAAGTACTAAGAATTAACAAAGAAGCATGTCTTTCCTTTATGTTTTGGGGAAAAAAAATCCAATTAAGAGCTGAAACTGAAAGCTTATGCCATGCCTAGGTATGGAATACCAATTCACACTCTGTATACAGGCATGAATTCTAAGCTGATAAATTAGAAATGTAAATACTGATCTTGGACAAGTGAATTCTCAAAGGTGCCCAACAGAAGCAAAAGAAAACAGCTCTTTAGGGCTTCTGCAATACAGAAGGAAAGGGACACACACAGGAAAAAATATATTCAAGTTGAAGATAAAAACTCTTTCAAAAACTACAAGTCATAGGAGGAAATGAACTATAATGGAAAGACATCAGCAGATACGAAGTGCAGGATAAAAAATGTTATAAAGATAAGATAGATAAAAAGATGCAACAATGGAATAGATATTAACAATTAGAGAAAATGAATAAAAAATGTTGGAAGAGAAAAATAATAATAACTGAAATTAAAAACTCAACAGAGACTTTTACTTCTTAAAAGGTGGAGTAGATGTATGATATAGTTTGGCTGTGTCCCCACCCCTATCTCATCTTGAATTGTAGCTCCCATAATTCCCACATGTTGTAGGAGGGACCTGGTGGGAGATAATTGAATCATGGGGGCAGTTTCCCTCATACTGTTCTCATGGTAGTGAATAAGTCTCATGAGATCTGATGGTTTATAAGGGGAAATCTCTTTCACTTGGCTCTCATTTCTCTCTTGCCTGCTGCCATGTAAGATGTGCCTTTCACCTTCCACCATGATTGTGAGGTCTTTTCAGTCATGTGGAACCGTGAGTCTTTTAAACCTCTTTTTCCTTATAAATTACCCAGTCTCAGGCATGTCTTTATCAGCAGCACGAAAACAAACTAATAAATATGAACTAAACACTCTGGATTATGTCATAGTACAATTCTGAAAGGTAGAGAGAAGAAAGCAGATGAGCTTGGATCCTTTGGAACTTGAGGAATTACTTGGTGGTAAATTCCCTAGGAGTCCTTTCTTTTCACCTTCTGTATCCCAGACTTAAGGCTGAAGAAATCAGCAACCTGCAAATATCAATGATCACAGACAAAAAAAACTTCAACAAGAGCTTGCTTTCTATAGGCAAAGGATGAGGAAAGGGGGGAGACTACCAAATATAAAACTTTTAGACAATAACAACTCTACTCCAGCAAACACCGCATAGTAAAACTGTCTATACCCCTGCCCCACCTGTAAAGGGCTCATAAAGATCCTAGACTTCCATCCTTACCAGGGTAAACTGAGGTACCTTAATCACTCATCTGGGTTGTATTAGAGAAGTCTGAGTTGGAACTTTTATCCTCAGTTAATAAACCCTCACCTTTTTATAATGTCAGTGGAGCCCAAATGGGGAAACTAAATTCCCACCACTGCCAGCAGTAATGAGGTATCCCTCCCAATCACTGTTGGGATTATGTCAGAGAGAACTACTGGAGAATCTGGGTTTTTAACACCACAAAATAGTACTAAAGTCATCTTCCTCCTCACTGTCATGCAGTAGAAGCCTCCTGAGGAACTAGAACTCCCACTCTATGAAGCAGTAACCTTAAACAAAGTGCTTACCTCTGCCCCAAGTCAATGGAAGCTAAGTAGGAAATCCGGACTTCTGCAAGCACCTGACAGTAGTGAGGCAGTGCCTACCACTTGTTTATTAGAGCCATGTCAGAGAAAGCAAGATAAAACAGAAGGTTTAAGTAAGACTCACAGTTTCATTACATAGTACCCCAAAGCTCCAGATTTCAATTTTAAAAAATCGGTTTTATACCAAAAACAGAAAGATTTCAAACTGACTGAACCAACAACAAAGAATGCCAACACAGACATGAAAAAGATGTTAGAATTATCTGGCAAAGATTTTAAAGTAGTCATCATAAAAGATGTATTACAAGCAAATACAGATACACTTGAAATAAGTGAAAAAAATCAAAGTCTCAGCCAAAAAAAAGGAAATATAAAAAATAACCAAATGATAATTTTAGTACTAAAAATATAATACCTAAAAAGAAAAAAAACCAGTGGACGTGCTCAGCAGCAGAATGGAGGAAAGAACTAGTGAAACTGGAAGATGGAACAACAGAAATAATCTCATCTGAACAATAGAAAATAGACTGGGAAAAAAACACACACACACACACACCACAACACAGCCTCAGGTACCTATGGGAGTATAACAAAATATCTAATATTTATTTTATCAGAGCTCTGAAATGAGAAGAGAAACAGTTGGGGTTGAAAAGTACTCAAAGAAATGGTGTCTAAAATTTCTCGAATGTGGCAAAAGATATTAATCTGCAGAGTCAAAAAACTAAGCAAATCCAAACAGGATAAACCTAAATAAATTTACATCAAAACATATCATAGTCAAACTTCAGAAAACTAAAGACAAAGAAAAAAATAATCTTAAAAACAATGGTTAAAGAGAAATACACCTTACTTATCTGGGGGGAAAACATTCAAGTGACAACCTATCCTATTTCTCATTAGAAATCACAGAGGCCAGAAAGTAGTAGTGTGACATTTTTCAAGTGCTGAAAGTAAAGGACTGTCAACCCAGAATCCTATATCCAGTGAAAATATCCTTCAGAAATGACAGAAAAATAAAGCCATTCTCACGTGAAGGGAAACTAAGAAATTTTGTCACCAACAGGCCTCACCTAAAAAGAATGGCTAAAATAAATTTTCTGAAAAGGAAGGAAAATAGTAAAAGAAAGAAGATAAGGAAGATCAAGATGAAAAAAGAGCAATAGAAAGAGTAAATATATGAATAAATACATTTTCCTTCTCCTCTTGAATTTTCTCTGTGATTGATGGTTGAAGTGAAAATTATAACAGTGTTTGATGTGGTTATAAATGTATATGGAGAAACATTTAGGGGGAGTAAAGGAGTGTAAATCAGGAACAGCTTTTTATACTTCACTGAAACTGGTGAAACTGTGATACCAATAGATTGTGATAAGTTATGTATGCATAAGGTAATACCCAGAGTAATCATGAAAAAGTTATTCAAAGAGCATCTCTTAAATACCATGATAAATTTTCAAGTAGCCTATAGGAAAGCAGGAAAAATTAAACAGAGAAACAAAAACTAGACAGAACAAACAGAAAACAAAATTAAAATGTCAGCTGTAAGCCCTAACCGGTCAATAATTACATTAAATTTAAATAGTCTAAATATACCAATTAAAAAACATAAACAGTGCATTATAAAATATGATTCAACTATATGCTGACTATGGGAAATTCACCTCAAATATAATGGTATACACGGGTTGAATGAAAAAAAAATGAAAAAAGGTTTATGCAAACAAAAAGTAGGAATGGCTATGTTAATATCAGACAGAGCAGGCTTCAGCACAAAGAAAATGACTGGAGACATAGAGGGACATTATATAATGATTAAAGGGTCAACTCACCATGAATACATAACAATCCTGCAACAACAGAGCTACAAAATGTGTGAAGAAAAATGGATAGACTTGAAAAAAGAAAAAGAGAAGTCTATAATTATACCCCTTCAACTGATAGAATAGAATGGTTACACGAAAATCACTAACATGAATGAATTCAACAATACCATCAACGAACAGTACACAATGGTCAAGTATTTTTCCCCACCAACAGAGGTCCAATTGCTGCGGCACCATTTGCTGAAAAGACTATCTTTCCTCCATTGAATTACTATTTTACTTTTGTCAAAAATTCAGTTCAGCAATTGTGTGGATCTATTCCTGCATTCAGTTGATCTATATGTCTACCCCCCTGCCAATGCCACAGTCTGATCACTGTCACTATACAATATGTCTTGAAATTAAGTAGACAGATTCCTCACATTTTATTTTTCTTTTTCAATCTTGTTTCAGATATTCTAGTTTATTTTTGCCTTTCATATATGTAAATTTATAATAATGTCTATATAGGCAAAAATGTTGCTTTGATCTTGGTAGGAATTATACTGAACCTGTAATCAACTCCAGGAGATTTGACATCTTTACGATGTTGAGTCTTCCAATTGATGAAAATGGCATGTATCTCCATTTATTTAGATTTTACTTTATTTCTTTTATAAGTATTTTGTGGTGTTAAGCATGTAAACCCTGTAAATGTTCTCTTAGATTTACACCCAAATAAAATTTTTTGAGAGATTTTAAATAGTATTGTATATTTAATATCAGAGTTTGTGTGTTCTCTGATAGTATACAGGAATAAAGTTGATTTTTCTGTCTTATATATTTGGTTACTGATAGTATATAGGAATAAAGTTGATTTTTCTGTCTTATATATTTTGTTACCTTGTGGAACTCACTTATTATTTGTGGGATACTTTCATAGATTCCTTAACATTTTCTACATAAACCAACATGTCATGTAGAAGACGAACCATTTTACTTCTTGCTTTCTTATCTATATGATTTTATTCTCTATATTCTTTATTGTGCTGGCTATAACTTCTTAGCATTGTTAAGAGTGATGAGAGTGGACATCCTTTCCTTGTTCTAAGACTTAGGGGGAAAGCATTTAGTCTTTATCCATTAAGTATAATTTTAGTTTCAAGTTTTTTTCTAAACGTACTTTATCAAGTTGAGGTAAATCCGTCTATTCCTGTGTTTTTATTATTTAACAACATGTGCATACGAGAATTTTTTCAAAGTAGTGATAATATTTATTTTTGTGTTTAATATGTACTTTTACCTTCAGATTATTTCAGCAAATATTTACAGAACACCTATTCTTAAGAGCTCTTTTTTTCTTCTGAATGTTTTTTTTTCTTGTCTGTAAATCACCCATTCTTTTGTAAATAGGGTATCTTCTCTTTAATTTTTTTATTTTTTATTTTTATTTTTTTTAGTTTTCTAATACTGGCATTTTATTTCCTTTGAGTTCCTTTTTTCTTATCTGTGTTTGTGCTTTTAAAAAATGTGTTAGACTTCAGTGTCTGATGATCCTTGGTTGTCTGTTGGTATTTAAGGATGAGACACTAAAAAGTAGATTGGTGATAGATGCTGGTGTGGATATAGAGAAAAGGGAATTTTATATACTTTTGGTGAGAAGGTAAATTACCACAGACATTGTGAAAATTGATATTGAGATTTTTCAAATAACTAAAAATTGAACTACCGTATGAGTTGGCAATACCACCACTGGGTATTTATTCCAGAGGAAAGAAAATCAGTATATCAAAGGAATATCTGCACCTCTATGTTTGTTGCAGCATGATTCACAATAACAAAGCTTTGAAATCAACCTAAGTGTCCATTAATGAATGAATACATCAATGAAATATGGTATATATACCCAATAAAATACTATTCAGTCATAAAAAAGAATGAAAACCTGTCATTTGCAGCAACATGAATGGAACTGAAGGTCCTTATGTTAAGTGAAATAGACAAGGCACAGAAAGACAAATATCACTTGTTCTCACTCCTATATGGGAGCTAAAAAAGTTGGTCTTGGGGAGGCAGACAGAATGTTAGTTACCAGAGGCTGGAAAGGGAGTGTGTGTTGTGGAGATAAAGAGAGTTTGGCCAATGGGTACAAAGATACAGTTAGATATAAGGAATAAGTTCTAATGTTCAATAACAGAGTAGGGCGACTATAGTTAACAATATTTCGTATATTTCAAAATAGAATAGAGAACTTGAAATGTTCCTGACAAGTGAAATGATAAATGCTCAAGATGATGAATATCTTAAATACCCTGATATGATCATTACATGTTCTATGAATGTAACAAACATCACATGCACCCCATAAGTATGTACAAATATGCATCCATTTTTTTTAAAAGTAGATCAGAAGCACTATGCTCACTGTCAGGGCTAATCAGAATTGTTAATAAACAAAACTAAAAGGAAAGTTTCAGAAATGAAAATAAGCATAAGTAAAGGTAGATTTGAAAATGTTTTTAAAAGAGTTATTGTTTCCAGTGATTCTCCTCTTTACAGGATTTTATATTTTCACCCATTGCGTGTGATTGTCCTGCTTATTTGTGTTCACTACCCTCTGCCCCTGTGACTTTCAGCATGTGACATACCTTTGTGACATTTGCCATATCTGAACAGATTAACTGTGTTTGTGTTATTTGACTATGGCTGTCTTCCTTCTAACCTTGCCTTTTTAAGATTATGGATTCTTCTTTACTCTGGGTCCTGAAATGAGAAAATACATTGGGGACTGGGTGCGGTGGCTCACGCCTGTAATCCCAGCACTTTGGGAGGCCGAGGCGAGCAGATAACCTGAGGTCAGGAGTTGATGACCAACCTGGCCAACGTGGTAAAATCCCATCTCTACTAAAAATACAAAAATTAGCTGGGCGCAGTGGTGGGCGCCTATAATCCCAGCTACTTGGGAGGCTGAGGCAAGAGAATCGCTTGAGCCTGGGAGGCAGAGGTTGCAGTGAGCCAAGATCATGCCACTGCACTCCAGCCTGGGCAACAGAGTGAGATTCTGTCACAAAACAAAAACAGAAACAAAAAACGTGGGGCCCAACCAAGACCAGCCCAGCCCAGTAATGACCAACAGAGTCAGGTCAACCACAGGCTTCATTACAAAGTGAGTAAGCAAGAAAGAAGTTCCTTTTTCTGTGAGTTACAAGCATCTTAGAGTTATTTGTTACAACAGGAAAAGTTGCCTAATAAACAAATAATCTAACCCGGGGTTATTTTTCTTCTCTTTCTACGCACTGATCTTGAGCAACCTTATGCATACTCTTGCCTCTAGAACACTGAGGACTCCAAGTATGTATTTCAAACTTCTACCTTTCTTCTGAGCTTTAGATGTTTATTTCCATCTTCTAACCCTAACTCAAAAGTCATTCCATCTCAGGAAGATTTCTAAATCTTCCCCTCTGCACTTGAGCAAAGTTACATGCTCTATGTTCTTCAATATCACTGTTGCATACCTTTATTTATAATGTTCACCTCATTGTGATGAAACTGTTGATCTATGAATCCTTTTTATGACTGGACCAGGATCTAGTTAAGAACAGGGACCTTATGGTCTCCAGATTGTGATACAGCTTGGGCCCTACAGTCATGTTCTTTCAGTATTTGCTGAAATAATACAAAGGTAAAAAATACATAGAGAATTTAATTTTTTATTTTTATTTTTTGCTTATAAACAACAGATTTTTATTTTTCATAGTCCTAGAGCTGGGAAGTCCAAGATCAAAATGCGAACAAATTTAGCATCTGGTGAGGGCCTATTCACTGGTTCATGGACAGCCATCTTTTCACTGTGTCCTCAACTGGCTAAAGGGCCACAAATAAATATTATCAGAGTTTTGGAAAAAATTCCCACTTATACTCTTTGGAAATGTACTAAATGTGCTATAAGAAAAAAAATGTAGCCAAAAGTAAGAAAAGGTTGGGCATGGTGGCTAATGCCTGTGATCCCAGCACTTTGGGAGGCCAAGGAAGGCAGATCACCTGAGGTAAGGAGTTTGAGACAAGCCTGGCCAACATGGCAAAACCTTATCTTTACTCAAAGTACAAAAATTAGCCAGGCTTCATGTAATCCCAGCTACTCGGGAGGCTGAGGCAGGAGAATCACTTGAACCCAGGAGGCAGAGGTTGCAGTGAGCCGAGATCGCACCACTGCACTCCAACTTGGGTGACAGAGCGAGATTGTCTCAACAATAAATAAGCAAATAAATAAAGTCTGGGTGCAGTGGCTCACACCTGCAATCCCAGCACTTTGGAGGCTGAGGCAGGTAGATCACCTGAAGGCAGGAGTTCAAGACCAGCCTGACTAACATGGTGAAACCTCATATCTCCTAAAACTACAAAAATTAGCCTGACATGGAGGCGGGCACCTGCAATCCCAGCTACTCAGGAGGCTGAGGCAGGAGAATTGCTTGAACGGAGGAGGCGGAGGTTGCAGTGAGCCGAGATCATGCCATTGCACTCCAGCCTGGGCAATAGAGTGAGTCTCTGCCTCAAAAAACAAACGAACAAAAAAGTAAGAAAAAACAACTATAATTTTAAGATATGACATTTATTTTCTACTTAGGTAAAAGCAGATAATTGAATTATAAGAAGTACAGCTCTAACTGTTCAACACCAATTTCTAAAATTCTATTCATTTTCCACATATTGTTTTAAATCCCCAATTTTACATTAACTCCATAGAATCTATTTTTTGAAGAAGACATGGAAAGAAAGGGGGAAAAAAGAGAAAGGAGCCTCTTGTTGACAATATGTTTACAAGACTATGTTAGGTAGTTTACTTTTATTTTATTTTCTTTAGAACTCTTCATAATATATCTGTAGAAACAGACTAGTTTTAGCGCAGTTAAATCACTCATTCTGGGCTACTCATCTAATCATTAGTAGAGCCAAATTTGAACCTGTGTCTCCCGATTTCACATCCAGCACTCTTTTGGTGATTTACTCTGCCATCTCTTTGAGTCCTTATTCATGTGTGTACCAAGAGGTCATCATCAATACATAGACACACATATGAGAGGAAGGAAGACAGAATGCTGTGTTTTTTAAAACTAACCATCCCCATTCCGGAGAGAAATCATCAGGGACCCACGGAGAATATTGTGGCGGCTTCTTCAATGAACTGCTTGTTGATGTGATGCTTCCTAATGTTTTCAGCAATCACTCCATGGTTTATCACCCTGATGTGAAGATGGGTTTGAGTGTTTGAAGTGTGAGAGAAGTTTCTCACGCGGACAGAGTGAACTAATTTTCAGTCATTAATAACGTGTCTATTTCTATTTTCTTTCTGGCATCTCCAGGACTACATTAAAGGCTCACTGACCTGTTACATTTAATTTGAGAAAAAAACTAATCCACTTTTGAAATCATGGAAACCAGAAACATTAGAAAGAACAGAACTCTATTTTCAGCCCTGGAACTGAAAATAGTGGTTATGGTTTGAAATGCTTTACAATAGGAACATGATAGGATTGTTATTAGAATAGAAATGTCTCCTGAGTTTTGAAATATGGGTTGTTTTTATTTACTCTTAAAGCAATGACATGCTGACATATTTTAAAATTAAGTTTTAATATTTTAAACACATTTTAAAAATATATAATTCAGGTATTGCATTTTGTTTCTCACACGTGTCTTTTGGTTATGAGCTTTCCAAAAGGGAGTGCAAAAGAAGGTGAAAAGGGAAGGGAACCACTTGGCCCAGTGCTGCCGTGGCTGCTTTAGCTTCATCCATCAGGATCTGTGTTTTTGTACCTAGCAGTTCACTTCTTCTTAAAGGTATCGTTATCCTGTGCTTATCCATTTCCATTTATTGGAAATAATGTTTGTTTCAAGGGAATATTAAAATTTGTTACTGGGTGCATTGACTTAATTTGATATTTATTGAATATCCACTATCTGCCTATTGCTGTTATTAAAAAGAAAGATAAGGTTTTTGCTTTTGTATAGCTTACATTCATATGTGTGTGTGTGTGTGTGTGTGTGTATGTGTGTGTGTGAGAGAGAGAGAGAGACCAGTGCCATTAGTGACATGAAATATGAAAAAAGAGGTGGAGACCAAGTAGGGGCTGAGAACAAAAATGGTTTTAGACAGGGTCATCAAAGAAAGATGAAATTACATTTGAGCTGAGTTCTGAGTTGTAAGAAAAATTACAGAAGGGCAAGGAGCAGGTGCTGGAAGCAGAGGGAACACCAGATGCCTTTAGAATATTTGAGCAAAAGAATGAAAACCAGCATTGCTAGGATAGACAAAACAGGGGAAGAAGGGCTCAAAATGAGGTCAACCATTTAGAGGAATGCAGTCACAGTTGCATTTTATTCTAATTCCAATGGGAAATTATTGAAGAGTTTTAACCATGGGAATAATGTGATCTGATAAAAATGAAGAGGTAATGTCTAAAAATGGAGGATTTAAACTTTGTGTTTTAGCATCATTTTAAAGGTAAATTATGAAGAAGGCAGCACAACAATTTTGCACATCTTCTTTTCCGCTTGCCCTTTTCCCTCTAGAAAACCCATGATTTGACTTCATGTTTTTGTTATGGCAAAAATCAAGCTTGCCTGGAGCCCCTCTGGCCTGATGGTTTTCCCACATATGTCAGTTGAGTCTGATGCCAGGTGGAAATTGAAATAAACACAGAATATTAGTTCAATCATTGGAGCGTTTTCTATCTTACTAGGAGGAGGTGAACATCAAGTGAATTTGATGAATTGTGAAGTTATTCACTAACCGGCAGCTGTGGCTAGAATGGAAACTAAGACATAGACCAAAAAGGTGACAGCTCTTTGAGTGGGAGTTGCTGGAAACACAGCACATGAACTTCCCCTGCAGCCTGTGTTCCTTGGCAATAACATGTGCTCTTGGGCGTGCTGGCAGAGACCATGTGGCCATCTGTCCTAGAGCAACGGGTTTCCGTGGTTTACTGTCATTCAGTTAAAACTGTTCACAGATTAAAAAAAAAGATGAAATGTTTCTGTATTCCTCACCTCTTCTTCTAAAGAAAGAATGATGTCTGGCAAACCTATGGACAGAATACAGGGTACCATCCTTTGGAGATTGCCTGGAAGCAGCAGTCTGGAAAGTTAAGTGCAGATTCTAAGTGCGGAACATCCGACGTGTAGTTGCTACATTTCTGTGGTTATTCAGCAAACGGTTGGGCTACTGATAATGTCGATTGAGGATATTTGCATATCTATCTTATCTGAAAGTAATTTTCTGGTTAGTGTTGTATAACACTGGGAGACAGAGAAATGTTATCAGTCTAAGTGTGCTATATTAAAAGTTTAAATCTAAGGGACGAGCCTTTCCTTTTTAGTCTCTGTGTATGATTTTGGAAATTCTGATACCTTAACAGTACAAGGTTCTACATATTTTAGCCAATATTCTTCCTCCTAAGATGGGTAGGAGGCAGGTGTGCTTACTAACTCCTTTCTGCAGTTACAGAACTTAATGTTTAGACAGATTTTTCTGAGAGTCTCACTGGAAGGCATTGGATGAGTTGTTTATAAAAAAACTAACTTTACTTCAACAAAGTGTCTTTTAATACCTACTGATATGGTTTGGCTCTGTGTTTCTACCCAAATCTCATAGCTCCCATAATTCCCAGGTATTGTGGGAAGGACCTGGTAGGAGATGATTAAATTATGGGGCAGGTCTTTCCTGTGCTGTTCTCATGATAGTGAATGGGTCTCACGAGATCTGATGGTTTAAAAAATAGGAGTTGCCCTGCCCAAGCTCTGTTTTTTTGCTTGCTGCCAAGTCACATAAGCTGTGACTTGCTCCCCCTTGCCTTCTGCCATGATTGTGAGGCCTCCCCAGCCATGTGGAAATGTAAGTTCAATAAACTTCTTTCTTTAGTAAGTTACCTACTCTTGGGTATGTCTTTGTCAGGAACATGAAAATTGACTAGTACAGTAAGTTGGTAACGGGAGTGTGGACCAGCTGAAAAGATACCTGAAAATATGGAAGTGACTTTGGAACTGGGTAACAGGCAGGAGTTGGAACAATTTGGAGGGCTCAGAAGAAGAAAGGAGAATGTGGGAAAGTTTGGAAATTCCTAGAGACTTGTTGAATGGCTTTGACCAAAATGCTGATAATGATATGGACTATGTAATCCAGGCTCAGGTGGTCTCAGATGGAGATGAGGAACTTGTTGGGAACTGGAGCAAAGGTGACTCTTGTTATGTTTTAGCAAAGAGACTGGTGGCATTTTGCCCCTGCCCTAGAGATTTGTAGAACTTTGAACTTGAGAGAGATGATTTAGGGTGTCTGGTGGGAGAAATTTCTAAGCAGTAAAGCATTTAAGAGGTAAGTTGGGTGCTGTTAAAGACGTTCAGTTTCAAAAAGGAAACAGAACATAATAACTTGGAAAATTTGCAACCTGGCAATGCAATAGGAAAGAAAATCCCATTTTCTGAGGAGAAATTTAAGCTTGACCACAGAAATTTGCATGAGGAGGAGCCTAATGTTAATCCCCAGTACAATGGGGAAAACGTCTCCAAGGCATTTTGGGGCTCTTCATGGCAGTCCCTCCCATCACAGGCCTGGAGGCCTAGGAGGAAAAAGTGGTTTCATGCATGGGGTCCTGGATCCCTGTGCTGTGTGCAGCCTAGGCACTTGGTGCCCGGTGTCCCAGCCACTCCAGTCATGGTTGAAAGTGGCCAACATAGAGCTTGGGCCAAGGGTTCAGAGAGTGCAAGCCTTAAGCCTTGGCAGCTTCCATGTCATGTTGAGACTGCCAGTGCATGGAAGTCAAGATTTGGGGTTTGGGATTTCAGAGGAAGTATGGATTTCAGAGGAAGTATGGAAACACCTGGATGTCCAGACAGAAGTTTGCCGCAGGGGCAGGGCTTTCATGGAGAACCACTGCTAGGGCAGTGCAGAAGGGAAATGTGGAGTGGGCACCCCCACACAGACTCCTACTGGGGTACTGCCTAGTAGAGCTGTGACGAGAGGGCCACCATTCTCCAGACTCCAGAATGGTGGATCCACCGGCAGCTTGCACTGTGCACCTGGAAATGCTGCAGAAAATACCAGCCCATGAAGGCAGATGGAAAGGAGGCTGTGCCCTGCAAAGCCACAGGGGTGGATCTGCCCAAGACTATGGGAACCTATCCATTGCATCAGCATGACCTGGATGTGAGACATGGAGTCAAAGAAGATCATTTTGGATCTGTAAAATGTGACTGCCCTGCTGGATTTTGGACTTAAATGGGGCCTGTAGCCCCTCCACTTTGGCCAATTTCTCCCATTTCGAATGGCTGTACGTACCCAATGCCTGTACTCTCATTGTATCTAGGAAGTAACTTGCTTTTGATTTTACAGGCTCATGGGTGGAAGGGACTTGCCATGTCTCAGATGAGACTTTGGACTGTGGACTTTTGAGTTAATGCTGAAATGAGCTGAAACTTTGGGGGACTGTTGGGAAGGCATGATTGATTTTGAAATGTGAAGATATGAGATATGGGAGGGGCCAGAGGCTGAATGATATGGTTTGGCTCTGTGTCCCCACCCAAATCTCACCCTGTAGCTCCCATAATTACCGGGTGTTATGGGAGGGACCCAGTGGGGAATTATGGGGTAGGTCTTTCCTGTGCTGTTCTCGTGATAGTGAATGGGTCTCATGAGCTCTGATGGCTTTAAAAATAGGAGTTGCCCTGCCCAAGCTCTCTTTTTTTGCCTGCTGCCATCCACATAAGATGTGACTTGCTCCCCTTTGCCTTCTACCATGATTGTGAGGCTGCCCCAGCCATGTGGAACCATAAGTCCAATAAACCTCTTTTTTTTTTGTAAATTGCCTAGTCTCAGGTATGTCTTTAACAGCATGAAAACAGACTAACAATACACCTACCTACTGTATATGCAAAACTGCTATGTGAAGCTTCTGTCCTTTCTCTCATGGAGCATATATTCTTCCTGGAACAATATGGTATATAATTAAGTTTGATAAAATTTAAACTGAAAAATGCATATTGGGGGATAATCTAACAAGTGTCTAGAACATTTATATAAGAAGGAGAATACTATATTATGAATCTAGACTTTGTGTTGTGGAGCTAATGACAAATTTTAAATAGAAACATAATCCATTTGTGTTTTAGAAAGATCAATTTGGCAATGTGTGTAAAATATATATACAGTCATCCCTCTATATCAGCAAGGAATTTGTTCCAGAACCTCCCCTTCCAACCCCAAATCTGTAGATGTTTAAGTCCCTTATATAAAAGTATGCAAGTATGCACATCCTCCCATATATTTTAAATCATATCTAGATTGCCTTTTAAATCATATCTAGATTGCCTTTGGGTTTTTTTTTTTTTTTTTTTTTTTTAACAGAGTCTCAGTCTGTTGGCCAGACTGGAGTGTAGTGGTGCAATCTTGGCTCGGTGCAATCTTGGCTCACTACAATCTCCACCTCCCAGGCTCAAGCGATTCTCTTGCCTCAGCCTTCCAAGTAGCTGGGATTACAGGGATGAACCACCACACCCAGCTAATTTTTGTATTTTTAAGAGAGATGAGGTTTCAGCATGTTGGCTAGGCTGGTCCTGAACTCCTACTCTCAAATGATCCACCTGCCTCGGTCTCCCAAAGTGCTGGGAATACAATTGTGAGCCACCGTGCCCAGCCTACATTGCTTAATACCTAATGCCATTTAAAATGCTGTGTAAATAATTTTTATATTATATTATTTTTAATTTGTGTTTTTGTTGAATTATTGTTTTTTAATCATTTTTTTCCCGGATATTTTCAATCTGCAGTTGGTTGAATCTGCCATGCAGAACCTGCAGACAGGGAGAAGATGACTGTATTGGAAGAGGCTGATAATGGATGTAGAGAAACAAAACTACTTGATAAATTCAACCAAGTCAGATAAATTCAGGTCTACTTCCTGGGTCTCAAAAATCTCAGCCAATTGCTTAATACACCATTGTGTGTTTTCCATGTGTTTCATTTACACTTCCACATTACAACTATGTGTATTGGTACTGAATGAGAAATGACTGCTGGAGTCAAATGATCCCGGGAGAATTCCATTAATGGTACTAGAATAGGTGAGTAGCTATCTGTAGAAATAAAATAAGATCTTAACCTCACAACTTATACCACAAAATTTACAGATTGATCATAGATTTAAGGTAAAAAACTGAAATCAAGTCTTTAGAAGGTACTGTGGAAGAATTGCATGTAGATAAATATATAGGAATATTTTATATATGTAAGATAAATTTGCATATAAACTATATATGTAAAAATTTGTATATGAAAAATAAAGCCCCAATCCATAAGGAAAAAGATTAATAACCTCTACTAGATCAGCAGCAGCGGCAGCAGCACCATCATGATCTACATGTAAAACCCACAGTAGGAAAAATGCAAAAGACAAATGACAGATGAAGAGAACATACTTGGAAAAACTGATATTTTTAACATTGCTCTTTTAATAAAAAATTCCAATAACCCAGTAGGAAAACAGTGAGCAAAAGACATAAAAGGATGTTTCACAGAAAAAAAAAATGGCTCAAATATATGAGAAGATGCTCAACTTCACTCATAATAAGAGAAATATAAACCAAACTATACAAAGATACCGATTTCACACAGTGGTTTGGCATGCATACTGCTGTGGGCAAGGGGTTGAGGGAGCAGGCACTCTCAGATGTTTTGGATAAGAATGTAAGTTGCTGTAATCTGTGTGGCGGTGGGGTGGGGTGTGTTAAAAGGAAAACTTTAGCTGAATAAAATTTAAAGGAGTTTAATTGAACAATGACCGATTTGTGAATCGGGCAGCCCCCAGGATCACAGCAGATTCAGGGAGACTCCAGGGATACCTCATGATCAGAACAAATTTATAGACGATAAAAGGGAAGTGAGGTACAGAAATAAGTGGATTGGTTACAGCTCAGCATTGGCCTTATTTGAAGAGTTTGAACACTCAGTAGTATATGAGTGGTTGAAGTATGGCTGCTGGGCTTGGCCAAGACTTAACTATTTTTATAGGTGCATACTCCTAAGTTAGGTTTTCTACCATGCCTACCTATTAAGTTAGGTTGCAGTTCGTCCACAAGGACTCAATATAGAAGTACAGAGTCCTTCTCAGGCCATATTTAGTTTGCTTTAATGGAGCAATTTGAAAACAGCTATTAAAATAGACAGAAAATAACAAAATCCCCTTTGAGTGGGCAATTCTACCTCTAAGAAATTATCTTGGCCAGGCACAGTGACTCACACCTGTAATCCTGGCACTTTGGGAGGCCAAAGTGGGTGGATCACCCGAGGTCAGGAGTTTGAGACCAGCCTGACCAACATTGGTGAAACCCCATCTCTACTAAAAATACAAAAATTAGCCAGGCATGATGGTGCATGCCTGTAATCCCAGCTACTCAGAAGGCTGAGGCAGGAAAATCACTTGAATCCAGGAGGCAGAGGTTGCAGTGAGCCGAGATCACAGCACTGCACACCAGCCTGGGCAACAAAGCAAGACTCTGTCTCAAAAAATAAAATAAAATAATATATTTTAAATATATACTTTGCCTATATAAACTTTTATACGTGTGTGTGTTTATTATACAGGGCATTTTTTTTTGAAGTAGCAAAATTTTAGAAACAATCTAAATATCCATTATCCATTAATGGGAAGTGATTAAATTATAGAATGTCCTACAATGGAGCACTATGCAACAATATATAAAGGAATGAGCCAAGGTTCTCATGGTGTGATATGGAAAGGCTCCCATATTAATTGTTTAAAAAGTCCAAATGGGTGCACTGGTACCCTAATATTTGTGTAATATGAGATAAAAAAGTAAATGTATATATACCCATATATATTCAGAGTTAATTACATATGCATGAAATACCTCTGTAGGAATGTAAACTATAGTGATAAAATTTGTCGACCCAGAGTGGGGAAACTGGGAATCTAGAGTTTAGGATTGGGAGAGATCATTTCTACGTTCTACTCTTCCTTTTATACCTTTTTCGTTTTGTACCATGTGAATGTATAATCTACAAAAAAAAAAAAAATATATTAAAGAGAAGAACAGAACCAACCATCAGAAGTCAAAAATAATCCACAATAAAGGACTATATAGACTATAAGACATTAATTTTTCCCCATCTAGTTTCTTATTTAATGTTTGTCTGCGATCATTTCTTTTCACAAATGAAGAAGCTGCATTGTAAAGATAAGTAACTTTTCCAAAATGATGTAGCTAGGAAGTCGACCTTAGATCTGGCTTCATATCTCATTCATTTAGTCCTGTTTGCATTTCAATTTCCAATGGTTTGCTTGTTTCAACACTTTTTTTATTTTAACATAACAGACATAGCGAAAATGTATTGGTGCCCACTTCTCTGCTGCGCAGAACTTTCTGTTGTTTTTTTCTCTTTTAGAGTTTTAGGAAGCTTAGGAGTAAGGATGAGTTCAAAAATGCCTTGAAACACAAGGACAAGAGACAAAGTCTGAGTGCACAGTTAGTGGCCTCAAAGTTAGACTTCAGACTGACACTCAGAAATAGGTATAACGGGCAACTCTACCTTATAGAAACTTGAAGAACATGATAAATCATTCATCCTTGTTTGAGAGGTCACTTTATTACAGGCTGCATGAGTGGCAGGAGGAAGGAAAATACTTAGAAGGGTACCAGGAGAATGGTTTTGTCTGTGTACCCTGTGGATATCATGTTTATTAAGTCCTATCTTACTTTCGAGGACAAAATTGTGCCCAGTAATTAGGTGTCTCTTACTTGTCAGTCCTAAGAGATCCGCTGACAGATAGGGTGCCAATTATATTGACAGATCCTGCTCCCTGAATTCCACAGTGGTGTGGCTTAGCTTTGCCCTCTCCCACCTGCTAAGAGCAGATCATTAAAGTAGGTAGAGAAACACCATCAGGAAAGGAACACAGCCAACAAGGTGGAGGGGCCAAGTTTTCTTTTAATCATAACTCTCCCTCCAACTGAGCAAGTTCCAAGGATGAGAGTCATGTAAAACAAGAAGTCTCAGAAGCACAAAAGTGTGAGAACACAGAAGGAAAGAATCCATGCGGTCTCACTGAAATGAGATGGGCTGTGAGGCAAGCCTTCATGGCTTGGTTTTGTTGTTATTTGATTTAAAAAAGAAATCAAATGGTTTTTCTAGCAGGGTTAATTAAAGTCTGGATTTGAGTATAAAGATTGCTGAAGGATCTGATGCTGGTGTTGTCCTTCATAATTAGAGGCACTTGTGATATTAACGTGGCTAAACAACTGTGACAAAATTAAAATGGCCAGAAGAGACTATTTGTTCAATACCAAGATATTAAATTTAGAGTTAATATTCAGTGGTAGTGAGGAACAAATGGGCAGTTTACCTGTTAGTGGGTGTTAACTTAGTGCAGTTCTTCCAAAGAGTTTTAACAATGTTTCAGATATGGTTAAAATGTTCATACATGTTCAATCAACATTCCACATGAAATTATTTCTCTCAAAGAAATATTTGAACACATATGTAAAGGTGTGTGTATAAGGATGTTCATAGCAGTGCTGTTATAATAGTCAAAAGCTGTGAGCCTTCTAAATGTTTAGGGAAAAGATTGGATAAATATTCAGTCTTTATAATGTCAATCTGTATTTATCAATATGGGGAGATGTTCATGTGTTATCTGAGAAAGATAGTTTACAAAACCACATTTGTAGTGTGATTATGGTTTTTGCACATTTAGACATCATACATGCATAGTGTAAAATATACAATAACATATGCCGAGCAATTCTCTTTGTGTGATAGGCCTAATAATGTCTTTCTTTTTTTGTACTTTTTGTTTGTATTTTCTATTTTTTCCACTACAAACATGAATTACTTGTGAGATGAAAAAAAGAAAAAATATCTACTAAGGGATCTACCATCCAAAGCATTTTATCTAAATTTTAAGTTGAAATGATAATAAAAATAATATGTGCTCTAATAAGTAAAACTAGTGTACTAGTATTCAGTATACAGCAGATTTGGAGAGTGACAACCAGTTTGGTTTACCTATAACATAATTTGCAAGTAGATGAGTAGTGGATCCTAAGCTAAGAAGCCTGCACTCTGTTCAATAGTCTTTCAACAAGTTGAGGAAACTGCACCATTTGAATAGGGTGATGACCTGATTAATTGTGCCATAAGACAATTCATATGGTGATATCTCATAAGATGAACTGGAGGAAGAAGACATCTCTTTTAAAATATCTTGACTGATCAACAGAAATTTGTCAGAGGCAAATTACTCATTTCCATCCATGTTTATAACACTACTATCTTTTGTTCATCAAGTTGATATACATTCAGAGTTATATTGATGAGAGACATGCTTGTGGAGGGAAAGCAAAGAAGGTCGCATTTAAACCTCAGCAAGGCTCCATTTTTGTCTCATGTAGCTTTCTCATCACAGAAGTAGTACTAGGCCCAAAGAAGTTATTCATATACTGGTTAAGCACTTATTCTCTAGAATTAGAATGTTTGGTTCTAAAGTCATTCTACCACTTAATAGATGTGTGACTTGGAACAAGTTACTTATACTTTCTGTGCCTTAATTTACTTACCTATTAAATAGGAAATTTACAGAGTCTGCTCCACAGGGCAGCTGTCAAGAGTAAATTAAATAATACCAATAAAGTGTTTAGAACAGTAGCTGGCTCATAGCCTTCAATAAATATTTGAGGATATTACGTTTTCTCCTTTTGAAAAAAGAAAAATAAGACTCAGTATTTTGTCTGGACTTGAATTTGTTGTAGTTTGCAAATCTGCAAGGAGAGAACCAGACCCAGTGGTCTGCATTTTGTTTGTTTATTCCTTGCTTGCTTCTTTTTGCTAGAAAGAGAATCTATTTGGTATGTCGAGTAGAAATAAATTAACCCAAAGCTAGGGAATTCATTTCAAAGCTTAAATGAAAAAATTTAATTCTTACAGAACACATTTTTTACTTTAAGTGCACAAACACAATTTCTAACAACAAAACTGTTTATAAATTTAAGTGGTTAAATTATTTTATTTATAAAGTTTTCTTCCCGCTATCAGGCAATATAGCAAAAGAATCATATAACTGAGCTTAGAGAGTTTGTGTAGTTCAATCTTATAGGACTTGTCCCACCTTATTCTTTGTATATGATACTGATGTGGACACTGAAATATAAATAGTGCATAAACAGTTTTCTCTCCCCTTTAATGTATGGTTAGTAACACACTTCGAATTCCATGTCTCACGATTAGTTAAATTACAGTGTATTCATGTATTTAAAGTCAAAGACTTTTAAGTCCACGGTTTCTCATTTATACATACCATTTACAAAATGTGAATCCTAAACTTCATGGTATTTTAGGACATGCCCACATTTGAAGTTCTATGACAATAAATATGTGGCTGGGAGTCAATATTCCTGGATGGGTACATAGGATGAAATGGTTAGTGGTTTGGTTTCAACTTGTGTGGGCATGTAATTTAATATTTCAAATGATTTTAGAGTTCATTTATCCAATTAATATCTAATGGATAGCTACTAAGTGTCAGACACTCTTCAAACTACAGGATTAAAGCTCCATCAGACAAGGGACCTCATTTTATGGAGCTTACATTCCACTTTACAAGACAGAATAGTTGAGAGTGGTAAATAAACAAGGTTTTCAGGCAGTACTAAGTTCTGAGAAGAGAAGAAAATGAGATACGGTGGCAACCAGTAACTCTGGAGACTGTGTTAGATCAAATCATCAGGGAAATTCTCACTAAGAGCTTGACATTTGAGCTGTACCTGATCCCAGAGACCTCTCTCCAGGTCCTTTGTCAAGACATTCAATGATCACTTTGGAGGGTTTTTTGTTGTTGTTGTTTATTTTAAATAGACCTTGTATTTTAGAATAGTTTCTGATTTACAGAAAAAAATTGTGAAGATAATAGAGTTCCCTTACACCTCACCAGTTTCTGATATTGTTAATGTCTTACATTAATATGGTATGTCACAATTAATGACCCAATATTGACACATTATAGATTAAATCCCTTACTTCATTCCTTTTAAACTTATCTCCCTTTTCTGTTTCAGGTTAAACTTCTGTCCTTTTTCTGTTTCAGGATTCCATCCAGAATACCAAATTACATTCGGTTGTCATGTCTCCTAGAGACCTCTTGGTTTTGCCAGTTTCTCAGACTTTCCTTGTTTTTAATGACCTTGACAATTTTATAGAGTACTGATCAGGTATTTTGTTGAATGGCCCTCAATTAGGATTTGTTTGATGATTTTTTAAATGATTAGACTGGGGTTATGTGTTTTGGGGATGAAGGTCACAGAGGTAAAGTGCCCTTTACAGTGCATCATTATCAAGGGTACATATGAGCAACATTAGCTGTCACTGTTGATGTTCCCTTGATTACCTGACTGAGTTAGTGTTTGTCAGGTTTCTCTGCTGTAAAGTATATACATAAACTGGTCATTGGAGAAAATGAATGAGAGGAGAAGGCAGAGGAGTCTAGAGCTAAGAACCTAGAAAGTTTGCTTGGTAATAACAGCGGTGCTCAAAGGCAATTCATTTGCTGTCAATAGGTGGAGAAATTTAGAGGAAAAAGAAATGAGGCAATTTCCTTCTGTAGCCCCAGCATATTAAGATATTCTCTAATATTTCATGTAAAATTTTGCATTTTACAGTTAGAGTTTTATTTTACAAGCAATTATGGTATAATAAAGGAATCCATTTTTTATCTGGATAAGCAAATGTCTCAGCATGTTTTGTTGAATTTTTTCACTGATCTGTATTGTCACCCTTTTCATATATCAAGCTTGCTTATATGTGTGAGTCTGGTTCTAAGCTCCCTATTCTTCTTCATTAGTCTACTTCTGTATAACTGTGCTGATTCCACATTGTCTTAATTATTAGTCTTATAATAATTTGATATTTGATTAAACCTAATCTTCTGACTTGTTGTTTTTCAAAATTTCCAGGATTCATGTCATGATAGTGTCATGACCATTCTTGGCTTATGGGTGGTCAAATTACATGGCAAACCTTATGGGTAATTTATTCTGAATTGCATTGAATTTATAGATTAATCTAAATGATATTGAGTTAGTGTAACTATGAACTGAGTTACATTTGAAATTCTTTGCGTTAATTCGGGAGCGTTTGCTCATTTATTCATTCACCACCAACATGGCATATGGTAAGAACACAGGATGGTGCAGCTGAGCTTGGGTGAAAGAAAAAGATCATTGAAGGACAGAACACCAAGGAATTATACTGCTGCACTTGCACTGAAGATTATCTATGTTTTATTTGAAGTCATAAAGAATTATGATTGGGGCAGGGCTGACAGGGTTAGAGAAAGTGAAAACAAGCCACTAGCTAAAATCTTTAAGGAATCCTGAAAAAATCCAGGGATGTATATATGACTTGAAAAATAAATGAGTGTGTATAGAATAATGTAATGATTTGAGATTCAAATTTGAGAGACTTTTATGACGAAGAGGGACACCATGGTTTGGAAGAAGTTTTGACAGTTGTTCAAACAAACCTTAAACTCATGTGAGGGCAGACCTGTGGTTACTTGGAGGAGTTCGTGGTCATTGTTTTTGCACCCGAACTCCAGGTGAAGTCAGGCAATCTTGTTTATAATTTCTTGTGCTGGTATGTTTTTAAAAAATATATAGTTCACTTTTTCCTTGAGAACATAGCTCTTCAGGCTTGGCTTTGTAGGGAGGATTTTCGGTTCTTACTTTACTTTGACCAGTCTCAAGGCCTTTTCTCTTGACACGGTTGGCAACTAGAACCCAAGTCCCTTTGTTCCTGAGTCTGCTCTGCTTTCATCCCTATTCCAGCAGAATTATCAATTTCCTGTTTATAATGTGGTTCTCAATATCATCTTTATTTGACTTCTGAGATATGCTTTCTTTCCTTTAGGCCTTATTCCTCAAATATGTATTTAAAAAGATGTCTTATATATTTTTCCATCCTTTTAAGCTGCTTTGAATTAGTTAGTCATGGTGCTAAAAATAGGAGTTCCTTTCACTTGATTTTTCTCCTTCAAAATAAACAAGGAAAATGTTTATGTGAAGACCAAAACTTACCATATAATATTATAAAATAAATTGAAACTATAGCAACACATATAATCACAGCAATATTTTTGGACTTCTGTAAAAATAGCCCATTTTTCTACCACACTTTACACATCAACATATGTTGTTCAAATATTTGAAATGATGCAGTGATTTCATTTCTACTTTGTGAAACACATATTGCAAATTGCCCAATCATATACAGGCATTTATGCAGGTAGTTATTTTCTCAAGCAATAGACTAGCATATGCATGTGTACAAAAGCATAGACATTTAAATATTTGAACAAATTCACATTGTATTTTAATAAAATAGAAGTGATTTTTTTCTCTTTTTCACGCTATATGATGGCCATTAAATATCAATTGAACACAATTTGTAAAATTCTGTCATCACATATTTGAATCAAACTTCATTCATAGATTGGCCCAAAAGAGTATCCCATAGGTGAAGGCAAACAAGGCCCAGATACCAGTCCATGTGTGGGCCCCCTACTCCCTCCCACTTTTTGGAGACATTTCTAGTAATTTTCTAAGACTCACTGCTGAGCCTTCGACTGTTAGTACAGCAGGACCTTCCAGGCAAAGTATGTGAGCATAAGCTCTTTCTCCAATCCTCCACCCACCTGTGGACTCAACTAGATGCCTGGAGAAGCCCTGGAAATCAGGCAACCATGTCACTTCCTGGAGGGTAGCCTCACCAGCCCATCATTCTCTCTGCAGGTACCTAATTTCTTTCTCCAGAGAAAGCACCAACAGAAACGTGCTGAAACAGTGATTTAGAGAGAGTAAAACAGTTCTACAGACAAGCACCCCACACTAAAACATTTTCCCACATGCCTTATGGTGAGGATGAGGAAGGAGTCCATAGATGTGCTATGCAAACATCCTCCCTCCTGCTCCATCTCTCTAGTCTGCACTTTTGAGAGTAAATACCAATGAGCAACTTAACCATGGTCACTTATTCTTTTCATGAAAGTGATTCCAGTAAGATTCTCAAGGGATGAAAAACTTTAGAAGAGACACAGTAACCCTCCTGTTTACCTATTCTTAGGAGGGAACATTTACCTCCACTGTCCACTGTTGCTGTAAGAACTTGGGGAGAATAAAGCCCAGTTCCCTTAGCTTGCTGGAGGTTCACAAGTGTGAAGGCGGAGCCCCAGAGGCCCCATGTGATCAGGTGCTGAGCCAAGTGCACTTGATGAAGGATGGTGGGAAAAGTGCCATATAAATCTGTGACGTTTTCTTTTTCTTATAGTCCAAATGCCAAAACATGGCAAGAGAGAGGCCATTTTCACTGATTTCTGGCCCATTCAGAAATACTAGAAATCTCCCAAGAAGTAGTTTTAGGGAAATTTACAGTTCAATTTTGCTGACCCAGTAGGTTTAGATGAGAATTGCACTGTATTATTGGTTTGTGGAATTTTTCTTTGTTTGGGGGGACAGAGGACTGACTGTGAAGGAGGCTCTGAAAACCCATCAAAATCTGTTCACAATGATGTATCAATGTGAAAATGTCCTGGAAACAAAGGCATTTGGGGGAAATCCTTCTCATTTTAAAATTTTTTATTTTTATGTTTCCTGGACTACTCCTGTCTGAGACTGAAAAGCAAATAGAGAAACATAGTGATTTAAGCACAATAGCAGTAGATACAAATCAATTCTTATCCAGTTTTACTTCATTATGAGTGGGATCTTTGGAGCTATTAATTCACTATTCACAACCTCATATGAACAAAGAATGATAGAAACATGCATTTCATTATCTACTTTCTGCTTTGGGATTAAAGAAGTCTCTGCAGTGGTCTTATTACAGAATCACCCATCAGGCCTCTGAGGAAATGACAGACAGCACAATATGGCTGACCTGGGGGCTTGTTATCTTATACTCTATGAAACAGGAAGAGGTGGGGGAAGATATGAGGGGTTCAGGAAGCCCATCCTCCATATTCCAGAAGACTTAAGAGTTACAATCAGTTTCATCACCCCTTCTGCCCCCTCTGATAACCCCATTTTGTATTTTTCATGTGAGGCCTCGGCAAGAATGGCAGCCTGTCTAAGAAACTGACTAGCTGTCTTGGAGACACGGGCTGAGTTCTCCTGAAGCACATTGCCAAAATCTTGTTGATGTAGAAACAAATTTGAAGGGTAAACTGCAAAAGGGAGAGAGAATGGGAGAAGGGGAGAAAGAGGGAATAGTAAATGGGCAGGGAGGGGTATCTATTTATTGTCTAATGGGCAGTTAATTCAGATTTCTTTGTTAAAGCCCAAGGACACAATGCTATCAACTCAAATTAATAGACTGAACCCAAAGCAACAGGGACAACAGCAAAAGACACAGACAACAGAGTGAACATCCCTCCATTTCAACTGAAGCTCAGCCAATTAGTGAAATCAGTCTCCCTCAGCTCTGTGCTTCGTTTTGAGCATTTGACACATTCTCATGTTTGAATGAAAAACAACAACAACAAAAAACCATGCAAACAATAAATGCAGGCATTGTTTTGGTTTCCTAGGGCTGCCATGACAAAGTACTGCAACATGAGTGACTTAAACAATAGTAATTTATTAGATCACATTCTGGGGGCTCAAAGTCCAAGATGAATGCATTGACAGGTTCCTTTTGAGGGTGGTGAGGAAAATCTGTTCCGTGCCTCTCCCCTAGCTTCTTATGGTTTGCTGGCACTCTTTATCACTCTTTGGCTATCGATCTATCACCTGTCTCTGCTTTCATCCTCACGTGGAATTCTTCCTATGGGCCTGTGTCTGTGTTCACATTTCTCCTATTATAAGGGCTTGGTCATGTTGGACTGGCAGCCATTCTAACCTCTTTTTAACTATATCATCTGCAAAGACTCTATTTCCAAGTAAAGTCACATTCACAGGTACTGGTGTTTAGGACTTTAACGTTTTTAATTTCGGGAAGTTTACAATTCATTCCACACCAGGTATGAATGTAATAAGTAATTTAAATATAGCCTTTAACCTTGGATAGTGAAACATAGATGGATTTGGGCAGCACTGCTGGCTCTCTAACTGACATTAGGTTAAGGTGTTCATTCCAAGGTCTAGGCTCAACAATAATGTAAATATAACTAGTTTTCAAATACTCCTCATCTCCACCATCCCATAAGCTTTCAGGAAGCTACCAGGCTTCATCCCCAATCCTTCAGTTATACTTCACCTTCCCAGACTACTAATCGCATCATTTACTGTTGATTGAGTGCTAACCAGGTGCCTAGCCATGAGCTTCATGTTTCACACTTACGTAACATGTTATAATCATTACATGAGGTAGAAACAGTTCTTATCTCCATTTTGCCAAATGGAAAACCTGGCTGACAGGTTAGGTGACTTTCTTGGCCTCACGGCTAGTATGAGACTGAATTCAGACTTAAGCTGTGTTTGTCAGAATCCAAAACCTGTGCTCATAATTACTGTGCTAATATTACGGTGCTAATGTTTCCCTCCTACGACATTTTAAAAATTGTGTTAAAAACTCATAAAATTACCATCTTAATCATTTTAAGTATACAGTACAGGAGTGTTAAACTATATGTGCATTGTTGCACCACAGATCTCCAGAAATTTTTCCCCTTGCAAAACTGAACTACAGATATTGAACAACTGTCTATAGACATTGAACAACTACTAATTGACCCCATTTCCCCACATCCCCTGGTGACCACATTCTATTACTGTTACTGTGAGTCTGACTACTTTAGATACCTGATATAGGTGTAATCATACAGTATTTGTCTTTTTACTTGTTTGTTGTTATTGTTTTATTTGTTTGTTTTGTTTTTGTTTTTTTACAGTCTCTCTCTGTCACCCAGGCCAGGCTGGAGTGCGGTGGCACGATCTCAGCTCACTGCAACCTCTGCCTCTCTGGTTTAAGAAATTCTTCTGCCTCAGTCTCCTGAGAAGCTGGGATTACAGCTGTGTGCCACCTGGCTCATTTTTGTATTTTTAGTAGAGATGGGGTTTCACCATGTTGGCCAGGCTAATCTCAAACACCTGACCTCAGGTGATCTGCCTGCCTCAGCCTCCCAAAGTACTGGGATTACATGGCATGAACCACGGTGTCTGGCCCAGTATTTGTCTTTTTGCGATTGGCTTAATTCACTTGGTCTAGTGTCCTCAAGGTTCACCTATGTTGCAGTGTAGGACAGGATCTCCTACCTTTTTAAGACAGAATGGTGTCCCTCCACTTGTGCGTATCGCATTTTCTTGGTCTCATCCATTGGTATTGTATTGGTTTGTATTCCTTCCATCTCTTGGTTATTGTGAATAATGCTGAAATAAGCATGAATGTGCAAATGTCAAAAATAAATATTGCCTTTTTTTTAAAGAAAAAAATAAAGTCATAAACTTGCATTTGAATTTAGAAAACCAAATTTGAATGTAGTTCTTGTGTCATAATTGAAGGAGGTCCTAGACATATTGAAAATGACTATCTTGTTTGCATTTTGAACATGTGGAACATAATATAATATGTACCTAGTTCTGAGGATACCTATAAAGAGTGCCCCAGGTGGAAGTGTTAATAGGTATCATGGAATATAATTTGATAACTGAAATATCTCTTGCACATAAAGCAGCATTACAACTTTTGCTAAAAATAAATAACTTTTAAAAATATGTTAAATAACTTGTGCTCTTTTTCTACTTTTATAAAATCAACTTTGGTTCTGCCGTTTCCTTTTCACCACTCCTTTCCTGACTTTCACTTTAACTGCTTTATACCTGAGATTTTTGCCTGAGATATAAATGGGCATATTCCCTATAAAAAGTTCTAGTCGGGAACAAAGTAAACATTTCTCATTGAGCATAATTTGGTGAGGAAACAGATGAGTGTACTTTTGGCATGATGTACAATTAAAAACAGCTCTCTGATTTTGAAAATTATCCTTTGATTTCACCCATATTTATTACACGTTAAATATCTTAGGAATTGAATCACCATCACATGATTAAATTGCCTCTATATTTTAATTCTCAGAATTCCAGTGGGAGTAACACCCAACTCCTCTGTATGTAAAGAGGAATTGAAGAAGGGATTGGAGGTCTTAAAGAGGTAATACAAATGGATTCAGAACTCTAAAACACTAGCGACACTAAAACTGATTTCAGAATGATTTCAGAACCCTACAGAACCCTGGGCAAACATTTTTGCTGGGAGGTTGCACACATACACGCGCGCGTGCACACACACACACTCTCCTTCTGATATTGCCCCAGTATCTGGATTTTAAGGTTAGGTAATATAAATATAAATTTGCCTCATGATGTATCATTCAGAAGAAATTGACTGACTATCGAGATGTTCTCAGGTACCACATAATTTACATGGAGAAGACTATGCTGTTGAGTTGAGCCTAGGCTAGCGTTATTTCGTCCTGTTTCACTCCCGTTACAACATAAGTTTACAGAAGGTTAGAGCTGGAAAGAACCTAGAGATCACTTAGCCCTCCCCCAACCCCCCTTTAAAGATAAGGACACAGGTGAAGTAACTTGCCTAAGGTCATTTGTGATTTGCACAGCACCCTGATCTAGAATCTGGCTCACTGGGTTCCTACACCAATGTTCTTTTACCCATATCACAGTTGGCTCAGTAATTTTTAGGTCTGTGTTTGGAAAAACATGTCTCCCTTTTATTCCAGGTGCTTCAAATTTATATTCAGAGTCAGTTCCAGTGTCTCAAATATGAGAGAATATTGTTGACCATCCCTGGCTTATTTGAGTGATGTGTGTTTGGGGGCTGGAAGGAGAGAGAGAGAGGGAGAGAGAGAAGAATCTTAGCAGTGAAGTACATTGTCAGTCATTTAGCTAAGACAAGAAGCAAGAGAAAGACTAAGAGAACTTTTCAGAGAGATCATCTGTTTATAATATGTGCTTATATGATCTGACAGTCTCACTTTTCAAAATTGTATTAATAAATCATCTATAGTACTAGTTGGAATAGTTAATACACTTTTTGTGCCCCAGCAGAGAGAAAAATGGCCCTGCTTTCCTTAGCTTTATGACACATTAAGCCTAAATAGAATTAATGCTTGAGCTTTGGAATCATATTTACCATGGAGAGCTCCACTTGAAGGCCGGGTGAGCTGCAGAAATACACAAGAGACTTCCATATTATTAAAAGTAGCTTTGTAGCAGCTCAGAGAACTTTTTCCAGTTGTTGAGGTAGCATTGCTTGATAACATAAACTCTTTCTGTATGTCTCTGTCTGTATGAATTTGCTATTTATGTATATCAAAGCTATTAGGAAAATGTACGTGTGTATGTGTGTGTTTTTTTACTAGTGTTGGGTATTATCATATTATTTAATATCTTGAATCTTCATAAGCCGTAAATACTCTTTGGAGAGAAAGAGAGACGGAGAAAGAAAGAGTGAGAGAAAAACAGACAAAGGGAGACAGAGACAGAGTCGAAGAGAATGAATAGAAACACAATTCTTATTGTTCTTCAGGGACTATTTAAAAGAAAGAAGGAATCTTTACCTTTAAACTCAAATAATTTCTGACATTTTGTAGTCACTGGGACATTAGGAAGTAGATGAAAATGGCAAGAACAATGAAATATTTTAAAGGGTGAAAAATTAAAATTTTTCTATTATCGTTAGCACTATTGAAATGTTGTGTATTATAATTAATGAATAATTAAATCATAATTTTAATAAAAGATTAGGATTTTAAAGTTAGAGCAAAACATGTTAATTTTATTGCAACAACGTTGGAACATGTCTCATTTCTAGGGTCTCACCACTGCAGCCATCATCAAAAGTGGTTATTATCAAGACTAGATTGCAGCTTCGGACTGAGCAACTGGCAGGAACTCATATTGTGAACTGCAGCTCCAGATCGACTGCAAGAACAAACCAGCAATCCCGAGAGGACCCACAGACCCTCTAAAGGAAGTGGACTGCTCCTGTGGGACCTGGGAGGCACCCCAAATACTGTGAGTGCCCAATTTGCAGAAGTAGGAAAAGGAGACCCTCCTCTCCCGAACACAAACCCCTACTGTGGAGAACCTGAAGATCTCTTTGCAGGAGAAGTTTCTGACTTTACCTAGAGCTGAGTCAATCTGGAGAGCCGAGCGAAATACAGGGGTAGAGGAAGCAGCAGAAAGGCCGTGGGAGCTCGCTAGGTTCCCCAAGCAGATCATTCCTGCCTGGCACCACAGGGATCTATTGGGAAAGGAGCAGGGGGTAAAACTCCAAAGGGAGAAGGTAATCTCTAGCTGAACTTTGTAACAATTTGAACAGGGTGAGAAGCCTCCTGGCCAGAACTTGGGGAAGGGTGCCAAGCCTGTGTGCAGACTCCACAGTTGGGGGAAACCAAGCCCTTTTCTTTTGCAGCTGGGAGGTGAGGTGGATAGCCTGGGGCAGGTTTTCTAGCCCCTATCATTCTCCGCCTGGAAATGGGCTGGGGGCTTTTGTGGGGTTCACAGTGGGAGTGACACCGGCCCTTTGGTTTCCGTGGGAGCTGGGTGAGGCCTGTGACTTCTGGCTTTCCTCTACTTCTCTGACAACCTGCATGACTCAGCAGAGGAAGCCCCAATCCTCCTAGGTACACAACTCCAGTGACCTGAGAATATCACCCCCATCCCCCACAGCAGCCACAGCAAGACCCACCCAAGTAGAGTCTGAGCTCAGACACACCTAGCCCTGACCCGCCTGAGGGTCCTTCCTGACCCACCGTGGTAGTGAAAGACAAAGAGCTTATAATCTTGGGAGTTCTAGGCCCCGCCCCTGACTAGTTCCTCCCCATAGTACCTCAGTTGATACTCTCTGGAAAGTGACACCTCCTGGCAGGGGGCCAGTCACCACAAAAACAGAGCATTAAACCACCAAAGCTAGGAACCTTTACAGAGTCCATTGTACCCACCCCACCACCTCCACTGGAACAGGTGCTGGTATCCATGGCTCAGACCCATAGACAGTTCACATCACAGGACTCTGTGCAGACAACCCTCAGTACCAGCCCAGAGCTAGGTAGACTCGCTGGGTGACTAGACCCTGAAGTGAGACAACAATCACTGCAGTTTGGCTCATAGGAGGTCACATCCATAGGGAAAGGGGAGAGTACTACATCAAGGGAATACCCCATGGGACAAGAGAATCTGAACAATAGCCTTCAGCCCTAGACCTTCCCTCTGACAAAGCCTACCCAAATGAGAAGGAACCAGAAAACCAACCCTGGTAATATGACAAAACAAGGCTCATCAACACTCCCAAAAAATCACACTAATTCACCAGCAATGGATCCAAACCAAGAAGAAATTCCTGATTTACCTGAAAAAGAATTCAGGAGGTTAGTTATTAAGCTAATCAGGAGGGACCAGAGAAAGGCGGAGCTAATCAGGAGGGACCAGAGAAAGGCGGAGCCCAGTGCAAGGAAATACAAAAAATGATACAAGAAGTGAAAGAAGAAATATTCAAGAAAATGGATAGCTTAAAGAAAAAACAATAAAAAAATTCAAGAATCTTTGGACACAGTTTTAGAAATGCAAAATGCTCTGGAAAGTCTCAGCACTAGAATTGAACAAGTAGATGAAAGAAATTCAGAGCTCAAAGACAGAGTCTTCAAATTAACCCAATCAAACAAAGACAAAAAAGAATAAAATATGAACAAAGCCTCCAAGATTTCTGGGATTATGTTAAACTACCAAACCTAAGAATAATTGGTGTTCCTGAGTAAGAAGAGAATTCTAAAATGTTGGAAAACATATTTGAAAGAATCATCTAGGAAAATTTCTGCAGCCTTGCTAGAGCCATAAACATCCAAATAAAAGAAGCACAAAGAACACCTGGGAAATTCATTGCAAAAAAGATCATTGCCTAGGCACATTGTCATCAGGTTATCCAAAATTAAGTTGATGGAAAGAATCGTAAGAGCTGTGAGACAAAAGCATCAGGTAACCTATGGAAGAAAACCTATCAAGTTAACAGCAGATTTCTCAGCAGAAACCCTACAAGCTACAAGGAATTGGGACTCTATCTTCATCTTTCTCAAACAAAACAAGCATCAGCCAAGACTTTTGTATCCAGTGAAACTAAGCATCATATATGAAGGAAAAATGCAGTCTTTTTCAAACAAACAAATGCTGAAAGAATTCACCATTGCCCAGGTACCACTACAAGGACTGCTAAAAGGAGCTCTAAATCTTGAAAAAAATTCCTGGAAACACATCAAAATAGAGCCTCTTTAAAGCATAAATCACACAGGACCTATAAAACAAAAATACAGTTTAAAAAGCAAACACCAAAATCAAAACCCAAAGTACACAGGCAACAAATAGCACAATGAATGCAATGACACCTCACATCTCAATAGAAACATTGAATGTAAATGGCCTAAATGCTCCACTTAAAAGATACAGAACTGCTGAATGGAAAAGAACTCATCAACCATCTATCTGCTGCCTTTGGGAGATTCACCTGGCACATAAACACTCACATAAACTAAAAGTAAAGGGGTGGAAAAAGGCATTTCATGCAAATGGACACCAAAAGTGAGCAGAGGTAGCTATTCTTATATCAGACAAAACAAACTTGAAAGCAACAGCAGTTAAAGGAGACAAAGAGGGACATTATGTAACGGTAAAAGGCTTTGTCCAACAGGAAAATATCACAATCCTAAACATATAGGCACCTATCACTGGAGATCCCAAATTTACAAAACAATTACTAACAGACTTAAGAAATGAGATAGACAGCAATGCAATAATAGTGGGGGACTTCAATATACTCCACTGAATGCATTAGACAGGTCATCAAGATAGGAAGTCAACAAAGAAACAATGGATTTAAACTATACCTGGGAACAAATGGATTTAACAGATATGTATAGAACATTTCATCCAACAACAACAGAATACACATTCTATCCAAGAGCACATGGAACTTTCTCCAAAACAGACCATATGATGGACCATAAAATGAGCATCAATAAATTTAAGAAAACTGAAATTATATCGAGTACTCTATCAGACCACAGTGGAATAAAACTGAAAATTAACTCCAAAAGGAACCTTCAAAACAGTGCAAATACACAGAAATTAAATAAACTGTACCTGAATGAGCATTGGGTCAAAAAGGAAATCAAGATGAAAATTTAAAAGTTATTCAAACTGAATGACAGTAATGACACAACCTATGAAAACCTCTGGGATAAAGCAAAGGTGGTACTAAGAGGAACATTCATAGCCCTAAACGCCCACATCAGAAAAGACTGAAAGTGCCTAAACTGACACTCTAAGGTCACACCTTAAGAAACTAGAGAAACAAGAGCAAACCAACCCCAAACCCAGCAGAAGAAAGGAAATAACCAAGATCAGAGCAGAACTAAATATAATTGAAACAAAAAAAGTTACAAAAAATAAATGAAACAAAAAGCTGGTTCTTCAAAAAGAAAATTGATAGACCATTGGCAACATTAACCAAGAAAAGAAGAGAGAAAATCCAAATAACCTCACTAAGAAACGAAACAGGAGATATTACAATTGACACTACTGAAATACAAAAGATCATTCCAGGCTACTACGATCACCTTTACACACATAAACTAGAAAACTTAGAGGAGATGGATAAATTCCTGAAAAAATACAGCCCTCCTAGCTTAAATCAGGAAGAATTAGATACCCTGAACAGACCAATAACAAGCAGTGAGAATGAAATGGTAATTAAAAAATTACCAGGAAAAAAAGTCCAGGATCAGACGGAGTCATAGAAGAATTCTACCAGACATTCAAAGAAGAATTAGTACCAATACTTTTGACACTATTCCACAAGATAGAGAAAGAGGAGACCCTTCCTAATTGATTCTATGAAGCCAGGATCACCTGAATACCAAAACTAGGAAAGGACATAACAAAAAAAGAAAACTACATGCCAATATCCTTGATGAAAATAGATGCTAAAATCCTTAACAAAATGCTAGCTACCTGAATTCAGCAACATATCAAAAAGATTATCCACCATGATCAAGTGGGTTTCATACCAGGGATGCAGGGATTGTTTAACATATGCAAGTCAGTAAATGTGATATACCACATAAACAGAATTTTTAAAAAAATCACATGATCATTTCAATAGACGCAGAAAAAACATTAAACCAAATTCAGAATCCTTTGTCATTAAAACTCTCAGCAAACTTGGCATACAAGGGACATACCTTAATGTAATGAAAGCCATCTATGACAATCCCACAGCCAACATAATACTGAATGGGGAAAAATTGAAAGTATTTCCTCTGAGAATTGGAATGAGAAATGGAGGCCCACTCTCACCACTCCTCTTCAGCATAATACTGGGAGTCCTAGCCAGAGCAATCAGAGAAGAGAAAGAAATAAAGGGCATCCAAATCGGTAAAAAGGAAGTCAAACTGTCACTGTTTGCTGACGATATGTTCATTTGCTTTGAAAACCATAAGGATTCCTCCAGAAAGATCCTAGAACTGATAAAAGTGTTCAGCAAAGTTTCCAGATAAAAGATTAATGCACACAAATCAGTAGCTCTTCTATAAACCAGCAGCAAACAAGCAGATAATCAAATCAAGAACCAACCCCTTTTACAATAGCTGCAAAAAATAAAATAAAATACTTAGGAATAAACCAAGGAATCAAAAGACCTCTACAAGGGAAACTACAAAACACTACTGAAAGAAATCATAGATGACACGAACAAATGGAAACATATTCCATGCTCATGGATGGGTAGAATCAATATTATGAAAATGACCATGTTGCAAAAAAGCAATCTACAAATTCAATGCAATCCCCATCAAAATACCACCATCATTTTTCACAGAATTAGAAAAAACAATTATAAAATTCATATAACACCAAAAGAGAACCCACATAGCCAAAGCAAGATTAAGCAAAAAGAACAAATCTGAAGGCATCACACTATCTGATTTCAAACTATACTATAAGGCTATAGTCACCAAAACAGCGTTGTAGTGGTACAAAAATAGGCACATAGACCAATGGAATGGAATAGGGAACCCAGAAATAAACCCGAATACTTACAGCCAACTGATCTTTGACAAAGCAAACAAAAACATAAAGTGGGGAATGGTGCTGTTCTCCCACTCTTTTCAACAAATGGTGCTGGGATAATTGGCAAGCCACATGTAGGAGAATGAAACTGGATCCTCATCTCTCACCTTATTCAAAAATCAGCTCAGGATGGATTAAGAACTTAAACCTAAGACCTGAATATAAAAATTCTAGAATATAATATTGGAAAAATGCTTATTGGCTTAGGCAAGGATTTCATGACCAAGAACCCAAAAGCAAATGCAATAAAAACAAAGATAAATAGCTGGGACCTAAGTAACCTAAAGCGCTCTTGCACGGCAAAAGGAACAGTCAGCAGGATAAACAGACAACCCACAGAGTGGGAGAAAACCTTCACAATTTATACATCTGACAAAGGACTAATATTCAGAATCTACAGTGAACTCAAACAGTAAGAAAAAACCAATCCCATCCAAAAGTGGGCTAAGGACATGAATAGACAATTCTCAATAGAAGATATACAAATGGCCAACAAACATGAAAAATGGCTCACCATCACTAATGATCAGGGAAATGCAAGTCAAAGCCACAATGGGATACCACGTCACTCATGCAAGAATGGCCATAATAAAAAAATCAAAAAACAGTAGATGTTGGTGTGGATGCAATGAACAGGGAACACTTCTACACTGCTGGTGGGAATGTATACTAGTACAGCCACTATGGAAAACAGCATGGAGATTCCTTAAAGAACTAAAAGTAGAACTACAGTTTGATCCAGCAGTCCCACTACTGGGTATCTACCCAGAGGAAAAGGAGTCATTATTAGAAAAAGATACTTACACATGCATGTTTATAGCAGCACAATTTACAATTGCAAAATCATGGAACCAATCCAAATGCCCATCAGTCAATGAGCAGATAAAGAAACTGGTATATATACATGATGGAATACCAAGCAGCCATGAAAAGGAATGAATTAACAGCATTTGCAGTGACCTGGATGAGATTGGAGACTATTATTCTAAGTGAAGTTAACTCAAGAATGGAAAACCAAGCATCATGTGTTCTCACTGATATGTGGGAGCTAAGCTACGAGGATGCAAAGTCATAAAAATGATACTATGGACTTTGGGGACTTGTAGGGAAGAGTGAGAGGGGGGCGAGGGATATAGCACTACAAATAGGGTACAGTGTATACTACTCGGGTAATGGGTGAACCAAAATCTCACAAATCACCACTAAAGAATTTATGTAACCAAATACAACCTATACCCCAATAACTCATGGAAAGAAAAGATAGGTAAGAGCAAGATATTGAAAATCTGTCATCCACAGAGATAATATTTTGTTGGAGAGAGAAATATAAAGTAGTACCAGACAAAAGGGGGAAAAAAAAACATTGGAACATGTCTTTCTTCCCTTTGGTGAGCATTATACTAAAAAAAGTTCATTTCTGTCGTGGGAATATATTTTCCTTTGTTTTAAAATTCTAGCATGATAAAGGTAGATTAAAAGATTATTTCATCCATTCCTCTGGCTATAGAACATACTACACCCAGAGTCGATTTTTAAAGAACCCTCATGCATCCTCTTCCTCTCAGGATATGTGTTATTTACAAAGATATATGCATATTATTATTATTTTTAAGTTAATTTATATTTTTCCTGTAAAAATAAATGAACTTTTTAATCTAACATTATGAGTCTCCATGGCCAATGTGTGCACTATGGAAACATACATTTTACTAAATCATTCAATATTTCAGAAGTGTTAAGATTTTATGTTACTCTTTAAAAATTTTTGGTATCTTATAGATTGTCAAAATAAAACCAGGAGGGATATTGGTAGGAGGTAAATTAAAATATTTTACCATTTATCAAATAATGAGTAAAGGCATTTTCTTAAAAAAAAAAACAAAAAACCAATAGAGAAACAGGAAAGAATTGGCCTTTGTGGGGACCCAATTTATATTCCTCTCCCTAGACATGAGTGATAATATATTATTTACCTTTTTATATGAAAAATTTCTTCTATTCCCCTCTGTGTATCAATTCCAGCAGCCTGGACATTCAAAGGAGCAGGGCATGGAATCTGTGGAGAAGTTAAAGCTCCTAAGATCGATTACTTGAGTAAATAGTTGTAGAGTCTTGTTCGAGACAGACGCCTGGCTAACCTAGGTAAATACTGTAATCCATTTAAACCAGAAACTAGAATTCCAAAGCATTTGTATTTATTAAAATTTCTGGCAGTTCAGCAAGTGTGAGTAGAATCCTTGAACATCATCTTAAAGTTGAAGCTTAACATGAACCCTACTGTGGTCCTTGCCAGGCACTTCTTAACTATTACCTTTGCCAGGTAGAGAAAGGAAGGAGAGACATAATTTATTTTATTTTATTTTATTTTATTTTTGCAGGGCAAAACAACAACAACAACAACAACAAATATAACATCTTTGTCTTCTTTTTATATCCTATAGTATTTATCTAATATGTTAGATTAACTGGATATTTTAGCCAGTAGCACACAGGGAATGAACCCAACCTTCATTTCACCATCCAGTCTTTACCCAGTGCTGTAAATGCCTTTGCTGAGTTAATTAATCCCTCAGAGATTTCTTCTCAAATCAGGTTTTTGTCCCTTGTTTCTAGGAAGCCAAATTGCTGGTGACATGCTAAGCTCTTGCAATCCTTAAGTTATCACTTGAGAGCAATGATACATGGTAAATTAATCAATTTAGGACATAATCAAGTAGAAGTATAAGAGGGAAAAAAAGACACAAAATTGTGATTTATTACCTTTGAATTTTTTTCTGCCACCTGGATCTCAAGATAGCAATTGAGTTTGTTTTTCTATCCAAGGAGCCTAAAATACTTGGATTGCAAATCTTTGTGAAACACTAAGGTGTGTGATGTAGCTGACATTAGTTGATGGGTTGGGTAGGAGGCTGGCAGGGTTAGTGCATTAGGAGGCTGATGCAGAGAAGAAGTGAGTGGGAGAGAAAAGCAGAAAGATACCTTTTCTTCTAAAGACTAAAGAACCTACTGTATACAAGATTTAACATATTTTCAGACACCATTTCTCTAAGTAGACAACTTATATACAAGATGTTTATTTATGCAAAATTAAATAATACAGATATGCAAAAGGAAAATTAAGTGGTTGGAGTGCTAATGATATGTTTCTAATGATAGAATACACACGTATAATGTATGTATTAGGATTCCCCAGAGAAACAAAACCAATTGACTATGTTTCCCTAGAGAAACAGACCCAATATGATTCCGAAGAGACACAGAAACAATAGGAGACAGAGGAAGAGAGAGAAAAAGATTCATTGATTAGTTGATTGATTGATTTGAGGAATTGGCTTATGTGATTGTGGGGACTGACAAGTCTGAAATCTGCAGGGCCGACCAGCAGGCTGGACACCTGGGGAAGACTTGCTATTGCAGCTTCAGCCTGAAGACAGTCTAGAGGCGAATTCTTTCTTTCTTGGGGAACCTCAGTTCTTTCCCTTAAGCCCTTCAACTTATTCGATGAGGCCCACCTACACTGTAATCTACTCAAAGTCTACCAATTTAAATGTTAATCACATCTAAAAAAAAAAATACACCTTCACAGAAACATCTAGATTAACATTTGACCAAAAACTGTGTACTCTGTGCTAGCCAAGTTGGCACATAAATTGACCATCACAGGATAATAATATCAAGCTATTACTAGTTGAAAGCACATGCTGTGCACTGCTGAATATGGTGCACTGAGTCACAGTCCTGGGTTTGGAGGCAAGAGATCTGGGTACTTGTCCTGTATCTGCTAGGCAAGTAACCTAAGATATTTCCAATTTTTTTTTTTATTGGGAAATATGGTAGATCTTGGTAATAGAATATGAGTCAGGGAACCCAAGGAAGAAACATGGTTTTCTCAGTGTTGACACTGAAGTACCCATGGAACACGGAGGTGAAGTCCTGCAGACAGTTGAATACATGTATACATTTAGAGCTCACAGAGCAACTGGCTGGTGAAAGTGAGGTTTGAGAGTCATTCACATATAGATGGCAACTGAGGCCCTGTGAATGACCAGAAGGGAGGTCTAGAATGATAATGGAAGTAGTCCAAGGAAACAAGAGGAAGTAGAGGAAGAAGTACCAATGCAGCATACCAAGAAAGAATAGTCAGGATATTCTGACTATGAGAATCAGGATAAAGTGGTGTTATGGTGGCCAAGGCTTAGGTAAGTTTAAGATGTTCAATAACGTCAGATAGCAAAAGGAAGCTGTAGAGACTAGGTCTGAAAGCATTCCATTGGATTTAACAATTAGTTGAACATTTAGTGAATTTTGCTGGTACAGTTTAAATAATGGCTAACATTCATGTAATTCTCGATGAGTTTCTATGCTGTGCTGTGCTTTGTATGGATTGTCTCTTTTAATATCTTCTATAACCTATGAGACTGGTATTAATATCACATTCTTATTTTATAGATCTATAAATTCAATTTTAGGAAGGTAACGTATCTTCCTGAAAGTCACACAAGTAAAGATGGACTTGGGTCTCTAATCCATTTGTTTGACTTCAAAACATGTTATCTCCATTCCACTACCTCTTCTGTTCAGTGGAATGAAAGAGGTTAAAACAGTTCACAGGGTCCATGGAGTGAATGAAAAATGAAAATGGGGAGATAAAATGCAGATAATAGTTTTCAAGGATTGGAGCTGGAAGGAGTTGCCTGTTTGAGAGCTGTATTAAGGTCTGAGAAACATGTGCATGTTGTGCACTGCAAGAAAGGAATCAAGAGGAAGGAGAGGATGGAGAGACAGAAGATGAAAATCAGCCAGAGTAACAAGGCTCCAGGAAAGCCACATGGCTATGTGCATCCCTTAGAGAAACAAATTGGAAATGGGGTAAGTGACACCTCTTTTCCTTAGACTGAAAATAATTAAATGTGAGTAGAAGATATAGCAACATCTAAAATGGTAGTAGAAGGTGAGTGAGTTGGTTAGAATAAGCTGAGAGAAATGAATGCTTCAGATTGTTCTGGAGAAGGTCAAACAGTAAATGTTGTACAATAGTTAGGAACTTGGGCTTGGACCACCGCTCCCCTAAGTTCCAGCTCTACTCTGCTCCTCCCCAATGCATCCTGTAGCTGACTGACTGTCCTTAGGAACTCAGGCTGTATGTGCCCTCTGCAGCACAGCCTTTCCTGACCACCTTCTTTGGAGGCTTCCCTTTATTCTATATTTAATGACATCACAATTTGCCAACATTTTAATCCGTATTTACCTTTTTGGCTCACTGTAACAAAATCTCCGTGGCTGTGTTTCTTACTCCTAATGTAGTGCTTCTCTTCTTAGCACTTAGTAGGTCCTGAACAACTTTGCATTGATTGAAAAAAAAAAAAAAAAAAAAACCTGAATGCCACTCTCTATTATTCAATAGCTATGTGACCTTGGGCAAGATAATTTAACTTCTCAGGCCTTTGTTTTATCATTTGTAAAATGAAGAGACTTATATCCTATCAAGGTGTCTTACAAGCATAAAAGATGCTAAACATAAAGGTCTCAATTTTATTCTGGTTGAAAATATGTCCAATAAGTATCAGCTATTATTATTTTGTTGAGTGTGGGAGTGCAAAGGCTGGAGGGGTTGTTAAAGAATGGAGTTTAAGACATCAGAGGGAACTCCTCAAAATAATAACAGAATCCAGACTGAGATCTTTCCCTCTTAGACTGATGGACTGGTACCAACTTATAAAATTGTTTGGCAATGAAGACAAAGGGAAGGGACACAGAAAATGAGAGTGGATCTTGAGAATACAGACATCTGGTTCCAAGGAAAGGGAGTAGAAGGGGATTCAGACCAAGTGCATTTCCTTTCAAACAAGTGCTTTCATCTGAACTGCTCTGTTGAAATAGAAAAGTCACTGTCAATACCACATCTCATTACAGCCTAGCTTGATGCAGCTTAATACCAAGCAATATGCTCCATTAATTAGATTTAAGGCACTAAGGCTGGAATCTGGAAGCTGTAACCTGAGTCACTTCTCCCCAGGTAAACATGAATGTGTTTTTCTATAAATTGCTTTGAGGTGCTCTGAGATTTCTTTAATCTAATCACCAGAAATAATAGCCAATGCCTTATTTGATGGGGCCATGTGGCACATCTTTTCCCTTCTTTCATTACGTTTCCCCCCCAGATAATAAGGCTCCACAGGCTCTGGATTAGAAAAAAAAACATATTACTGCTATCGCAAGGGAGGAGGTGAAGAAAAGTTTGCTTTTTTGTGTGCTTTCCGTAGCTTAGCAAGAGCTAGAGGTTCTCTATTAGCTGAACATGCTAAGAGGTGGAAGGTGAAAATTCAGCTGATTCAGAGTTTGGTAGATTTGTTCAGACCAGATATCTCAAAGGCTTTTAATTACTTGGGAACAAGTCTATATGATATTAACGACTAAACCACAAGTAGCGCTTGGAGGGATCCTGAAATCCATCCAGAATTATTTATTAACATCTAAACTAGACTCCATTTAGATCTAGAGATAGTGATAAGGCCCTGCATAATGTAATTTTATCTCAGCTTACACATATATTTGTATTTAGAAGCTACGTATTCTTCATTCATCCTTGACTAGCACAGAAACATCAAAGCTGTCATCATTATATTTGTCAAGAGTAGTTGTTTTTTATTTCTCTTTAGTTTTTAATAATGCATAGGCAAAGAGGTCTTTGGACTCCTTCTAGATGTTTTATTTCTTTTTTCTTCTTGTTTCCACAGCATGAAAATTTATCAAAGCTACCTCTCTAATCTATTGTTCTTTGCCTTGAATGCTCTTTGTCAGATGCTTATCTTTGAGGTTTTAAGCCTTTAAAAACACTCTTTTAATCTCCCTTTATCGCATTGCTCTGTATCTAGCTACAAGCTCTCCTAATATCACCCTCTCCTTTTTGTTTACATCCAAGTCTGAATGTGCAGATAAAAGCTGGATGGGACACGGTGAACATTTTCCCTGCAGCTCCTGTGAAACACACATTGGACATAGACATGGTCCACTGGCTCCTCAGAGATTTTTTTTTTTTAGAGGAATGATTTTCCAGTTCTAATCTCAAAGCTGCAAAATCTGATTTTCTGATCCTACATTTATCCTGTACTCCTCTCTGTGTTTCATAGCCAGAGATGGCATGCCTGATTTCCACTAAATTCAGCTGATGTCCACCACACAGTTCAGCTGCTGGGTTTCCAAGTAACAGTGGTGCTTTTGTGTCATTTGGTTGTAGCATGTTGGAGTATATGTGAGTAAATGTAAGATAGAATGAATGGAACTCCTTGAAATAGCTAAGACTTGGATATTAGAGAAGGGGCCCAGGTGTGGTGACTCACAACTATAATCCCAGTACTTTGGGAAGCTGAGGTAGGAGGATCGCTGGAGGCTAGGAGTTTGAAACCAGCTTGGGCAACAAAGGGAAACTTCGTCTCTGAAAAAATGACATAAAATAAGTAGAAGAGGCAGATGGGTGCTTTCTTATACTACCATGTTTCCTCTAAGACTCTTTGGCCAACCAGCCAAGACTGATATAAAAACCAAAATTTTGTATCCATATTTCTTTGTTATATACTACTTTGCTATTCGCTCCTCAATTTTACCATATATACCATTTTGATGTCTATACCACATCTTAGCTATTTCAACGTGTTCTATTCTTTCTATCGTACATTTACTTACATATACTCCAACATGCTACAACCAGCGGCCCCCAAAATTGGCTGCATGTTGGAATCACTTAGGAAACTTTAAAAGGTTTTCAGTCCCTGGCTTCCCACCCCAGGACAATTAAATTAAAATCTCAGGGGATGGGGCACAGACATCAATGTTCTATAAAATCTCCCCAGATGATTATAATATGCAGCTAGGGTTGAAAACCATTTTTAGCTCATGGTTTCCTAGATGCTGTGAGGTTTCTGCCCAACTTACTATTAGGCAATGCTTGAAAAAGCCCTTTTACTTTCTCCCATGTTCAGTTCTGAACTGTCAGATGCTTTCTCTAAAGGTTGGTCCTGACAGTCTTATTATCTGAGATAATGTGCCCTCACATGCAATTCTCCCAGGAATCATACCACATAGTTGCAATCCTCTAGTGTTCACTTCCAGAAACTCAGGAATTGGGCTAAGTAACATAGAAACCGCTATCTAATTTTATTAAGGAAAGTCAATTGTTAGAAAGGTAGCGGGGGCAAAGAGCAGAGAGGCAGTCCACCTACCTAGAAACGGGGTTGTAGAAAGGTAATATTTCCTTTAGATTGTCCATCCAGCCATTGACTAGCCCAAGTTCAGCAGGTTCAAGACAAAATGACTTCTTATCTCTTTGATGAATAATTGTGCCTTAACCACAGGCTGCCCTGCACAAGTGGTGTTGGGTTCATTCTCTGCCTGTCTACTACACTGGAATACACATATTAAGAGAAGATGCTTGCCCACAGCTCCTGTCACATTGTGGAACCAGATGGCTTCAGGATGAAGTCCTCTCTACACAAATAGTATTCACCTAGTGTCTTGCTTGGAATATAAATTAAAGCATCACTCCACAATAAACTATACATGTTTGGTGATCAATACAGAACTCTAATTTTCTCAAGTTAATGCCTTTTAATGACAGGTTCCCAATGCTTGCTGTAGACAGTTACATGTAAGATTATAAATCATGGGATGTCTTAGCTTTGAAATACTAATCTTTGCTCCCCCCTGCATTACATAATTGATAATGACTATATTGACAACTCCAAGAGGGCTCCTGAGATGGATCTGTGCAGCGGAAGGAAAAGCATCACCACTGTGCAGAAATGACATGCTGTGTATTCTAATGAGTGGATTCCTTAACCTCTAGTTGTATCCTTGAGTTTTCCAGAGTTTTCTTTCTCCTGAAAGCTTACTGGTGGTCAGAAAGTGACTGTATATGATCATCTTACCATGGATATTTGTTCCCTGTGAGTCTTCAAGACATTTTTGATGACTTTTACTGATGATAAAATACGTTTTATCTCCTCTTTGGGTCCTCAGGTTCAAAAAAGCTACATGAGAGAGAACTGTAGTGTATTCTTCCTAGCAGATCAGCATTCTTTATGGATTTACTCTTTTTCGTTGCAAATAGAAGGCAAAAGGAGGGATAAACAAGATAATTTAGAGGAGAGAAGATGCCCAGACACTAGACTGACTAAATTTTAAAATTTTTAATTGACTGCATTTTAAAAATGCATGTCTTTCTTGAAATAGAGATTTTATTTTCTTAAAAAGGAACTTTTCCCCCTATGAGTTTGGCTGGCGTTAGAAAGAGGATAAATGCAAATTATTTTACAGTTTTACTTAGGACAGAAGTCAGATCTAGAGGGAGTAATCGGTGTGTATGTGACTACTTTGTGAAGTCTGTCTACAGTACAGTTTTTTTCTCTGTGCAGATGAACCATTCCCTATGTGGGAACTGGCTTTTCATATCTTCACTATAAATACAAACAAGTTATTAACTCCCTAATTGATCTTTGTTGTTTACAACTTTTTCTTTCATTTTATACATGGGGGGCTCTCTATCCACACAACCCACAGGAGGGTGCCTGCTTAGGCCAAATAACGCATTAAAACGGGCTACTGTCACTCACCCAGAAGGGCGATGCCTTCACAGTAATCAACTATATGACCCTTTCCCCTCCCTGCATTCCTGCCACCCAAAGGAATAAATGATGGATAATTTCTTCAAAATGATTTTCACCATCATCCCAGGAGCCTATTTGACAACTCAGGTGCTGTAAAATCCTTCTCTCTGTTCCCCTCTTCTTTTCCTTTTGCTGCACATGCTCTCATTGGGCCACACGTCTTGCTGTGATATGGAACAGCCAGGAGCAGAATCTTGGCCACTGGAGGCCTGCTGCTTTGCTTTTGTTTCATGTTTAAAAACTCACCTCATGTTACTGAGTCTTGTTCCTCTGTATGGGCAGTGGTGATAATAAAACACTCCCTGACTTATCAGTCATATGTGAAAGAGCCTTGAAAGGTGTAAAGTATAACGTAAATCTATGCTGTCATTAATATTCTTGAAGGGTACATGGTCCCAGAAAAACACACAGAGGTTTGTAAGCAAGGGGTATCCTTGGGTTTTCTTAACAGTGTTCTTGCCCTTGAACATTAAACCTGATATTTGTCTCTCCATTCTCTAACTCATTTTAAATGTTTTATATTTACTGTATAGTTGGTAACTTATGGAGTGCTTTCCTGGTCCCTAATTATCATTATTTACTACCCCAAATGGCATTCTATCATTGTATGTTGTCTTACCCTAAAATCATTTCATGACAGTTCAGATTATTTTCTCAACCACATGGCACCTGCCCACACCGTTTATAACAGTGCAATGTAACACAGTATGTCCCTGATAGATACTGAAAGAACTAACAGCTCCATGTATTCACTACACTTCACGTAATGGTAAAAATAAGGTTTATTATGTACATTTCTAGTTAAGCCTCAGAGGAAGAATAGATGTGCTGATGTAGTAAGAATTAAACACATCCCAGATGAGAGTGGTTTGGACAAATCCCATTGGTACAATTAGCATCTGCTAAAAAATGCACATTTTGTAATTTCTGACAAAGAAAATAAGTCATGTTTTAGTCTGAATCTTTGGTCTGATATCTATGGCAAGAATGTGTATTGCATTTTTAGACATAATTTCCTATTTCAACTAATCTACATTTGTACCACTGAGGATTTTTAAAAATTTAAATAAATATTGTGGAATTAATGCTTTTCATTGTAATGAATATATCAATCTTCTAATGTTCATGCACGCCATTTATTGGAATACATTTAAGCTATGGTGAGATCACTGCTAAATCATTTCCAGTTGAATAATCAACTTATGGAAAGAAGATTGACTTGAGGTTACTTGGGGAAAAAATGTCCCTTCATTTTGTAGATGAATTGAAGCACTTAGGCTAATAACATAATGGGAAAAACTAATTTGACACCATCTATTAGAGAATGGCTTTGGTTGCATGTCTTTTAAATGCCCCTGTTTTATACATATGAGATACTTGACTTTTCTTTATTAAACCCTATTTCTATATATATACTGATAAATAATATGTGTTCCTCAATTTGATAGACACCATGGTCCTTCCACCTTTAAAAAATTTATCTAAAAAAGATTTAAAAAAATATATTTCTTCAAAATATAACTGAATTTAGATATCAGTGTCTAAAAACAAAATGGAGGTTTTTGACTTGATTTTGTGTTGATAAACCCTGCCTATGTACTACTTCCCACCACTTGTCTCCTTCCATTGTTGGGACCAATTCTTTCTGGTCTTCTGAAACAGCCTTCTGGTTGGGTGTGGTGGCTCACACCTGTAATCCCAGCACTTTGGGAGGCTGAAGTGGGTGGATCATTTGAGGTAAGGAGTTCAAGACTAGCCTGGCCAAGATGGTGAAACCCGTCTCTACTAAAAATATAAAAATTAGCCAGGTGTGATGGTGTGCACCTGTTGTTCCAGCCACTCGGGAGGCTGAGGCAGGAGAATTTCTTGAACCTGGGAGGCTGAGATTGCAGTGAGCTGAGATCATGCCACTGCACTCCAGCCTGGGTGACAGTGCGAGACTCTGTCTCAAAAAAAAAACAAAAAAAAGAAAAAGAAAAAGAAAACAGCCCTCTGTACTCAGTGCCAGGCCATCACCATGTTGCTAGTTTAGCCCTGACTTGTGGCCCATTTCAAATTATTAGATATTTTCTGCATTGCCAAGAATTCCTCTCCTCCTCCTCCCTGCTCCTCTCCCCCTCCCCCTCCCCTCCCCACTCCTCTCTCCTTCCTTCCCTCCCTCCCTCCTTCCCTCCCTCCCTCCCTCCCTCCTTCCTTCCTTCCTTCCTTCCTTCCTTCCTTCCTTCCTTCCTTCCTTCCTTCCTTCCTTCCTTCCTTCCTTCCTTCCTTCCCTCCCTCCTTCCTTCCTTCCAGCATTAAGACAGACAGATTCACTTGCCTGCAGTCCACACTTGCCATATTTTACTATTGCTTCAGCTGCCTTTATTCCACAGTCACAAAGTAAGCATCTTCAACTCACACATACTTTCCAAGTTCATTTCTGCCTCCACCATCCTTTTCATGTTGAACAGTTACTTACTAGACTTCCATTTTGATGGGGGTGTTTTTTTCTTGTAAATTTAAGTTCCTTATACATTCTGGATATTAGACCTTTGTCAGATGGGTAGATTGCAAAATTTTTCTCCCATTCTGTAGGTTGCCTTTTCACTCTGATGATAGTTTCTTTTGCCTTGCAGAAGCTCTTTACTTTAATTAGATCCCATTTGTCAATTTTGGCTTTTGTTGCAGTTGCTTTCGGCATTTTTGTCATGAGGTCTTTGTCCATGCCTATGTCCTGAATGGTATTAGGTATTCTTCTAGGATTTTTATGGTCTTGGGTTTGCATTTAAGTATTTAATCTACCTTGGGTTAATTTTTGTATAAGGTGTAAGAAAGGGGTCCAGTTTCAGTTTTCTGCATATGGCTAGCCAGTTCTCCCAGAACCAATTGCTGAATAGGAGATCCTTTCCTCATTGCTTGTTTTTGTCAGGTTTGTTGATGATGATCAGATGGTCGTAGATGTATGGTGTTATGTCTGAGGTCTCTATTCTGCTCCATTGGGCTATATGTGTTTTGGTACCAGTACCATGCTGTTTTGGTTAATGTAGCCTTATAGTGTAGTTTGAAGTCAAGTAGTGTGATGCCTCCAGCTTTGTTCTTTTTGCTTAGGATTGTTTTGGCTATATGGGGTCTCCTTTGATTTCATATGAAATTTAAAATCGTTTATTCCAGTTCTGTGAAGAACGTCAATGGTAGTTTGATGGGAATAGCATTGAATCCATAAATTACCTTGTGCAGTATGACCTTTTTCATGATATTGATTCTTCCTATCCATGAGGATGGAATGTTTTTCCATTTGTTGACATTCTCTTATTTCCTTGAGCAGTTGTTTGTAGTTCTCCTTGAAGAGTTCTTTCACATCCCTGGTTAGCTGTATTCCTAGGTATTTTATTCTCTGTGTAGTGATTGTGAATGGGAGTTCATGATATGGCTGTCTGCTTGTCTATTGCTGGTGTAAATTAATGCTTGTGATTTTTGACATACATTTTGTATCCTGAGACGTTGCTGAAGTTGCTTATCGGTTCAAAGAATTTGGGACCTGGGATGTTGGGGTTTTCTGAATATAAAATCATGTCATCTACAAACAAAGACAATTTGACTTCCTCTCTTCCTATTTGAATATGCTTTATTTCTTTCTCTTGCCTGATTGCCCTGGCCAGAACTTCCAATACTATGTTGAATAGGAGTGGTCACAGAGAGCATCCTTGTCTTGTGCCGGTTTTCAAAGGGAATGCTTCCAGCTGTTGCCCATTCAGTATGATATTGACTGTGGGTTTGTCATAAATAGCTCTTATTGTTTTGAGATATGTTCCATCAATACCTAGTTTATTGAGAGTTTTTAACATGAAGGGATGTTGAATTTTATCAAAGGTCTTTTCTGCATCTATCGAGTTAATCATTCAGTTTTTGTCCTTCGTTCTGTTTATGTGATGGATTACGCTTATTGATTTGCATATGTTGAACCAGCCTTGCATCTCAGGGATGAAGCCAACTTGATCGTGGTGGATAAGTTTTTTGATGGCCACTGGATTCAGTTTGCCAGTATTTTATTGAGGATTTTTCACATTGATGTTTATCAGTTTATCAGGGATATTGGCCTGAAGTTTTATCTTATTGTAACTGGTTGATTTATTATACCCTGATTACATTTCATTTCCATATTTCTCAACAGCATCCTAACTCATCTCTGAACACTGAAGCACTTCAGGTATGGAAACCGTTCCATCATTTTTATGGAGTCCTTTTCCAGAGACTTCTCTCCTTGCTCTCCGCTGGACTCATGCTCAAGCCTGACTGAACACAGCTCTTGTCCTTAGACTTTACCTCTCTTCTTTCTTGGATTCTCTATTTACCAAATCATCTTTTTTCTTCATTTACTCCCTTGTTTTAGGAACACACACTCACCAGGTTCTTGAAGAAAGGAGAAAGGGAGATTTTTTTTAAACCTTTAATATATGAACTTGTTTTGTTCTGCCTTCATGTTTGACAATTTAGTAGCATTTGCTAGTATAGTTTTAAAGCCATTTGAAGAAATTTTTCCATCATCTTCTAGACTTGAGTGATGTTTTTGAGAAGTCCAATGCCATTACATCTCTTGATGCTTTTTATGTTATTTGATTTATTTCTTTTCTGGAAGACTTCTGGATTTTCTTTTCTTTCTGAAATTGCATTTTGATGTGACTGAGGTCATTTATCTTTTATTATGCGGGAACCTTAGTAAACCCTGTTAATCTGGAAAATAATATTGTTGGCTTTTAAAAATTGTATTATACCACAGATTTAGTTCCCTGGACAGTGGACTGTGAGGTGGAGATTAATATGCAGAAGGCATAGATCCCCTGGATTGATACTTGAATTTTTTTTTTGTATATATTTGTAGGTCTGAAGGACTAGTGGGCTTCATTGTAGGAAACTGTGTGAGGACCCGACTGCTTCATTGAGGGACCATCAATGGTCAGTATTTATGTCTTTGTTGGGTGCTGTTGAGTTTTCCCAGAAAAGACTATTCTAACCTCTTACTTGAGCATATTGGTTTAACAGAGGGTATTCTTGCAATGGAGTGAAATTAAGAAGATTGAGGTGTTGGATGAAACAGTAACTTTCCAGAATGGTGCCTCTCCCCGACCTTTCCTCTGTGCCAGGTGTGCTCAAATCTGGATGCTCTCGAATTCAATTTTCCACAAAATGAACTGCTGGGAAGAGGCCAATATGTAAACACTTCCCTCGAGGACTTTCAGTTTTCTGTCTATGCCCCACCTGGCCTTCCTTGGTTTCTAGTATCAAAATATATGAGTCTTTCCAAGTTCTTGCTGCAGGATGCAACTTGCTTCTCCTTGTATCACCCACCTTCCAATAGTTTGTTGATAACTCTGTTCCCTGATAGCTCCCTTTCTTTCTCTTTGTCCTTATGGGTTAACTTTACTCTAATTTGAATACAGTTTCTGGAAACAGCACAGAAAAAATTTTTCATGTAGTCACTCCTCCGTGCTTATCCAGAAGTTCTTACTTTCCATTTGAAATATAAAATTTTAAGGAGGTCAGAGAAGAAAAGGATTATTTTTGGCTTAAGGGTATGTGTAGGTCAAGGCAGCTTTATACAATGATAAAGATATTTCCTTTCAGAGCATATGAAAGACTGGACATATGGTTGTTTGAAAATTATCAATGGAGTCTGTTTAATGGGTAACAGTACTGAAAGTGTTGTTGAATTTCTTCTGGCAAGACTGATTATTGATTTTTTTGATACTGTCTGGAAAAGGCTATTTTTGTGTTGTTGATTCTTACTGAATTTAAAAAAAAATGAAAAAGAGAAAATATATGATGACCAGGGTTAGATTAGGCTTTCTTTTCTTCTCTATTTTCTCTGTCCCAAGCAGAATTAAAGTATTGAGGGGGAAAGGTGCTTAACAAATAGTACTGGTTCTTGCCGTTGATGCTATCATTAATCTAATAGGGCTGCTCAAAGTTCTGTGGCTGTTCCATTTAGTAATGTCAAAATAACCTTGTTAAAGAAAAATGCTTAACTTGACCTTTAAAACCCTTGTCCTTTTCTTTCTTATTTATTATTAAATTTGTCTTTTAAGATAAAGTAAATAAAAGTTATCTTTAAAAAACTCTATTTATTTACTCATTCGGTTTTTTGGAGAAACTCTTCAAGGTATTGACTTCACCAGCATGAGATGTCAGGAAATGCAGTTGTCATATATCTATAGTTACACATTATTAAGTAAATTTAAAATATTATTTGGTGGGGGAGGTGACACTTTGGTTGTCTTCAAAATGCTTTTGATTGCTTTTTTTTTAAAAAGCAGAATCTGGCTTTTTTTTTTTGATAGAGTCTCACACTCTTGTTGCCCAGGCTAGAGTGCAGTGGTGCGCTCTCGGCTCACTGCAACCTCCGCCTCCCAGGTTCAAGCAATTCTCCTGCCTCAGCCTCCAGAGTAGCTGGGATTACAGACATGTGCCACCACCTACATAATTTTTGTATTTTTAGTAGAGACAGGGTTTCACCATGTGAGCCAGGCTGGTCTTGAACTCCTGACCTCAGGTGATCCACCCACCTTGACCTCCCAAAGTGTTGGGATTACAAGCATGAGCCACCGTGCCTGGCCGAATCTGGCATTTTAATAATTATAAATGTGGCCTAATTATTTATTTTCAGCAAAGTACCAACATTATGACTTCTTGCCTACTGATTGACAGATATTTCTTGAAAACTCAAGAAAATGACGGATGAGAAAACAAAGGTACAACTTGGCTTCTATCCCCCAACATTCCATTGGATATGGCCCCTTCAAAAATCAATGGTGTAAGGAGTAAGGAAAGGATCCAGTTTCAGCTTTCTACTTATGGCTAGCCAGTTTTCCCAGCACCATTTATTAAATAGGGAATCCTTTCCCCATTTCTTGTTTCTCTCAGGTTTGTCAAAGATCAGATGGCTGTAGATGTGTGGTATTATTTCTGAGGACTCTGTTCTGTTCCATTGGTCTATATCTCTGTTTTGGTACCAGTACCATGCTGTTTTGGTTACTGTAGCCTTGTAGTATAGTTTGAAGTCAGGTAGCGTGATGCCTCCAGCTTTGTTCTTTTGACTTAGGATTGTCTTGGAGATGCGGGCTCTTTTTTGGTTCCATATGAACTTTAAAGCAGTTTTTTCCAATTCTGTGAAGAAACTCATTGGTAGCTTGATGGGGATGGCATTGAATCTATAAATTACCTTGGGCAGTATGGCCATTTTCACGATATTGATTCTTCCTATCCATGAGCATGGTATGTTCTTCCATTTGTTTGTGTCCTCTTTTATTTCACTGAGCAGTGGTTTGTAGTTCTCCTTGAAGAGGTCCTTTACATCCCTTGTAAGTTGGATTCCTAGGTATTTTATTCTCTTTGAAGCTATTGTGAATGGAAGTTCATTCCTGATTAGGCTCTGTGTTTGTCTGTTACTGGTGTATAAGAATGCTTGTGATTTTTGCACATTAATTTTGTATCCTGAGACTTTGCTGAAGTTGCTTATCAGCTTAAGGAGATTTTGGGCTGAGACAATGGGGTTTTCTAAATATACAATCATGTCATCTGCAAACAGGGACAATTTGACTTCTTCTTTTCCTAACTGAATACCCTTGATTTCTTTCACTTGCCTAATTGCCCTAGCCAGAACTTCCAACAATATGTTGAATAGGAGTGGTGAGAGAGGGCATCCCTGTCTTGTGCCAGTTTTCAAAGGGAATTTTTCCAGTTTTTGCCCATTCAGTATGATATTGGCTGTGGGTTTGTCATAAATAGCTCTTATTATTTTGAGGTACGTTCCATCAATACCGAATTTATTGAGCGTTTTTAGCATGAAGGGCTGTTGAATTTTGTCAAAAGCCTTTTCTGCATCTATTGAGATAATCATGTGGTTCTTGTCTTTGGTTCTGTTTATATGCTGGATTATGTTTATTGATATGCGAATGTTGAACCAGCCTTGCATCCCAGGGATGAAGCCCACTTGATCATGGTGGATAAGCTTTTTGATGTGTTGCTGAATCCGGTTTTCCAGTATTTTATTGAGGATTTTTGCATCGATGTTCATCAGGGATATTGGTCTAAAATTCTCTTTTTTTGTTGTGTGTCTGCCAGGCTTTGGTATCAGGATGATGTTGGCCTCATAAAATGAGTTAGGGAGGATTCCCTCTTTTTCTATTGATTGGAATAGTTTCAGAAGGAATGGTACCAACTCCTCCTTGTACCTCTGGTAGAATTCAGCTGTGAATCCATCTGGTCCTGGACTTTTTTTGGTTGGTAGGCTATTAATTATTGCCTCAATTTCAGAGCCTGCTATTGGTCTATTCAGGGATTCAACTTCTTCCTGGTTTAGTCTTGGAAGAGTGTAAGTGTCCAGGAAATTATCCATTTCTTCTAGATTTTCCAGTTTATTTGCGTAGAGGTGTTTATAGTATTCTCTGATGGTAGTTTGTAATTAATTCAAGATGGATTAGAGACTTAAATGTTAGACCTAATACCATAAAAATCCTAGAGGAAAACCTAGGTAGTACCATTCAGGACATAGGCATGGGCAAAGACTTCATGTCTAAAACACCAAAAGCAACAGCAGCAAAAGCCAAAATTGACACATGGGATCTAATTAAACTAAAGAGCTTCTGCACAGCAAAAGAAACTACCATCAGAGTGAACAGGCAACCTACAGAATGGGAGAAAATTTTTGCAATCTACTCATCTGACAAAGGGCTAATATCCAGAACCTACAAAGAACTCAAACAAATTTACAAGAAAAAAACAAACAACCCCATCAAAAAGTGGGCAAAGGATATGAACAGACATTTCTCAAAAGAAGACATTCATACAGCCAACAGACACATGAAAAAATGCTCATCATCACTGGCCATCAGAGAAATGCAAATCAAAACCACAATGAGATACCATCTCACACCAGTTAGAATGGCGATCATTAAAAAGTCAGGAAACAACAGGTGCTGGAGAGGATGTGGAGAAATAGGAACACTTTTACACTGTTGGTGGGATTGTAAACTAGTTCAACCATTATGGAAAACAGTATGGCGATTCCTCAAGGATCTAGAACTAGATGTACCATATGACCCAGCCATCCCATTACTGGGTATATACCCAAAGGATTATAAATTATGCTGCTATAAAGACACATGCACACGTATGTTTATTGCAGCACTATTCACAATAGCAAAGACTTGGAATCAACCCAAATGTCCATCAGTGACAGATTGGATTAAGAAAATGTGGCACATATACAGCATGGAATACTATGCAGCCAAAAAAAGGACGAGTTTGTGTCCTTTGTAGGGACATGGATGCAGCTGGAAACCATCATTCTTAGCAAACTATCACAAGAACAGAAAACCAAACACCGCATGTTCTCACTCATAGGTGGGAACTGAACAATGAGATCACTTGGACTCGGGAAGGGGAACATCACACACGGGGGCCTATCATGGGGAGGGGGGAGGGGAGAGGGATTGCATTGGGAGTTATACCTGATGTAAATGACAAGTTGATGGGTGCAGCACACCAACATGGCACAAGTATACATATGTAACAAACCTGCACGTTATGCACATGTACCCTACAACTTAAAGTATAATAATAATGAATAAATTAAAAAAAAAATCAATGGTGGCCTCCTAATTGACAAATCTGAAAGCATTTCCTTAGCTTTAATTCTCCATGGAATCTGTGTTAGTAAATGACTGAGAGAGCTCTTCTTGGAAGTTTCATTGCACCAGTTTATCCTGGATCCCTGTTAGTCAATTAACTATTCTTTGTGTGTGTGTTTGTGTGTATGTGTGTGTGTGTTCTGCTTGATCATCACAGTGTTTCTTTGACATATGCACATCAAACATGGGCCTCCCCATCTTTTTCCTCCTTTAAACCAAATCTCTTGGCATTTTCTTATTAGTCTGTATTTGTCACGGAGGCTTGACACCTCATTCATCTTTGACTGGTCTTCATCTCCTTCCATTTTAAGCATGGTATTGTTGATTTCTCCCTCATGTTTTTCTCACCTCCAAGTCTTTCCATTGTGTTGTCACTGCTATTTTCCTTCATTCCTTTATTCTTTTCTTCCCTAAACATTTATTCAGCATCTTTTACTCTAGGACTTGCCAATAAATAAACGACCCAACAGACTAACCAACTGTTGCAGAAGTTTGCTCCTTAGTTCAGCTAAAACTGGGTTCTTGTCACACGAGGAGGAAAGATTAGGCAGGTGGAGACATTGAAGGGTGAAGAGAGCAGAATTTATTGGGTGTAAAGGAAAAAAGAAAAAAAAAAACACTCTCAGCAAAGCAAGAGGGGGTCCTGCTATCAGGCCCCCCACCTCACAAATTGAATACTAAGCCACCGCACAGGAACTGAAAACGCCAGACTCCTCCCTCCTGCACAAGGTGTAAGCTTCCCCTGGCTTCACCCCATTCTCCCAGTGCCCAGGTGGCCCCACAGTCCATTGCGAACATGTGCAGACAAGACCCTGGGCAGGTTCCTCATCTGCATAAAAGCATCTGATGTGGGGTGGGTCGAAGATTCTCCAGGGGTCCTCCCTCTTACCTGCCTCCTGCATCTATCACAATCAATCACTCAAGTCAATGAATACTTAACAAGTGCCCCGCTCTAGGGGGCAATCACGAACTGAGGAAATAGTCAAATAATTAATTTATATAATAAATCATCAATAACTCAAATTATATGCAGATAAATCTATGTGTGATTTTAAGAAGGTTCTGAGGTTGAATGGCCTCTGCCATCTGGGGTCAGTTTACCTCCTCACCTTGCCCCCTACTCTTCTGCATAAACCATCTGTTACAGACAGGTAGACATATTAAAACTCATTTAGCGCATCTTATGCCTTGAGTTTCCCACATCTGAGTTTTGCATCTGTGGCCACTTATTTGCCTGGAGAAACCATTTTTCTTCTCTCTGCTAATTTGAATAGTATGAGGACAGTTTCTTCCTCCAAGGAGCCTCTTCAGATTGCCCTAGGGCTCAATGGTTTCCTTTTATTTTGAATTATCTACCTTACCTATGGATCACACACCTGGCTTCTGTGAATAATTGGGGTTAGTCTAAATAATTCCTCTGTAAGGAAGCTTCCCTTGACTAATCTAGCTAGGACAAGTTGTCTCCCAACCCATTTGCTACCACGTTATCCTGTTTCAACCATAGCACCTGCTACACTCTAACACCTCCTTATTCACAGTTATCTTCCCAGTTCGCCTCCCTGCTGGAGAATGTCACTTCTAGGAGGAAGGGGAAATTGTGTTAGTGATGTTGTCTGCATATGTAGCAAAAATTGATACTCAGTACATATTTACTGAAAAAAGTAAATGAACAATAGCGGTATCTCCTTAGGCAGCATTTTTATCACTTTGTGTACACTTACTAATTTAATATTCACAAAAACCCTATGATGTATATTGTACTATGAACATCATTTGCAACTGTGATAACTAAGTTGCACAGCCACAGTCTTCCAAACCCAAAGAAACCCAATGAGAAGACTGACTCCAGAGCATAGAAGCTGCATTTATTTTAAGTTATCTTTTACCCAAAGTCTCAGATAAATCTTAAAATACTGATATATATTGTCTCTTAACTCTAGAGTAAGTTGTCTGAAGATAGGAAACAGAGTCTTATAATTTTTTTTGTCTCGTATGGTGTTTAGAATTGTCTTGGAAATGGACAAGATTTAACAATAAATGAGATGTCACAAATTTAACCTAGCAACACCCCACAGAGCTATCCAAATGGGATGTAACTACATTAAGAAAGGGAAAAAAATTTTCAAATCATAGAAATAGGAAAGAAATTGAAAGAGGTGCTGTGTTTTCTCCTAATGAGGCCTTTCCCCTCTTTCCAAATATACAGGCATCCTCAGGAATTAAAATAAGGAAACATTAATGTTTTACATCCTTTGTAAAACTGGAATTTATATTCATTAACCTTGAAGTACTGATGTCGTGGGAAGTGGGAGTAAGCGATGGTTTATGTCAGTGTTGTGACATCTTTTCCAGGGATATCATAAGATCAGTTTTCTTAAACTATTTAGATGTTTCCGTTTACATCTCCAACCAGGAAAAACTGTAACTCTGATGAACGACTTCCTTTACCAGACCAGACACTTCATTTCCTGCCATGAAAAATTTGAATTAGCATCCAAACTGTCTCCAGAGGCAAAAAATATATATAGGAAAGCACTAAATCAAGGCTATTTTGAAATGTGATTGTAACATGATAGAAAAATATCTTGTATTAATTTCCACGGTTTTGCCTGATATTGCTATTAAAGCTTTCCTCATCTGAAAACAATTAAATCAATATTTCAGGATCTGTGAACTTGAAGTTTAAAATAAATGAAGCAATTCAACTGAAAATCGGTTGGTGTACTCAAAAATAACAAAACAAATTTTGACAGTAATTTTGGGATCAATTTTTGTTAATATTATTATGAACATACAGGCAGCATGAGTCAAAGGACAGCATTTGTTTCTGTGAATTTCACCTGTGCAATCATACCATCTCTGCAAAGTCACCCTAGCATTCAACATCGACTGATGTTTCAAATGGGACCATGAGAAGTCTAAGCTGTGGCTGGTGTGTGATAGACTGGGCTAAGAATGTCGTTCAGGATCAACACTGCATCCATCTCCATCTTCCATCTTTCTCTACTTCACCAGTCTCTCCATTTTTACTTGTATAATGCTTTATTGGTAGCCCAGTTTGTTCCATCGAAACCCCTAACTTGTGCTACAAACACTTCCATTGCTTTTTTTTTTTCCTATCCATACTCACGAAGCCCCTATCAGTAAGATGCTGTTCTATAGCTGTCATTTCTGTCCTACAACAAATCTCACTGCAGCAGAGTGTCCTGTGGCTGCAGATGCTATTAATGTTTTCCCCGCTCTGTCAATTGATTTCAAGACTGCATCCCTATCAAGCCATGTGCGTGCTCTTTCAAATGGTACATAAGCCAGACTGAAGGGAAGGATATAGTAGTGTCTGACAGTCTCACATCATCTCCACACAACTTGTCATTGCTGGATAAATTCTTCACATGTGGATCATTTTGTAACAATCTTCCCAACTCGCTAGTTAGCCTTCCTCTTTTCCCTTATGTGAACGTTTTCAACTGACCTGAGGAAACCATCTGGCTGTCTTGCAGCCACTAGGGGTCTCATGTTCATTTTCAAAATAAAAAGTAAAATAGCAAAGTAGGCACTTCCTCTCTTTTAATTCTGAAGACAGCTTATCACCAATATACTGATAGATTCCCCTGAAAGTTTTAAATTTTAATTTAAGGAAATCTGTTCGTGGTTTTTCATCATTGGTTGTCAATTCTCTTGACTGCTTACCCCCTACCCATCATGCCAACATCTCCTTTGGTTTCATGTCAAGTACATAACACATGCCATTGCTTGAGTGCCCACAGAGGTTGGCTGTGTAATAGTGATTACAGAGATGCTGTGAGAATGGACATTACTCAGAGAAAGTGAGCTAAGTAAGAAGAAAATAAGGAGAATACCAGGTTGTATGGGGCGGGCCAAAGGTGACCATGTGCAATGCATTATGGCATCCAGACCACTCTGATTTGCTGAAAAAGGGTTATCTGTTCTTTGGATATTTGGTGCTTGCTCTTGTTCTGTGACTCTTCCCTTCCCTGCCCACCGCTCCACCCCTGTCCCTCCTCAGGCAGCTTTTCAATACTGACTCTTCCCCATTGGCCCAGGCTTGTGGTTTGTGTGACATTCAAGGAGGTGGAGAGTGACTCTGCTTGTGTTATTCCATTAGGAATGCAATTGTTTCCATGGAGGGTTCAAATAAACTCTACTTGGGACTTGGTATCCCCTAGGACACACCCAACTGCTTCACTTTAAAAGATCTTCTTGTTTCCTTTAAGATAATGTGAAAATTACACAGCCTGTACTATGAGGGCTTTGAAACCTGGCCCCGAAGTACCTTGTGACATTTGCTATTTGCTCCTTCAATGCCCATCTACTCCTATAACTTTGCTTTGGTCATCCCTTGTCCTAGACATACCATGTTCTTTGACACCTCTGAGTCTGAATTTGTGCTGTTTCCCTACTTTAAATAGCATTCATACTAGTTATGATGAGCTATTTATTCATTTGGTTTTCAACTACAAATCTTGCGTTGTACTTTGAATAGACCTAATGATCACAGGCTGCATTGAATTTCACACATTTCTCCTCTGCTAGCCTGGGGGCCCTCTAAGTCAAGAACGATCTTTGTATCCACATCTAAGTACAGTCATGCACTGCTTAACAACAGGAATATGTTCTGACAAACGCATCATTAGGCCATTTCATCGTTGTGCAAACATCTTAGAGTGTACTTACACAAATTTATATGGTGCAGCCTACTGCATACCTAGGCTATATGATATAGCCTATTGCTCCTAGGCCACAAACCTGTACAGCATGTCACTGTACTGAACATTGTAGGCAACTGTAATACAATGATGAGTATTTGTAGGTCTAAACATAGAAAAGGCCTAGTAAAAATATAGTAGCAAAGATTTTTAAAAATGATACATCTGTATAGGGCACATGCCATGAATTTAGCATGCAGAACTGGAAGTGGCTCTGAATGAGTCAGTGAGTAGCGAGTGAATGTGAAGCCCTAGGACATTATTGTGCATGACTGTGGGCCTTATTGACACTGCACATTTAGACTATAGTAAATTTGTAAAATGTATACAAAATTATTTCTTCAATAACAAATTCACCTCAACATTAACATTTTTATTTTGCGAACTTTTTATTTTTTTAAACTTTTCGACTTTTCGTACCAAAATTTAGCTTAAACACAAACATACAGCCGTATGAAAATATTTTCTTACTTTATATCCTGATTCTGTAAGTTTTTTCTATTTTTATTTTTTACTTTTTAAACTTTTTTCTTAAAAACTAAGACATAAACACACATATTAACTTAGGCCTACATGGGGTCAGGATCAGGATCATCAATATCACTGTCTTCCGCCTCCATATCTTGTCCCACTGGGAGGTCTTCAGGGGCAGTAACATGCTTAGAGTGGTCATCTCCTAGGATAACAATGCCTTCTTCTGGATACCTCTTGAAGGACCTGCCTGAAGCCGTTTCACAGTTAACTTTAAAAAAGTACAAAAAGTACACTCTAAAATCACAATAAAAAGTATGGCATAGTAAATGTATGAGCCGACAATAGTCATTTATTATCATCATCAAGTAGTCTCTCTCTGCTGCACATGACTGTATGTGCTAGACTTTTTTTTTTCTTTTTGAGACACAGTTTTGCTATTGTTGCCCACGGTGGAGTGTACTGGTGTGATCTCAGCTCACTGCAATATCCACCTCCTGGGTTCAAGCGATTCTCCTGGCTCAGCCTCCTGAGTAGCTGGGATTACAGGCATGCACCACCACGCCCGGCTAATTTTTGTATTGTTAGTAGAGACGGGGTTTCACCATGTTGGTCAGGCTGGTCTTGAACTCCTGACCTTGTGATCCTCCCGCCTCGGCTTCCCAAAGTGCTGGGATTACAGGCGTAAGCCACCTTGCCCAGACTGTATGTGCTAGACTTTTAAGGGACAGCCAGTGCAGTAGATTTGCTTATACCAGTTTCGCCACAAACATGTGAGTAATGTGCTGTGTTATGATGTGACAACTACAAAGTCAGTAGGCAATAGGAGATTTTCAGCTCCATTATAATCTTGCAGGACTACCATTATATATGTGGTTTGTTGATTACTGAAACGTCATTATATGGCATGTGACTGTACATCATGCTTGGCAAAGTTAAAAGTCTAACTGAAACCAAACACTTTAGGGAGAAAAGAAAACACTTCTTATATGAAGGGTTTCATGGACTGCATCTACCTGCTTCTTTTTCTACCTCCTCATGTTCATCATTCTTAGCATACAAACCAAGAATAGATTTTGTAGTCCCCTTTTTATAGAAAAATACCTGTCCTTAAGTGAGAAGAGAATATACCATAAAGGAAAGTAATAGTGCAGACAACAATCTAGAAATAGAACTGATATTTGGAAATCAAGAGGGAACATGGACCTTAAAAACTAAAGCAAGGGCCAGGTGCGGTGGCTCACACCTTGTAATCCCAGCACTTTGGGAGGCTGAGATGGGTGGATCATTTGAGGTCAGGGGTTCGAGACCATCCTGGCCAACATGGTGAAACCCCGTCTCTGCTAAAAGTACAAAAATTAGCTGGGCATGGTAGCGTGTGCCTGTAGTCCCAGCTACTCAGGAGGTTGAGGCAGGAGAATTGCTTGAACCCGGGAGGCAGAGGTTGCAGTGAGCCTAGATTGTGCCATTGCACTCCAGCCTGGGCAACAAAAGCAAAACTCTGTCTCTCAAAACAAACAAACAAACAAACAAACAGAAGCAAAATGGATCACGAAGGTTTAGTTCTAGTGTATGCAGCAGGTGGCCAATGTTCCTCTTTCCCTAGAACCACATTTCCTGTCCTAATAAGCATTTCTGTTTTTACTTTGAACTTTACATAAAAATCCCAGAAGCATCCCTCTTTGGCAAGCACCAATGGCAAAGATGCTTTGGAGGAAAATAAAATTTTGCAAGTGATGCTGGGTGGCTCTAGATGCCACCAACCAAGGCTGTTATTATTGTCTGCTTTATTCTTGCAATATGCACTCAACTCTTCTCCTGATGTCTCTGACCACAGCTGGGCAGAGTGTGGATGCTTGAAGAAGAAGTGGTGGGAGGATGATGTATATGAGGAAGTGGACTCAGGAGACTTCTCCCACAGTCCACGAGTAGGAGGGGTGAGGACGGTGGCACACGTGGAGTGGCAGTAATTGGGTGGAAGTCCCTCCACTTCATTACTCTCTTTGTGATGATCCTGCTGTCACCCAGGCAGGGACAGATGGAGCTATCAAGTGAGAAAGACATCACAGACCCAAAGGAAGAATGGTTTGCCACCTGTCCAACAGGAGGTGAAATGGGGCATCTATGTATATTTTTTGAATTGGAGATACACCCTCAAAAAAGAGGATTACTGTCTCATTAATAGTCATCTAAAATACCCAAGTTCATTCGACCCGCTGGAGCTAAAGAGTACATCCTTGTGAAGGTCATGAAGAGATATGGGGATTAGAATAAAACAATATATGTGGCAACAAGTGGAAAATACAGCTCTGTTATCTTTTTCCCTGTCCTATTATGTGCCTGTGAGATAATAGCCCATATGCTCATTCAGACTAAACTATTGAGTAGGACTTAGTGGTGCTACTCTACCTCTTTTTACTAATTCTAGTATGATTCGTAATGTTATCTCTTTGCTGCTCAACCCTTCTGAACCTGTCAAATACGTTCTCTCACAATGCATATTAATCTGAGACATGTGGTTGAAAGAAAGAGCTGATAAGTCCATCTTCAAGATGTGATAAGTATAAAGCATTTCCACTGAATGGGTATTGTGTTAAACATCTGCAGTATCACCAGAACCTGGGGATAGTTAATTAAAAATACACACACAAAAGATAATAAGGAGGGAAGGGCGACTCCCCTTGTATGTGGGTTTCCAATTCCTGATAGTAGGTTTCTTTTGCTGTATTGCTGCTAATTAAATATTCCATAAAAAGTCTTGCATTGATCTTGAAAGGTACAGTTAAACATGTTTTAAAATTTATATATGGCTTCGTGTGTATGTGAGTGTGTGTGTAATAAGCTTAAATAGTTTAGGCATTAAGGCAGTCATAAATGCAGCATTGGAGCTAGTTCAGTTCCTCGGAAAGCAAGGTTATACTGGGGAGAAAAACTTGTTTTGAGATAAGAAGAAAGAACATAAAAAATAAAAAAATGCATTATTAAAACAGTGTTATGAAGCTAAACTGGGAAGCTTAAATAATCATTCCTGAACAAAGGAAACTGCATCGCAAGAAGCCTGCCAGAAGTTGAGTACTCATTTGAAGAGAATTCTTAAAGGCAATTTCTGCCAAGGAAAGTTAGGTTGAAAGATGACACGTTTTCTTTCCCCCTTTATAGGCTATAATTTACACTTTGAGGACTATTTTCCCTTTTCACCTGTATGGTGGATTTACTAGCTCTAGTTATTTAAGAAGCACAATGATTTGGCCAACTGAGAGAGGGGATGCACCTTGAGAAATTTTAGTATCCTTGGGTTCCATAGAGATTGTCAAGGCTTTCATCTCCTCCCTGTTAGCTGTAGCTGAAAACCCCTTTTGCTCTTTTCAAAGGTCAGGGTCAGTAGATATTTTTGTAAAGGGCACATTTGAACTAAAGAGGAGAGCAAGTGTACTGACAGCAAGAAGCTTCTGCAAAAGAGTTGGTAAGAAAGAAAGGAAAGGTCGTTGTTCTGAAATTTTTCCTCACGTTGCAGATTCAGAGCAAAGGGATAGAGACCCAGACTGAGGACAGGACTACAACATAGGTGATTCCGGCATCGGGTCTCTTCACTTGCTTGAGCAATGTGGGGAAAGACTATTGGCAAGGGAGAAGGGATACAATGAAAAGAAACGTAGAAGCCAGGTCAAATGATTCCTTCTCTCACTCTATTCACTGTTAGCTCATTTTCTTGTTCTTAGGGTCTCTGAATTCTCCATATGAGGATCATATTAAATGTGTGTACTAAGAAAAATGACAACACCCCAAATTCATTCAACAACCTTGAAAACATTGTAGTCTGGAAAAAGTCCTAATGCAATCTGTAGTATTGACCTCCACGAAGATACCCTTTTAATATTAAACCTATAAAATCAGACTTTATTTTTTCTTCTTGCTACTTTATGTGAAATTGAAGTACAATGCTACTGGGTAAACAATGTCTTGGACTGGGTACAATGGCTCATGTGTATAATCCCAGCATTTTGGGAGGTTGAGGCAGGAGGATTGCTTGAGACCAGGAGTTCAAGGCCAGCCTGGACAACATAGCAAGACCCCATCTCTACAAACGATAAGAAAAAGTTAGCTGGGTATGGTAGCACACACTTGTAGTCTCAGCTATTCAGGAAGCAGAAGCAGGAGGAGTGCTTGAGCCCGAGATTCTGAGGCTGTAGTGAGCTATGATCACACTACTGCACTCTACTCCAGCCTGTACCGCAACTCCTGTCTCAGAAAACAAGTGAAAAACAAACAAACAAAACATATCTTGATTTTCACTGTAGGAGCGGTCATGCTTTCTATGTATAGTGTTAAGTAAATCAAAAGAGGACATATGCTTTTTCACTCTTGCTTGTTTTTAAATTAAAAAGAAAATCTCATCTCACCATAGAAGATACAGAGAGGGCAAATACGCATAGGAAAAGATGCACCAAGTCATACATCTTCAGGTGAATGCAAACTAAAACACCAGTGAAATGCCACTACACACACACCTATTAGAATGACCAAAATCCAGGACACTGACAGTACCAAATGCTGGTTAGGATGTAAACTAACAGGAACTTTCTTTCATTTCTGGTGGGAATGTGAAATGGTGAAGGCACTTTGGCAGACAGTTTGGCATAGTTTCTTACAAAACTAAACCTACTCTTACCGTATGATCCAGTAATCACACTCCCTGGTATTTACCCAAAGGAGTTGAAAATTATTTCTACACAAAAACATGAACATGGATGTTTAAGCAGCTTTACTTGTAATTGCTGAAACTTAGAAGCGACCAGGATGCTCTTCAGTATGTGAATAAATAAACTGTGGTACATTGAGACAATGGAATATTATTTAGCACTAAAACTAAACAAGGCATTAAGCCATGAAAGACATGGAGGAACCTTAATTGCATCTCACTAAGTGAAGAGAAACTATCAGAAAAAGCTATATGCTGTGTGATTGCAAGTTTAAGATGTCTGAAAAGGGCAAAGCTATGTAGACAGTGAAAAGATTAAGTGGTTATTAAGGGCTGGGGGTTTGGAAGAGGGAGGGATGGATAGGCAGAGTGCAGAGGATTTTTAGGGCAGTGAAAACACTCTGTATAGTACTATAATAATGTAAATACTTGCCATTACACATTTGTCCAAATTCATAGAATGTACAATACTGAGAGTGAACCTTAATGTGAATTATAAACTTTGGGTGATCATGATGTGTCAATATAGACTGATCAGTTATATCAAATGTACTACTCTGGTAGAAGACATTGATGACTGGGGAAGCTATGCATGTATAGAGAGAGGGGGTATATGGGAAATCTCTGCACCTTGATCAAAATTTTCTTGTAAACCTAAAACTGCTCTAAACAGTTATGCTTTTTTTTTTTTCTAAAGAAAATTACACAGCTATCTCAAATTGTGGAAAAATGTTTAAAACCAGTAAGTAGATAAAAGACAACTTTAATAAATAGCATAGAAACATATTTACGACATCTTTTGCCTTCTTATTACATATAACTTAGAATATGATGTAATGAAATATGTTTACTTGAGAATATAGGCATTTAAGTGTTTGCGTCACTGTTTCATTTCCTCAAGGTTACCCTCTTACTAAAATTGGCTATAATTTTCTAATTTGCTGTTAGCCTTGTCTATGCGTTTCAAGATTCTCCACTTATTTTGCCTACATTCAAGAGTCTGTTGCTTTTCTTCTGTGATAGGCTTTTCTTTTACATTAATCTTAACACTAACAAGACAGGCCTGATATATCCTAAACAACATTTTCTTGTTCTTTAGCATTTTTTAAAAATACTCCATTGAAGGAAAAGAAGGAAAATAAAGTAACTGTTGGTAGAAACTGTGATTAGAAGAAAGACTCGTAGGAGATTTTGATTTAGGTTGTTTTATTCTTTTTTTCCCCAAAGAACTTTAAAACTTTTTTCCTTGAGAATGCTTGTTCTACATTTGTATATAATTTATAGATGTGTTAAAAACCGCATTTACCTTCAAGAATTTATAGTCTGGAACAAATTTCTTGGTTTACAATAGAATTGATTCTTTTTTAAAATTACATTTTTGTGAGGTTTTTAAAAAAGTAAATTGCCTATGCTTTATTTGCGCATGTTGATTTGTCAAAGTAGAAATATGTAGTCATTTCTTCAGAGTCTTAATGATAAATCCTAGAGGTGATGAACAGAATATAGTGAAATTAAAATTAAAATCTGAGAAATCTAGACAATTAAGAGACATTGAGAGAGTTTGAATGAAGAGCAGAGCAGCTATTGATTGATGATAATTTGATACATATTTATATTAACTTGTTATTTTATAGGATCACTTTGCTCCTTGTAGCAAAACTTAGAAAAAAGTAGTCAGATTTTGTATATGTTTCTTTCAATTATTGTTTTTCCTTCACATAGGACAGATTTATTTAGTTACCGCTACTTCTGTTTCATGGTTATACTGATTGACTTTTTCTACGAGGTAAATAAATATTTCACAAAAGGTTTTTTTCTATTTGCCCCTCTCTCCTTTATTGATGTTTCACTTGATGGATTTTGTTCTTATAAATTACTTTCTTTTTCCCAGTTAAAAAACTTGTTTCACAACTTTGAAATAAAAAGCAATACACAAAACACAATACATACCACAAAAAATACAGAACAAAATTTAAAATGTATTTTGTTTTGTTTTGTTTTGTTTTTTCCTTTCAATTTTTATTTTTAGTTCTGGGGTATATGTGTAGGATGTGCAGGTTTGTTACATAGGTAAACATGTGCCCTGGCGCTTTGCTGCACCTGTCAACCTATCACCTAGGTATTAAGCCCAGCATGAATTAACTATTTTTCCTAATGCTCTCTCTCCCCCAACCCCATCCCCTGACAAGCCCCAGTGGGTCTTGGGAGTATGTATTGTTCACCTCCCTGTGTTCATGTGTTCTCATTGTGCAGCTCTTACTTATAAGTGAGAACATGCAGTGTTTGGTTTTCTGTTCCTGCATTAGTTTGCTGAGGACGATGGCTTCCAGTTTCATCCATGTCACTGCAAAGGACATGCTCTCAATCCTTTTTATGGCTGCATGGTATTCCATGATGCCTATGTACCACATTTTCTTTATCCAGTCCATCGTTGATGGGCATTTGTGTTGATTCCATGTCTTTGCTATTGTGAATGCTGTAGTGAACATAAACATGCATGTATCTTTGTAATAGAATGACTTATATTCCTTTGGGTACATACCCAGTAATGGGATTGCTGGGTCAAATGGTATTTCTGGTTCTAGCTCTTTGAGGAATCGCTGCACCATCTTCTACAATGGTTAAATTAATGAGAATTAGCCTTTAAAAATGCTTATTTTTATAGCAATCTTAATCTAATCCTTAGGTACATTTACTTTCACCTACTTATCCTTTATCACAAGAAAATTTGTTAATCAGGCATTTACCCACTGGAGAATATTGGTAAGCATCTGTTGGCAGAGAAAAAGTCTATCATTGGAAGTCTGTAGTTTCTTGGTTTGCATTTTAAGTGGTTCCCATAAACATTTACTTATATTTGCTATAAATCTTCCTTATAAACTACATCATGTTAGCCATCCAGTGGTAATCAATTTCTATCACTCTAAGCCCTGAATCTAGATCCCTGAATTACCATTTTACTCCCTCAGCATTGATGAAGTCCACTAGTTTCCACATCATTTAAGCATCAAGATGATAAAGTCTATTTATAAGCATTGAGTCCAAGAATGAATATTATGTAAATGCAGAGAATCATTATTCTATTCTAAACTAAGGAGTATCCCAGATCAATGCTATGATACATTGTTGAATTTATTGTTCTAGTCCTAATGACACACACATTATATTGTCAATTTCAAGTTACTGGGCAACTTGTGCCAAAGTGCCTCCATTCATCATATTGACGGTGATTTTAATCAAATTAACTATCCTTAACAGAAAGCCCTGCTTCATTTGAGTTATATTGCTTTTCTGCCTATGGGGAACATTTACACAATTAGCAAAAACAGATCAAATGCTAATAAAGAAAACAAATGAAGATTTATTCATAATCCTCCAAAGAATGGTAATCATTTAATTAAGGTATATGCTACTTTTGGAAGGAAAGTGATAAGATGAAAAAAAAATCCTTTGTGAGAAGGTAAAGGGAGGGGCAAAATATCTTGTTTAAGAATTCTTCAGCTTTTGTAATTTTCATTGATTTAATCTCAAAGAACAATAGGCAAGAATCCATTGAAGATAGACGTTAGCACTTGCAGAGAAGACAAAAAGGGTGGATCAATCAAAATCTGCAGCTTGCCAAATATTTGAAAGATATAGAGACAGCCAGGAGGGAGAACCACAGTCTGGGGTGGTCCAAGGGAATAAAAGAAATACTTAATGGGATGAAGTAAGAAGCAAAAGAAAATTCAAACTGATAATCAAGTAATATTTTCTGGCAGTCACAGATTATTCATTCCTAAGCAATGTTAGACTTCCCATGGAGATGTTTTTCTTTAAAGTTTTATTCTCAGTCGTTAAGAGAGAAACAAAGCTCCCTAAACTGTGATGTGAATGAAACATCAATGTTTGTGCAGCTTGTTGGATCAGCTAAATGTAGTGAGGCATTTTGGGGGCAAGAATCCCAATGAAGTAATAGCCTTCAAACCTAGAGGAGACTTTGAGATTCAACTCCTAATTAATAAATCAGACACAGAGAGTACTGCAGGGTAATTTAGAAAGTCACAGTCATTCTTTAAAGTCATCAAAGTAGTAATTCAGTCCTTCAAATTTATATATTATTGAGAAGGAGTTAAGTCCACCATGGCACGAGAGGAAGCTATGTGTCATGGACCCATTCCTCATCCGGGTGAAGGTTAAATACAATCTGTATGGCAACTGTAAGATCGATATGTGCAATACAGGTATATTATTAAGGGGTAAAACATGTAGGATTGACTAGAAGGTGAAATCACTGAAAGCTGAATTCTTTAGGGAAGCCAATATGGAGTTGGGTTAGGAACAACTGACACATTTAAATGTGTAAAAGAGGTAGGTAGTTATACATGAAGGGAAATCTATTGGAAGTCACTAAGGCAATGGTGACTATTCACTCATTTCACAATACTGTGAAATTTATAAAGTCTGCATGTTCAACTCCCTAAAACTTATAGGAAGAGTTTTATGGGATTGCTTATAGGAAGAGACTTACACAAAGAGAATGTAGAACATTGTTGTTGTTGTTGTTGTTGTTCTTAAAAAGTAAATAAAGCTATTGTATATTCATGGAGATGCCTATATATAAAGGAAACAATATGTGCAATAGAGTTAAGTACTGAATTGAAACTTTTAAGACATGGTTGCTCAACACAATTCTGCTATTAACTAGCATCAAGCTTTTGGTAAGACTCTTCACGTCTATGGATCTCAGTTTAGCCATTTGTAATAATGAATGAATAGAAGAAAGTAGGTAAATAAGTAACATTTCCCAATTTCTTCAATGCTCCTTTTCTGTTCTACATTTCTAAAATTCTCTGAAGTATTTAGAAAAACAGTATAGAACTACCCATGGTCTAAAAGTTTTGAATATGGAAAGCTCATTGCATGCTGATGTTGATGTGAGAACACGTGGAAGATACCCAGTTCCAGTGAATGGTGAAAGGAACTCCAACCAAGAAATAGATATCCTTTTGTTACTTCCTTTCCCTTATCAGTTTTCCTTCCAGGAGCATGGTGGGTTGGGTCCCAACCTCAAATCCCATGAAGAGACATCATCAGGCTAACATCAGACAGACACAGGAATATTAAGGAGTTTTAGTGTCAGGTTTGGAAAGAGAAAATCAAATCTAATTAGTTTGGTCTCTGAGCCTAGTAGCGTTTTCTTCCACTTGCAGTTTATCATTTCAGTGAGATATAACATTAGGTATTCTAACTAGTAGTTTTCCTTTTGCAAATACCCAGTGTGACACAATTCCTAAAGAATGAGTTGAAGCTGGAGAATCCTATTTGCCAAGGAAGATTTAAAAATGTGTAGAATGAGGAAATGGAGTAAATTGAGCACAAACATTTCTCACTTTTCAACATATGCAGTTAATTAATTGTTATTAATCTAAGTACTGCTTTGATATAAGGAAAAACATATTTGTATTTACTTATGTCATTTATTACTTTTCTATTTGGAAATAAGAAAGGCTATATTGTGTTGCTCAGTGTCTGTGTTTGTGAGTGTTAGGAAGCCAGGTGGGGTTATTGATGTCATGTAATGAAATTGCTTATATTTTAAGCAGTTTATTGCTTCACTTTGAAAATATAAATTAAACATAAACTGATAGAAAGGACAGAACTTGGCTGGGCGCGGTGGCTCATGCCTATAATCCCAGCACTTTGGGAGGCCGAGGCGGGTGGATCACAAGGTCAGGAGTTCAAGACCAGCCTGGCCAAGATGGTGAAACCCCATCTCTACTAAAAATACAAACAATTAGTTAGGTATGGTGGCACACGTCTGTAAACCCAGCTACTCCAGAGGCTGAGGCAGAGAATTGCTTAAACCTGAGGGGCGGAGGTTGCAGTGAGCCGAGATCGCACCACTGCACTCCAGCCTGGGTGACATTTAGAGACTCAGTCTCTAAATAAATAAATAAATAAATAAATAAAAGGACAGAACTTAGCACAAACCCATGTCAAGCAAAGCTTGAGATATAGAGATCTATAGCAGTTTTGGCTTGTTTTGCCTAATGCTTCTAAATACCAAGATTCATTGCTCTAGACTATAGCACAGATGGAGATTATCTTGTAAAAACTATTTAAATAATGAAATCCAGACAGATTTTGTGTGAAAGCAGGTAATTTGACTGGCAAATATAATTGACTGGTTGGACAAAGCCACATCAGCCTGAATATCTCTTGTAACTCATCGAGATGACAGGTTCATTCTAGAACTGACATTCCAAATATTTCTTGTCTTGATAAGAGAGTTAATAACAGGGAGTGGAGAAAGCACTGGGATAAGTTTAAGGGATTCTGAACCTTCTAAGTTTGGTTCTACCATTTATGAGCTATGTTGTCTTGGGCAAGATACCTTTACATGTCTACACAAATAACCCTCCTATTTAAAAAGATGGTAATGCCCACTCTTCCTTACCCAGAATTGTGAAATTAGAATGAAATGATGTTGATGACATATCAATAATTAAATGATAACTTAGTAACTGAATCCCAATTTCTTAGCGTTATCCTAAGTGTTATAATTGGATAATTTTTGATTTCTGCAAATGACCTAAGAGATTGGTATTACCTTTTCCATTTTAAGGATGAGAAAACTGCTGCTGAGAATGTTAAAGGGACTTATCCAAACTCATGAGATAAGTAAAAGGCAGAACAAAGTTTTAAATTGACTCTTACTGGTCCTAAAGCCTGTACCGATTCCACAGTACTATTGGAAAACAGAGGAGTGCCAAACAAGTGACTGTAAGAATAGAGCACTTTTCAGTTTTCGGTTATATTTCATTGCTATAAACAGAAATAAATTTGAAAAATTCCTGTTACAACTTTGGTTATTTGTATTTTGATTTTACAAGCAAGGTTGAAAAGCTTAAGCAAAGTCATCCTGTTTCTCAAGATCCATTTCAAATGCCGCTTAGTCTGTGAAGCCTTTAGTTAAACTCCTAGTCAGTGCTAGTTACTTCTTACTTGAGTTAATGGGACTTTTGGCATTTTTAAACATATAGTAAGTAGTCTTTGTGTTTTTCTATGCCTCTCTTTTCTTTAGACAAGGTTCATTAAAGTATCATGTGGCTATTTGAATGAATTAAATTAAAAATGTGGTACTTTGATAACACTAAGTCACATTTCAAGAGTTCAACAGCCAGTTGTGGCTATTGGTTATGTAGATACAGGACACTTCCATCATTACATCTATTTGTCAGTGCTTCTGTAGATCAGGGGTTGAAAACTATGGCCTGGGGGCAAAATCTGGCCTGCTGCCTATTTATGTAAATTAAGTTTTATTGGACGACAGCCATAGTTATTCATTCAATATTTTCTTTGGCTACTTTTGTGTTAACAATGCAAGAATTAAGTAGCTCCAACAGAGACTAAATGTCCCACTAAGTCTAAAATATTTACTATCTGGATCTTTACATGAAAAGTTCTGCAGGTTTCCAATCTAGACTACAAGCTGTTTGAGGCTTAAAGCTCCAAGCATGTTCCTTTTATTTTGGGGCCCATCATATTAGATTAGTAAGCACCAATGCACTTTTGCTGAACTGAGTTGACCTCAAATTAAGAAACAAACCCAAATTCCCACATCTAGTAAGTGATAGAGCCAGAATTCAAAACTGTTCATCTGATACAAACCCATGAACTCAAGCCATGCCATCATGCTGCCTCCTGGTCTTCTGTAGTTAGTATACTAGTCAAATGTTGAGACAGACACCGCATGTTCTCACTCATAGGTAGGAACTGAACAATGAGATCACTTGGACTCGGGAAGGGGAACATCACACACCAGGGCCTATCACGGGGAGGGGGGAGGGAGGAGGGATTGCACTGGGAGTTATACCTGATGTAAATGACGAGTTGATGGGTGCTGAGGAGTTGATGGGTGCAGCACAGCAACATGGCACAAGTATACATATGTAACAAACCTGCACGTTATGCACATGTACACTAGAACTTAAAGTATAATAAAAAAAAATAAAAAATAACTTGTTGAATCATATCACCTAAAAATATATATAGAGAGAGAGAGAGAGACAGGCTATGATGTGTAAGATTTCCTCTGGTTAGACTTTGGTTGTCAAACATGGCTTCCAGCTATAAGGAACTCACATAAAAGCAATCACAATGGATAATAATAGGGAAACTCAGGCTCATTTAGACTCCCATTCCCCTTCTCACTGTATTTCTCCCTATTCTACAGTTTGCTCTCTCTGTTCCAGCTGCCATGATCTCCCTTTATCATGAACCTACTGGGCATGCTGCCACTCCAGAACTTTTCAGTTGCTGCTCTCTCCATTTGGTGGAAATGCTGTGTGAGGTTGTTCAGGTTGTGCAATACAACATGCGTGATAGCTGAACATGGTAGCCATGATGCCTACGATTCTCTTCCCTTCCAATATCCAGTGGCTCGCTCCTTGACTTTCTTCAGGATTATGTTCACTGTCATTTTCTCTTGAAGCAGTCCCTGGCATCCTCAATCCTTTTTACTCAGTTCTACTTTCCTCAACTTTTATATTCTAACATAGGATAATATTTAGCTTACTTTCTTTGTTTATTTTTTATTTTCTCTCCCAGTGAAAGCTCCAGGGAAAACAGGTATTTTTTTGTTGTTCTTGTTGTTCATTGATATTCCCCAGTGCTGGGTAGAGGATTTGGAACAAAATCTTCCACTCTCCTTCTTTGAATTTCGGTACTGTCTAGCAGCCATATCTGAAGGGGTTGGAAGTAAAGTACACAATCTAATTAAGAACACCTGTAATAAGTACCTTCGCTCACTTCTTTTGGTGAGTTCTCCTTTTTTATGTTTTTCTAATCATAAAGGATCTCAGCTCTTTGTTATTTTGAAATCTACATTATATATATTATATAATGTATATATTCTATATACAGAATATAATAAGAAAATAATATAATATATATTCTATATATAGAGAAAAGTTCAGGGAATGAGGATTGTGGCTAAACGAAGAATAACAGAATTTGATGTGTGAGTGAGTGTATGTATGTAATTGCATGTGTAAGAGAGAGAGAGGGAGAGACATTGAGAGTAGTGGTATTTATTAGAAAGGTGTGAAATGCTGGATTTGGCCAGATGTTAATAAAATCTGTAATATATCATTGGACCGACCTAAATATGTGGTGGCAAATATGCTTTGAGACACTGAATTATCCAATGCAGTTCCCAGGCAGTGCTCTCACTGTTGGTGCTGCTATTTTGGAGAGTTTCTTGGAAGCTGAAATTGATTCTGCTCATTCCTTCCTATAAGATTTCTTTTTTTTTTTTCCCACCAGAAAAACTTAAGAGATTGTCCATAAATCAAATAGAAAGGCAGGAGAAGTAGAACAAGGGATTCTGTTATCCCTCTGGATTTTCCCTGCATTTTTACTCTCTAAATATATTGAAAGATCAGTTCTATTTCTTTGAATCATTTTTCTTAACCAAAGGAAACAATATCTCACTGCTATTTCAAAGAGTTGGTTAATTTTGCATAATCTGGGCAGATAAGAAAATCAGGTTCATTGCTGAGGAGCATTGAAAAGAGTTTAGTGCCAAGTGTCCTTGCTGTACAATTCAGTGTTGATGCCAATCTTTTAACTGCCTTTGAAGTGGAGCTGAAGAGCCTATAATAAAGATAATAAAGCTATGAAATTTAGACTCTGTATTGGCTGAAATTGGATAATTAGTTTAGGATTTCTTAAATTATGTGGGAGGTAGCAGTAGAGAAAAATAAAAAAGAATGAGAACCTGATTCTCAGCAGCACAAGCTAATAATTTAATCTATACACATTGATGAATATTCACTGGATGCCCAGGAAATACTAAATACTATTGTGCAGAGATTGACTGGGTCTGGTTCAGAATAGAAAAAGAGGTTACAATACAGAGAAGTATCCAACATGAAACAACCTCCCTTTAGAAGACAGGAGAACAATAAAAAGTCACAAAAAAGCATACACTTTATTATGCTCATTTGACGTTGCTAACTTTTTGAATGTGTTCATCTATCTTTTCCTTTGTTTTGTTACCTCAATAATCTCATGTCTATTTGTAAAGGAGATTTGATAAATTAAAAAAAATGAAACAACAAACAAACTATACCAAGAAATGTTTTCCTGTTATTTTCCTTTGCTATTGGTGCTACTATACAATTTTCCTAATAACTTACCATAATAGTGGTAACTTGAAGTTTATATAATTGCTGAAAAAACTATAACATCTTTATCTGATCACTTAACCCCCTAAACCCTGCTGCCTCTCCATCACCTTTCTGTCTCTATTTACCTTAGCTTTAGAATCTCTCTTAAAGATCATTGTAGATGTAGACTTTCCTTTTTTAAATCAACGTTATATTAAGTTCCGGGGTACATGTGTAGGTTGTGCAGGCTTGTTACATAGGTAAGTGCCATGACGCTTTGCTGCACAGATCAACCCATCACTCAGGTATTAAGGCTAGCATCCATTAGCTCATCTTCCTGATGCTCTCCCTGCCCCTAGTGTGTGTTGTACCGCTCACCCAACATGTCCATGTGTTCTCATCATTCAGCACCCACTTGTAAGTGAGAACATGTGGTGTTTGGTTTTCTGTTCCTGCATTAGTTTACTGATAATGGCTTCCAGCTTCATCCAGACTTTCTACGAGAGAGAAGACCTTATTTTTTGCATAGTTACTTTTAAAGATGCAGAAAGCATCTTGGAATCCAAAACAAACCATCCCAGATCTATTTTGTAAATACATAAAAATCAGACAACTGACTTGCATTGTCCACCTAATGAATGTAATACACTAGCTTTGTGTTTCAAGCTCAAGATGGAAGGTAATAGGTCTGTCCTCATCTCCTCCAAATGACGCAGGTATCACTATGATGAGATTTGAGGTAAGTGATCCTTTACTTCACCTGCAGCATTGTGTGTGGAGCCAGATGTGTGAAACAAATCTTAATATCTCGGAGATAAAAAAAGGGAATTACATACGATAGAAACAATTTTCCAAATGTAGAGGATCAGCTGGAGAGATAAAATTGTATTACTTTTTTCTTAAGGAAAGACAACATTAGAGAAGGTGTGTATGAAATTTCTCTAAAATGATTTAGATTCCTTTTTAATAAAATTACCAAAATGTAAGCCTATCTAAATTCACAATATTTTGTTTTGGAAATCTCTTTTTTGAAATTGTTCTCAGAGTAATGAGCACACTTTAAAAAATTATTTCAACCTAAGGATAGCAAATCTTCACCTTTTGAGCAAGCGAGTTGATTTTCAGAAATACCCAAAACCTTTTTACCACGTATAAATAATGGCATCAGTGATCTCTAATATTATTTTTAATGAAAAATAGTTGCTGAGTATTTAGTATTGAATTTAAGATTTTTTTAGTAGTACAAATACTGTTCAAAAAGACAATTTCAAAAGTTTCTTTGAATTATGATTGAAATGAAGAGTATTTGTTAAGTGCGTCATAGACCCACTGTGCCTTCCTCTCTTTGAAAGTCTTTTGTTGCTAAGAAGGAAAGTTCCAAAACAAAGAGAAGACAGTGTTACCGGGGTCACCTTTCTTGTTATACTTCTTCAGTGAGTCACCTTGAGGAGTGTACATGACATTAGGGCAGTCTGCAATATAAGTTCGCAATATAAGGTTTGTACGATGGCCATGAAAATTCGTGTATCATTTTTTTTCCCTCTGAACTTGGTTATGTTTGAAATGACAGTCATCCCATTAAGAAAAATTATTCTATTTTAAATCTTTAGGTCAGGTACAAATAAAAACAATGAGTGGTAAATAACTTAAATTTTACTTTGTGTCAATGGGTAGGCCTTTGCAGACAAACAAAATTGGTTACTGCTCTGAGTCAGTTTTTCTCCTATAGGTCAGAAAGAGATTATCTTTGTAGATAGTAAGTGCTGATTTTAATATTAATTTACAGGAGTAAATAAAATCATTGTTTCTTTGAAATGATATCTTCCTTTGCAGGTTTTGTTGCATGTTAATGCAATATCATTTGCCATAAATTTGGTCCTGGGCATAGTCTTTCAAGTAGGAGGGAGAATTTTTGTTTGGAACATTAAGCCAGTTGTTTATTGGTGTGTGTGTGTGAGCATGAAAAGCAATTCCAGGGGGTTGGAGGAGATAAAATATTAACCTCTCATTTTGGAGGTTACACAAAATCCAACTGACCTTTTTAAAAACATCTAATTGTCATGCACCCAGGTACTTTCCGGGCTCAAACTGGCAGTCAAATATCACAAGAAAGGTTATTCTTGTTATTTCAAAACCTGCTTGAACCAAGAAGCATTGTGTGTCCTTGCGGGGGAGGAGAGGATGGGTTCTAATTAAGCTCATCGTAGTCTTCTGTTTAATTAATTAATTACTTAATGTTTGTCAAGTGATTTGAGGATGCTAAATGAAATGTATGTGCTGCTTAATATTATTCATGAAAAGCAAATAAGACATTAATCCTTTTCATTTCCTCCTAAGTATGTTACCTAAGCTGGCTAACTTCTATGAGTCCTAAGTATAGTTGCCCTCTTATATATTTGTAAAATGTGTAATATAAAGAAAATGTTGTGTAAATTCAGACACAATTTACAAGAACTAGATAATATATGTTGCTCTATCATTTTAGCTATCCTGTGTTCTCTAATTTTAGCAGTGGTAAGTTGTCTCCGTAGAATAAAATATAAGGGGTGTGTACATGTCTAGTGGTGTTTTACAGTGTTCTTGGCATTGAGTAAACTTTAGAATTGTATGAGAACCTTGAATTTATGCACTAATCTAAAAGGCTGTTAGGAATGGAGAATTGTTTTTCCTTGGTACCTTTCACTGAAAATTTTAAATAGATATTTTCCCATATATTCAACTTAATGCTGTTAGTAATAAAAGGAAAATTCAGTCTATTTGAAGTTAATTATATTCTAGACATTGCTGTGACAGTGCTCATGAATATAGAACCAAAGAAAAAAATACTGTTGTGACTTAAAAAGCTCACATACATATGACAGTGTAGAAAATGAAGGGTGACTATGACAGCTTACAACTTTTTGGGGCTCTCCCCAAACCATGTCTTCCATTCATCACTAGATGTTTCAGTACCAAGAGACACCAAAATACACCAAAAGAACAGCTTAGTAGCAATTTGTGAGATGTTGAAACATGTAATCTTTGTTATCGAACCTAGTATAGCTGCAAATCATGCTTTAAATATAAAATTGCAGAAGGTTTTGCAACCTTTAAATCTTTTCTTGTCATTTTATGTTTCTGGTGTTAAATTTTGCTGTGTTAATGTCATCTTCACTTGGTAATATTTACAGCACCCAAATCAATGCTGAGGACACACAGAATATTGAAGGATCAACTCTACTTCTTCCAAATACACTTTAATACTTTCACTGCCAAACCAGAGTTCGAGAAATAACTGCGGTGGAATGATAATGAGAAGTTTAACAGTTTTATGATGGTTGAAGCTGACTTTATGAAAGTTGATAAATTTCATCTTGTAGGTTTCAATTTCTCATTCCCTACCGAGAGATGGGGAGAATACATTGATACTGCATTTCAAATTGGCTAGATCAGAAGGAACAGCAGCTAAAATCCATTACAACCCAATTACATCCATCAGCTGAAGCTGTGTGCATTCACTCGTGAACATCAGCATTTAATCCATAAAGAGGAACTAATGAGAAATTTGAAAATGGAATCCACGCATCAGTAAGTTTGGAGAGATTTTTCTGGGATTAATGACCTGCCAGAGCATCTTCAACATGCTGGAAAGCTATTCTCTCTGGGTTTGTTTACTGACCAAGAGGAAAAAAAGGGGGTTTCCTTCTGTCTGCTCATCAAATATTTGAAAGACTACTCATTTCAGTCCTTGAAAATGGGATACCGTGAGCTTTGGAAGTAAGGTACGTGTTGGTGAACACTGCTGTCATTGAACAGGAAAAATTAAATTATTAAGTAAGAAGTTTCCACCTAGAGATTAGTAGCAAGTAGCCTGAACAAATTATTTTACCGCTATAGATGTTAAGACAGACATGTTCTTTTAATTTAAGACCTGAGAGCATGTTTAGAGTTGCACGTAATGGCAATAATTCTATGTTGTAGAAATAGAGAAATAGTTTTTATTTTTCACTTTTGGTGATTGCATGGATAGAAATTAATATTCTACTTGCCGAATTGCAATTGCTTAAAGAGTAACAAGGAAGCTTAGAGAGAGTAGAGCATCAACTTGTTAACAATTGCCTAACTTCACATGTACAATTTCTGAGTTAATAAACACATAGTTTGTGAAAAGTTAACTCTGGATGAAGCTTTAGAATGCTGTGAAATTTCTTCTCATCTGGTGAAAATGGTTTCTGAAAGCATACTATTTAGGGATGTTACTATATCCGAGGTCTGGCAAACGTAGTCGTCAGATTAAATAAATGTATATGTGGAGTGTGGGGGATTGGATCCCCAGTGATGTCTGGAAAATACTTTGGTTTAATTTGTTGCTCTTTGGAGAAAAAGAAAGTGTGTAGATTTCATATTCAAATTACATCAGAGAGTATGACTTGTTCCTCTGTTTCTACAGTTCCTGAAGTGTGCCTAAGTGTGAATACAGCATCTCATAATATTGATGGCTTTAATGGAGGTTAAAAAATAAGAAATGAGAGTTCTTTTTTTTTTTTTTTTGCTTATGAAAAATTTCAGAGAGAAGTTTAATTTCTTTCTATATTTAGACAAATAAATAGCAAAGGGAATACAGAGAAGTGTGACCTTTGTATTTTGGGCACAGGGAAGCCATTGGAGGATTTTTAGTGGAGGGATAACATACACACATTAGAAGGGTTACTCTGGCTGCAGTGAAGACTAGATTGGGGTAAGATTGTGAATGGAGAGTGCAGAAAGAAGGATGAAGCTTCTTCTGTATTTAAAGGAAGAGAGTATTAGTGGTGGCAACAGTATTGGAAGAGGAGACATGTTGAAGGATGTATGAGAAATAGAGCTGACAGAACTTGGTTGTTGAAATACTGGAAATTGTTTTTAGAGCAAGTGGATTATTGGTGGTTCTATTTACTGCGAGAGAGGTACTGGGGAAAAAGGGATTAGTCATGGGAGTCCTGGCTATCAGCATGGTCTTTGCTGAAGGGCGTGGGGACAGGGCTGTTATTTTTTTGTGGTATTGGCCTGAAGTGGGGTACCTATTATCTAAGAATTTTTCATTTTGCTAGCCTTCCTCTTTTCTGTACTTTGGCTTGAGAGAGCTGGTTTTCCATGGGGTGTTTTTTTGTGTGTGTTATTGTTGCTGTTCCCAGATTGCTGGCTCCTCCATCACACAGTCTGAGATATATGAAGCAAAAAGCAAAATCAAGAAACTCATATAATTCCTTGAGTAAAAGGGTCTCAAATGGTAGGTTTTGTTCCTCCAACTTTGAGAGTCCTCTTATGATTGTTTTATGTAGAACGTCCTGGATTTTTAGTTGTAATTAGAGGGAGGAGTAGGGAAATTTCCATCTACTCTATCTTGGTCTGAAACTGCAAGTAACTTAGGATTTCTTGAGCTAGAAACAATTATAAAAGAAATAAGGAGGAAAAGACGAATACAAAAAATAAAGTTCACATTTAAACTTAAGATTATTATATATTTATCTAAGACTCACTTTTCCAAATTTCTAGCATTATCGAAAACACCAGTTTGTAAGTTCTGCTTCAAAAATAAAGTGAAGAAAGGCCATAACTTTGTGTTAGGAATAAGAGTTCCATTATTCTAACGTAAGATTAAGATTGCTCTGACTTATGATAAGAAAAGAAAAAATTATTGATTTTGATAACATCTAAACATGACCAACATTTTGTTAGAAAATCAAAACATTAGAGGGAAATTTAATATACATTTAGTATAAAATGAAATAGGTGAACAAGCATGGAAAATACACATTAAAAGTAACTGGGACTCATTTGGTGGAAATACAAATTATAGCACATCAAGGCCATTGTTGAACAATTATTTATTAAGTGTATTTTTTTCTGATTGAGCAGTTCTTTAAATATTTGTGTATGTACTTTTAAAATTAAATATACTCAAATATATAATCATATATAGTCTGTGTTGCTGTGGAAAGAAACAGAGATGAGAGAGAGAGAAAGAGAGGAAAAGAGAGAGAATTAGTGGATTAAACAAGAAGAAAATACATTAAAAAAACAATTCCAGAGGAAGGTGGATGTTCCAGGATGGGTGAATGGCTCAGCTCCATGAAGTTCTGGGCAATTCTTTCTCATTGCTTTACCAATTCTGAAGGGGGTGCTATTTTTTGCAAGGTCAAGGCTGGCTTCCTGAAACTATAGCCTGGTGTTCCATCCTATACAAAGGGGGAAAGAGAAAATGGATGTCAAGCATATGTTTCCAGATAAGTCACATGGATTTGTATACCTTATTTCCACACACATTTCGTTTGATGATAACTTCTTTCCCTCACTGACCGCTTCCCTAAGGATACTATCCCAAATTCCATTCAGCTACAATACGCAACTAGAAATTTAGGATCTCTGAGTAATGTGCAATCCTTTCTATACGCTCCAGGTTTGGCTCCTGGTTAACTAATGGGATATAAACTATATCTGTTCCCACTCCTCACACATACCCAGTATGCAACAGATAGTTGCTTTAAACTCGCCCCATAAATAAAAGGAAGAATTAGAGTCACACCACAGAGTAGTCACAGGTTTTCAAAAATCCTCTTGCCTCAGCCTCTTGAGTAGCTAGGACTACTGTGCATGCCACTATGGCCAACTTCGTTAATTTTTCTTTTTTTTTTTTTTTAAGAAATGGGGTCTTGCTATGTGGCCTAGGCTCACCTTGAACTTCTAGGTTCAAGCAATCCTCCTGCCTTGGCCTCCCAAAGTGCTGGGATTACAGGTGTGAGATGTGATGCCCAGTCAGTACTCATAGTTTACAGCAATGAAAAAACTCTGCTGGCAAGGAAGGGTGAAAAACCTCTGCCTTGGTCTAAATTCCTTGATTGAATGCTGGTTGTGCTTTCTGGGAGGAATTTCTTTGTCCAAAAATCCTCATTGCTCTCAGCTTTGCCCTCTTGGGGATTCTTGTCTATTATTATCTGTGGCTATGTCTGAAATTGGTGTTAGAGAAAATGCTCTTCCTGGGTTCTGCCCAGCATTCCCAGCCTACTTTCTTTCTTTTCTTTTTGAGACGGAGTCTCGCTCTGTCGCCCAGACTGGAGTGCAGTGGCGCGATCTCGGCTCACTGAAAGCTCCACCTCCCGGGTTTGCACCATTCTCCTGCCTCAGCCTCCCGAGTAGCTGGGACTACAGGCGCCCGCCACCACGCCGGCTAATTTTTTGTATTTTTTTAGTAGACACGAGGTTTCACCGTGTTAGCCAGGATGCTCTCCATCTCCTGACCTCGTGATCCACCCGCTTCGACCTCCCAAAGTGCTGGGATTCCAGGCGTAAGCCCCTGTGCCCGGCCTCCCAGCCTACTTTCTGCACATGCCTTTGGGAGATAAGCAGGTTGCTTTATTCATGTAATAATTACATGGCTTTGAAGGCCAGGCTTGTAGTTGCATTGGTAAAGTAATTTCCTCAAAACTTATTAGAGTTTTGGTCTGTTTATCCCCAGACACTTTTATGTGAAAGTTAAAATGGCCATTATCTTTTCTGGTCATGATTCTGAGCACATTTACTAACTGTTCTCTCTGCTTAACTCACCTGTGTCTTTCTCTGTTGAATGATGGCTTTTGTGAAGCAATGTGAAGCAGTAGGCTTAGGTATGGAGGTTAATCAGTCTCTAGTTGCCAGCAATCACAAAATCTCAGTGGCATACAACAGGAAGCGTTCATTCACTCACGTGTCTATTACTGGCTGAGCTTTAGCTGATCTAGGCTGTATTCAGCTGGATGACTTAAATCTAAGCTATGGGGTTGAGGCCATGTTTATTTCATTCTCTTTGGATAGCATGTTAGCTGAGGTTCCCCTAATGGAACGTGCAGAAGACAGCCTCAAAAATTTGCTGTGCTTCTCAAGGCTTATGCTCAGATCTAGCCACTATCACTTTTTTTGGCAGAATATTATATATATATTATATATTCCTTTGTGTCTTCTAGTTATAGGAATTCGTAGTCACAGCTTGATTCATAGCACATATCTTATTTATCTTCATTTCACCTACAGGCCCTACCACAGTCTTTATTTTTTAATTTTAATTTTTATTTTTATTTCCATAGGTTTTTGAGAACAGGTGGTATTTGGTTACATGAGTAAATTCTTCAGTGATGATTTGTAAGATTTTGGTGCACCCATCACCCAAGCAGTGTACACTGAACCCAATTTGTAGTCTTTTATCCTTCACCCACATCCCGCCCTTTCCTCCCAAGTCCCCAAAGTCCATGGTATCATTTTTATGCCTTCACATCTTCATAGCTTATCTTCTACTTATGAGTGAGAACATATGAGATTTGATTTTCCATTCCTAAATTACTTCACTTAGAATAATAGTCTTTGATGCCATCCAGGTTGCTGTGAATGCCATTAATTTATTCTTTTTCATGGCTAAGTAGTATTCCATCATTTATATAATCACAGATTCTGTATTTGTTCATTGATTAATGAGCATTTGGGCTCATTCTATATTTTTGCAATTACGAATTTGGCCACTATCACTTTTATCCACATTTCATTGGCTAAAGCTGGTCACATTACCAAGCCCAAGGGGAAATGATGGGAGAACATGCCCACCTTTAGCATGAGGGATATCAAATCACATGACAAAGGACACAGGGAAATAGATACATCTACCACAAGGAACAACACAATTTTGTCTCTGACAGAGGATGTTCAATGGGAGCTTCTCTTATTCTTGTTGTTTAACTGATCCAAACTTCTAAGCCCTGAACTTTCTAGCCTGTCAGTCAAGTTAGGTGAAAGAAAAGTCTCCTTTGATTAGCTGTATTTCTTCCACTACTGCTTGTACAGGTACACTTTCCTGACTTTCTCTTACCTACTTTCTTAAAAGTATCAGGAGAAGGTAACACACATAAATATTCCAATCACTTTCTTAGCCAGTATCACATATTTTATGTATTATTTTGAGCCCAGCCTATGCTCCACTATTTTGGATACGAAATACTCTAGATGTTAATGTTTAGTGAAGGAAAAATCATTCCAGGTATTGTGAGAATTTAAAAGAAAAGAATTTAATACAGAAAACTCAATACTTCCAAAAGACATAGAAGAATAGGAGTCTGGGGCTACCACTACTTTAAAGAATTTAAGGACAACTGTTACAGCTGCAATCCAGAAATCAGGAGACTGTAGCTGCTGCCATAGCACTGCCTGTTAATACAGGAAAAGCTGGTGACCAGATGCAAATGCTGAGTATGCCACAAGTACAGACAAACATCGTGTTGACCTTGGTTGCTAAAAAAAGAAAAATAAATAAATAAACAAACAAATAAAATAAAATAACAAGAAGTTGTCCTTGCTTTTCTTAGCCTATGCAGTATCTGCACCAGCATACTGGCTAAAACCTATCCACATGCAAAATCCTAGCTAAAGGTGAGGCGAATCTTTGAAATATACTTTTCTCTGCAGTTCAAGAAGAGGCAGAGAAGAGGGTGGGGAAGGTGGTTATATGCCAATTGACTATTTCTGGTATGTACAACAAAGGAAGAAATATCATCCCTCAAATCTTGAAATTGGGCTGTATTATGGAATAAATAAATTTGAAAAGCAAATGATAAAAGATGACTAATTTTATGAATAAAGAATTAGCAATGAAGAAAATATCAATGACATTTCATAAAAGAACTCTGTATTGTGTCAGAAATCAATAATATAAATTTTGAAAAATAAATATATGTACCATCATGGAGAATATTTAGAAATGTGTATATTTTCATGGATATTTTTATGTGTACCTCTCAGAAGAGAATAAGAGAATCTATAAATTTAAAGATAATTTTAATTTCATCAAATTTAGAAAAAATGAAAATGGTGTAAATTCATAGTTGATACTTTTTTGAAATTTATTTTCATTAGCTTTGATATCTTACCTGAAATGCTGATGTATCATTATAATAGAATACATTAAGTATTAGAAGGAATATTATTCATCTTTAAAAGAAGGACAATAAACTTTGACTTACAGCAGCAAGCACTGATTTGAATCAATATTTTAGTACCAAATATCACTCTACTATTTTTCAGTATAAAAATGCAATGAGAGGCCGGGCACAGTGGCTCATGCCTGTAATCCCAGCACTTTGGGAGGCCGAGGCGGGTGGATAACCTGAGGTCGGGAATTCCAGACCAGCCTGGCCAATATGGTGAAACGCCATCTCTACTAAAAATACAAAAAGCCGGTGTGGTGGTGGATGCCTGTAGTCCCAGCTACTTGGGAAGCTGAGGCAGAAGAATCGCTTGAACCCGGGAGACGGAGGTTGCAGTGAGCAGAGATGGTGCCACTGCACTCCAGCCTGGGCAACAGAGCGAGATTCTGTCTCAAAAACAAACAAAACAAAACAAAACAAGACAAAACAAAAAAAAATGCTATGAGATAAAAAGAGCTCATCCTTGTTTCTATTAAGAGAGCATTGTTGTTGCTATTAACTGTTTATGTTTCCATTCATTTTTGTATGAATATTTTGACATATGTGATATTATATGTAGCTTGCCATTTTTTTTCTAGGATTTTTTTCAATTCACAGCGTTCATCTTGACTAATATTCAATATTATTTTTATTCTTTTATAGGCAGTACTAAATACACAAACATACACACACGCATCTCCTTAAACTTCATAGCTAGAAGGGAAATACTGGTAAAATGGGTCACAGAATTTAAATTTTCATTGTCCCATCAAATAGCCCTTAAAATTATCAATTTATATTTAAAAGAAAGAGAATAAAAGTACTTTATTTTCTATGTACTGCTAATACTAACTTACAGAATTTCCCAATGTTTGCCAAATTTATAAAAACCAAAATTATTATCATTGAGATTTTAGTTTGCGTTATCCTTATCATCAGTGAAGTTGAATAACTTTTCATATTTTTATCATTTTTTTTGTCTTGTTCTGGAAATTACCTGTTTATTACAGTTTGCCTTTTGGATTTGGGGGTTTTAACTTTTTATTAACTTATTAGAATATACATGGTCATATATATGGTTTTTTATATATATATGGCTTATATATATGGCATATATGTGTGTATATATATATAAAACAAGTTTCTTGCCACATTTTCCTTTTCCTGTTTCAGTTTGCCTTGCAGTGATTTAAAAGATTTCTGTGCTCAAATGTCTCAAACATATTAATCTTTTCCTTTATGATTATTGTGATACTTAACACTATAATTATAGATAACTCTTCTTTAATTCATGTATTTGAGTGATATGTATTTTTAATCAACTAAGGTATAATTTACATACAATAAAATGCACATTTTAAACATGTAGTTCAGTGAGTTCTGACACAGATATATGCCTATTTAGCCAATTTCCTAATCAAGGTAGAGACTATTTCCATCATCGCAGATGCCCTTGGCATCTGATAGCAAGTCAATCCTTGCTATTCCCTGCTCCAGTCAACCGCTGAATAGATTCTATAAGAATAGATTAATTTCACCTATTCTAGGATTTTATGTAAATGAAATCATGCAGTATGTACTATTTTATGTCTAATTTTTTCCCTCAGCATAGAGATTTTCAGATGTATCCATCCATGCTAGTGCATTTATCAGTAGCTCATTTCTTTTTATTTCTGAGTATTGTTCCATATTATGAATGTAGCAGTTTAGGAATACGTTCACCTGTTACTGGACGTTTGAATTGTTTTCAGTGTTTACTATTATGAGTAAAGCTGCTGTGAACATTTACATACAAATGTTTCTGTGAAATGTGTGTTTATTTCTCTTGGGAAAAGACCCAGGAGAGAGATTACTGAGATATATGGTAAGTAGATGTTCAATTTTATAAGAAATTGACAAACTTTCTGAAAGTGGTTGTACTATTTTACACCACGATCAGAAATAAATGGGTTCCAGATGCTTCAAATTATTGTCTTCACTTGGTATCACCTGTTTTTTTTTTTTTTTGTCATTCTAATAGGTGTGAAATGATTTCAATTTGCACTTCCTTGAAGATTAATAGAATTGAGCAGCTTTTTATGTGATAATTGGCAATTTGTACATCATCTTTGGTGAAATGTCTGCTCAATTCTTTGTCTATTTACTTATTTATTTATTAGTTTTGGTATTATTGAGATGTAAGAATCTACCATACATTCTAGATTTTAGTATTTTGTTGGATAGCATAATTTAAATTAAAATTTATGATTTAAAGTGTAACCATTTTTAAGTGCACAATTCAGAGACATTAATTACATTCACAATGTTGAGCAACCATCAGAACTACGCATTCCCAAAACATTTTATCACCCCAAACAGAAACTCTATAAACATTAAGCAATAACTCTACATTCTTCCCTCCTCCCAGTCCCTGCTACACTTTAATCTATTTTCTGTCCCAGTGAATTTGTCTATTCTAGATATTTCATGTCAGTGCAATCATACAATATTTGTGCTTTGATATCTGGTTCTTTTGCTTAGCTACATGTAATATCACACATGTCAAAATATTCATACAGAAATTAATGGAAACATAAACAGTTAATAGCAACAACAATGCTCTCTTAAATACAAACAAAGATGAGCCCTTTTTATCTCATTGCATTTTTTTGTTTTTAAATGTTTTTAAAGTTTATTCATGTTGTAGTATCTTTGAGAACTTTCTTTTTAATGGCTAAATTATATGCATATTATGTGAGATATATATGTATATTACATAACATGGATATAAATATCACATTTTGCTTATCCATTCAACATTTCGGTTGTTTCTGTCTTTTGGCTACTGTAATTAATGCTGCAAGGAACACTGGCATTCAAGTACTATACCTGTTTGATACTATACCTGTTTGAGTCCTTGTTTTTAATTCTTTTGGGTAAATACCTAAAAGTGGAATCGCTAACTCATATGTAATTCTATGTTTAGCTTTTTGAGGAATCACCAAACTGTTTTCCATAGTAGCTGTACCATTTTACATCCCCATCTGTAATGTATGAGGGTTCTAATTTCTTTACGTCTTCACCAACACTCATTACTTTACTTTGTTTTTGGATAATACCCATCTAGTGAGTATGAAGTGGTACTCATTGTGATTTTGATTTGCATTTTTCAAAGACTAGTGATGCTGTGCATCTCTTCACGTGATTCTTGGCCGTTAGTATATCTTTATGGAAGAAATGTCTACTGAAGTCCTTTACCCATTTTTAAATTGGGTGGCTTGTTTTTTGTTATTGCATTATAGTAGTTCTTTACATATTTTGGATATTAAACTCTTATCAGATATATAGTTTGTAAATATTTCTCCCATTCTATAGGACATTTCTCACTTTCTTTATAATGTCTTTTGATGCATAAAAGTTTTAATTGTGATTATGTCCAAATTATCTATTTTTCCTTTCTTACCTAAGCCTTTGGTGTCAAAGCAAAAAATTCATAGCAAATCCAATGTTATAAATATTTACATTATTATGTTTTCTTCCATGAGATTTATGGTTTTTAACTCATACATTTAGGTCATTGATCCATTTTGAGTTACTTTTTGCATATGTTGTGGGAGTTAGGGATCCCACTTCATTCTTTTGCATGTGGAAATTCAATTGACCTAGCACCATCTTTTAAATGTTCTACTATTTCCCCATTGAATGAACTTGATGACCTTGCCAAAAATTTTTGAACATAGATAAATGAGTTTAATGATATCTTTTGAAAAGCAAAATTATTTAATATTGCTGAATTTCTGTTTCTTATTATTTTTTAACTTTTGGTTAGTGCTATTTACAAAAAAATAGAGTCAAAGTAATCTTTCCATACAAAAATTTATACATTCTCCTTTGTTCTAATTTTTATTTACAATGTGAAATGGAAATCAAGGCCCATTTTCTTTCGTATGGATGTCTGTCCTCCCAATGTCATTTATTGAAAAGATTATTTGAAGATTATTGGAAAAATTATTCAATTATGGTGATGGCTTTGTTGAAATCAATCATATATGTACAGGTGTATTCTGGACTTTTGTATTTTTTTCATTGATTTAGATGTCTGTGTTTACACCAATAGCATATTGTTAATTATAAGCATTTTATTGTAAGTCTTGAAATCAGGTAACTAATAAAAACCCTCTAATTTTGTTCTTTTTAAAACAATATTGACACATAATATTTGTCAATAAATATGTACATGTGATATTTTGTTGCATGCATAGAATAGGAAATGATCAAGTCAGGGCATTTAGGGTATCCGTTATCTTGAATATTTATCATTTCTATGTGTTGAGAACATTTCAATTCCTCCCTTCTAGATATTCTGATATATACAAAACATTGTCATTAGCTATAGCCACCCTATTCTGCTGTCAAACATTGTAACTTATTCATTCTATCTAACTATATGTTTGTGCCCATTAACTAATCCCTCTTCATCCTTCCTGCCACATGTTTCCCAGGCTCTGGTAACTTATTATTCCACTCTTTACCCCTATGAGATCAACTTTTTGAGCTTCCACATATGAGTGAGAATGTGTGATATTTGTCTTTCTGTGCCTGGCGTATTTCATGTAACATGGTGACCTCCAGTTCCATCCATGTTGCTGCAAATGACAAGATAGCGTTGTTTTTTTTTTTTTTTTTTTTTAATGGCCAAATATTCTATTGGGTATACATACCACATTTACTTTATCCATTCATCTACTGATGGACACTTAGGTTGATTCTATGTCTATTCTATGAATAGTACTGCAATAAACAGGTGGGTGCAGGTGTTCCTTTGATATATTGTTTTTCTTTGCTTTGGATAATTACCCAGTAGTGGAATGGCTGGATCATATAGTAGTTCTATTTTTAGTTTTTTGAGAAGTCACCATATTGTTTTCCATAGTGGCTATGCTAATGTGTATTCCCACCAATAGTGTACAAGAGTTCACTTTTCCTTTCATCCTTGCCAGCATCTGTTATTTTTCAAAATGTTTTGGCTATTCTCTGATCTTATCAACTTGCCAACATTTAACATAAATCTCGCTGAGATTTAATAGTTATTGTGTTTAATCTATAAATCAGCTTTAGGAGAATGAATGCCTTCATATTGTCTTAAAATTTATAAAATGAATATTTGCTCCATTTATTTATTTAGATATGCTTAGTTTCTCTCAGTGATACTTTCTAGCTTTTATTGTAGAGATATTGCACAATTTTATTATTTTCTTTTTGTTTTCTCATGAATACTATTTAAGAAATTTCATTTTCAGTTACTTGTTGCTAATAGGAATACATTAATTTATATATATTTATATATATAAATATATATAGCTAAATTTATGTATTACATAGCTAAATTTATTTATTACTTCTAGCAGATTGTTTTTTGGTAAATCTTTAGATATTCTTCATAGGCAGTTAGGTCAAATGCAAGCAAAAGTTTTCTTTTCTTCCTTCCTTTCTTCCACAAAGTTTATGACTTCTTTTGTTTGTCTTATTGCACTTTATGGGACTTTTAATACAATACTAAATAAAAGTAGTGAGAGTAAATATCCTTACCTTATTGTCAATTTTAGGGATTCATTTGTTTTCAACATTAAGTATGGTGTTAACTGTAGATTTTTTTGTACATGCTGTTGATAGTATTGAGGAAATTTCCTTCCATTTCTAATTGGTCTGTTTGTGTGCCTTGAAGAAGTGTTAAAGTTTTCCAGATAAATCTTTTATGATTTATTAATCTTGATTTTTTGAGAATTAAGGAAAATACATTAAGGTCTCCTAATTCCATTAACCTTTCCTTACACTGTCAACATTTTTATATATATATATACATACACACACACATATATATGTATATTTATATATATTTGTGCATTATGTTCAGCATATATATGCACAAATATTTATAAAATTTATGTCTTTATTATAGAATATATTATTTCTCAATAAAATACTATTGCTTTTTCAATAATTATTTTTAAATAATTTTTAATACTTCTAATAAGTATGGTATTAATACTATACATTTCTGTCTCTTTTTGTTTCTCTCTCTGGCATCTGTTTCCAACTTCTTTTTAATTCAACATTTCTTATAGACAGTATTCCTTTTATTTAATCTGAGACTTTTTTCTTTTCATATATGCTTTAGGTTTAATGTTAAAATTTATGAACATAACTAATATGTGTGGTATAATAGATACAATGAAAGAAAGAAAGGAACTTGGCACTGCAGAGATAGAGAACACACAGCTTTTCAAGAACAAATAGAACATATAAAAATAGATCAAGAATTATGCCTGCAGAAAAATTCCAATTAATTCCTAAAGCAAAATTAATACAGTCCACATTCCCCGAATATAATGTAATAAAATTAGAAGTTTAATACAGCTCTGCAGGTAAAACTTCAGAAATGATCCTCTAAATAAATTGTGGTATAAAGACAAAGTCTAAACTAAAATTAACAACTATCTTAATGCTAAAAGCCATTAAAGGCAGCATCTATCAAGAGCTATATTATCTTGCCAAAATGGTACTGAGCTGCAAAGTTATAGCATAAAAATGCATATACTTTAAAATAAATAAATAAAGCTAATAAATTATGCATGTGAAGTAAAAACCTAGAAAAGAAAAAAGTAAGAAAAATAAAAGGAATTACTAGAGATAAACACAGAAACTAATTAAATTGCAAACAGAAATAAAAAGTAAAGATGATCAAGACAATTAAAAGCAAACTCTTTAAAATTATCAAAGAGGTGGCCAAACTTGGATACTTTCACCAGTTAAAAATACAAACAAATAATGGCAGGAATGAGAAAATAAATACCATTCTAGATATAGAGGCAACCTTGTACTAGTCCATTCTCACACTGATATAAAGAACTACCTGAAACTGGGTAATTTATGGAGAAAAGAGTTCCAATTGACTCACAGTTCTGTAGGCTGTACAGGAAGCATGGCTGGGGAGGCCTCAAGAAAGTTAAAGTCATGGTGGATGACAAAGGAGATGCAGGCACATCTTACCATGGTGGAACAGGAGAGAGAGCAGAGAGGAAAGAGCTACACACTTCTAACCAACCAGATCTCATGAGAACTCACTATCACGAGAACAGCAAGGGGGAAATCTGCCCCCATGATCCAACCACCACCTCCCACCGGGTCCCTCTCCCAACACTGGGAATTAAATTCAACAGGAGATTTGGGTGATGACACAGAGCCAAACCATATCAAACGTAAGTATGGTTTATGTTATAAATTAAGCATCTTAGTAAGAATTATTTGCTAGTGACACAAATGACAAAAGTTCACCTAAAGAATAGCAGAAATATTGATAGTGTCAGGTGAAATATTGAGAGTTTAGTGCCCACCATAAAGGGCAATCAGGCGCAGGGTGTTTTTCGGTGAGGCTGACTGTACCTTTATAGAGATAACTTCTCTGTTATGTAATGTTTTTCGACTGACATAAAGAACTAGAATTTTTTCAAATAATTTTATGGGATAATATAACTCTGATATCAAGATTTAACAAAGAAAGCACAGACGAGAAAGCTAGTGAGTACAGATATGAAAATTATAAATAAACTATTAGCAAATTAATTTCAGGAATGTGTTAGCAGACTAATATTAATACATTATACCCAAAAGGCATACACTGAGAGTACAAAAGTATTTCAAATTATGAAACATGTGCATTGATTTAATTAGTACATTAACAAAGGAGAACAGTGAGTAAACATCTCAATATGGATGAATAAATCATTTGATTCATTACAATATTTGTTACTGACTCAGAAGGAAGAAGCTCTTACTAAGCAAGTTATAGAAATACATTCTTGGAACTGACTTTAAAAAATCTACCAGAAGCCTTAAGAAAACTGCATAAATAATAATGAAATATTTTAAGTGTGGTAAGTTTAACAATGTCCCCTCCCCGCAACAGTGTCTTAATTCCCGGAACTTGTGAATGTGTTACTTTACGTGTTAAAAGAGACTTTGCAGATGTGATTAAGTTAAGAACCTTGAGAGTAAAAGATTATTCTGAATTATCTGGGTGATAGGAATTTAGACAGAGGTGAAGGCAATGTGATGATGGAAGCAAGCAAGAGGTTGGAGCGTTATGAAGAAGAAACCTTGATCCAAGGAATGCAGGTGGCTTACAGCAGCTGATAGAGACAAGGAACAGATCCTCCCTTGCAGAAGGGAGAGCATGTTCCCCTCAGAAGGAACCAGCCCTGCAGACACTTTGATTATAGCCCTGTACATCACATTCTGACGTCAGACCTCCAGAACAGTAAGGAAATACAGTTGTGGTGGGTTAAGTTACACAGTTTGTGGTAATATGTTATAGTGGTATCAGGAAAGCTAATACAAGGATAATCGGCAGTAAATCAGAAATAAGAAAAGGATCCCAGTACCATGTCAATATTGATGTTTGTTGGAGATGCTATACCATGCAATGAAATAAAAGTAAAATGTGTGTGTGTGTGTGTGTGTATATACACATACACACATATATATAGACACATATGCAAACACATATATATACACACATGACAAAGATAAAGTTATTGTCCACCAAAATAAAAAAAATCATCAAGAATCAATTAAAAAACTATAAGAACTCATAAGAGTCCAGGAAAGTAGCCAGAATAAAATAAATCAATATTAAAAAATCAATGGCTTTCTTATACACCAGCAATGACGAATTTAAAATGTAATAGGAAAATGAGTCCATTTAGAGCAGCCACAAAGCTCATTAAATACTTATGGTTAGGCCTGACAAGAAAACTCGTAAAACTTATTTAGAAAATAGAAGTCTATTGAAGGTCATAACACAGGCCCTGAAAAAAAGAAAAAGTTATACTATGTTCTTGGTTAAGAAATATTCAGTATTTGAAAGAGGTAAACTCTCCCCCAAATTATTCTGCTTGTTAAAATTAATCTGAAAATTAAACTCTAAATATAATTTCTGAGGAATGTATAGGATTACTTTAAATTCATTATGGAAAAAATATTTGCAAAACACTAAGACAACATTTGAAAGGAAGACCCGTAAGAAACTAATCCCAACAATTATCAAAGCATATTATAGAATTATAGCAATTTAAACAGTGTGGTTATTGCAGGAAACAGTAAGAAAATTGATGGTATGTAATATAGAGTTCAGAAATATTCATGTTTTTATATGATTCAACTTATAAAAATGGATGGACTATATCACATTGATATTTGACAACTGATTATCAATCTGGAAAGTTTTATTTAGCTCTCTGTATAACCTCACTAGAAATAATGTACTACGGGTGGCTTAAGAAGCTAAATACTGAACAAGTCTGAAATTTTAGAAGAAAACACATGCAAATATTACATATCTTGGAACTGTAATGCTTTTCTAATTATAATACAAATCTAAACGTGACGAGAGACATAATCAGCAAACTCAACTGCACATGAATTATAAATTATGTGTGGTTAAACAGATGGAAAGAAAATATTTGCACCATCTATGAAAAATAAAGCATTAATCTTAAATACATTAGAATCCTACAAAAAAACAAGAAAGAATAAACAGGTTAATAGAAAAGTAAGCAAAAGATTTGAAACAATTTACACACACACATACACAAATACAGATGTCAACATTGGTAGTATTTACATTAGATTAGCAAAAATATAAATAAATGAGAAACAATTAAGTACTGCCAAGGTGTTCTGGTTATAATTTACTGTGTAACAAATTACCCCTAAATTAACAGCTTTAAGCAACAAATGTTTATTACCTCATTGTTTCTGTGGATCAGGAGTCTGAGAGGTGCTTGGCTGGGCATTCCTCACTCAAGGCCTCTCATCAGGTTACAGTCAAACTGTTGGCTGGGGCTGCAGTCACCCAGGACTCTCCTGGGTCTGGAGGAGCCATTTCTAAACTCACTCACCTGGCGCTGGTGAGGCTGCAGCTTCTTGTGGAAGGCTGGACTGAGTGTCTCAGTTCCTTGGGTGTGCCATGCCACATGGGCCTGTCTATAGGAAAGCTCACAATATAGCCATCTTGATTCCCCCAGCATGAGAAGAAGGAAGAGAGAAGGAGGGGGAGAAAGAGAATGTGTGTTTGTGTGTCTGTGTCTGTGTGTGTGAGAAAGACAATGTGTGTGTGTGTGCGTGTGTGTGTGTATGAGAAAGAGAGAGAGTGAGAATGCGTCTCTGTGAGAGAGAGAAAGAATGAGAATGTGTGTGTGAGAGAGAGAGAGGCAGAGAGAGAGGGGAAGAGAGGGAGGGAGAGGGTAAGGCAATGTGTGTTTGTGAGAGAGAGAGGAGGAAAGATGGGGAAGAAGGGAGAGAGAATGAGAATGTGTATATGTATTTGCATGTGTGTGAGCGAGAAGGAGAAGGGGAGAGTGAGAGTTAGATTATGTGTGTGTGTGAAACAGGGAGGGAGAGAGAGAAGTGAGAAAAAGAGAGAATGTGCGTGTGAAAGAGGAGAGGGGCAAGAGAGAATGTGAGCAAGAGAGAAGGAGAGATAGGAAGGGTAGAGAGGGAAAGAGAGAATGAACATGTGTGTAAGTATGTGTATTTGTATGTGTGAGCAAGAAGGAGAGGAGAGAGAATGAGAATGAGATTATGCGTGTGTGTGTGTGAAAGAGAGAGATTCCTGCCAATGAAAGAGAAAGAAAATGCATGTGTGTGTGTGTGTGTGTGTGTGTGTGTGTGTGTGTGTGAGAGAGAGAGAGAGAGAGAGAGAGAGGAGAGAGAGATGAGTGAGAAGAAGGGGGGAGAGAGAATGTGTGTGTGAGAGAGAAGGAGGGAGAAAGAGAGAACGTCTGTGTTAGAGAAAGAGGGAGGAAGAGAGATGGGAAGGGGAGAGAGAGAAAGGGAAAGAGAGAAAGAAAATGTGTGTATGTATGCATCTGTGTGTGAGAGAGAGGGGGAAGGAGGGAAAGAGAATGTGTGTGAGAGAGACAGAGAGAGGAGGGGGTAAGGGTGAGAGACATAAAGGTAATGTGTCTGTGTGAGAAAAGGGAGGGGTGGGGGGAGAGAGAATGAGAATGTCTGTATGTATGCCTATATGTGTGTGAGAGAGAGAGGGAAGAGGGGGGTGGAGAGAAAGAGAGAGAGAGAGAGAGAGAGAGAGAAATTTGGAAGCCACAGTCTCTTTATAGCATTCTGTCACAGAGATACTCTATTGGTTAAAAGCGAGTCAGTAAATCTAGTCCACACTCACGGAAAGGGGATTACACAGTATATGAATATTGAGATGCGGGGATCATCGAGACCCATTTTAGAAGCTTCATGATCTTCACTGGTAAATAGGCTATTGGAATTAAGCCAGAGAGCAGTTTGGTATTACCCACCAAAGCTTAACGGGCACAAACCCTGAACAAAATTCCTGAAAGTTTTCTTTATAAATCTGTTCCATAGACATACTTGCACAAGTGTTTAAAAATTCATACGTAAGAATGTTCCCTGAAGAACTGTATTAGTGAAATTGAAGCTCCCTCAATTCTAAATTACCGTTAAACAAATATGGTTCAGTGTATCTAGGAATTTGGTGCGATTGTTGGAGAGAAAGAGGTAGAGTTATGTACTGAGAAGGAAAGTGCATTAACTGTGTTTCTTTTTTAAAATTAAATATATTTTTAGCTTATTAAGGAATAATTGATATACACAAAATTACACACAATTAATGTATACATCTTGATCAGTTTGGATATAGGCATACACCATGATACCATCACCATAGCCAAGGTACTAAACATGTCCATCACTTCAACAAATTCAATGTGTCCTTTTGTGTGTGTGTGTGTGTGTGTGTGTGTGTGTGTGTGATGTGTTTTGGTAAGAATACTTAACATGAGATCTTCCCAGATTTAAAGTGTACAATACTGTATTGTTAACTATAGGTACTATGTTGAACAGCAAATCTCTATAACTTATTTATCTTGTATAATAGAAACTTTATACCTACTGAAGAATGACTCCCCCTGCCAATGGCAACAATCATTCTATTTTCTGCTTCTACGAGTTTGACTATTTTAGACACCTCATTTAAGTAGTATTATGTAGTATTTGTTCTTCTGTGACTGTCTAAGCCATATTGTTCAGTGACAAAAGACAAGTTATGAAACAGTGCTTTTACTCCAGGAGAATCTCATTATAAAAAAAATGAATAAATGCAAAAGTAAAAATAAAGTTAAAAATAGGAAAGTTTTTATATGGTTTTATTTTTAAAATAATATTTTACTTTATAAACTTGTAAAGTGAAACTCTTTTGAATAGAAAATTTATAATAAAATAACTTTTTAAATAAAAGAATATTTATAGGCATAAGTAGTTTTAAACAATTATGTTACTAAGAGTATTTTTACTTTAATTGGATCCTAAGAAACTTGACATGCTTTAAGTTCAGATAAACATTATTCCAGATATAGATATTTTTCTTTTACTAACTTGATATCAGTTAGAAATTGTACAATCTGAGATTGTGTCTCATATCTATAGTAAGCTTAAGTTCAAATAGTGGCAAAAATATGTTCTACAAAGTCATAGATAATATAATTTATATTAATATCATTTATTATATGTGATATATGATATATAATAATATATATAATTATTGATATAATATATATGATTTATTATATATCAGATATTATATATCATATATTATGATATCTTATATTAGTATCATTTATATCAATAGGATTTTTATGAAAATCTCTGTAGGACAATAAGTTGATGGATCATTAAATATAGGAGAACAGCTCAATGGATTTTCCTTCTGATTAAAAATAATAATAATAAAAGTAAGCCAGTCAAGTTGTATGACAAAAGTTGTTATATACTCTTTCCTCTTTTATCTATTTATTACTTTTACTATTTAGGTTTCTGTTTTGTTGTAATACAAATATTCTAAAACAAGTAATGTTATTCAAATATAAACAAAAATCTCACAAATTATAGATATATATTTTTTTAAAAGACAAAACCTCAATTACTGTAGCACCAACCTAATAACTTGATGCGATTTCATATAGTGCCCATATCCTGTAACTTACAGTCAGGAGAGACTGAATACCACCCACATACACGAAACACCTTCATGCACCCTGCTGGCCACTACCCTACTGAAAAACAGTGTCCTAATTTCCAATGCAATACATTTGAAATGTATATGAACAAATTCATACTAAACGTGTTCTTCTGTGCCTGATTCCTTTTTCTCAGTATTCGGTTTGGAAGGTTAACTTATGCCAAGTGATTATTTATCCACACCACTACAGTCAATGGACAATTTGTGTTGTTTCGGTTTTTGGGTACTTGCAAATTATGATTCTGTGGTCATTCTTGATCTTGTCTTTTGGGACCCATATGTGTATCTGTTGAGTATATACTTAGGAAAATGAGAGTATGCATAAGTTGTATTTCAGTGGATACTTTAAAACAGTTTCTAAAGTGATTCATCAACTTACTCTCAAACCAGTACCTTTCAGGGACTTCCTGTCCTCTCAGCACTTTCTACAAGGAATGTTTGTTTTTAAGCATTTCTGCTGATTATGTTGTGAAATCTCATTTGGTTTTAAGTTACATTTATTTTATCGTCATTGTTACTAACTTTTTACACAATTTTTCACCATTTTGATATTTTCTTTTTGAAGGAATTGATCAGCCCCTTTGCCATTTTGCTTTCAATTTTGTTTTATATCTTCCTCTCATTAGTTTATAGTGGATCTTTATATATTTGATGAATCACTTATCGGGTAGATATTACAAGTGTCTTCTACAACTATGTGACTTGCCATTTTACTCTCTTAGTAATGCCTTTTGCAAGACAGAATTTCTTTTTTTTTTTAATTCTTTTTTTTTTTTTACTTTAAGTTTTGGGATACATGTGCAGAACGTGCAGGTTTGTTACATAGGTATACATGTGCCATGGTGGGTTTGCTGCCCTATCAAAGCATCATCTAGGTTTTAAACCCTGCATGCATTAGGTATTTGTACTAATGCTCTCCCTACCCTTGCCCCTCAACCCCCAAACTGAGAAGCCCAGGCATGTAATGTTCCCCTCCCTGTGTCCATGTGTTTTCATTGTTCAACTCCCACTTATGAGTGAGAACATGCAGTGATAAAACAGAATTTCTTTAATGTAGCCCAATGTTCGCCTAGGTGAAAGGCATTAAGATATCCTTCTTTGTTACATTCTACTACATGTATTGGTTTACTTTTAGATTTTCAATGCACTTGGAACTGATTTTGTGTATGGAGTGAGGTAGAAATTAAGATGTATTTTTCCACATGAATAATAAATTGACCCAGTATAATTGACTAAAAATAATATCCTTTCCTCACTTCCACATAATGCCATTTGTATCATAAGTCAGATGACCAGCTATGTGCTATTTTTTTTTTCTGGACTCTTGATTGTTTTTCAACGATCTCATTGTTCTCTGTCCACTAATGTAACACTGTCTTACATATTATATTTTATAATATTTTTGATACTAACTTTTGTAGGTATCCCAAATTTGTTCTTTAAAGTTATCCTTGCTATTCTTTGTCCCATGCATACTTATATGAATTTTACATTTATTTTTGTCAATTTCCATAAATGTTTGTCTGTTTTTATTTAAAAAAAAGTGTTAGTCATATTATTCAAATATTTTTGTATTTTTACTGTCTGCTTGATCTATGAATTACTAAGCAGGTATTAAAATCTCCCACTGTTATTGTATATCTGCCTATTTCTATTTTGATTTCTGCCAATTTTTCCTTTTTGTATTTTCAGGCTATACATTTAGGGGTATATAAATTTTAAATGATTATAGTTTCCTTTTATCATCATAGATTACCCCTCTTTCACTCTAGGAAAGTTCTAGATGTAAAAAATCACTTTGAGGTTCACCAACTTCCTTTTGGTTAGTGTTTTCATAGTATAAATCTTTCCATCCTTTAATTTGCAACCATTTCATATTCTTATATTTAGGGTGTGTCTCTTGTAAGTTGCCTTCAGTTGTTATTTTCATCTCAGTCTCACAATTATTGTCTTTTAATTTGAATATGTATTTCAGTTCTACTTATTTAATTATGACATACTTGAACGTGAGTACATCATCATACTGTTGTTTACTATCCCATCAGTCAATTACTTAAAATTTATTTTACAAAAATGACTATACACAGTTAATTTTCTATTCTCATGTCCTAAAGTATAAATTGTAGTATAAATTATAACAAAGGAGACAAAAATAAAGGACTGTGATATCTCCGTAACCTGGGAGCTAAACTGGTATTCTTGATGAATTCTGTTTATTTCCATGATGATAATGAGATATGAGAGTACAGGACTGTCAGAAGGCCACAGTTAGAGGATGAATATTGCTGTTTTCAAGGATAATCTTGTACTGAAGTAAATGTTCTGCTTGAGTGTTTGTATTATTTGATAATAAATGTTGAATGAGCCTGACACAGGTCTGCGCATGAAGGCAAATTTATGTGTTCCGCAGTGTATGTTTAAACCTGCTAAGCAGGACGGTTCTATCCCTACCTTGGTCTCTGAATGCATATGCATCAGGTCCCCGGGACTCCTCTGGTCACTCCTGGCTAAAATCTTATGGTCACAAATTCACACACACAAAAAAAGATTTAATTGATACAGACATTTTTGCAGTCCCAAAGAAAACTCAGACTCTGACCCTGACCTTACATTCTATCTTTGTCCTTCTTAATTTGGGTCCTGTTGTGGGTGTTTCCATTAACTTGTGTGTTTCTAGGAGTTTTTCTCCACTCTCTCTTCACAGAGTGTTTCCCCCTCTTCCCTCCTCCACATTTTTTTTTTGAGATGGAGTCTTGCTCTGTCGCCCATGCTGGAGTGCAGTGGTGAGATCTCATCTCACTGCAACCTCCGCCTCCTGGGTTCAAGCAATTCTCCTGTCTCAGCCTCCTGAGTAGCTGGGGCTATAGGCATGTGCCACCACACTCGGCTAATTTTTTGTATTTTTAGTAGAGATGAGGTTTTGCCATGTTAGCCAGGATGGTTTTGATTTCCCGACCTTGTGATCCACCCGCCTCAGCCTCCCGAAGTGCTGAGATTACAGGCGTGAGCCACTGGGCTGGGCTCCCTCTTCCCTCTTCTTATTGTGCAGAGCCCACCAGGGTCAGAGTCAGGGAAAGGAGTAGAAGTCAGTGGGAGAGGAAGTTTTTCCCCTTGGCTTGTGTGATGTTTGGGGTCCTTTGGCTCTTTGGGTCTATCTGGTATTTAGAGTTTGCTTTCCTGTGGGTGCTTTCTTAGATTTTTCAGAGGATCCTACTAGAAACATTAAACTTATTGTCCTTTGACTCCTTAGACAGGGCGCTGCATTTTCTTCCAGGTGGCTGCTACTGCCTTAGCCTGTTTCTTTTCTTTTTCTTTTTTGTCTGATAAGTGATTTCACAAAGATGCTCTTAAAGTATTATTCCTCAGAAAAATAGCTACAATCACTTTATATTTATCAGGTTCCCGAACTTAGAGGTTGCAGAGCAACTTCTGTGAGTAATCCTGTTAATGTTCTTCTCTTTTGACTTCACAGGAAATACACTGTGTCCTTCTCGTGCTTCCCTGTTGTATAGAGAAGACGTTCATCTCAGGACCATTTCCTCCAAAAGGCCTTCTCATGAATTCCTGCTATCTCCAAAAACTTGTGTTCATTTGATGTTCATGAGTTGCCCTACTGATTCTGAGAATCTATCTGGAGATTTTTGCTGTATAGACCCACTCATAATAGGCTTTGGTATCAGTCATCATTTACATCCCGGCTCCTGAGTTGAAACTGCCAAATAATATCTTATTCATTCATTTATTCATGCATTCACATATTCATTCATTCATGCACACATATATTTAATACATATTGATTACTTACTATGTGCTAAGCACTATTTTTGATGCTTTGGTTAGGGTAAAGAAAAGAAAAGACCCAAATCTGTGCCCTTTTTCTAGAGAGAGAGATAAACAAAAAATTATAAGTAAGTTATATTGTATATGAGAAGCTGGTAAATGAATGCGGAAAACTAAAGCAGGGAAGAGAAACTGGAGATGGAGTGGGGATATGGAGACAATTTGAATAGAATGTCAAGGATGGCCTCACTGATCTGAGAGAAGCCCATGATCAGAGAGAAGACCCGTGTGTAAAGAGTGTTCCAAATGGATATAACAGCAAATGCACAGGTCATGACCTGGGAGCGTGCTTGTCTTGTTTGAGAAACATACGGAGGCCAATAGATGCAATAGCATGATGGATGTGCAGAGTAGTAGGAACTGAAGCATAGAATAATTGAGAAACTAGAGTGCAGAGAGAGTCAACCACCCTATCTGGCTCCACTCTGAGTTACAAAGGAAAGCGTGGCAAGGATAGGAACAGAGGAGTGACTGCCAGCTAAAGTTTTTAAATGATCATGTCTTCCTTTTTATAAAAATACACTGTACGAGAGATGCGTGTGAAAACAGGGAGACTTGTTAAAAAGCTATTACAATATTCCAAGCAAGAGACGATAGTGAATTGGATCAGAGAAGTAGCAGGCAAGGTGGCAAAACAGAAAGGTTAAGTCAGGGTTATATTTTGAAAGTAGATGCAAGAGGATTTTCTAACATATTTGATGTGGGATGTGAGAGAAAGAGGAAAGATAAGGTGATTTTGAAGGCCAACATTTTTGGTCCAAGGAGCTGAAATAATTAATTACAATTAAGGCACATGAGGGGAGGGATAGGCTGTAAGGGGCTGCAGAAAGGTAGTGAACAAGGCCAGGGGTTCATGTTCATTTTTGCACATGTTTAAATTAATTTACTTTATAGATATCCTACTGGAGGTGTTGAGTAGGCTGTTAGATACATGAATTGGGAGTTCTGGAGTTTAGCAGAGAGGTCTAGACTCAAGACATTAATTAGAGAATCATCAGAGTATGCATGACAGAATTTGGATCACCAAGGGAGGAAGTATTAACAGAGAAGAGAAATAGAAGTTTAGAGATGGACCCAAGGTTATACAAAAGGCCAGACAATGAGGAGAAGCCAGCAAACAGACAGTAGGAGAGACCAAAGAGATAAGAGGAAAACAAGAAGAATGAAGTCTCAGAAGCTAACAAGAAAGTATGCAAGGATGAGAGTATGGTCAACTGGGTCAAATGTTCTCATAGGTGTAATAAGTTCAGAACTGCATATTGATTGTTAAATTTAACAACTTGGAGGTCACTGATGACCTTGACGAGAGCACTTTCAGTGAAGCAGTAAGTCTGTTTAGATAAAATAAAAGAGGAAATGGAAAAAGTTAAAAATTTCAGGTATAGACCACTTAATACAAGTTTTGGAATACATTAGAGAAGAGAAATGGGGTGGCAGATAGAAGGGAATTGGAGTTGGGAGTGGACTTTCAGAGAGTTTAATGCTTGTATGCTGATGAAAATTATCTCCTAAGAGAGAAATATTGTTCAGGCAAGAAAGAAGAGTTTTCACTGAAGCCATGTCCTTATGTAGAAGAGACAGGATGTAATCAATTGCCTAGAAGAAGAAGTTTGCCAAGGACTGAACCATGACAGAAGAGGAGTTCAAGAAACTGTGAAGCTGGAATACAAAGAGAATCATCTAAATGGATATTTAATGCCCCGTGATGTCATACTGAAGTGAGGTTGGAGAGTGTTACACAGAGCCAGAACTGCAACCATGAGGGTGAGTGACCCAAGGAGGATGGCTAAAACGATGAATTAAAAGGGGGATGGGTAGTAAAATCAAGAATAAGGGATTGGAGCTGAGGTTTTACTAATTTGGAGGACTTTAGAGAAGCAGTAACTTTACAGTAAGAAGATGAAAGGAACATTGAGAGAAGAATTTGAGAATGCATTTCTTTGTGTTGAGCAGTCATGAATTCTAGAAGGCACACTGGAAGGGTTTTGGTCGTGAGAATGATAGGTGATGAGAACAGAATGTAGGATATGTAGAGTCTTAGGAAAATTACAGTAAAGGAAATGAGTGGGTACTCAAAATTCCTGGGCTTCTTGTAGTTTTTAAGTGGCAATAAAGAATATAATGAGATTAATTATAGAGACTCAAAGCAGATAGTGAAGCTGAGACTCTATCAAGGCCAGGAGGCTTAGGGGGACCATAGGCACATGACCCATTCTAATGAAGGGTAGGATTCTCATTGTGATGCTCTTTCTCTCATCCAGAATATGCCCCAGATTTCCTTTTTTTTAAACATTATATTGATTTAATTAGTGTGTATATACTAGAAACAGCACATATTATTTTGACTTATTCAGTTTTGTTATTTTGGTCATTTGATCAGTTTAATAATCATGAAACTAATCAGTAATCACAAAGCATCTTTGCTTTGCAACTCCATTCCATAATGCAAAATGATTAAATGAAATTTAACATATGGCACAGGCTTAGTCTTGTTTTGGGTGCTGTGAAGAATGGGGAAAGGATGCTTTTTATCTGTTGCATTATTTATTCTGGTTGCAATGATCTAGTTACATTAGGGATTGATAAAGAAAAATGTGTGTTTTTAACACAAAGCAAGAGGAATTCCCAAGGAGAGTTGCAATGGGGGGCTGGACATTATTCGAATTCTGGAAACTCTTCTGACAATATTTCTTAAGGTTTTAATCAGTCAGCGTCCAATATTTGATTTTAATGATAGTTTGTATTCTACAGCATTAATTTAGCTTTGAGATGGAGGGAACTCAGCCTTCTCTCAGAGCATTCTGTTAGCATTTTCCTTCAGCGTTTGCTCTCAGACTTCAGCAACGATGTCCAAATGGACAGCTCTGACAGGTGGCTCCTCAGAGAGTCCTCTTGCCTGCCCTTCTTGTTTAGTAGAAGTGACAGCCAAAGATAGGTTAGAAGAGCCTGGCAAAACAAGAGGTAGCTAAAACTCATGAAGTGTCAATAATGGATTATGTCAGGGTCAAGGAGAGAGTTGGGGGAAATAGTTTGAGAAAATGTACTAGGGATACACACAACCAATCAGTTTTGTTGGCCTGTTTCTTCAGTGTGAAATTCAACAAAATGAAGTTAGAGAACAAGCATTCTTGGACATATTAGTAATTCTTAGTTATTAAAGAATTCAATTCTGATAGGGGAACAAAGTCTGACTGACACTTGTCTCCTTTAATCCCTTCCTCAGCTTGTTACACACACGCACACACACACACACACACACACACACACATTATTCTTTATCTCATAGATTTCAATCACTGCCAATAGCAGCAGAATCTGATTTATATGTGTTCCAACTGCTGACTTCCTATTAATTTATTCAAGAAATATTTATGGAGTATCTTTTACGCCCCAGCTACTATTCTAGGCACTGATGATTTCACAGTTAACAGGATGGTTAAAGTCCCTGATTGTATAGATGTATCTATTCTAGTGTTTGTGTTGGCAGGAGGACAGTAGAAACAGTAAATATGTTAGTAAATAATAGGCAGACTTGGCATATTATAAACAGGAAATTAGAATTTTAATATTTATATTCATGAATCACATAGAAACATGCACCTGTGCTTGAAATATGTGTTATCACACAGCTAGGAGGAACATAAAGACATGACATAAATTACTGCCCTCATTTCATTAGAAGGAAATTTGAGACAGAGATGGTGATTGTAAATTGCATAAAGTCAACCTAAAGTCGAGAAATTGGCAATTACTATTAAGTCAAATCAATACTTAATTTCAATTTAAAAGGTAGTTTATTTCTAACAGTCTAAAACTTGGGCAAACCCCTCCAGTTACACAACTACTTAAACTATATAAAAATTCTAGTCATATGTATTAACATTGTTCCTTTCTAGTGTAATTGTTGGTAATCCTTTGATTACCATTATTCCTGCATCCATATTTTTAAAGACTTCACGCTTGTTATTTACTACTGAACTATATATTGGTTGTGCATAACTAAGTCTAGATTCCATGATTCGTTTCCTTAATTTTATAGGTAAGAAAGTGATAGAAACCTGAAATTTATTCAGATTGGGAACTAGATTTAGGATACAATGACTTCTAATAGTGTTCTACCTTGGTGTAGAGGGATGTTTTAGGATCACACACTGAGTCTAAAGCAATAGTCTATGGTTTACTGAACTTTCTCACCAGCTAAGAACCTTCGGCAAGGTTACTCTGAATTACTTACATGTAAGATTATATTAGTGGATAGTTGATTTTAAAAAATCACTTCTCCTCCTGTCAACCAAGTCTGTCCTCAGCCCCTCACCACTCAGTGCAATGCACTGTGGTTGTCCTACTTTTCCCCTAATACAAACTTTACTCCTAAGTCCTTCTAGCTACTTCATCTTTTTTAGTCAAACATTTGCCAGACAAAAATAGTTTTCCCTATCGGAGTATTGTCCTTTCCTCTGGTGACAGTGTCAAGGCAGATTTAGACTACAGCCCGTTCTCTGCAGTACTGACCCTTCACTAATATCTGGGATTTTATTCTCTCATATCAATTTCTTTTGTTGAAAGCAGCAGGAAGCCCAGCCAAAATAGCTAAGTTTTTTCAGGCAACATTACACATGCATGTGCAGACCGACTGGCATTAAAAAAGAGAAGGTCAGGTTCAGGGATCTCGTGCTAGTTATGTGTAGACACAGACTATTTCAAGAACAATTTGCTTTTCCTTCAACTCTTTTAGATTTGGTTTACTTCCCTCGCTGTACCAGGCCTCCTTAACAGTTGTAACTCTTTATTATTATTATTATTTTAAATCCAAAGTAAAGACAGAAGGGGAAATGATCACAGCACCCAAACAAAATGCACTTCCTGCAAAATGGTGACTTGCAGAAAGATACAATATTTTTTGGTCAATTTAGTGCTTAAAAAACAAAGTTCAACATATTAATTTGAAAATGTCCTATTGTAGTTTAGAAAAAAGAAGAAGACAACACACAGAGGTCTGTTCATAATCTCAGAAGGTCATTTCTAATATCCTCTACCGTTATTATACTTTTAAAAATAAATCATAAGAAAAACTAGACTAAATATTATTGAATTTATGTTAGATGAGGATTACTCACATCTTTCTAAAAGAATATTTTTGGCCGGGCGCGGTGGCTCACGCCTGTAATCCCAGCACTTTGGGAGGCCGAGGCGGGCGGATCACAAGGTCAGGAGATCGAGACCACGGTGAAACCCCGTCTCTACTAAAAATACAAAAAATTAGCCGGGCGCGGTTGTGGGCGCCTGTAGTCCCAGCTACTCGGGAGGCTGAGGCAGGAGAATGGCGTGAACCCGGGAGGTGGAGCTTGCAGTGAGCCGAGATCGCGCCATTGCACTCCAGCCTGGGCGACAGAGCCAGACTCCGTCTCAAAAAAAAAAAAAAAAAAAAAAAAAAAAAAGAATATTTTTGTTTTCTGATGAAAAATATCTTTGTTTATACCATTTGTCAAATTTCGTTATATACACATTCCCAGAGGCTTATTCACTACTTGGCTCCACCAGATAAGATTGCATATAAAGGATACATAAAATAAAAAGGTAGAACAGAAAACAGAAGATGAAAGAGGAAAACAAATGGACAAAAGTAATTCCAGGGCTATGAAGCCGAGGTAGAAAGGAAGCCCTTACAGAAACGTCCACTGGATTCTTCTTCATCAAGCATGGAACATACATTTGGCTCCAAGCTTTCTTACAGTCCCACATAAGGATACATCTGCTATGAGAATATGGCTTATAATGGTTAACCAGGAGCAGACCAAGAAGATAACATTTATTACTACTTAAAATAGAAACTTTTTTCCCTGAGGTCATTGTAAATAAGATTATGTATAACATAATAAAAAACTCCCTCTTCGTATTTTTAAAGCAGCTGCAGAAGTAGAGCAGCCAAATGATTTCTTCTAAAGGCCTGCAATGTAGAATAAAGATGTCATTTTCTTGTGAAGTCCTGTAGGGGCCTAGAATTGTGGGTCTAGAAAGAACAGTTCTCAGATATGAATGGGTATTAGGAGCAGCTGGGTAGCTCATTAATGTGTGGACTCCCAGACCCTACCTACCCAGGGGGTTCTCATTCATAGGTCCAAAGGCAACCCTAGAATATGCATTTTAACAAGCATCTCAGGTGATTCTGATGAGGGACATATTTAAGAGCATCTATGTGACAGTGTCAGTCTTTTTGATACTTGGTAGATGATGCTTTCATGACAGATACGCTGCTAAAGGCACATATGAGACAGACTTCAGGCATCTTCATGCTTTTTCTCCCACTTGAAAAACACATTTCAGTATGCATGCTAGCCACAATAATGTTGGAAGAATAACCCTACGTCTGCTCTAATTATTTACTTTAAATAAATCATTTGCAAATTTCACTCTTTTAATTCTCACTACTAATAAATAGCCTCCAATATATTCCACAATTGACAATAATGTACTGCTATGTCATTAATGCACAAATTACCTAGAGATGAACGTGTGGCCTGCAGATTTTTCAGACAATGCTTGACAAATGTAATTTCTTTCACCTTTTTAAAAATAGATATTGGGTGAAGACTAAACTACCTGGCAGATACCTAGAATGCAGCTGTTCTAAATTGCAAATTAAATCTAAATAATATGTTTTAAGCGCAGCCAAGCTGGGTGGAAGATTTTTTATGCAGTGAAAATTGAGGACTTAATAAGTATGTGTCCTGGAAGAGAGGGCCTTTCTACTTCCACTTGCCAAGTCTAATGTTCTTCTTAAAATATATTTTCAATCCTTATACATAAGTAAGTTTAACCTAAGTTATATTTCAACCAAGAAAGAACAATATGTATGAATCGTCTAGAGGACACTTAGGTTTGCAAAATGTTATTTGTTGATGTCCCTTACAGGACAAATTATAGTAACCCATAACCATATAGGAGCCCAAATGGTGGGCTGATGTAGAGCCTTGATTCTCAAAGTGTAGTCTTCAGAGCAGGCGCATCAGCGTGTTTGTCGACTTGGTACAAAATCAAGTTCTCAAGCTCCACCTAGACAAAGTGAATATGAAACTCGAGAAATGGGGTTAAACGGTCTGCTTTCACAGGCTCTGCAGGCGATCCTGATGGATGGTAAAGTTTGAGAACCACTGCTCCCTAGCATACTAAGATTTGGGGAAAATGGGAACATCTGCCTAAAATAACAACTTTAGTTCTGGGAATGTGATTTTTAAGTCCCGTTTTTCATAACAGAGCTTGAGTTTATATGTATAAATGCATACATGTGAGATCTCATTTTACCGAGCACTTCCATCTGGTTTATTTCAAACTGTGCTCATTTTTATCTATTTTGTTTGTTCTTTATTATAGGTTGCAAGATAGTGGCTCGCAGGAAGATCTAATATTTTTGGTCAATTCAGTGCTTAAAAAATAGATTTCAACACTATTAATTTGAAATGTCCTGTCCTAGTTCCTTGCAGGTTGCCACACTGATTTTTGCCCCATTTGGAGATCTGTGTCACAGTCCAGCTCCTGGATGCCTTCTGCTACACCACGTCAAGTCAAAATAACATTAATTTTAATGATACAATTTTTTAGCCTTAACTCTTGCTATACTTTCTTAAACTGCCTTATTCCAGTGATTCTTCTTATATTTTACCAAATGTACCTTGTACTTTTTCATTTTCTGTCTTTGCATATTATATTATCCTTTCCTAGGATGTACTTTTCATTCCTTTTTCATATTAAAAGCATTCTCCAGAAGCAGCTGAAATCCCATTTCTACCTTTAAGTCCAGCCCAACATAACAATATCTATTGCCTTTTGTGTGTGTGTGCAGGAAATGTCATCTGCATAGATTATATCCCTCCAGTGAAGTGTTAAGCTTCTTCAAATGCAAAGGCTGTATCTTTTACATACATAGGTCCAACTATTTTGTATATGGTAGTCACCTTATACACTTTTTAAATTAACTTTCTTTTTTGTTTTTTCTTTTGCCTCTTTCTTTTCTTTTCTTTTTAAAGACAGGGTCTTGCTCTGTGTCCCGGGCTGGAATGTAATGGCATGATCTTGGCTCACTGCAAACTCCGCCTTGCAGGCTCAAGAGATTACTCTGCCTCAGCCTTCTGAGTAGCTGGGACTACAGGCAAGTGCCACCATGCCTGGCTATGTTTTGTAATTTTTGTAGAGTTGGGGTTTTGCCATGTTGCCCAGGCTGCTCTCAAACTCCTGAACTCAAGCAATCCACCCACCTCAGCCTCCTAAAGTGCTGGGATTATAAGCGTGAGCCACCACACCCAGCTGATTAATTTTTTTTTATTAACACAATCTACTGAACAGATTTAAAACCTCAGTGTGTACTAGGTATCACCTGCCTTTTAAAGAACATTTACTCAGCCCTCTAGAGCCTGTTCTATTCTTGTGCAGAAAGGAGCTCAGCTGGCAAAGTAGAGTCCATGATTAACTAAGCTATAAAGGAACAGACCAAGGACTGGCAGAGAAGGACAGAGCTACCTCTGAGGGGACTCTGTCTGGAACTCTGCACAGAACAGAAACTCTCTCCTTAAGGTGTTATCAAGCAGTCCAAGCAAAGAGAGAATGAACTCACTGTATGCTAACTAGTTGTGGCTACTGAACTGAACTACTGAAGTCTGCAGTGCCTCCAAATATCTAGAAAATTGAGATCCAAAATAACTTATGGAATTTCAGAGATTTTTCTTTATTTTACTCGCATAATCAGTAAATATATATTTAGTCCATAGTGTGTGTATTTGCCCAAGATATTGAGATAGATAGTGAACAAAATAAACAAAGATCTCTGTCCTTGTGAAATTTATAGTCTAGTTTGCGTATGTGTCCATACGGTCAAATATCAGCTCTGTAATGAATTTTTTTATATTGAATCATCTGACCAATTGAACTGTAATGCTACACCTATTATGAGGCGATCACCCTTTAGTAGAGGAATTTCCAGTAGTGGCTACTACTCACATTTCCTGGAGGGTAATGACATACATTTATGTGGGTAATGGCATGCATTTTAATCTGGGTGGCCAATATTGTTAAGTGCTCTCTTTCTGACTATGATTGAATTATAATAAAATCTTGATCCCATTAGCCAATACTGCAATTTTGTTTTAGTTGCTAGTAGCACTTGTACTGACCACAGGGAAATTTCTAGGGTTCTGAACAAATAAAAATAACTTTTACTTGTGCAGTAATTTCTCTTGGACAAAACGCTTTCTCTTACGTTATCTCATTTAATTACAGGGACTGTCATATGAGGTACATACTATTATTTCCATTGCATACTTAAGAAGATGTTCAGAAAATTTGAGTGGCTTATTCTCCTGACTCCTAAATCCATTCTCTTTTCAGTCTCATGTGTTACCTCTGCCTTGTGCGAATAATGGGTTATCATCAGCTCACCATTAGAGGCTGCTAGCAAGCAAAGCTCTGGTTCATAAAGCTGAAACCCTATTTTGAGGTTATGTTTACTCTTTAATTCCTTGGATTGGTTGAGTATTTTAGAAATAAATCAGACTTGTTACTTAATTTGGCAGAAAAGTATTTAAAAAGACTTAAGAAAATCTGCAAATTTGGTTACTAACTCTATCACAAGGAAAGTCAATGAAAACCCCAAGGCATTTATAATGTTTTCACTGCAGAAAAGGTCACCTAGTTAAAATGACTCTTTGATGATAACTTAGTTATTGTATAAAAGGCAGAAACATTGTGATATGTAGAGTTTGCAAAGGGGACACTGGGAATTGTTAACTATCCAGTATCCTGAAATCCCCTTAGAGCCCCCGGCACAAGGGATGCTAAACTCATTTTCACATGTTTGCAACCTAATTAGGTCTTCAGGGATAGTCTCCTGAGGTCAGAGACTAACAATATGCCAACCTTCAGCACTGCTGTATTCACCTTAAAAAATAAAAAAGCTTTCAGTCGTTTAGGAATAACAGTTTCATTAAAGCAAGTAAATTCCAGGGAAAACCAATCAGGTTGTAAAGAATTTACATCCTCCTTTTTATAAATGATCCTCCTGGCTCTCTCTTTTTTAATCTTCCTAAAAGTTGGTTGGTTTTTTAATCTTCTTAAAACTGTCACTTCCCTTCCTTTCTCCCATTTTGCCCAAGCATAGTCATTTTGATGTATTTGCAGCAGCTGAGAAGCCGTTGCTGAAGACGTATGTTCTAAATATTTTTATCGGATTCCATGTAGCTATGTAATGTGTAGAGACATTTTTCAGTGGTGCTGGGTACTGTCTTGGGGATTCAGAACTACCCCTTGAGGTACAAAGTCCTCTGTGTTAAACCTAAAACAGTAATGTTCATTTCAATCATTTAGATTATAGCTGTAGAAATGTACTACGGGTTAGATTTTTATCACCAACAACACTTCTCTATCTATGCTTGCTTGAGGTTTAAGCCTTCTAAATGTGCTTTTCTTTAGCAAGCAACCAGTCTAACTCACCTGCTGTTTCTATGAAATAGAGCAAAAATATGGCTTGATGAAACTTAATAGCTGATCCTTGTTTAGATATAATCTTGCCAATCAAGTTATTCTAGTGGGTGCACCTGGTTTAGGCTGTAACTGCTTCATTGGAGTGGAAGACAGCAGATGAATAATATGGTGAAAGCAGAGGACAGTTGAGGCCTAGGCTTGGTTTAGGAAGTTCCTGATGAGTATTTTGTGCCTTGTGGTTGATAAGAGTAAGGGATAAATTCCTTACCACAACACCTCGTGCAAAGATTGGTTCAAAGTGGCTGATTACCCAAAAGACTCTCAGGAAAGAAAACCAGAGCTCAAATCAAATAGAGTGGAAAATAAAAGAGTGAAGTAACTGCAAAGAGTTATCACCAGAAACAAGTACTGTTCCAATTATATACTCCTAAGTGGCACTAGATCATTGTCATATTAAATATATTCTAGCAACAGTTCTGTAGACCTACGCCTTTTTAATGACTGAATAATTCTTAGGCCATATTGGTAAACTATAACTCTAAACCTTTTCTTTTTGTGTACCTTAATATTCCAAATACAGTATTATGAGACTTTTTAATTTTTAATATATCAAATATTTAATAGCTATACTTACTAAAATAACTGGGTACTTTCTGGAAGGCATGGTTTGAGGCTGATAAATTGATACCTCCATATATATAAATGAAGGGGTTACCTGTGGTTTAGGTGACATATAAATGGGGAACACAAAAAGCTTATTTTGTCAGAGTGTACCTTGGGGCTGCCTCTATATCACTCTGGTATTTTGCTTTGACTGTTTATTCTCAAGGATGCTTTAGGTCTATGAATAGCATCTATTGATCAGAAGCAACTTGTTTATTAAAACACCCATGTAGTTGAGTTTCATGAAATGTGCACTGTTTTCTCGTCAAAACCATGGTCTTGTCGTGGAAACCTTCATAAATCATACTCCAAGAACAGCTCCTTAACTGCCTACTGTTTTCTTTTCAAATACCTGTTGTTAATCTTCCTGACAGTTCTGACAGTCGTGTGCCTGCAGCTTTGAATTCCACATGTTGTAAGCAGCTTAAAACTTCAAGCCAAAGGAAGAAGAATATTCATCCATGGTAGAAACCCTAGAATCTCATGTGTGATGTCATTATAGGCAGGCAGAGCTCGAAGAGATTTTCCTAAGGGATCTGAAATTTCTTCTTTATCAATGAGATACTAATAATTTCCACTATTGATGATAATAATAGCAGAATCTACTATTTGTTTAGGGCCAGCCATTCTAATATGCATTTATTTTGATGCTTGCAGTAGTCGTATAAGGTAAATAGTAGCTAAGGCATTAAAAATGATGAAATAAGGGGTTGTGATACCTCTAAAGTATGGCCAGAAAGTGGGAAAACAGGAGTCAAGCGCAGATCTTATTAAAAGTTTAGCTTATTTCTATTTTGCCGACCTGACCTTCATTTAATTTGCCCTTTCTAACTTGAAAGGAAGTGTACCCCTTGTTTTGTTCATGTTATTTACTGAATAGAACATTATAATACCAATCAGAATCTTTCCAGAGAGGTTCTGCCACAGAACACAGGTGGAGATCAGCTTACTCGCAAGAGCTGGCTGCTGGGTGTCCCTGTAACCTCTGTCCCTCTCCTTATGGAAGCCAAATGTCAGAGGTGGGTTCTGAGGTCGGTGTAGTAGGGGGAACTTGCTTCTTCAAACTCAGGGCTCAGGGTGAGTCGAGAAACTGCTCTCGCTGTCCTCACTCACCTTGTAACTAGATACGTGAAAGGAGGAGAGAGCGGTTCAAGGCTCCACTTAGAGACACAGTGGACAAACTGCTGTGAAGCACCATGCACTGAGGTTCCTGCCCAGAGTTCCTCCTAGACTTAAAACTATGCCAGAGTAAGTGATACTTTGACTTTACTTGTACTTAGGAAATAGGGTGTTTGAGTTGGAAGGAAAACACAGTGTTTTCATACCTTGCTTGACTGACAGGCCTTCCTCCCCAAGCTCCCAAAGAAGGAGTTTAAAAGTTGCTAAAGGGTTTGAAAGTAGAATATATGGGATGCCAGAATTACAAAGGACCTTGTGAATTTATAACTTCCTTGTTTCGTGAGGGAACTGAGTCCCAGAAAAAGTGACATAATGTAAGGTTCAGGCCCTTAGCATGGCCAAGGTCTTCATCTGCCTGCTAGACAAGACCCAACACAGTCTTGGCCCACTCTCCTCCTATTCTTCTTTCACCTGCTCTGCCTCTGACTCCCTGCCCCCTGTCTGTTTGCTGAACTCACCTGACATGTTTGTATCTGTCTATAACACTCTTGCCCCAGATACTTGCTGGTGAACTTGCTTAGCCCAGTTCTTAGATATCCTTTATTTCTTTTTTCTTTTGCAATGCTTTCTTAGACTGGCCTCTCTAAAATAGTATCTTCATCCTTCTCTGTCCCCTTATTCTGATTTCATTCTCTTTATAGCACTTACCCACTTTTGTTTGTCTTTTCCTATGAGCCCCAAGAGGGCAGGTTTTTTGTTTTGTGTTGTTTTAATGCTGTATCCTTAAGCAAGTGTGTCATCTAATAAATAATTACTGAAAGAATAAGCGGATGAGTGAACACCCATTTGTTCTGTTTTGCTCACTGTGTTGTACTTGAAGGATAAATATGGAACTATATTTGTTCTTCAGGTATTGCCTTCTCCAGAATTCTCTATTGTCATTTGGCTAAATGCTCCTCATTCTGGGTTTCCACATCACTCTATCTTAGCACTTAGAAAAATACGTTGGGTTACCCTTTACCATACATCTTGACTCAGGCTTCTTTGGAAGCAGTCCTGAGACAACAGCATGGGTGCAGGTGACTTGTTTGGTTGGTGATCCCAGGGAGCAGAGATGAGGGTTGAGAATAGTGAAGACTGAGGAATGAGGAGAGGGATGGAGGAAAATCCAATATAAAACTCTGATTGAGAGGTTGCTGCTATGGACAATGGGGGCCTGAGACCCCCTGGGACCAGAGAAACATACATAATATTATGCAGAATTGTCTGTTATTTATTCACCAGCTCCTGAAGGTAGTCCTGGATGGTAACTCCCAGACACATCCCAGCTTCAGGTATTATCTCCTGCTGGAATCTTCCCAGCTTCACAGGAGCAAGAACAGCTCCTGGTGGTATCCAGTAGCAGACAAGATATGGCACATGCTTAAAAGGATAAGCTGTTAGCACCTCAGGAATCCGGAATTGAAGCACACCTGGAACTCTATCCAGACATGATTGGAATCAGAGGTGAGGCCAACAGGATGTAAACAGAATTCCCATAGGTGTCTGATACTGGCATAAACTACAACTTCAACAAATGTTTATGGAACCGACTTAACTAAAATGGGATTGTGAGATAACCTTGGGCTCAAGAAATAGGCTTAAGTTTAAATCCCTGTTCTGTCATGAAATCTTGGAAAAATTATATCACTTGTTTAGACCTTAGTTCTTTCATCTGAAAAGTGGGATAATATTAGTTATTACTTTTTAAATGAGAAAGTTGATACAGAATCCACAGTGTCTGGCAAGCAGAATGAGCTAAATAATGGTTAACTACAATAAATATAATCATAAATAATGACATTAGCTCACTTTAATTTGCCAAGCACTGTGAACACTGTGGTTATTGACCTGATTATGGATGTGACTTAAGCTTCCCAAATCCCAGCCTGGTGCTTTTCTACCACCCGTATTTCCTCTAACATCACAGAGGCAACTTGACTCTGCTTCCTCTGTGTGAATGGGAACTCTACTCTTACCAGGTCCATCCACATTCACAGAGTTTCCATAAAGAGATCAGAACATTTCTATTGGAAATGGTGGACTGGCCACAAGGCTTATCTCCTCTCTTTTCTCAGAATCCCTTAAAATTTATATATATGTGTGTGTGTGTGTGTGTGTGTGTGTGTGTGTATGACCAAAAAGGATATAAATCTGTAGTAACAAAGAGAATACATTCATCAATAGATAAGAAATAACACAATTGCAATAATTGGTCAAATAGATACCAATTTTTTAAACACTGTTTTTTGTTTGTTTGTTTGTTTTTCTCGAGACAGAGTCTTGTTCTGTTATCCAGGCTGGAGTGCAGTGGCGCCATCTCGGTTCATTGCAACCTCTGCCTCCTGGGTTCAAGCGATTTTCCTGTCTCAGTCTCCTGAGTAACTGGGATTACAGGCGCACACCATCACGTCCAGCTAATTTTTTGTGTTTTTTATAGAGATGGGCTTTCACCATGTTGTCCAGGCTGGTCTCAAACTTCTGACCTCATGATCTGCCTGCCTCAGCCTCCCAAAGTGCTGGGATTACAGGTGTGAGCCACCATGCCTGGCCTTAAACACTACTTAATTCATGTTCCTAGGTAAGTGCTGGTATACAATAAGCACTTATTTGTAGAATGAATAAAGGAAGACATAAAAATAAGCAATCTAGACTTATTATTTAGACACATGTAGGTAAGCATCAGGAAAAAGTTAAAGCAGAAGCAGATAAAGTGATTCTCTCCAGAAACAGGACTTAGAATGGGAAAAGGGAGTGGCAACAGATTGTTGGTTTCCATTATAAATTAGCTTTTCTTATTATTTTATTTTTCAATATGTGTTCATATGTTACTGTGAAAAAAATATTTAAAAAAATTTAATGAGATGTTTAAGAGGAGACACACCTGTGAGCTCCTTCCTTTTTTTTAAATTTTTTCTTTTTTTTTGAGACAGTCTCACTCTGTTGCCCAGGCTGGAGTGCAGTGGCTTAATCTCAGCTCACTGCAACCTCTGCCTCCCAGGTTCAAGTGATTCTCCTGCCTCAGCATCCCGAGTAGGTGGGACTACAGACGTGAGCCACCACTCCTGGCTACTTCTCGTATTTTTAATAGGGACAGAGTTTCACTATGTTGGCCAGGCTGGTCTCAAAATCCTGGCCCCAGGTGATCCACCTGCCTCGGCCTCCCAAAGTGGTGGGATTACAGATGTGAGGGGCTGCGCCCAGCCACTCCTTCCATTTCTGCTGAGGGAAACTGATTGTATATACTGACCCCAGAGAGAGGTCCTGCAATCCATGTGAAATGGTCATCTGATAGAATCTCGACATGTCTGATAATCACCAACATGTGTGGGGTGGAGATTATCTGTCAAGAAAACTGTGGAAGATCCAAGAGCAATATGTAATTCTTGTTGATTTGTTTCGGGAAATGGACTATTTTCAAGCAGCTGTGAATAATCACAGCTAACTTAGGAGAAAAAAATAGAGATTGTACACCTGGGTAGTGTCTGCACATTTAATACATATTTGTAGAATTAAGGAATCAAGGAATTACATTAGCTTTTATAAACTTTTTTCTTTTATTAAATCAGAAAAATCTCACTTTATGTCAGAGAATTTTCTAGAAGTGCCTATATGTCTTTTCAATCAAATTGAATGAAAAGATCAACTGGGATGATGGAAGGTTTATTTACTCAAATCAATACAGAGTAATTATTATATCCACATCAAGTTTGAGAGCTAGCTGAAGTGTATTGACCAGTCAGTCTTGCTCTTTGAGTAAGGGATGGGTGCTGGGAAGAAGCTGGTGTAACCGCCCAGTCATCATGTGTCCAAGCTATAGGCAGGTGGGCAGAGTAATGGGCAGGTCAGGGAGGGCACAGGGCGTGGGCCTTGTTCACAGATTAACAGCAGGGAGCCCTAATGTGTTCCTCAGTTAGAAGTCCAACCCAGCAAGGGGTTGTATCAATGGGTTCTGGTCATTCCCTGCAAAAAATTTGAAAACACAGATGCTAACTGCCTCCTCCATTCCCATATCATCTGGAGCCTCTGTTTCTGAGGGTGGGGGTGGGTCAAAACATGCATATTCAAAATTTTCTGTTTTTATTGAATCTTCTCTGATTTATATCTCTCAGAAACCTATTATTATCATCATTTGCTTACAAAATGCAAATACACTCTGCTTTCCCCACAAACATTTTGGAATAAACACAACGAAACTGCCAGAAGGCTTTATTCCCCAAAAGCACCCCATGCATGCAAAATTTGGCTCTCTCCCAGTTCCATTTGTTAAGGTCTCCTTCAGTTGTGCCACTTCTCTTTCTAACCTATAATCTGCTTTCACTGGAAGCAGGAACCTGACGGGTCTTATGGGCTCAACAATTGGAATGGCATCTCCTCATTTTCTCCTCCCCTCTCCCAGCTTGTGAAATGCCCACTGACATAAGCTGACAGTCAAATGAAAATAAAAATCCTATTCAATATTCCACTCATTGTCGTACATATGCAGTATTGGCATTTTGCATGTTAATATCTGACACTGTTTTTTAATTTGTTCTAAACTGCCAGCTCATTTGCATCATCACTCTGTGATCTTCCACCTGTGCAGCAATTTGGGGGGAAAACATAACCATTTATGTACCTGCTAAAACTTGACATAGTCACAGAACCTGATCCAAGGAGAGTTCATTTATTTTCTAAACGCTCTTTATTTTGTCTTTGAACTGGTTTCTTAATCTGTTTACTCAGAGCTCTGCTGGTGGTCTCTGAAAACCAAGCGAAGCTTTGAAAAATGCTCATACTCTTGGGCCAACCGGAGCAGCTTGATGGTGTCCACAACACAGCTTGGTGATGTGTACACTGTCAGGCACATCCTTTCTCAATGCTCAGGCCACGCCACACTATTCATCGTAAGTCAGCTACTTGAATTGCGGGATGAGAGAACAAAGCTCTGAGCTAAGCTTATCATAGGAGAAAAGAAAAAAAGAAAATATGGATGCCATAAGTACAGAGACCGCAAAACAAGTGTGTTTCAGCAGGTTTGACAACTAGGATATAGCTGTCTCATGGAAATTATTGAGTTTGTTTATCCAAGAATCCATAATCTAGGAAGGAAAATAGTGTCCTGTTTTGTCATCTGTATTATAAACTGAGTATCTTGAAGAACTGAACTTTGCCTTAATCATCACTAAATCAAGTTAGCCAAGAATCCATAATCTGGCATAGGAAGATGCTGGTTTTGAAATGAATTGAATTCAGATACTATTGCCTCTTGTCCAAGACCTGTATACCTGTAATACATAGCCTAATTACTTATTTTTTATGTTTATTATTTATTATCTGTTTCTTCCCAATGAGAAGATAAGCTCAATGACAGTAGGGATTTTAATTGGATATTCTGGTAACTGATGGATCTTCAATGTCTAGAACAGTGCCTGGCACTTAGTAGGTGCTCATAAATATTTATTAGGTGAGCATATGAATGAAAAACCTCTGCTTCCTTTATGCGTCTGAAGAATCACAATACTCTCCCTAGAAAGTGGTTCCTAGTCTGAAATTTTACAGATAAAATACATTTTTAAAAAAAGCTAAGAGAACTAGAACTAGTGCTGCCATTTTGTAATTGTTAAATATAAGATTTTGAAAAATAACAATAAAAATCCAAATGTTATTGCCACTAAAATTTTTTTAACAAAAGGTTATTCATAAAAAGGAAGAAAAAGAAAATAATCTAAAATGATGATTAGCTCTCCCCAGAAAAGATTCATGCTAGCTTAAGTCACAAACCAGCATCCAACTGTTGGCGAATGTTTGAGAGCTCCTGGCTTAGATAACCACAGCAACAAGCTCTGCTTGAATTGAAACAGATTCTACAAAGATAGGCCAGGCCTGAGGACATGCTGGATTCCAGGCTAAACAACTATAGAAGCAGAGCCTCAAAGGGAATTTGAGAGATGAACCAGTCCAGCAACTTCAGGCGAGTGAAATTCTAAACCATGTAGTTTTGTTGGGTGGCTTCCAGTTGAGTTAGTCCCTCTTGAGTGTCCTGTTGTTTCTAGTGCTTAGAGGAAGCTTTTTCCAGCCAGCTGGCCTTGTGAAAACTTCCCACTTCCATCTTACTCCCCCATGGAAGCCTGCTATCTAAAGAACAAATAAAGAACAAAACCCAGAAAATAGCTCCTGATTGTCTCTTTCTGTCTCTTTGTTGATGTCTTTTCAGCAAATATTTGTTTCCTCAACTCATGTAGATAGATAATAATAGGAACAATCCAAAAGTAATTTATGAACATCTAATACTCTCAGCCAAATGGAGGGATTTGCCTTTGTAAATACATTGCTAAAATACATATAGTTTGATGTATTAAAGAAGAAGAACCAGTCCAAAAGTCCACCTTAAAATTTTACCATGGGCCCGGGACCCTCTCCAAACTTGTATGTTCCAAGCCTCTCCATCCCCCCTCTTCCTCACAGCTGGGGCTTCTGGATTCTTGCCTGGCAGTAGGCTCAGTTCTCAACTTCCCAAGACCATTTTGCCCATCAGAGGGTGTGAACCTGAAGTATTCAGACATCACAGCTCCTTCCTTCTTCTTAAGCTCCGATTTCCCTCCCTGAGAGCTTCATCTACAATGTGCTTTAGAAATAGGTAACAAATACTAGCCCAGTTTGCATTATTGAGTTTTGCTTCTGGTAACTTGACGGTTTTCTCAGTGTTCTACTCTTCAAATCCTGAGTTCCTCTTGGAAGTGCCTACAACATGAACTGGAGACCTGGTCTGGTCTTGGGCTTGGTTGGTGACAGATGAGGAGATACTGAACTTCAGACAGGCACTAATAGGAAGGTCTAAGATTTTCCTTCTAAGATGACAATGATGATGGTGGTGGTGATGATGATTTTTACATTTTTATCTACAAAAGTGTCCAAATAATATCTCAGTGTAAGGCACATTTTAGGGTTGACTTCTTTTTCTGAATTATTCTTCATAAGAGCAGGTGGCAACAGAATAGTGAGAAGCCAGGATAAAGAAGCCTTTTTAGTAGTGAAGAAAACAACTTGAAATTAATAGCTTATTAAACTTTCTGGAATAAGACTGCAGTTTTTCAAGATTTTGTTTCTTGTGTCTATAGGTTTTTCTGTAGTGATTTTACAAGAGAGAAAAGCGGATCATCCTATATTCACCATGTTATTTCCCTTTGCAAGTACTAAACTTAAAAAAAAAAGTTTTTGGTGGATATTTTCAGAATGATAATGATTTTCCCCCTAGTTTGGGAAACCGTAAAGGACAGAGAGGCAAGGTTACTGGTAAATATCTATGATGAAAAGAACTATCAGCTTTGCCTAGTAGAGTTGTATTATCAATAGTATAGTGCACAACCAAGTCGAACCTGTGCAGCACTGCTTGTTATAAGGAATTATTTCCTGCAACTAGATCACCAAACATTTTCTTTACTAACGTAGGTGAATACTAATGCATGAAATACTATCATTGGAAAAGATGTGACAGTTAGAATTCCGGCTAGAAAATGCTGTTTTATGGATTTTGATTTCTATTTAAATCTTATTCTTTAAAAAAAGTCTATAAAATGATTTGAAGTCTATAAAGACAGTTGCTTTAAAATATACTTATAATAGTATTACTTTCCATTTGGATACACTGTTAATAATTTATGTGGCAGATGCAAAAATGAAAGATCATTCATTCATAAGAATGAATTCATTAAAAAATGAAAGATCATTCATTAATTCACTCATTCATTGCATAATCTCAAAATGAAACTGAAATTCAGGCCACAGCACATTTACCCACCAGATCTTACATGAAATGTAAAATCATTTAAATATTCTTAGTGATTAACATAGCTTACTGTTTTTTTTTTTTTTTTGCAAGGGTTGATAGAAAGTGGAGTTTATCAACATCTTATAATGGAAAAACATTTAGAAAGTTTATTCCCTTTCTGCCTCTAACTTCTTTTTTCTCTCTCAAACAGTACCCAGATACCATGTAAAACACCACTGAGTTTTAAAAACAAAACGTCCAAACATATTTTTGCTTTCTCACAATTATTTGTCTTCCTAATTAATTCCACAGTCTGAAATAAATTATTGACTTACCAGACTTTCTTGTTTTCTGTGACAGCTTCAGCGGTAAACAGGCCATTAACAACTCATAATGAGCAGGACATGTTTGCCTTTTCCACGTGCTAATTTGGTACCCCATTAGAGACATCTTTTGACTCTTCTCTTTCCTGTGGATTCATTTTGAAAGAGGGTGACAGACTGCTGGGTCCTATATCTTTGAATAAAAAAGTACTAAAAACAATAAAACTTTTTTTTGGCTGATGCAATTACTTATGTAGAGGTAATTCATTAGAACTTTTCTTTCATCCTTTGTCTGTTTTTTTTTTTTTTTTTTTTTTTTTTTTTTTTTTTTTTTTTTTTTCTGCTTTATAGAGGAATACCCAATGTTCTATACATAGACTGAAACTTTCTTGACCTGGGCTACTTATCAATACTCAGTGAGTGTTTCTAGCCAAGGTTTAAATGGATTTTCTGTTTTTAAAGAAAGATCTAGTCTATACTATGAAAATGGATCCCAATATTTCTGGTAAAATATCTTGAAAGGTAGGGAGGAATTTGCTGTAGCATGGTTCCTGATGGAAGAAAAAATATAGGCAAAAAGATATCCAAAAAAGATCTTGACAGGTTGGTCAGTGGTATGAAGTAAAATAAAATCCTCATATATATTATTTAGTTTGGAGCGCAGGTAAAGGAGAGATTGGTAGATAAGATACGTTATTTTTGTGAAAAAATAAGAATGCCTTAAGTTTGGAACTCAAGTGTAGGGGCTAATGATTCATTCTTGGATCAAATGCAAGGACTACTTATTAGAAATAGTACTTGTCTAGTAGCAGTGTATGAGTTGTTATGTTGAATTAGATGAGGGAAAGCTAAAATGAAGAAAAAGGGATGACATTGCCCAAACTTTAATGTTGAGGGACTCTGGTGGCGTCAAGAGACAAACAACAACAACAACAACAAACAAAAACAAACAAACCATATTGACTAGAGAAGTTACTTTGAAAATCAGGCAATTTTGAGTTTAGATTTAGCTTTGGGTTGGCTGGGCACGATGGCTTACACCTGTAATCCCAGCGCTTTGGGAGGCCGAGGTGGGTGGATCATGTGAGATCAGGAGTTCAAGACCAGCCTGGCCAACATGGTGAAACCCCATTTCAACTAAATATACAAAAATCAGCTGGACACAGTGGTGTGTACCTGTAATCCTAGTTATTCGGGAGAGTAGCTGAGGCAGGAGAATCCCTTGAACCCAGGGAACAGAGGTTGCAGTGAGCCAAGATTGCACCCCTGCACTCCAGCCTGGGTGACAGAGTGAGACTCTGCCTCAAAAAACAAAACAAAACAAATTTAGCTTTGGGTATCAGTGTTCTTATTTATAAAATTGGGATAAGGTATACTTCAATAAATGAAAAAAATGTAATTAAATGTAGAGGTTGGCATTTAGTAATAACAAATTATAAGAAATATTATAAGTATTATTCAACATATTCATAAAACATTTATATTTTTAATGTTACTCTTTATATACATTGTATTATGCTGTAGAAAACATTGTAATTAAAGAATCTCAGAAGTTTAGTACTGAACCTTTGGTTTAATTTCTTGACAAAGAGAGAACAGAGAATGATGGTTCCATGATAATAAATCAACACTTTGGCAGATAATTTCAATTAAACGCTGGTCAATGGAATGACAGAGTCCATAGTGTTTTCTTTAGTTTATTTTTGTATCTGCTGCATCTGAGCACAGAAAAATAATATTTGTTCAGTTAAACCAGTACATGAAACCTAGGAAGTGTGTACCGTTCTGGTGGAAAGTTCATTTTAGCTCTAGTGGTAGATCGATTATGTTAATTGTCCCAATTTTTCTCTCTTCTCTACATTCATGGTCATTACAACCTGGCTTTGTAGCTCCTTTGATCAAGGGATGGGTTCTTTCCCCACCCGTTGACTCTGAGGATGGCAGGTAACTTGCTTTGGCCAATAGGATGTTAACAGTTGCAACTCAAGCAAGGCCTTGAAAAAGTGCTTGCACATCCCCACTTCTGCTCCTGCTCCCTGTATGAGCAAGGAGAACATGTCAGGTCGGCTTGTGGGAGGATGAATCACAAGGAGTAGAACCAGGTCATTCCCAACATCCTAGACAAGGGGATCCTAAGCGAGCTGACCCTCAGTAAACTTCCAAACATGGGAGGAAGCCCAACCGAACCCACTGGAAATCACTGACCCACAGCTCAGGTTTGAGCCTAGCAACTGCTTATTATTTTAGGCCACTGAATTTCGGAGAGGTTTGTGTTAACAATAGAGCGCTGACATGCTTCTTCAAGAGCGTAAGAATGAGATGAACAAGAACAGCATAAAATATGTGTTAAGTATTTTTTATTGTGAAACAAATGGCCTTGAGCCCACTGAAAAGAATACTGGATACTTGGACTTCGTTTTAGGGTCTGTACCTCATTCTTGAAGCTCTCATCTCCTCTGCCTGTCCTCCCTATAAATGATCCCCTACCCCTAATCAGAATCAACTTAACTAGAAAAGCTTTGATAAATAACCAGAAAGAACATGATGGTGTGTTCTAGTGAAGAAAAGACAGAAAAAAGTAATCACCTGCAGTTTTTGTTAGAGGACAACACAAAGTAATGGAAATAGTAATGATGTTGGATTAATACATTTTCATATTTGGATCCTACTGTGGCATTTGTTAAATGTGCAACGTTAGAAAATTTATTTTCATTCTCATGTATAAACTGGAATAATATCTACCTTATATATCTCTCTCTTTCTCTCTCTTTTTTGGTTAGGAATAAATAGGAAGGACAATTGGAACAGAGTAGTAAGAATTCCATCAGTGATGACTGTCTGTGTGATGGCCACAGTACACTGCCTCTTTCTGAGCATGTCTTGTGTTAATCTTGATCATGGATCGTGTCTCTTTTACATGATCTGTTAATGAGAGAGAACCCACTGTCTTTTATCTCTCCATTCCCAGAAGTTAGCATGGAACCCAGTAAAATATCTGCATTAGTCAGGGTTCTCCAGAGGGATGGACCTAATGGGAGCTATGTATACAAAAAGGGAATTTATTACACAGAATTGACTCAGATGATCACAAGGTGAAGTCCCATGATAGACTGTCTTCAAGCTGAGGAGCAAGAAAACCAGTAGTAGCTTAGCCAGAGTCCCAAAACCTCAAAAGCAGGGAAGCTGGCAGTTCAGCCTTCTGTCTGTGGCCAAAGGCCTGAGAGCCCCCGGCAAGCCACTAGTGTAAGTCCAAGAGTCCAAAACTGAAGAATTTGGAGTCTGATGTTTGAGGGCAGGAAGTATCCAGCACGGGGAAAAGATGAAAGCCAGAAGACTTAGCAAGTCGGCTCATTCCACCTTCGTCTGCTTGCTTTTCCTAGCCCTGTTAACAGCCAGTTGGATGGTGCCCACCCAGATTGAGGGTAGGTCTGCCTCTCCCAGTCCACTGACTCAAATGTTAATCTCCTCTGGCAACACCCTCACAGACACACCCAGAAACAATACATTGCATCCTTCAACCCAATCAAGTTGACACTCAATATTAATCATCACAGTATCTTTAATGTCTATTAAATACATAAATGATAATAAGCAGTAAAATAGATGTTTGCTGCTGCTGCATCGGCTGGCTCCTGGTTTTTCACTGCTGTTTCAAAAAGCAAGCATGAAAAAGGTTTCCTTATTTAGAATTCAGCAGTATTAGCCATCACATTTCCTGCCTATATCACAGGGCTGGGGCAGAGGTTTGGGGAAGAAATGCTGATTATGTGAAGAACCTGGAGGTAAAAATGGGATGGTGACAAGAGCCTGGGTTTATTTCCATCCGTTCCTTATGCCTGCTCTGAGGTGAAGACTCAAAATGAGAGAATCTTAGCTGAGGCAAGACAGTGGTTGAGGATTTCACTCGATAGGACACATCTCATTATATAACCATTGGAAATGTGAGCTCTGAGAAGATGAAAACTTTTAATTGTAAGGGCCCATGTTATTAGTGCAGTCAAGTGGAGGAGCAATGAAGAGCTGCATAAAATTAGTGGAATATCATGTAAATTGATCTGAAAATTACTGGTAGTTACACTATTTTCAATGAAATGATTCATGCTAATTCAAGGAAATGTTGCTTTCCTCCATTAACAGCTTTGATGCTCTGAGCAACAGGGAAGTTATGAAGCTGAAGAAATAGAGCAGGCCTTGCACACTCACCTGCTCCTAGAAAGGACAAAACTGCCACACAGCTCCTTAAAGACTTTGGTTTGCCACAGGAAAACAAATTCTGTGGAGTCCCAGCCAGGTTTTCCGTCTCTCTTCTCCCTCCCCTTCTTAGTGTCTAGCATGGCATAGAATGTCTGAAATGTCTGTTCAGGTCCTGGAAATAAATACACAGCTGCACATCCATTTATTTTCTTAAATGAAGTCAGTAGTAGTTGGATGGCTGTTTTTGTTGATCAAGAAGTCTTAACTACTCTTTTGTTTTAATAAGTTTGAATGTGAGTGTGTGTTGGTGTCTGTGTACATACATGTACTGTGGTATGTGCAAAAAATAATTTATTTTTCACTTCTACACGATAGTTATTATCCACTTTGTATATTCTGTTCCACTTAAAACCAGATCAACATAGGCTACTGAGCTAACAGAAAACCGAAGAACACAGATATATAACATTTTCTCATTTCCTTTTTGTTTTTTTTTAAATCTCATGAAGGTTGGCGAACAAAATTGAATTACAGTGCTTCCCTCTGCTTTATCATTCATCTTAAATTGCCCCTCTCTGAATTTTAGTTTTTGCCACCGGGTGATCACATTTATAGATACTTAGCATTGGGCAGAAGTCTGCAAATAGAGAGCAACTATGTGAAAACAGCATGCAGAATTTACAATCTTATTTTTATTCTTATCACTGTATTAGATTTATTCTAGGAATTTTGATAATCATACTCTTAAATCATTTCTAAAACTGTCAGTAATTTGCATCACGGTTGGGCCAAGAGATCGCAAAACTGAATATTCATACAAGTGCAAATCATTTCATTTCTGCTTCTCTATAGACTTGGAGCAAATGAACTTTAGTTTAAATTTTCATCAACATAGATACTAGGTAGCTGCCCTTGCACATTTGCAGAACAGCCCCCTACTATATATAATTCAAATTTGTTTAACACGTTTTATAAAATATTTTGTAATGTGTTCCTAAAGATCCCTTTATGTGATTTACAATAATTATCCTAGAAGATTACAGTCAGTTAATTTGCATTTATTAAGCACTTGTTTTGTACCCAGTACTGCGTTGTGTGCTTTGGAGGCTACTAAAAATTATTAGAGAATCTCTGCTGACCAAGAGCTCAGAATTCACAGGTTAGTTTTGTGATTCCCAACCAGACTATATCTTATTGTTTCTATATCAATTTATGCCTTTAAAGAAGAAAATTGTATGCTCTAGAGTAGTTGGAAAACACTCTTTGAAAATGGTGGGCTGAACTGGTGAGAGATGATGAGGAGAAACACCCCAAATGATCATGCAGGTTCCACATAAGGTTGTACAGACTACATGCTGCCCAGCTTTTGGGAGTATCATTCACAAAGCAAATGATGCTCCCTGGAGTTGTGCAGTGTACAACCCGTGCAACTGTACATTGTGGCTCTGGTAAACAGCATACTTAAATGAGAGTGGGAGGCTGTTAGGGCGGTGGTAAGGAACTTGAGCTGTGGTTTCACATGACTCACACTTCTGCCATTTCACAGCTATGGAACCTTGTAAAAATGACTTAACTTTCTCTAAACCTTAGTTCTCACTAGAAAAATCAGTTTTATAAAATAGTTCCTCACTCCTATGATTGATGTGAGGATCGAAGAGGATAATGATGGTAAAATATTCAGTACACAATAAGTCACAGTAGTAAATTTTAGTTTTTAGTTGTTATTACAACTTTAAAAAAAATATATATTGGGAGAGTCACTCAGGTTTTAAAAATGGCATATAAGAAGTTGGAAGTCACTACTCCCTCGTAACAGTAAAAATCTAAACCAACTAAAACATCAACATATTTTCTTAGATAAAGTATAGAAGTGAGGTCACATGGAAACTGCTGCCTTAACATGAAGGAGACAGGCAGATACTGAGAAGGACTCTTTGTTAGAACAGAAACCCATGAGCAGCAACCTCCTTGGCAACCAGGGCCAGGGTAGAACATCCTGAACTGTAATTGACAAATTGCTAGAGACTCAGCGGGGACCAGTCCCAGAGTTAAAAACTCCGGGGAAACGTAGTCATAGGGAAGTCCCAAACACTTGTGAGTTTCACCTTCAGCAGCTCACCAGGTTCTCACAGTGAATACTGGAGAAGAGTCTTTTCATGCTTTCTTCATAGAAGGGGGAAAGGAACCATATTGAAATATGCCAGAATATTCTGTTTTTCTTAGCAAAGTCTGCCATCAGGAGAAACTGTTTTACGAGAGCCTAACATGCTGGGGTTTTATCAGAGCTGAACTGACTTGGGAACATGAAATACCACCTTCCATCTGGCTCTTGCTTTCCATGTGGAACAGGTAACTGTTCCACACTAGCCCCTTCAGCCTTCCATAGGGAGATGGGAAATACCAAACTCTGGCCTGTGTTAGCTATCTTGTCTCATCTAAGGGGTGATGAGCATGTGTGAAGTTCGTAACACAGAGGGCCAGGCTCACGAAAATCGTGAGACCTAACATAAAACAATAGAACACCCTCCTCCCGTGTAACCTACTACCACATTACTAGCGGCCTATTTACAGCAGTTCCTTTTATCCAGCACATCGTATCTAGCTATCAAGAAAAAATTGTAAGTCCTACTAAGAGGCTAAAGATCTAGTTTGCAGAGACAGAACAAGCATCAAAACCAGACTCAAATATGGTAGGAATGTTGGAATTATCAGACTGGGAATTTAAATAACTATAATTCATATGCTTAGGGCTCTAATGGATAAAATAGAACAGATAGACAATGTAAGCAAAGACATGTGAATCTTAACAAAAAGCTGAAAAAGAAAAGCCAGATAACAAAAACAGTATAACATTAATGAAGAATGCCTTTGACGGTCATATGAATAGATTGGCCATAACTGAGTAGAGACTCTTTGATCTTGAGAATATCTCGATAGAAACCTCCAAAACTGAAAATCAAAGAGAAAAAATTGAAAACAAAACATCCCACAACAGAGCAGAATATCCAAGAGTTGTGGGACAACTACAGAAAGAGTGCCATGCGTGAAATGACAATAAGGGAAAGAAGAAAGAGAAGAAAGAGCAGAAGAAATATTTGAAATAATAATGCCTGAGAATTCTCCTAAATTAATGTGAGACACCAAACCAAAAATCCAGGAGGCACAGAGAACACCAAGCAGGGTAAAGGCCAAAAAAATGACACCTAGGCATTATTTTTGAATTACAGAAAATCAAAGATAAAATCAAAATCCTACAAGAAGCCAAAGAGGAAAACACCTTACTTACAGAGGAGCAAGGATAAAAATACTGACCTCTCTTCAGAAATCATGCAAGCAAGAAGAGAGTGGAGTGAAATATTTAAAGTGTTAAGATAAAAACATAAAACCTAATAACCTAGAATTCTGTGCTCTGTGAAATTATCCTTGAAAAGTGGAGGAGAAATTAAGACTTTCATAATAAAACAAAAGTTGAAGGAATTTGTTGCCGGTAGAGGTGGCTTGCAAGAAATGTTAATAAAGAAAGGTTATTTAGAGAGAAGGAAAATGATACAGATTAGAAACTCAGAGCATTGCAGAAAGAATGAATGAAGGTAAAAAAAGCAAAACAAAACAAAACACAAAAAAAGCCTTTTTGATTTTTAAATAATCTAGCAGAAAATGGTGTGTTCAATATACTAATAGAGGCAATGCATTTTATTATGTATGTATACTCATGTATGCTTATGTATAAGTAAAATGAATGACGACAATAATACAAGGGATGGGAAAGAGGAATTAAGGTTATTTTACTACTATAAGGTACTCTACCCATAAAGTAGTATATTTTATTTTAACATGAACTTGGATTAGTTGTAAATGTATATTGCAAACACGAGGGCAACCACACACACACAAAAAGTGAAAAAAAAGAGATTCAAATAATATGCTGAGAAGTAAAAGAAAGTGGAACCATATGTATTGCTCAATTAAAAACACAAAAAGCAGAAAAGAGTGGAACACAGAATAAAAACAAAGAACAAGGTCAGCAAATGGAAAATGATAACAAATATGGTAGATATTAATTCTACTATATCAATGGTTACCTTGAATATCAATAGTCTAAATGCACCAATTTAAAGACAGATATTGTTAGAGTGAATCAAAAGCAATATACAAGTATATGTTTTCTACAGTAAATGCCCTGTAAATATAAAGAGACATTCAGTTTAAAAGTAAAGGCGTGAAGAAGGATATACCATACTAACATTAATGAAAAGAACATGGTAATGCTACATTAGTTTCAGAAAAAGCAGACTTTAGGGCAAGCAAATTTTTCAGTAAGCAAGAGGGACATTACATAAAGATAAAGGGGTAAGTTATTCAGGTAGATAAAACAATCCTTAACATGTATGTGCCTAATAAGAAAGCAGCAAAATATATGAAGCAAAAACTGATAGAACTTCAAGGAGAAATAGATGAATCCATTATTATAGTTGGAGACATGAACATTCAACTATCGGAAATGGACAGATCTAGCAGGTAGAATATTAGTAAGGACATAGATGAACTGAAAAACACCATCAGTCAGCTGGATATAACAAACATCTATAGACTACTTTATTCTACAACAGCAGAATACACATTCTTCTCAATTGTATATGGAACATTCACCAAGATAGATGATATTTGGGGCCATAAAACATACTTTAACGAATTTTAAAAATATTAATCATACAATGTCTGCATTCAGACCACAGTGAAATTAAACTAGAAATCACCAATAGAAAGATAGCTGAGAAATCCTCAAGCACTTGGAAATGAAACAACACACTTCCAAATAACATATGGGTTAAAGAAGAAATTTCAAGAGAAATAAAAAATTGATCTAAATGAAAATCAAAATACAACTTATCAAAATTTGTGAGATACTGAGTAATCAGTGCTTAGAGTGGAATCATTAGCATTGAATGCATATATCATTAGAAAAGAAGGATCTACAATCGATCATATGGGCCAAAGATCTTAACAAATATTTAATCAAAGAAGATATACAGATGGCAAATAAGCATATGAAAAGACGCTCTACATCGTGTGTCACCAGGGAAACACAAATGAAAACAACGAGATAGCACCACACATCTATTAAAATGACAAAAATCCAGAACCCTGGCAACTCCAAATGCTTGTGAGGGTGTGGAGCAATAGGAACGTTCGTTCATTGTTGGTAGAAATGCAAAATGGTACAGCCACTCTGTTAGATTGTTTGGTGGTTTCTTACAAAATAAATGTATTCTTACCATAGGATCCAGCTATCACACACTTTGGTATTTACTCAAAGGAGTTTTCCACACAAAACCTGCACATGGATATTTATAGCACCTTTATACATAAATGCCAGAACTTGGAAGAAACTAAGATGCCTTTCAGTAGATAAATGGATAAACTGTGGAATATCCATACAGTGGAATATTATTTAGTGCTAAAAGTAAATGAGCTATCAAGCCATGAAAAAACATGGAACAAACTTAAATGCATATTACTAAGTGATATGCTAGTTGGAAAAGGCTACATACTGTGTAATTTCAATTATATGACCTGGAAAAGGCAAAACTATGGAGGCAGTAAAAAGATCAGTGGTTGCCAGGGATCACACAGGAAGTGGAGATGAATAAGAAGCACGCAGAGGATTTTGGGGGCAACTAGTCTCTATCACACTACAATAGAGAACATATGTCTTTATAAATCTGTCCAAATCCATTACATTTGCAATAGTGAGTGAACCTGGATGTAAACTTTGTCAATGGTTTTTTCTTGGACTTTTCAGCCTTCAGAACTGTGAGAAATACATTTCTGTTGTCTGTAACCTACCCAATCTATGATATGCTTTTATAGTACCCCAAACAGACTAAGGCATAAACTATAGACTTTGGATGATATGGATATATCTATGTAGGTTCAGCAATTATATCAACTGTACCAATCTGGCAGAGGATGTTAATAGTTGGGGAGGCTATGCATGTGTGCTGGCAGGGATATGTAAAAAGATCTCTGTACCTTCTGCTCAATTTTGCTGTGAAATTAAAACTGCTCTAAGAAATGAAAGTTTGTTAAAAAAAAAAAAAACCTAGGGAATGCCTACATTTTCCTTAGTCACTTAGAAAGCCATTCAAGCTATTTAGAAAACTTTGTGCGCTGTATGTATGTGCGTGTGTATTTGTGTTTGTGCATGCATGTGCATGCATGTTTGTGGGATGGCACTATGGTTTGAATGTGTCCTCTTCAAAATTCATGTTGCAACTCAGTCCCCATTGTGGTGGTTTTCAGAGGTGAGGTCTTTTGGGAAGTGATAAACTCATAAGGACAGAGCCCTGATGAATGGATTAGTGCCTTGTAAAAGGACTGAAACAAAAGGGCCTAGAAGGAACTCAGCCTTCCTTCTTTGTCTTTCTGCCCTTTTGCTATGGGAGGATGCAGCTTTCGTTCTCTCTAAGCCTCAGCAACAAGGCACCATCTTGGAAGCAGAGACCTAGCGCTCACTAAATGCCAAACCTGCCAGTGCTGCAATCTTGGACTTCCTAGCCTCCAGAATTATGAGGAATACATTTTAATTATATATACAGTACCCAGTCTCTCAGGCATTTTATCATAGCAGCATGAACAGACTAGGACAGATACTATGACATCTTCTTTGTTAAAGATTTAATGGGCAAGTGATCACCTTTTGGGGGCATTTAAGCAACCTTAAAAACAATGGATTAATCTCTGTAATCTTATAACCAATCCCATGCTTTTAGAAAAATTATTCAAGATCTGCTGGTAATAAAATGCCTGAGATGATCGTATCTTGTTATTTATTTGGGGTATAAACGTAATGACGGTGTCACTTCAGATGTCTATAATGCTGGAGTTTGCCAAAAAGAGTGATGCAGAGAGAAATGATTCTTCTCTGAAAAAACGAGGATAGAAGAACAAGATCTCCCAACCTGGTGTTAAACCTGCTAGAAATTCACACAATGACTAGAAAAATACACGAATGTCTGCAACACCTGTCTTCTTTTTTAGGAAGTATGTGTGCCTGTTGGTGTGTGTATGTGTGTAATGGGAAGTGTGTGTGGTGTGTGTATGTGTGTGTTGAGAAAAGGGTAGGAAAAATGGGAATATGAAACTATAAATAGAGAAGATTATAGATTTAGCATATGGGTGTTTGATCCTGACTCCTGCTTTCTGATTACCTAAAAGAAACTAACCATTTTAAAGACTATGCCTTATTAGTTTATAAAAGCTTTTAATCAGAAAGCATATAAATACTATAAAAAATTTTTAAATGATTATGATATTTTCTTTTTCCTTTTAATATATTATTTTATTTCTTTTTGGTCTATTTCCCGTGCATCTCTTTTGTATTACTTTAGCCACGGTGTATGTACTAATTTGCATCTTCTTTGTTCACTAATAATATACGCCTTTTTCACATTGCTAAATCATTTTCATTACCAGTCATTTTAATCTTTATATAGCACTGTAAGACTGAATCCACATATTTGTGAAATTGTCACCCTACTATCAAAGTCTAATGGATTTTCATTTTTTACTACTATAAATACTGCCCGGTGGTCATCTTAGTGCACAATGCCTTTCCCACATTTTGTTTTCTTTTCTTTTAAGGATATTTACAGAATTAAATAACTGGCTAAGGGGGCATGAATACCTATGTGGTTAGATATGTTTGTAGAGGCCTATTTCTTGAGAAGAAAGATATGATTAGGTTCTACCAATGCACCCTTCTGAAGTCCCACTTCCCCAGGTCTTATAAACAGTACTGTTTCCGAAAGATGTGGTACATCACTGCTGATTCATAAGTTGATGAACTCCTTTTAATTCCTGTGGCTGGCACAATTCCAACAGAGGTCTGAATCATCCTACTTCTTAAGTAGAAGTAGAGCCTAAATTATAGCGAAAGCCAAACATGTTCTGAATTTTATTTCCCTTGCTTCCAGATGTGGAGAGTAAAAATTTACCTTCTAGATAAGACTGAAAGTGGCTTAGTAGCTCAGAATAGATATGGTGTTGGGGAGAGGGTGGGAAGTGCAAGCAGCTCACCTATTTCTAGAGCAGTGCAAGAGAGACCCAGGATGGAACCAAAGGGACGCATGAAAAATGGCTTAAATATTAGGCAGCTACCTCTTGTCATTCTGGTCCGAGTGAGTGAAGAAAATACATAAATAAAAATTAAATAGAAGAAAAGGGCTAAAAATAAAAATCACGTGAAGCGAATGAAACTGAGACTTTGAATACAAATACAATTATATGTCTTTGGGTGAAATTCATAACCAGTTTTCGGCAATACCCACCTGACTTGCTCATTGAATTGTGAAATGAGAGAATATAAATCAGAGTTGACAATGAGGTCTTATTTTCCTCTTTAGATGTTTTAGCTGAATAATAAGTCATACACATCTAGCATCATGGAACTCGTAGGATACAGTTCCATTCTCTGTTTTGGTGCCTACAAACAATAACTCCTACTGTGTGATACATGCCAAGAGGGAACCTCCCTTCCTCTTGCTGTCGCCTCCTGTTCTAATTAAGCAGATCTATAAGGATGGAGATTTGTTTACTCTAGCTAGCAAGCAGAGGATCAGCTATGCCTCTGAAAAATATTCAGGCTTCAGTCTACTCTGAATGTCACTATCAAATTATTTTTTTTAAAACACAGTTTTCTTACTTTCAATATTACATGTGATACATAAACATCTGCCAGTTAAAAACTCAAGGACTCAGATGCATACAGAACAACAAATCATGGTTTTTGCTTATCCTCTTCTTCAATCACCACAGCTGTCCCAGAATTAACTTCATTAATATAATTAGCCATAGAAGCATTTGTGTCTGTCTCTTCATACTTTTCCTGTACGTTTTATATATGTATATAAGTATATGTTATACATAAAGAGACTCATATATAATTACATAGTATACTGTACATATTATAAACTGTTTTGTTAATAATTTTAATATGTTTTGGAGTATTTCTCTGTCACTACATATGTATGCATATATATATACATACATACAATTATACACACACACATATATATATGGCTACCTCATTCTATTTAAATGTTACATTGCATTCCATTTAAAGCTATACAATAATTTACTATTGAAGAATAGTTGGATGATTTCCATATTTTGATTGTAAAAGGCAATGCTGCAGCAAAATGTGTATGTGTGTGTCGGGGGGAGGTGGGGTGTATTTGAAAATATATCCTTAGGATAGATTTCAATAGATTTTAAGAGGTACAATAACTGTGTCAATTAGGTTTGGACATTTATAATTTTTATAAACCTTGTCAAATTGTTCTTTCATATATAGAAGAATAGTGTTTTCCCACAAACTTGCCAATACTGGAGATTACCAATATATTTGTTACATTTGTAATATTAGTATGTACTATTATAGATATATATTTATAATATTCAACTATAGCAGTTGAAAAATATTGCATCTTGTTATGGATGTTATATCTCTAAATACTAGTGAGATTGAATATATTTTAAATGTTTCTTGCCTAAATTGTATTTCTTTTTCTGTGAATTTCTATTTAAATTTTGTAAATTTCTGTTTTCTAGTTTTTCTCTTCTTTCTTTGTTTTCTTAATTGATTTCTGGGAAAATATATCTATACCTATGTACATTTTTATATATATATATTTGTTTTGAGGGGCGAGATCAAAAGCTTTTATCTTAGGTGTTTACTGACTGATTTTCTAGGAAAAGGGTGGTAGAAGTGGGAACTCAGAAGAGAAACATAACATATTATTCTCTTATTACTAGTGTTGGTCTATAGAGATGGCTGTCCTTGTAGCTTAGAAAAATAGATAGCACTTTGTGATATTTAAGAAAGATTAGCAAATATAAGTTTTAATAATTGAATAAGTATATATGTAAAACCACTGACATCCAGTATGTTCCCCACTCATTTAGTTTGTATTTTCATCCAGCATTTACACACAGGTTTCTTTTTTTAAAAAAATGTTTATTTCGATAGTTGTTGGGGTACAGGTGGTTTTTGGTTACATGGATGAGTTCTTCAGTGGTGAATTCTGAAATTTTTGTGCACCTGTCACCCAAGCAGTATACACTGTACCCAATATGGAGTCTTTTATTTCTTACCTATCTCCCAACCTCCCCTAACCCAGTTCCCAAAGTTGATTATATCACTGTGTACGATTTTGCATCTTCATTGCTCAGCTCCCAATTATAAGTAAGAAAATACCGTTTTTTGTTTTCCACTCCTGTGTTATTTCACTTAGAACAATGGCCTCCAGCTCCATCCAAGTTGCTGCAAAAGAGATTATTTTGTTCCTTTTATGGTTGAGTAGTATTCCGTGGTGTGTATATACAACCTTTTTTTAATCCACTTGTTGATTGATGGGTACTTAGTTTGCTCCATATTCTTGCAATTGTGACTTGTGCTGCTATAAACGTGTGTCCATGTGTCTTTTTCATATAATAACTTATTTTCCATTAAGTAGATACCCAGTAGTGGGATTGCTGGATTAGATGGTGGATCTACTTTTGGTTCTTTAAGGAATCTCCATACTGTTTTCCATAGAAATGAATACATAAATAAATGCAGGTTTCTAACTGAATTCAATTCATTTATGCTAAACAAGTGGTAAGAAATTACATTTTAAAATTTTGTTCTTTCTGTAATTATTCATCAGCACACTTCTTTTGCAGAAAAGACAGATCTCTATTCCTCATCAAGAAGAGATAAGTATAAATGGTTAAATCTACAATTTCCTGAATTTAAACTACTCTTATAACCTGATGTCCCATTCCAGAATAAATTATATTGATTAAATTTGTGTCAACATACAGATGTTTGAAATAAAATTTCTTGCTTACCTGCGTATTCCACTTTGTCTTCCATAGTATTAAATGTGTGAATTCATAATTCAAATGCCTACACCACTCTCATTTCTCTTTCTTTATGAGTCTTTAGGACAATTTGCTGCTACATAGAGAATGTTATTCTCTTATGATAGAGGAGCTATGGCAACATACTCTAAGACAGCTTCTAATTATCTCCACATTTTGGTGGACATGCATTGCATAATCCCTCCCTTTGAACACAGGCCAGACCTGTTAGTTTATTCTAGCAATAGAATACAGTAAAGGTAATGGGATGCCATTTCTGTGATTACATTACATAAGATTGTAACTCTCATATTGTTAGTAGGCTCTGTCTGTTGACTCTTTCCCTTGCTAGCTTTGATGAAGTAAGCTGCCATATGGTAAGGCCCACTTAGCAAGGAATTGAGGCTAGCCTCTGACCAACAGCCACTAAAGAGCTGAGGCATTCAATCAGGCAACATGCCAGGAACTGCATCCTGCCAAAAACCACACGCAGACCATTGGAAGCAGACCCTTGCCTAGTTAACCCCAGATGAGATCCTAATGATGGCTGACACCTTGATTGCAGCCTTGTGAGAAATCCAGAAACAGAGGACCCAGGTAAATTGTGCCTGGATTCTTGACACATAGAAATTGTGGAATAATAAATGTGTTGTTTTTAGCTGTTAGGTGTGTGGTAATTTGTTATGCAGCAACAGAAACAAAAAGGAATTGTGACCAAAAAAAAAAAAAAAAAAAAAAAAAGAACTAATACTGTTGTCTCTCTGACTTGTAGGGAAACAAAGATTTGCAACACAGATGCAAGAGTGTTTTTTTGGATTTTTTTGTAAGGGAAGTCTGATACGGGCTTTAAAGGAAAGTTATCTGAAGATGCTAGGGGGAAAACACGAGAAGACAAACGAACCACAAAACTTTAGGGATTCAGGGCATGGCATATTGATTCTGTATCTGTTGCCCTCAACCTGGAGAGTGCACTCAGAGTCTCCAATGGATGCCTCCTGAGGGTACTCGATGCTGCTCTGTTCTCACTTCAAAGACTACTTTAAACCTTTATTGAGGACCTCAATCTCCAACTCCTGATTCTTACTTCATCTCTTTGCAGGTCGTCTTGACTCTTACATAATCAAGGTCAAAGTTTCTTGATATGCATTCTTTCAACTTTCTTCTCTGTATCAAAATCTTCTCCTATCTTCACAGAATCTTTCTTGTTTTTGCTTGTTCCCTCTCCTCAAAGCTAAATATCCTTCCCTAAGCCTTTATTTCATTATTTCTAGCTAGCTCTCCTGCTGTCCTTAATGCATCAGTTATCCACTCTCTTTGATACTTCCTCCTTCCTCTTTGTCTTCAAAAACTAATAACAAGGGCCAGGCCCAGTGGCTTGTGCCTGTAATCCCAGCACTTTGGGAGGCTGAGGCGGGCGGATCACCTGAGGTCAGGAATTCAAGATCAGCCTGGCCAATATGGCGAAACCTGGTCTCTACGAAAAATACAAAATTTATCCGGGTGTGATGGTGCGTGCCTATAATCCCAGCTACTCAGGAGGTTGAGGCAGGAGAATCGTTTGAACCCAGGAGGCAGAGGTTGTAGTGAGCCGAGATGGCACCACTGCACTCCAGCCTGGGTGACAGAGTGAGATTCTGTCTCAAAAACAAACAAACAGATAAACAAAAACTAATAAGGAAATTCCAGCCTCAAACAACAACCAAACAAAGACAAACAAACAGCAACAGAACATGACACTTAATTCATCACACCATTGAACTACTCAGAAAAGAAAATCTGTGGTTGGGCCATCAAAGCTGTTCATCAGGGAACCAAAATTTGGAGGGGACAAAGATTTAAAAATAGGGTTGAAAATAAAATGCAAATAATAAGTATCTCTTCTCTAGCTAAAGTTCTCCACTTCTTCTCTAACTTCCATCTGACCCTAGGATCAGCCCCTTTTCAGTGGCAGCGTCAGGACCAGGTCATTACCAGGCGGCCTTTCTGCATGGCTGCTTTTCTTCTACTAATATCCAATGGTATGAAAGCAAGTCTGGTATTTCTGTTTTGCTGAATGTATTAAGAAAGATACTCAGTAAGTGCAGTTCAGGGCAATTTTTCTGTCAGTCCTTTATTGCACTGAAGAGCAGCTGGTTTTTCTTTTAACCACCACTGCCTCTTTAATCCTTTGCAATTGGGTTCCCATGTGTTCTACTAAAACTACCTTCCTAAAGGTCATTCATGATTCCGTACTCACTAAATTAAACTACTTTTAAACCCAAATCCTATGTATCTGACCTCTCCATAATATTTTAAAACTTTTAGCTCACTTGGATTTTTTTTTAGAAAACACTAAACTTTCTTGGTTTTTATTCCTATCACCATCTATTCTTGTTTTGGTTTCTGTTCTCAGCTTGTTCTCTCCGCAAGATCTCCCTTAATGATATCATTCCACATTTTATACCTTTAACTGTGATACTTAAATAGAGTTCTGCACTCTTAACTCCCTCCTAAACTGTACATCCACATTTCCAAATGTCCCATGGAAATCCCTGAGTGAAAGTCTTGCCTCTAACTCAACACTATCCTGAAGTAAACCCTTCCATTGTCTTCATCGTATCTGTCCTTTTCTGAGATTCAATTTTCTCCACCCCTCAGAGTTTCTAGCTTTTATATGATCTCGCTACACTCACAGATGGTTTCAAATACTTTTGCTTTTTCCTACACAGTCTCAAACCTATTTCCTTATTTCAATTCCCACTTCTATTTGATTGTTGCAAAAGTCATTGCTGTTTTTGCCATTAAAAGTAATGGCATTTGCACCAACCTAATACCACTTTACCTCTTTCTCAGCCCTCCTTGAATCTTCTGAGCTGTGTGATCAAACACTGGTGCCTAGGCCACCAATCCTTGATCTGTGCTACCTTTTTCACATATTGTGACCAGGTTCAAATGAGATCACTTGGACACAGGAAGGGGAGCATCACACACTGGGTCCTATTGTGGGGAGGGGGTAGCGGGGAGGGATAGCATTAGGAGATATACCTAACGTAAATGATGAGTTAATGGGTGCAGCACATCAACAAGGCACATGTATACATATGTAACAAACCTGCACGTTGTGCACATGTACCCTAGAACTAATGATTCTCTTGTTCAAAAGCCTTCAACATTTCCAGACAGATTTAGCAGAGCTTTTCCCTATGCTGTTAATTGCAACTTCTGTTTATGTTCATTATGAGAATTTCCCTGAGAAGTAGTATAGATATTTCTATATATGTCTCTCCACCATTTTGTTAGCATCTTCATAGCAAAGACCAAGGTTTTGTTTTTTTTTTTTTTTTTTCCCCTCTGTGTCTTTACTGCCTAAAATAATTTCTAAAGTACAGTAGGTTTTCCAACAAACATTAGCTTTGTGTATTTGTGGACTGAATAGTTCTCCTTTGATCACCAAATTAAGTTAAATGTACACTTGTGATTTGGTTGTGATCTATCATTCCAGGCTCCTTCAAATTCTATAAATTGTCCACATGTTAGAAATCACTATGTCTTTGATAATTCAGTTTCTTCTATCAGAAGTAGCCTGATTACTTTCTGGTTCCTTTCCCACATTTTCATTTTTCTAAAAGGCCACTGTGGTTTAATGGAAAGAATGGGTTCTGGAGTTCAGCTTTGGATTTGAATCTAACCTCTGTGTGTTTTTGTTTGTTTGTTTGTTTTGTTTTGTTCTTTTGTTTTTCTGTTTTTCCCTATGAGTTCGGTAACAACTCTCCTTATTTAACAGGTAAATTTAAAAAATACTACCATCCTCAAACTGGGCATGTTGGCTCACACCTATAATCTCAGCACTTTGGGAGGCCAAGGCAAGAGGATCCATTAAGGCCAGGAGTTCACGACCAACCTGGGCAACATAGCAAGACTGTGTCTCTACAATTTTTTTTCTTTTTAATTAGCCTGGCATGATGGCACATACATGTAGTCCCAGCTCTTGGGGAAGATTGCTTGAGCCCAAGAATTCGAGGCTGCAGTGAGCTATGGTCATCGCGACTGCACTCCTGCCTGGGTGACAGAACAAGATCAAGTCTCAAAAAAAAAAAATAATAATAATACCACCCTATTTATCTTGCAAGGTTAAAGTGAAAATAAATTTGAGATAATGATGTGGAACTATTTTATAAAGCATATTCTAGAATGCAAATATCTGGCCCAACTTTCTAAAGTTTCCATCTAATGTTTCTGAAGCTTCTTCTTGAATTTCTCTTGTTAACAACTCTCCTTCCTAAACTTTTGTATTGTAAATAAGATGAGAGGCACAAGGTAGTATCTTAAAGTACAGGAACTTAGTTGTGTACCATTGTTATTTGTTGCTATATGAGTTCCTTTAGGACCAAGATAAGATAAGGTACTATTCATCTTTGAGCCCACAGCACTTATAAAAATAGTTTGCATAAAAATTTGTGATGATTGGTGATATATGAGGGTAAGATCATTATTGTCAGTGTAGCTCTTACTTTATGATACACTGTCTCCTTCCAAATAGCAGAATAAAAGGGGGAAAAAGACTCTTCTGCTGTTATAAGTTTCACAAGTAAGTGTTAATTATTTTGGAGGAATAATTTAAAAAGTAACAGAACAGTCTTCTACTTCTTATGGAAAAATTGAATGGCTATTCTGTAGTGATTACATACCACTGTTTTGCTGCTATATATTTTTTTTCTTTACCAGGAAAAGAGCTCAATTATTTAAGAGTCTAATCCTTAAGTTTTGTTTGTGTTTGAAGAAAATATTTCTTTATTTGAGTTTCTGGAAATTCTGGAATTGTGGAGAATTTCTATCGATTTATATAAAAGTAAGGACTGTTTCTGCTAGGGGTTTAACTTTGACTACTGCCTCTTTGATGTCATCCTGAGTTGGCAGTTCGTAGCTTCTCACTTATTTGCTAGTCACTCCCAGAATCATGTCATGTGCCTTGTCAACAATCATTTCCATAAAAGAATAGCTTGCACATCTCAGGTAAATGGACAGATATTTATTGTTCTTGTCATCCTGAGACCTACTTGAGGTCTTTCCAATACTTCAATTTCTCTCTGAAATGAATAACCCTACTACCATGTAATATATAGTCACATGAATATAACTGTGAAATATGCAAATTCAAAGTTGTGCAATTAAAATATGAATGGATTCTGATTTTTATGAACATAGTACAAAGTTATGCAAATGCCTGAATTTAATTTTTTTTCAAGAATCACAGAATCCAAAAGTTGGCAGGAGAAATAAGCTGTGTTGACATTGTTACTGCCACATGGCAGTGCCACTTTAGCTGGTAAACAGAGATATCTGTCATCGTTTGACAGGATTCATTTTACAAATGCATACTTCAAATTGAATGGCCTTCAGGATCCCAGTCCTCAAATAAAATGCAACCATTTCACATGTAAATGATAAAACAAATTGTTACCCAGAAGTTCTGCATAACTGGTAATCTGTACTAAGCAAGAAATTTGTATGTGTGGATAAGAAGAGTGGAAGAAAAGTCAGAATCTATGAATAAATGGTGGTGGGAGGGATGAAAGAAGCCAGGATGAGAGCATTCAGAACAGAACAAGCAGAGGATGGACAAGGGAACTCAGAGCATGGGTGAGTGCAGAGGGAGGGAGGTGGGGGCATGGTAGAGCTCTACATGGCCCAAAAGGAACTAAATGAAGCCAAAGAAGAACAGAAAAACTAAGAACAGACTCTGCTCCGAGCTTCAGCTCAGCTTTGGCCCCCTCATCACCTAGCAGCATAACTTTGGAATCAAGATATCCCACTGGCTTTTGTTCATGCTACAGTTGCTATTGCATTAACTGAGGCTCTTCCCTGGCTCTGGTCTTGGCTTCTGTTTCCTCCTTTGTTATGTACCAGCTCTCTTTTGTTTCCACTTGGAAAGACCTGTAGGTGTATTAATTCTACAAACACAGTGCTGCTAGCTACCATGAGTGAGTACTTTATACCAGCCATTGCCTCAAGCACTTTATCCAACAGTACAAGATGCCTATCTCCTCCCACAAAGGAATACCATCCTCATAAGTTTCACTTTTTGTACAGCGTGGAACATGTACACCCACTTTTGCTATGTGAATACATTATTTTGTCTGTGAGGGGAGCACCTATTAATTATGACTACTATCAAGCACTTCAAAAAACTTCCACTGTGCTTTTACACTGAACATTGGTGTGGTGTATAGCTCTCGAATTGCTATGTTCTTATAACCTAAGGGCTTGCATGGACATTTAGTGTTTAATCTAAAAATATACCATGATTTTATGCAAAAATAGCATCCTGACACTTTGTGTTACTCCTTTTACACGTTAATTTGCACAGCCTGTGAACAACTGGGAAATGGCAAGTGCTGATGTTGCAGCTGCCCCGAGTTCCTGGCAGGTTAAGGAGTTCCATACATTTTATTAGTGTAATAATAGATTTTATGGTTAACTGAAATACGTAATTATAAATGCATATTATCACTGTTAGCAGCTTGATGCTTGGGCTTAGTTTTGAATTGATTGAAAACTGAAGTTTTAAAATTAATTAGGAAGAGAGTTAATGGTCACTTAAGTTTTCCCACATGAGAGAAAGCATTGGACAAAAGTACGCTTGGGTAGTGAATGATAATATATGATACATCCTTTATTAGCGGTTGATGGAGACAAGGCTTATTAACATGAGAGTGATCCCTTAAGGATTTGTCTGCAGTAGAAAAATATACAAACACCAGAAAATCTACAAGATAAAATATGGGTGAAATTAAAATGTGATGGACAAAGAGAGGGAACGAGTCATGTGGTCTGAGTGTTGGGGTTTTATTTTTCTTTTTAGTTGAGGAATTTAGCAAGTGGCCCTGCCACTGCTTTGGGGAATGAGAGGCTAAGTTTGTCCAGCATAGAGACTTTGGAGAATTGTGGATTATTAACTGTATCTGCGTTTGTGTTCTTCACAAGTCACAAGTAAAAAATAGAGTTTGTTTTTAATTACTTTTGGTTGCTGGGTTGTGTGTGTGTGTGTGTGTGTGTGTGTGTGTGTGTGTGTTTTATGATCCTCCTTGTAGAGATTGGATCACATAATCACATGGGCCTCTGGGAAGTTGTTCAGGTTACATATACAATGTGATCAGAGAACATATATAAGGGGTACAAAAATCAGACTGAAGGCAGAGGGAAGAGAGACAGGAAATTTGAAATGAGAGGAAACATTTTTCTTTTCTTTTCTTTCTTTCTTTTTTTTTTTTGAGACAGGGTCTCACTCTGTCACCCAGGCTGGAATGCGGTGACCTGATGGTAGCTCCTTACAGCCTCAAACTGCTGGGCTCAAGCAATCTTTCTGCCTCAGCCTCCTGAGTAGCTGGGGCTATAGGCATGTACCTCCATGCCCGACTAATTTTTAAAATTTCTTAGATAGGGTTTCACTGTGTTGCCCAGGCTGGTCTCAAACTCCTGGTCTCAAGTAATCCTACTGCTCTAGCTTCCGAATGTGCTGGTATCACAGGTGTGAGCCACTTTGGCAAGGAAATGTTTTTCGAAAGAGCTTACTAAACTGAATTTTAAAGAATGAGCAGTATTTTTCTTTTGATTGCCTCTTCACCAATCTGCCTGAAAGATCATATAACATAGTTTTAAGAGCAAGACCTCTGGCTCCAGGCTGTCTAGGTCCTCTCCTACCTCTGCTGTGTACTACCCGTGGGACAATTTGCTTAATTTCTCTGGTCTTAATTTCCTTCTATGCAACTTGGGAGTAAATGAAATTAACTACCTCATAGTGTTATAAAAATTAATGTATTATCCATGTGCCTGATACATAGCAGTGTGATATAAACATCAGCTATCATTATTATGACATGCAATAAAGCAAGAGTGAATACAATGTATACAAGGCAGCAGTAAGCAGTTGTGTAAAACTGGAATTCAGAATGTGGGTGGGGATGATACTAGAGAAAGAGAAAGGGCCACATCATAAAATGCCATGTATTCCAGCTTTGTATTTTATCCTAAACACAACGGGAGCCATTGAAGGATTTTGACTGGGAAAAAATATTGAATTGTGTACACCAAACAAAAATGTGTTGAATTTCTAACTCCTAGTAAGTCAGAATGTGACCTTATTTGGATATAGGGTTGTTGCAGATGTGCTTTGTTGTGATGAGGTCATACTGGAGTAGGGTGAGTCCTACTCCAGCATGATGTGATGTCCTTATAAGAGGACAGCCATGTGAAGATATGGGGGAAAACTCAAGTGAAGATGGAGGGAGATTGAAGTGATGCATCCACAAGCCAAGGTATGCAAAGCATGTCTGTAGTCATCAGAATTTGGGACAGAGGCATGGAATGGATTGTTCACCACAGACCTCAGAAGGAACCAATCCTGCTGACATCCTGATTTCAGACTTCTACTCTTCAGAACTGTGAGAGAATAAATTACTGTTGTTTTGAGCCATCAAGCTTGTGGTGCTTTGTTAGGGCAGCTCTAGCAACTTAATATGGGGCTGGGAAGTGGGGAAATGGAATTCTGTTAAAAGCTAACTCTGGTTTTTATGAGGAATATGGAGTAGAGGGCAACAAGATTGAAAGGAGGGAGGCCAGTCAGGAGGAAATTAAAGCTTCGTGTATAGTTGGGACCCTGTCTCTTTGCTTCTAGGTGTTTCCAGTTTCCTGTTTTCCAGTTGGGTTTCATGAATGTGTCAGGTGTAGCTCTCCCGGGGCTGCTGCTCCACTGCTTCTCTTAGTTCCCAGGGTCATGTTACCATCTTCAGCAATAAAATGCTGCTGGATTTTAGTCTCTGCAGCCAGAACTTCCTCAGTACAGAGAAATTCCTCAGTATAGGAAAACTCAGTATAGCAAAAGTATTAAAGAAAAACCTCAACTTCGTGACTGGGAGGCTATATAAAAAGAAAAGGGCTCTGTTGTGTTAGGATCTGTTACTTTAGGAAGCAAATAGCTCAAGCTGGTCTATGAAGTAATTGAAGCAAATTAACAAAATTAAGACATAAAAAAGATCTGTTTTTCTGTAGGGCTGTTTTCAAGGAACTGCAGGGATAAGCATTGCTAAGCTTCTAGTCTTGTTTTCCTTAGTGTTGGATACCTATACTGGACACCTGTGTGATCAAGTGAAAAATCCCTGGGTGAATACGTTTAAGAACTGACTTATGCTTCATTTCTTTTTTAATTTAATTTTTAATTTATAATTGATGCATAAGAATGGTACATACTTATGGGGTGTAATCCAATGTCTCAGTGCATGTGTATGTAGTATAATGATTCAAATTGGGGTACCCTATCCATCAGCTTAAACATTTATCATTTCCTTGTGATGACAACATTCAAATCTTATCTTCTGGTGATCTTGAAACATATACTACATTGTTGTTTGCTCTAGTTACCCTATTGGGTGAACAGGAAAGGTTGGTAAATGGGTACAAAGTTACAGCTAGACAAGAGTAAGAAGTTGTGGACTTATACTTTACTTCTAAACGAGGCTGTGGTACTAGGCAAGAAGAGATGCTAGAGGAGGCTAATCCTGCCAGGAAACCAGACTGTTGGAGACTGTGATCATTGAACTCAGACTAGGAAAGAAGTTACTTGTTGGGTTGGATGAGCAGGCAGTTATTATTTAGAATACTTAAGATTTGGGATTTTTAGTTCCCCTTTTTGTGGACAACAAAAAATAATTCCCCAGCAAGAGAGTGCATAAAACTATGCCCCAAACTACAGATTAAATCAAAATTATACAAACTGTGCAATAATAAAGATGGGATGTGCTTTTTCTTGTAAATTTCATTGGGTTAGATATCATTAATTTTCAAAGATAGAGTAAAAAGACATAACTTTTTAAAAGTTACTTGCTTATGAAGAATACCTACTAGCATTTCCAAATACTCTGTTGAGTATAGGTTGGGATACATTGTCTTAAATCATTAGTAATAGTCTTAGAAGGTAATTCCAACTCATTCCTCTGCCTCTTGAATAAAATAACATTAGAATTAGAGAAATGTTTAATTATCGAAATTGTCTTTAGAGGAGGCAATTCCTTATAAACCATCTTTATACTTTGAGTTCTTTTTAGATTGTTTTCTGTCACAGAGGACTCTCATGAAAAGGCAGCTCCTTCCCTAATCCATGTAATTAACAAAAGCCAAATGGCCACCTGCTTCAGGATACCTTCTGTAAAGACCCCTAGGCCCTAAACTTCCAAACATTCATTTTATGTTTGTGTGGAGTAAAAGCACCTGAGAGCAATAAATTAAGCAGACACCTAGAATGACCCTGTTTGGCAGACACACCTGAATGTATTCTCTGAGCTAGGGAATCAGGGAGTGGCCAACCTGGAGATTCTTTTTTTCTCTGTGAGGAATGCCTGAGGCCCCGGCCTGTCCGGCGGAAGGTGGGCTGTACAGGGGATTGAGGCCCTGAGTTTTGGGACAAATGATGGTTGCCAGGTGAAGGTCGTTAAGGTCACTAAGTTGTTAAGTGAAAATGTTATGTAAACTGCATGCTATTTGCAAGCAGTTGCGATTTTCCTGCCCAGCCCACCCTACTGGGCCATATGTAAAGCATATCCCTTGTCCAGACTGCTGCCACTGGACTTCTAGTAAGGCAGATATGTTGTACAGCTTGCCGCCACTGGACCATTTCTTTGTGAAAGGGGGTTCTCCTGTCCAGCCCACCACCACTGGACTCTCTCTCCTGTATAAAAGTCCTTAATAGAAACCCATGTCTCGTTTGCTGGCTGTGGGTCTCTTCTTCCGCCTCTTGTACCTGGTGCCTCAATAGGGAATATTGAGGTTAATAGGGGTTCAGCATAGCAGCTTGTCGTAGGGAATCATCTTTGGAAGTGTCTCTAAAAATGGAGCCAAATCTTGTAAAGATCAGTCATACATCCAAGGAATTAGATTTATCAGAGATGTTTAGGTCTTAGATGGCAGAAAAGAAATCCTAAGGAAAATAATGTAAAGATATAGGACATGGCACACTTCACACTTCCCAAGAACAGTTAGTGAAGCTGCGAAATGTGTTTCTAACATTTCCCCTGGGCTCCTTGTAGGCAATGGGTCTTTGTGGGATAGTGAGGAGTTCCTCTAGAATGGAAAAATAATAGCAGAAGGACATGAGACTGAATAATTTTCTTTGTGAACAATCCTGTCCCAAACAAGATCTATCAGGGCTTTCTAAACCCGTGAGGACAACAACCACCCAAACCAATACTATCAACAGCACTGAATCCACCGCAAGTCTCCAAACTTAGGAAGAGAAAAGGTGACTTAAACAAGATTTCATTGTGGATTATATCTTTCTTGAGGCCTGGCTAAATTTGCAGCTTTATATAATTTCCACTCATATTTCACGAAGCTCTCAGGATTTAATATATTTTAATACTAGGATGTTTGACAGGTCTTCTCTGTCATTCCCCTTCATGTTTCCCTTTGTAGTTTCAGCTCCAACAGGTGCAGATTTGCCAAAATGAATGTTAATTGCCTATTTACTGTATCCCAGCTTGTTCAATTTACTCACAGATCATTTTCTATTCAGAGCCCGGCAGCAGTTTGTCTCTCATTTACTTCTCTAATCAGTTCAGGTTCCAAGAAAACTACATTTTAAAAAATCTAGCCTTCCAAAACTTTGCCTTCATCCACAAAAGCCCCCATCATGCTCAGAGGAGAGCTAGTCCTGTTGAGAGGCAGATAGCAAGAAGCCAAGGGAAGAAAAAGATCCCTTGACTACATTTCTCTTAGAGCAAGTCATTAAGAAACAAGAAACTAATGTCATTGCAGATACATCTTTCAATAAGCTTAATTCAACCTTCTTAATTTATCATCCATTCAAGGGTTTTCCTGAAGTTCATCCCTTCTACTTAGCAGCTCAGCAGTACATTTTAGTTTCATCTCACTGATTTCATCACCCTGAATCTTTTATTCCATTTGTTCTGATGGTTAAGCACAGGAAGAAAGACAAGCAGAGAGCAAATACTTATCATGAGAGACTGCTTAAACGGTCTGATCAGTTAAAGCTGAGATGCAAGATAAAAAGTAGTCTTGGAGATATGGGTGTTCCTGGACTGTTTGTTCCCAGATCACCAGACTATTTGCAGCCAATAATTCAGATATGATTTAAGACTTCAATTTTACTTTTCAGATATAAAATTTCCATATATACATATCTATATATGTGTGTGTATATATGTATACAAATTTTATATTGTTCAGGAACCAAGCAATTTGTCAACATCTACAGTATTAGTGAACCATTCTAGGAAATGAAAATAGTTTGCCAACATGTGTAGCATTAGTGAACCAACATGGAAAAATAAAAAAAGGATACCATAGTTCTGAAAATTTTTATTTTCAAACACAGAAGTTCTATGTGCAGAGTTGATGTATGTCTAGATTCCAGCATCATGAAACCTCCTTGTGAGAGGTGCAATCATTATACTCTTCACACATGCAAGTCTCATCAGAGGTAGCTGGTAGGCATGACTCGATTGAGGCTATCACTGTGGAATCTGGTTTTGTTGGAGCAGTGTATCTGGAATAACTTTGGCATAGATCAGGGAAAGCTACAGCTCAAGTGACAGGCCCAAAAGCATTGCTTACATTGTACTATCTAACATGGTATCCATTGGCCATATGTGGCTATTTAGATTTTAATTTTTAGCTTATTAAACTTAAATGAAATAAAACATTTAATTCCTTTATATTTAAAGGGCTCAATAACTGGAAGTGGCTAGTAGTTAGTGGCTACTGTGTTGGGGAGTACACACATAGACTAATTCCTTCATTGCAGAAAGTTTATTGGATAGCACCGGTGGAATGCCATTGTTTTGTAGACATTCAGAGCACTTTGTTCTTAGAATATCCTGGTCTTTACATCCCGGAAGCAATTATATATAAAAAACAAGTGACTTCATCTACATGGAAACTTCTCTTATTATCTGAAGAAGTGCCATGTCTTCCCATTGAATTGAGGTCTTGGAAAGGGAGAGGGTTTGTTTCTGTTATTCCAAGGTATAAAAAGAGCAGGTCATAAACTTTCAGGTGTAAGAATTTCTCCTTATCATCAGGGGCCTTGTTTTTTTATCACATGAAGACCTAAGACAAGCAAATATTGATAAGCCATTTTCTGTTTAAAAGAAATCATCTAGGATGCCTGAGCAAGATGGCCGAATAAGAACAGCTCTGGTCTGCAGCTCCCAGCGAGACAAACGCAGAAGGTGGGTGATTTCTGCATTTCCAACTGAGGTACCCGGATCATCTGGTTAGACAGTGGGTACAGCCCATGGAGGGTAAGCAGAAGCAGGGTGGGGTGACACCTCACCCAGGGAGTGCAAGGGGTCAGAGAACTCCTTCCTCTAGCCAAAGGAAGCCATGGGGGACCATGCCATGTGGGACTGTGCATTCTGGCCCAGATAGTACGCTTTTACCACCATCTTCACAACCAGCAGGCCAGGAGATTCCCTCGGATGCCTACACCACCAGGGCCCTGGGTTTCAAACACAAAACTGAGCAGCTGTTTGGGCAGACACTGAGCTAGCTGCAGGAGTTTTTATTTCATACCCCAGTGGTACCTGGAACACCAGCGAGACAGAACCATTCACTCCCCTGGAAAGAGGGCTAAAGCCAGGGAGCCAAGTGGTCTAGCTCAGCAGATCTCAACCCCATGGAGCCCAGCAAGCTAAGATCCACTAGCCTGAAATTCTTACTGCCAACACAGCAGTCTGAAGTCGACCTGGGATGCTCAAGCTTGGTGGGGTAGGGCATCCACAATTACTGAGGTATGAGTAGGTGGTTTTCCCCTCACAGTGTAAACAAAGCTACAGGGAAGTCTGGACTGGGTGGAGCCCACCACAGTGCCTCAAAGGCACTGTAGTCAGACCACCTCTCTAGATTCCTCCTCTCCAGGCAGGGCATCTCTGAAAGAAAGGCAGCAGCCCCAGTCAGTCAGGGGCTTATAGAGAAAATTTCCATTTCCCTGGGACAGAGCCCCTGGGGGAAAGGGCGGCTGTGGGTGCAGCTTCAGCAGACTTAAATGTTCCTGCCTGCCAACTCTAAAGAGAACAGTGGATCTCCCAGCACAGCACTCAAGCTCTGCTAAGGGACAGACTGCCTCCTCAAGTGGGTCCCTGACCCCTGTGCCTCCTGACGGGGAGACGTCTCCCAGCAGGGGTCGACAGACACCTCATACAGGAGAGCGCTGGCTGGCATCTGGTGGTGCCCTCTGGGACAAAGCTTCCAGAGAAAGGAGCAGGCAGTGATCTTTGCTGTTCTGCAGCCACCACTGGTGATACCCAGGTAAACAGGGTCTGGTGTGGACCCCCAGCAAACTCTAGCAGACCTGCAGAAAAGGGGCCTGACTGTCAGAAGAAAACTAACAAACAGAAAGCAATAGCACCAACATCAACCAAAAGGATGACCACGCAAACATTCCATCCAATGGTCACTAACAGCAAAGACCAAAGGTAGATAAATCCATAAAGGTGAGGAAAAACCAGCACAAAAAGTCTGAAAATTCCAAAAAACAGTATGCCTCTTTTCCTCCGAAGGATCACAACTCTTCACCAGCAAGGGAAAAAAAACTGGATGGAGAATGAGTTTGATGAATTGACAGAAGTAGGCTTCAGAAGGTGGGTAATAACAAACTCCTCCAAGCTAAAGGAGCATGTTTTAACCCAGTGCAAAGAAACTAAAAACCTTGATAAAAGGTTAGAGAAGTTGCCAACTAGAATAACCAGTTTAGAGAAGAACATAAATGACCTGATGGAGCTGAAAAACACAGCACGAGAACTTCATGAAGCATATACAAATATCAATAGCCAAATCGATCAAGGGGAAGAAAGGATATCAGAGACTGGAGATCAATTTAATGAAATAAAGCATGAAGCAAGATTAGACAGAAAATAACGAGAAGGAACGAACAAAGCCTCAAAGAAATATGGGACTATGTGTAAAGCCCAAACCTACATTTGATTGGTGTATGTGAAAGTGACAGGGAGAATGGAATCAAGTTGGAAAACACACTTCAGGATATTACCCAGGAAAACTTCTCCAACCTAGCAAGACAGACCAACGTCCAAATTCAGGAAATACAGAGAACACTACAAACATATGCCTTGAGAAGAGCAACCCCAAGACACATAATCATCAGATTCACCAAGATTGAAATGAAGGAAAAACTGTTAAGGGCAGCTAGAGAGAAAGGTTGGGTTACCCACAAAGGGAAGCCCATCAGGTAACAGTGAATCTCTCTGCAGAAACCCTACAAGCCAGAAGAGAGTGGGGGCCAATATTCAGCATTGTTAAAGAAAAGAATTTTCAACACAGAATTTCATATCCAGTCAAACTAAGCTTCATAAGTGAAGGAGAAATAAAATCCTGCAGAAACAAACCAAAATGTAAAGACCATCAATGCTATGAAGAAACTGCATCAATTAATGGGCAAAATAACCAGCTAGCATCATGACAGGATCAAATTCACACATAACAATATTAACCTTAAATGTAAATGGGCTAAATGCCCCAATTAAAAGACACATACTGGCAAATTCGATAAAGAGTCAAGACCCATCAGTGTGTTGTATTCAGGGGACCCATCACACGTGCAAAGAAACACATAGGCTCAAAATAAAGGGATGGAGGAAGATTTGCCCAGCAAATAGAAAGAAAAAAAATAATAAAAAAATTTAATAAAAGCAGGGGTTGCAATCCTAGTCTCAGATAAAACAGATTTTAAACCAACAAAGATCAAAAAAGACAAAGAAGGGCATTACATAATGTTAAAGGGATCAATGCAACAAGAAGAGCTAACTATTCTAAATACATATGCACCCAATAGAGGAGTACCCAGATTCATAAAGCAAGTTCTTAGAGACCTACTAAGAGACTTAGACTCCCACACAGTAATAGTGGGAGACTTTAATACCCCACTGTCAACATTAGACAGATCAACAAGACAGAGAATTAACAAGGATATTCAGGACTTGAACCCAGCTCTGGACCAAGTGGACCGAATAGACATCTACAGAACCCTCCACCCCAAATTAACAGAATATACATTCTTCTCAGCACTTATTCTAAAATTGACCACATAATTGGAAGTAAAATGCTCCTCAGCAAATGCAAAAGAACAGAAATTATAACAAACTATCTCTCAGACCACAGTGCAATCAAATTTGAAGTCAGGACTAAGAACCTCACTCAAAACCACACAACTACATGGAAACTGAACCACCTGCTCCTGAATGACTACTGGGTAAATAATGAAATTAAGGCAGAAATAAAGGTTCTTTGAAACCAATGAGAACAAAGACGCAATGTAACAGAATCTCTCAGACACAACTTAAGCAGTGTTTAGAGGGAAATTTATAGCACTAAATGCCCAAAGGATAAAGTGGGAAAGATATAAAATAGACACCCTAACATCACAATTAAAAGAATTAGAGAAACAAGTGCAAACAAATTCAAAAGCTAGCAGAAGACAGGAAATAACTAAGATCAGAGCAGAACTGAAGGAGATAGGGACATGAAAAACCCTTCAAAAAATCAATGAATCCAAGAACTGTTTTTTTGAAAAGATCAACCAAATTGATAGACCACTAGCCAGACTAATAAAGAAGAAAAGAGAGAAGAATCAAATAGACACAATAAATAATGATAAAGGGGATATCACCACTGATCCCACAGAAATGCAAACTACCATCAGAGAATACTATAAACACCTCTAAGCAAATAAACTAGAAAATCTAGAAGAAATGGATAAATTCCTAGACACATACACCCTCCCAAGACTACACCAGAAATAAGTCGAATCCCTAAATAGACCAATAAAAAGTTCTGAAATATTAATTACTCTTAATAGCCTACCAACCAAAAAAAGCCAAGGACCAGACGGATTCACAGCCAATTTCTACCAGAGGCACAAAGAGGAACTGGTACCATTCTTCCTGAAACTATTCCAAACGATAGAAAAAGAAAGACTCCTCCCTAACTCATTTTATGATGCCAGCATGATCCTGATATCGAAAACTGGCAGAGACACAACATGAAAAGAAAATTTCAGGCTAATGTCCGTGATGAATATCAATGTGAAAATCCTCAATAATATACAGGCAAACCAAATCCAGCAGCACATTAAAAAGCATATCCATCATGATCATGTCAGCTTTATCCCTGGGATGCAAGGCTGGTTCAACATATGCAAATCAATAAATATAATCCATCACATAAACAGAACCAATGAAAAAAACCACATGATTATCTCAATAGATGCAGAAAAGGCCTTCAATAAAATTCAACACCCCTTCATGCTAAAAACACTCAATAAACAAGGTATTGATGGAACATATCTGAAAATAATAACTATTTGTGACAAACCCACAGCCAATATCATACTGAATGGGCAAAAGCTGGAAGCATTTCCTTTAAAAACTGGCACAAGACAAGGATGCCCTCTTTCACCACTCCTATTCAACCTAGTATTGAAAGTTCTGGCCAGGGCAATCAGGCAAGAGAAAGAAATAAATGATATTCAAATAGGAAGAGAGGAAGTCAAATTAGCTCTGTTTGCAGATGACACGATTGTTTATTTAGAAAACCCCATCTCTCCCTAAAACTCCTTAAGCTGATAAGCAAATTTAGCAAAGTCTCAGGATACAAAATCAATGTGCAAAAATCACAAGCATTCCTATATGCCAGTAATAGACAGCCAAATCATGAGTGAACTCCCACTCACAATTGCTATGAAGAGGATAAAATACCTAGGAATAAAATTTACAAGGGATGTGAAGGACCTCTTCAAGGAGAACTATAAACCACTGCTCAAGGAAATAAGAGAGGGCACAAACAAATGGAGAAACATTCCATGCTCATGGATGGGAAGAATCAATATTGTGAAAATGGCCACACTGCCCTAAGTAATTTATAGATTCAAAGCTATCCCCATCAAGCTACCATTGATTTTCTTCACAGAATTAGTAAAAACTACTATAAATTTCATATGAAACAAAAAAGAGCCTGTATAGCCAAGAGAATCCTAAGCAAAAAGAACAAAGCTGGAGGCATCATGCTACCTGACTTCAAACTATACTACAAGGCTACAGTAACCAAAACAGCATTGAACTGATACTAAGACAGATATATAGACCACTGGAACAGAACAGAGGCCTCAGAATTAATGCCACACATCTACAACCATCTGATCTTTGACAAACCTGACAGAAAAAAAAGCAATGGGGAAAGGATTCCCTATTTAATAAATGGTTAGGAAAACTGGCTAGCCATATGCAGAAAACTGAAACCGGATCCCTTCCTTACATCTTATACAAAAATCAACTCAAGAAGGATTACAAATTTAAATGTAAGACCTAAAATTGTAAAAACCCTAAAAGAAAACCTAGGCAAATAGCATTCAGGACATAGGCATGGGCAAATACTTCATGACCAAAACACCAAAAGCAATGGAAACAAAAGCCAAAATAGACAAGTGGGATCTAATCAAACTAAAGAGCTTCTGCACAGCAAAGGAAACTATCATCAGAGTGAACAAGCAACCTAGAGAATGGGAGAAAATGTTTGCAATCTACCCATCTGACAAAGGGGTAATATTCAGGATCTACAAGTAATTTAAACAAATTTACAAGAATAAAACAAACAACCCCATCAAAAAGTGGGTGAAGGATATGAACAAACACTTTCAAAAGAAGATATTTATGCGGCCAATAAACATATGAAAAAAAAGCTCATCATCACTGGTCATTAGAGAAATGCAAATCAAAACCACAATGAGATACCATCTCATTAATGGCAATCATTAAAAAGTCAAGAAACAACTGATACTGGAGAGGATGTGGAGAAATAGGAATGCTTTTACACTGTTGGTGGGAGTGTAAATTAGTTCAACCATTGTGGAAGACAGTGTGTCAATTCCTCAAGGATTTAAAACCAGAAATATCATTTGACCCAGAAATCCCATTACTGGGTATATACCCAAAGGATTATAAATTATTCTACTACAAAGACACATGCACACCTATGTTTACTGCAGCACTATTCACAATAGCAAAGGCTTGGAATCAACCCAAATTCCCACCAGTGTTTAACTGGATAAAGAAAATGTGGCACATATATACCGTGGAATACTATGCAGCCATAAAAAAGAATGAGTTCATGTCCTTTGCAGGGACATGGATGAAGCTGGAAACCATCATTCTCAGCAAACTAACACAAGAACAGAAAACCAGACACCGCATGTTCTCACTCATAAGTGGAAATGGAGCAATGAGAACATATGGGCACAGGGAGGAGAACATCACACCCAGGGGCCTGTTAGGGGTTTGGGGGCAAGGGGAAGGATAGCATTAGGAGAAATACCTAATGTAGGGTGCAGCAAACCACAATGGCATACATATACCTGTGTAACAAACCTGCACATTCTGCCCATGTATCCCAGAACTTAAAGTATAATAAAATAAATAAATAAATAAAACATTAAAAATATTATCTTTTTTTTTTTTTTTTTTTTTTTGAGATGGAGTCTCGCTCTGTCACCCAGCTTGGAGTGCAGTGGCCGGATCTCAGCTCACTACAAGCTCCGCCTCCCGGGTTTATGCCATTCTCCTGCCTCAGCCTCTCGAGTAGCTGGGACTACAGGCGCCCGCCACCTCGCCCAGCTAGTTTTTTGTGTTTTTTAGTAGAGACTGGGTTTTCCCGTGTTAGCCAGGATGGTCTCGATCCCCTGACCTCATGATCCGCCCGTCTCGGCCTCCCAAAGAAAAAATATTATCTTACTCTGCAGTTTAGTGAGACACACCACCTGCTGCCATAGTGTGTTTTTAAAAGCTTTATCAAGGTGTAATTGACATACTGAAAATGCACACATTTAACATATCCAATTTGATAAGTTTGGACATATACCTGTCACCTCTTCATACCCATTACCTCCAAAAATTTCTTTGTGTACTTTTTTCTTTCCTTTTTTTTATTTTGATAAGAACACTTAAAATTAAATCTATCATTTTAGTAAAGTTTTAAGTACACACTACACTATTGACTATAGATACTAAACTGTACAGCATATCTCTAGAATTAATTCATCTTGCATAAATTACACCTTATACCAACTGAGCAATGACTCTCTATTTCCTCCTCTCCCCTGCTCCTGGTAACCATCTTCCATTTTCTGCTTCTATGAGCTTAAGTGTTTTATGTACTGCAAATAAGTACAATATTTGTCTTGTGATTAGCTTACCATAATGTCCTCCAGGTTCATCTTTGTTGTTGAAAATGTCAGGATTTCCTTCTCTTCTAAGATTAAATAACATTTTACTGTGTGCATATGCCATGTTTTTCTTTGGGGACACTTCCAAACTCATTTTATGTGGCTAGCATAATCCTGACAGCAAAGCCAGACAAAAATGCTACAAAGAAATAAAACTATAGACCAATACCCTAGATGAACACAAATGCAAACATTCTAAAAATAAATACTAGCAAACTAAATTCAACAGCACAATGATAGGATCTTACACCACGACTAAATTGGATTTGTTCTCAGGGTTTAAGGTTGACTCAACACGTGAAATATCAATATAATACAACACATTAATAGAATGAATAATTAAAATGACATGATCACCTGGATAAATGTAGAAAAAATATTTGACAAAATTCAATATCCTTTTATGATTAAAAACTCTCAACTAACTGTGTATAGAAAAAAATCCTTAACATATTAAGGTTATATATAAAAAGCTCACAGCCAATGTCATCTTTAACAGTGAAAAACAAAGCTTTTCCTCTAAGATCAGGAATAAGACAAGGATACCCACTTGTGACACTTCTATTCAACATAGTAATGGAAGCCATACCCAAAATAGTTAGGAAAGTAAAAGAAATAAATGGCATTCAAAGAGGAAAGAATGAAGAAAAAAAGTCTATGTTTGCAGATGATATTATCTTATGTGCAAAAAACCTTAAAGTTCTTGTTCCTGATGTAAACTGGCTCTTACACAAAAAAATAACTAAAAATGAATTAAAGACATAACATAAGACCTCAAACTATAAATTTCTAGAAGAAAACACGAAGGAAATCTCCTTAACATTGATCTTTACAATGAATTATTGGATAAGACCAAAAGCACAGGCAACAAAACCAAAAATAAAGTGGGACTACAGTCAACTAAAAAGCTTCTGCATAGGAAAGAGTTAAAAAACCGAGAAAAACAAAAACAATCAACAAATTGAACAAGTGACCTGCAGAATGGGGAAAATATTTCTAAAGCATATGTTGGATAAGGAGTTAACATGGAAAATATACAAGGAACTCTTACAACTCAATAGTAGAAAACCAAACAACTGAACTAACAAATGAATGAAGTACTTGAATAGACATTTATCCAAAGAATAAATAAAAGTGGCTAATAGGTTTATAAAAATATGCTCAAAATCATTAATCACTAGGGAAATTTAAATTAAAATCACCATTAGATGTCACCTCACATCTGTCAGGATGGCTATGATTTTTTAAAAAAGATAACGAGTGTGGTGAGAATTTAGAAAAAAAAAAAATGGAACACTTACACACTTTTCTTGGGAAAGTAAAAATGTGTAACCACTATAGAAAACAATATGGAAGTTCAGAAAACTGAAAAATAGAGCTACCATTTGATTCAGTAATTAGACTTGTAAGTATTTACCCTCCCAAAATTGAAATCAGGATCTCGAAGACATATTTGCACTTCATTGCAGCATCATTCCAATAACCAAAATACTGAAACAACCCAAATACCATAGCGTATTTTACACTTGGGATATACAGATGTAAATATGATCATGTTCAGTGTCTTCTCCTTTTTCTCCTTACCAAGGTTAGAGTAGTCGAGACAGCACTACAAATTCTATGGTTTGTTCTACCACCTTTCTTTATTGTCTTTTAGGAATCCTTTCTAAACTTCTCATTTTAACCAACTATTTGTTATCAATCATTCTGTCTAACAAGTCTTAGGCTTAGTCACTGACAGTCTGCCTCCCAAAACAACAGCAACAAAACCAAGAAGCTGAAGAAAAAGTAAGTTTTTTTTAAAGAGGCTGTCATCATTTCAATGAACTAGATCCTTGTTCTTGGTTTCTCACCTCTTCTGAGAGCTTTGGTTCACCTTGCTCTGCTTTGAGTGCTACAGGTACCTTAGGTCAGGCTAAATTGTCATAAAGTTACTTAAACGAAAGATGTGGGGAAACTAGAGGAAAGAAATTCTAAAGATACAGTAATCTCAATATATTTTTAGAAAGGCATAACAAAGTTTGAAAAGAATAGGCCATACATTAACAATTGTTATCTTTGGGTGGAAGAATTATTGATCATGTAATTTTTCTTCTTTACACCATTTTGCATTTTAAACTTTCTTACACTAAATCATTTGAAACAGGAACTATAAGGCTCTGATTTTGCGGTAAGAATAATTTCTATTTTTTTGTTCTCTTCTAACCTATATCAATATATTGATACAATTTTATATAATTATATTTGTAATCTGCATACATTTGTTTTCTATTTCTCTTAAAGAAATAAATATATTTTAAATGAGAAAACATTTAAAATTGTATGTAAAAAAAAGTATGTAAAAGTATGTAAAAAATTGTATGTAAAAATAAAATTGTATGTTAAAAAAAAGACATAAACCCAGCTTTTGGAACTTTAAAATCTAGAGAGGAAACAGATATATAAAACAATAAACACAATGCATCTTTATGAATTTTGACTGGAGGGACAGGGTTTCATGAAATTGTAAAGGGGAACAGAATTGGACAAGACAGAAAAAGTCATCATAAAAGAAAGACATCCAGATTAGCTCAGGATTTCACATAATTACACTGATTAATTTTTAACAGCTTCATTATATTCCAGTCAATTGATATGTCAGATTTTACTTAACCTAATTGTCTAATTATAATAATGTCCTTCTCTTGGTTACATTCTTGCTTTCACTATCTTAGGTAGTGCTGCTATGCTCAACCTTAATTCAAACATCTTACCCCTAGAAAATTAGCTATAAGAAATTGTTTAAACGGAGAAAAAAAAGCAGCAGTATCTACACTAGTTATAAATATTTTCGTGACTATTGATGTATCTTACCAAATTATTATCTCTAATATGATTATGTAAATTTATAATTTCTGCATGCACACTGATCCTTACTTTATGTTTTGGATTCCCCTCATCCCCAACACTGCCCTACTTTAGTCTTTTTTTCTTACTTGCTTTTCCAATCCATCATATGTCCTAGACAGTCTTGGTGGGTATGTTGACTCAGATCCAGATATTTGAACCAGCATTTCTCATCTGGGCTTCTAAATGAGCCACTCCTAGTAGGCCATGATCTCTTTAGTGACTACGTAGGCTTTAATTATATTTCAATTTAAAGGAACCTAGTTTATATGTATTAAATACCTTTGTGTAGTAAATGCTACCAGAAAGTTAAGAATCAAGTGAATCATTAAAACTATATATGACATGTAAAGCAAACAGTGATATTCATTGTATACATGCACTCTAGAAAATGTATATAAAAATGATGGATAACTCTCAATAAAAATGGACAAGGCCCATATAAACATTTTGTTGAAGAAGAAATACAAATGAATAATAAGCATATGAAAGAACATTGCATGAAATTAGAAAAAAAAATGTGGGTTAAAGCAGTGAGATACCATCTTCACCTGTGCAAGAAAAAAAGTTCAAAATGAGTGCTTTGTAGTTTTGGCAACAATGTGGAAAAAAGACACTCCCACACTGTTGGTGAACATGTACAGCTTTTTAGAAGGCAATTTTGTAGTAATTAGGAACATTTAAAATACATATACTATGTCAGACAGGTTAGGTTAAGTTATGCTCTTATATCCAGGAACCTCCAAAAGGCAGTCTTTAACAAACACAAAGGCCTATTTTTTGTCTTGCTACATTCCATATTCATTGTGGGTCAGTTTGTAAATGATGAAGCAGCCTCTATAGGGAACACTTTGTGTCATGGGAAAAGGTAACAAAAACATCCTAACTCCTAAAGTGCCCCTTCACAGGGGCTCACATCCCTTCGGCTGCCATTTTGTTGGCTAAGGTACATCACGTGACCAAGCCTGTGGAACAGAAAAACATAATCTCTCCTGAGTGACACACTCTGTAAGGAGGGGACAAATGTTCCGAATAACAATACATTACCATGTATACCTTTACCTTTTTACTAAGCAGTTTCTTTCTGCAGTCGTACATCTCACTAAACCATGTATACAAATGCTCAATAACGTATGTCCTGGGATGTGCACTGGAACTGCTTGTGTCATAGCATAAAAGGGAGTCACACTGATGTTCTAGGCAACTTCTAAAAAGAATAGAGTAGCACCGCATGTACTAATGTACTATCATGGAAGGATACACAGGTTATACTTAAAAGAAAAGTTATAGAATATACTGGTTTCCTATTGCTACTGTAACAAATTACCAGAAATTTAGTGGCTCTAAAGCAAGATACATTTATTGTCTTACTCTGGGTATCATAAATATAAAATTAAGGTGTCAGTAGGGCTGTATTCCTTCTGGAGGCTTCGGGGATGAATCAGTCTTCTTGCTTGTGTTAGTTTCTGGAGGCTGCCTGCATTCCTTGGTTTGTGATCCATCATTGAATTACTCCAACCTTTTGATTCCATCATTATGTTTGCTACTACTATCTCTGATCTGCTTGCCTTCTTCTTCTAAGGAACATGTGATTACATTGAGGCCACTCTAATCATCTAAAATAATCTCTCCATCTCAAGATCCTTAGTTAAATTACATCTACAAAGATCTTTTTACATGTAACATGTTCACAGGGCCCAGGGATTAGGATGTGAACATCTTTGGGAGTCATTATTCAGTCCATCACAAATAGTACAGAAGTCAATTTCTGTGCACACATGTACATACACACACAACACATGTATGGATACACGAAAAAATGTTTGGAGAGACATTATCCAAATAACCCACATAGTTATTCATAGGGAACAAGAGTAGAAGCAGGGTAGGAAGTGAGAGAATATGGCACTTTTAGTTTCTGTGCTATCCTGTACTATTTTAATATTTTAAAGACAACTAACACAAACGTGTAGTTAATGTGTGCTAAAATTTGTTTACTGCTTTTGATGTAAATAGAATAATTGAACATTGCTTCGAACTTCATATTTAACATATTTTTACTGAAAACTCTGCTTACATTTTAGTCTTCATAAAAACAATCAGTTATAATTACATGAACCAATTTGATAGTTTGGCTTCCTTTCTCTTCTGAACAACAATGTGCACATTTTAAAATTAGAGCAGGTGTAAGTAACTTAGGTATATTCCTTCTATTTATTTATTTTTTAAATTTTGTGACACATGTTTCTCTTTCAAAGTCCAATGGTATGTATGAATTTCCTCCCTAGAAAAATACACTTCAAACTTAATGTGATTATCACACAATTTGAGATGTTCATGAAGCCCATTAATTTTATTTTAACAACCTCCTGCCATAAAGGTGTTTGCAGAAAAAAAAAGTGTCTTTCTTAAAAAATTATTGTTGAAAAAAGACTTATCTATAGACTTACCTATGAGGCTGCCCTATTGGAGCCAAATTCTATTCTAGTGCTTTACCGTACTATATGGTAGCCTCTAACTACATGTCTCTTTGAATTTAAATGTTAATTAATTAATCACATATTCATGGATTGGAAGAACTAATGTTGTTAAAATGTCCACACCATTCTAAGCATTCTACAGATTCAATGCAATCCTTATCAAAATTCCAATGGCAGTTTTTATAGAAATAGCAAAACAGTCACAAAATTCATATAAAATCACAAAAGTAGTGATTTTCATATAAAATCACAAAAGTAGTCAAAGTGTTCTTGAGAAAGAAGAAAAAAGTTGGAGGAACATAACTCCTCATTTCAAATTATAATCCAAACTTACACTAATCAAAACAGTATCGAACTGGCATAAAAGTAGACATACAGTCAAATAGAACAGAATAGAGAGCTGAGAAATAAACCCATGCATGTAAGATCTAACTTATCTTTGGCCAGAGCACCAAGAATATACAACGGAGAAAAGATAATCCCTTCAATAAATGATGTTGGCAAAACTGGATACCCACATGCAAAAACAAAAACAAACATGAAATTAGATCCTACTCTTTAATCACACAAGAAAAATCAATGCAAAATGGATTAAAGACATAAGCACAATACCTAAAACTGTAAAAAATCCTAGAAGAAAACATGACTTTTTGATGTTGGTCTTTGCAATGATTTCTTGGCTGTGACACCAAAAGTACATGCAATAAAAGCAAAAAATAGACAAGCGGGACTACACTCAACTTAAAAGATTCTGTACAGCAAAAGAAACAATCAAAGGAATAAACAGACAACCTGAAGGATGGGAGAAAATATTTGTAAAACATACATCTGATAAGGGATTGCCATCTAAACATTAGGAACTCTTAAAACTCAGTAATAGAAAACCAAATAACCCAATGGAAAAATGAACAAAGGACTTGAATAGACATTTCTCCAAAGAAGACATACAAATGGCCAACAGGCATATAAAAAAATTCAATATCATTAGTCATCAGAGAAACTCAAATCAAAACCACAATGAGATATCACTTCACATCAGTTAGAATGTGTGTCATTAAAAAGAGATAAGAAGTTGCTATTGTTTGAACGTGTCCCCCAAAGCTCATGTGTTGGAAACTTAATCCCCAAAGCAACAGTGTTGAGAGGTGGAACCTTTAAGAGGTGGTCAAGGTCATGAGGGCCCTGCCCTCATAAATGGGTTAATGCTGTTATCACAGATAGAGGTTAGTTATCTCAGGAGAGGCATCCTTATAAAGGATGAGTTTGGCTCCCTCCCCTTTTGCTCTCAGGGCAGTGTTTGCTTGCTTTTTCACCTTCCTGCATGGAATGAAGCAGCAAGAAGGCCTCGATAGATACAGGTCCCTCAACCTTGGACTACCTGGACCCCAGAACTGTAAGAAATAAATCTCTGTTCCTAAATTACCCAGTCTCAGGTATTCTGTTGTAGCAACACAAAATGAACTAAAACATATATGTTGGCAAGAATGTGGAGAAAAAGAAATCCTTCCACTTTGTTTTTGGGAATGTAAAATCATGTAGCCAGTCTCAAAAACAGTATGGAGGTTTCTAAAAAGTAAAAATAGAACTACTATGTGAATGAGCAATTCCATTTATGGGCATATATCCAAAGGAAATGAAATGAGGATCTTTAAGAGATATCTGCACTCCTGTGTTCACTGCGGCATTATTCACAATAGCCAGGATATGGGAACAACCTAAATATCCGTCAGTGAATAAATGGATAAAGAAAATGTGCTACATACATACAATGAAATATTATTCAGCCTTTCAAAGGGAAATTCTGGTATTTATGCCAACATGGGTGGACCTGGAGGACATTATGCCATTGTTGTTGTTGTTTTATTCGAGACAGAGTCTCACTCTGTCACCCAGGCTGGAGTGCAGTGGCGTGATCTCGGCTCATTGCAAGCTCTGCCTTCTGGGTTCATGCCATTCTCCTGCCTCAGCCTCCTGAGTAGCTGGGACTACAGGCACCCGCCACCACACCTGGCTAATTTTTTGTATGTTTAGTAGAGACGGGGTTTCACCATATTAGCCAGGATGGTCTGGATCTCCTGACCTCGTGATCCTCCCACCTTGGCCTCCCAAAGTGCTGGGATTACAGGCATGAGCCATGATGCCCAACATGGAGGACACTATGTTAAGTGAAATAAGCCAGACACAGGAACACATATTTGGCATGCTTTCACTCACATGTGGAATCTAACATAGTCAAACTGATAGAAGGAGAGAGTAAAGTGGTGGTTGCCAGGTGCTGGCTGGGAGAAGGGAAAAATGGAGAGGTGATGGGTAAAAGGTACAAAGTTTCAGTTACACAAGATAAATAATAACTGGATTTCTATTTCACAGCACACTGACTATAGCTAATACCCTACTGTATACTGAAAATTGCTGAGAGAGTAGATTTTATGTTGTTTTCTTACCAAAAATAAAACCAATAATAATAATAAAGAGGATGGGAGGAAACACTAGGAGATAATATGTTATGGCCTTGATAATGTTTCAAAGGGTATATTTTTTCCCCAAATTCAATGACATGTATACATTACATACGTGCAGCTTTTGTAAGTCAATCATACCTCCTTAAAGTGGTTTTTTAAAAAACTAATGTCAGGAGATCAAGACCATCCTGGCCAACATAGTGAAACCCCGTCTGTACTAAAAATACAGGAATTAGCTGGGTGTGGTGGCGCATGCCTGTAATCTCAGCTACTCAGGAAGCTGAGGTAGGAGAATCTCTTGAACAAGGGAATTAGAGGTTGCAGTGAGCCGAGATTGAGCCACTGTACTCCAACCCGACGATAGAGCAAGATCCGTCTCACAAAAACAAAAACAAAAACAACAACAAAAAACCCTAAATTAATTAGAGGTAAGCAATTAAAAAATTCAGTTTCTTCGTCACATTAAACACTTTTCATATGCTCAACAGCCATGTGCAGCTAAGGGCTACCATATTGGAAAGCACAAACATAGACTATTCCTATCACTGTGGAAAGTTCTATTTGACAGCCCTGTTTCAGAGCATGTGCTCCAGGCTTCAAAGTGAATGAAAATGAGATTTAGATTGAATTATTCTAAATAATCCATTATTTTAAAAGAAGTAATATTTCTTCAGCTGTAGGCACTGTCATATAGGGTATCTTAGTTATTTTCATTAACAATAGTTTGAAGATAATATTATTTTCATCTGTAAAACACTGAGGCACAAGCAATTTGCATTCAAATGGCTAGTGTTGGCATAACCTATATTTTAAACCCAGGCCTTGACCATGCTTAATGAGTGCAATTAAATACTGTAAGTTGCCTTTCCTGATCTCAATGCTTCAGGCTCACACACCTCTGGAGAATATAATTTTAAAGCTTTCCACTATCAAAAGTTCCATATTGATATGTTACACATAGAGTAACTTTTTTTTTTTGACTAATTTTGTCATCTGTTTATACCTACAGTAATGGAACATCTTGCCAATAGGTTTGCCTAAAGACAGCAATACTCAACAACTTTAAAGCTTATTTCTGTGAAGCAGAGTTTGCTTCAGGAAATGTATTTCTCTCATCCTGCTAATTGCTTTAGCCTCTGGACCAAGGCATTGTTTGGAATTGGAAGTGATACTACTGAGAATATTTTAGAAGAAAAAAACTGATGCATCAGAAAGCCCCTACCATAGTCATCAAGTGACAGAAAGATAGCTTTTTTTAAAATTTATTTTTTATTATACTTTACGTTCTAGGGTACATGTGCACAACGTGCAGGTTTGTTACACAGGTATACATGTGCTGTGTTGGTGTGCTGCACCCATTAACTTGTCATTTATATTAGGTATATCTCCTAATGCTATCCTTCCCCTCTCCCCCAACCCCACAACACGCCCTGGTGTGTGATGTTCCCCTTCCTGTGTCCAAGTGATCTCATTGTTCAGTTCCCACCTGTGAGTGAGAACATGCGGTATTTGGTTTTCTGTTCTTGCGATAGTTTGCTGAGAATGATGGTTTCCAGCTGCATCCATGTCCCTACAAAGGACATGAACTCATCTGTTTTTATGACTGCATAGTAGTTCATGGTATATATGTGCCACATTTTCTTAATCCAGTCTGTCGTTGATGGACATTTGGGTTGGTTCCATCTTTGCTATTGTGAATAGTGCTGCAATAAACATATGTGTGCAGATGTCTTTATAGCAGCACGATTTATAATCCTTTGGGTATATACCCAGTAATGGGATGGCTGGGTCAAATGGTATTTCTAGTTCTAGATCCTTGAGGAATTGTCACACTGTCTTCCACGATGGTTGAACTAGTTTACAGTCCCACCAACAGTGTAAAAGTGTTCCTATTTCTCCACGTCCTCTCCAGCACCTGTTGTTTCCTGACTTTTTAATGATCGCCATTCTAACTGGTGTGAGATGGTATCTCATTGTGGTTTTGATTTGCATTTCTCTGATGGCCAGTGATGATGAGCATTTTTTCATGTGTCTGTTGGCTGTATGAATGTCTTCTTTTGAGAAATGTCTGTTCATATCCTTTGCCCACTTTTTGATGGGGTTGTTTGTTTTTTTCTTGTAAATTTGTTTGAGTTCTTTGTAGGTTCTGGATATTAGCCCTTTGTCAGATGAGTAGATTGCAAAAATTTTCTCCCATTCTGTAGGTTGCCTGTTCACTCTGATGGTAGTTTCTTTTGCTGTGCAGAAGCTCTTTAGTTTAATTAGATCCCATTTGTCAAGTTTGGCTTTTGTTGCCATTGCTTTTGGTGTTTTAGACATGAAGTCCTTGCCCATTCCTATGTCCTGAATGGTATCGCTTAGGTTTTTTTCTAGGGTTTTTATGGTTTTAGGTCTAACATTTAAGTCTCTAATCCATCTTGCATTAATTTTTGTTAATTAATGGTGTCAGGTGTAAGGAAGGGATCCTGTTTCAGCTTTCTACATATGGCTAGCCAGTTTTCACAGCACCATTTATTAAATAGGGAATCCTTTCCCCATTTCTTGTTTTTGTCAGGTTTGTCAAAGATCAGTTGGTTGTAGATGTGTGGTGTTATTTCTGAAGCCTCTGTTCTGTACCACTGGTCTATATCTCTGTTTTGGTACCAGTACCATGCTGTTTTGGTTACTGTGGCCTTGTAGTATAGTTTGAAGTCAAGTAGCATGATGCCTCCAGCTTTGTTCTTTTGGCTTCGGATTGTCTTGGCAATGTGGGCTCTTTTTTGGTTCCATATGAACTTGAAAGTAGTTTTTTTCAATTCTGTGAAGAAAGTCATGGGTAGCTTAATGGGGATTCCATTGAATCTATAAATTACCTTGGGCAGTATGGCCATTTTCATGATATTGATTCTTCCTATCCATGAGCATGGAATGTTCTTCCATTTGGCTGTGTCCTCTTTTATTTCACTGAGCACTGGTTTGTAGTTCTCCTTGAAGAGGTCCTTCACATCCCTTGTAAGTTGGATTCCTAGGTATTTTATTCTCTTTGAAGCAATTGGGAATGGGAGTTCACTCATGATTTGGCTGTTTGTCTGTTATTGGTGTATAGGAATGCTTGTGATTTTTGCACATTAATTTTGTATCCTGAGACTTTGCTGAAGTTGCTTATCAGCTTAAGGAGATTTTGGACTGAGATGATGGGGTTTTCTAAATATACAAATATTGCCTATGCTTGGAATTCTCTTAAAAGCGAGACTTTCAACAGGACCAAGAATAATTTCAACCCATTTTTGTTTCTAAAACATCTCTTGATGAATTGGGGTTTGAACTGAAAATAATAATATATAAATAAGAGCCAGATGAGGGTTTAAATCTAGTCATTGCTCAGCCTACACATAGCTTAGGTCTTAATTTGCTCAGAAAAATGGCTGACTTTTTCTAATGTTTATAACAATGCCATTGACTTGTCAAGTGACATTCTTAAGGGTCCTCCTTTACCTAGAAGTCCACACACAGGGGAAAGTTTTTCTAATTTGCTTGAAGGTATTGTGCACTTAAATGCAGTTAAACATTTTTGAATGATACTTTATCACAATTACTAACTTAGGGAACATAAAGTAGGAGAGATTGAAACACATCATGGGATTTAAGTGACACACTATGCAGTATTAAAGAAAGAACAATGCTTCCAATGCTGATGCCTAGAACTGATACAAAGGAAAACAAATGCTAGAGAAACGAACTCTGGATAAAGATCAGTTTGTTTGTTTATTCAATAATTTATTTGGAAGGAAGGTGTGATTGGCAGAGCCCTTTAGAGGTTACCTGGGTAGAAGATGGGACTGGGAGAAAGCAAGACCATGCAGATTCTAGCACCTAAATTTTATATCTCAGTTAATTCATTTCTATATGCGGCTTCTAACACTTAAAGAAACTTCTATGGCTAAGTTACATTTATTATATAATTACAATTATATAGTTATATTTGAAAAGAACTATCTTAGAAACTTGATTATAGCTATATTCATTCAGTATTTGCTATGTGACAGGTAGTCACAGGTATCACCAATTTGATCTTCACAGCAGCTCATGTGGTCTTATCATCCTCTCTCTATACACGAAACAGTCTTGGAAAGGTTAAGTAACTTGCTTAATATTACCTAGTCAATGACAAGGCTAACATTTTAATGACATCTGACTTTCTTCAAAAGAGTTACTACTAAGAAATTCCATACAGTAGGTTAGCTTGATTGTAATAAAAATATACTGAATTAAGTACCTATTTTTATAAAAATAATAAAATTCTTATTGAAAAACACAATCACAAGAAATAATTTGATATCAATAAATCTCAATTTATTTGCCTATAAGAGCTTTATTGATCCACATTTGTCTAGCTGTGCTTTTTTTTTGACAGAGTCTCCCTCTGTTGCCCATACTGGGGTGCAGTGGCATGATCTTGGCTCACTGCAACCTCCACCTCCCAGGTTCAAGTTATTCTCCTGCCTTAGCCTCCTGACTAACTGGGATTACAGGCACATGCCATTGCACCCAGCTAATTTTCGTATTTTTACTAGAGACAGGATTTCACCATGTTGGCCGTGGTTGGCCATGCTGGTCTCAGACTCCCGACCTCAGGTGATCTGCCCACCTCGGTCTTCCAAAGTGCTGGTATTATAGGCTTGAGCCACTGCACACAGTCTCTAGCTGTGCCTTCTGCCGCATCACATGCAAACCTGACCCTCTGATCCCATTGAAAAACTCAATAATCTTGAAACAAGCATTTCATTTCACAAGGGTGCATTTTTGCAGTATGTTTCCTACAATAATCTCTCTATTGCCTCTCATCTGCAGAACTTTCTTACCTTCACTGACATCTCTATCAAGTCTATTTAGTTTCCTCCTCTTCCATCTCTGTAGCATTTTGAATGAAAATTTTAATTATTTTGCTATATAGATACAAATATAAAAATATGACACAATTATCACTTTATATGTCTGTTAGGGCAAGGATTATATGTGATTCACCATATGTACTCTAACATATGTTGGACCTGCAGTGAAAGTTGCTTTAGTAAATGAATAAATGAATGAATGGCAACTACTGAAAATTCCCACAACTTGAAAGGGTAAGCAGTTAAATATGGTTTAAAAACAGTCTCCCCACATGGCCCATTCTTCTGTTTCCAGATCCAAGAGGACACTTTACCAACAAGTAACACTCCAGGAGATGACTGAAGGCCAGTCCCACTTCTCTCTCTCTGGTCCTTTCTTCAGCAGGTTCATTCCTTCATTCTTCAGGTCTTAGCATCAGGAAGGTTTTGGCCTTTGAAACTTGGAATGACTTTCTATTGTTGATTGACATTTATCCCTGCACTGTTCCAATTGGAATATTAGCACAAAGGAAGCACTGGAAGTTGCCAGAGAGATTCTGTACTTCTTTCCTTTCCCAATATTATTCACTCCCTTACATTGTTTATATTTGCATGATTTTTGTGTCTGCCTTACTATATAATAAGCTTCTTTGGTGATGGGTACAATATCATGACTTAGTCCTTATTTCCTAACATCACCATTCCTTACTGGCACCTTCATGCAGGACTCAGCAAGATGTTTTGTTCACAGTGCAATCCCTGAAGCTATTAACTAAATGACTATCTTTGGTAAATATCCTTACAATATGCAATAGTGCTTACCAGTGCGTTGCATTCCCCGTGGTACATCAGGCAGGACTGTGTAAGCAATAATTTTCAGTCTCTATGGTTAGAAGGTTTTCTTCAAGTTAGTAAGGAGGTTTTTTTGTTTTGTTTAGTTTTGTTTCACCAGGCACTTGATTGCATAATGTGCTTTTCACATGGATGACCTCACTTGAGATAAGTGGTCATGGTCATTTGCTTGCACATGGGTGTCATACTCAGTCATGTGATGCTGTTACTCTAACTCCAGTTTTTTGGATGAGAAGATCTAGGGTATACTGAAAAGTTTGGTCAGTTATCTATGAGGCAATGTGGTCAGATAATTTCTTTTTTTTTTTTTTTTTTTTTTTTTTTTTTTTTTGAGACGGAGTCTTGCTCTGTCGCCCAGGCTGGAGTGCAGTGGCGCTATCTCGGCTCACTGCAAGCTCCGCCTCCCGGGTTTACGCCATTCTCCTGCCTCAGCCTCCCGAGTAGCTGGGACTACAGGCGCCCGCCACCTCGCCCGGCTAATTTTTTTGTATTTTTAGTAGAGACGGGGTTTCATTGTGTTAGCCAGGATGGTCTCGATCTCCTGACCTCGTGATCCGCCCGTCTCGGCCTCCCAAAGTGCTGGGATTACAGGCTTGAGCCACCGCGCCCGGCCATGGTCAGATAATTTCAACCAATAATACTGAATCGTGACTACTTGATTCAATTAGGTCTTTTTTTTTCTTTTACAGAATTAGGAACACAAGTAACAGAGACAGAGAAAAATGGTAGAAAGGGTTAAAAGCAGTCTTAGTAACCTTGGAGATGTGGGGAGAAAATTAGAAGACAGAAGCAGAAATAAGAAGGCCCTGAGTCACAAGTCAGGAGAACCTCTGGAATGAAAGTAATGAAAACCAGCATTTGAATGGGCAAGATGAAAAACAGAGCGACTCTCAGTCCTAAGTACGATGGTTGAGTTTTGGACAGTAATGGCAGACATTCCAGTGCTCCATGAGGTTTGCCCAGATGTTCCCATTATACTCTATTTTCTCCTGTTTCTGTAGTTCATGGATTTGTTTCTCACTAGGTTACCTAAATGCCTTAGGCTTTTTCAGGTTTCTTTGTGAAGTGTTATTCTGTCAATGAGCTTTCAGTTTAACAGCAGCAACAACAAAATTAAAGTTAATAATTTTTCGGTTAATTAAGAGCTCGCCTTCTAGTTGAAGACTTTGCATATTAGCTGAATTTGAATTTAAACAGTTCAGTATATTTGGTTAGTGTTTATGAATCAAGTAACTAACACTGAAGATGTGGGTAGAGATCCTCATTTCTAAGTCTCATCTCCTTATATCCTATGTGTTGCCATTTTTCTTAAGGTCAAATAATAAAATTTGTATTTAGGGACCAAAGAATGTCCAAGGGGATTAAAGTCAATTAATATATTCATTGTAAAAAGTGTTAACAGAGTTGGGAAGTTTCAGTATTCAATCTCAAAAAGCAAAATCTATTATGTGATTTCAGTGTGATAGAGGAGGCATGAAATATTTTTTTCAGTCCCAACAAAGAAATAGGTATATTCTTAGATATATGTATAATTTGCTCTTACTTACTCAGCTTATAGCAAAAGTTCTTGACAAAATGGTGATCAAGTACCAAAACAGTCCATTTAAGGTGTTATGCAGAGTCCATGCCTTATGATATTTTAAGTGGGAATTACAACCATATGTCTTTGATGGTTTGGATATGTAACTATTTAAGGCAGTGGACTGGATAAAATTACTTTTTGGAGATCCTCTTCTAAACTATAATTCTGTGATCATTTATGCATTTTGTATAGTAGATGTTAAAATGTGAATACATGCAGTTTGAACAATGAAAACATTTTATCAATTGCCCTGTAGATGTGTGTTTCAATAGCTTTGTGACATGTAGGAAGCACTTTACAGTATTAGGGAAAAAATGATACAGTATCATTAGCAAGTATAGTAATCATAGATGTGATTAAGAAAGCCCTGTGTCATGGTTGACAATAATCATCTGAATAAATTGCTATTGCTATACATTATCCATTCTGTGCAATTATCCTGCTGGTTTCATTGAGTCTGCAGATAGTTCAAATAATCTGCAACAACAAGCAGGACAAAGGTCACTTGAATGAAGTGCACTACAAGTACAGAAAATTCATAGAAAAAGCCAGAGTTGCCCTGGCTAAGGCATCATAGTATTTCTCCCACACAAAAACTCTTCTCCCAAACCACTTGGGTGTCAACACACTTTGAAAAAGCCATTAACAATGTAAATGCTTTATTACCTCTGAGTTTTGGGAAACAAAACAAAACTCCTAGAAGGCTTTTTATTTCCTTCCTCAGTTTTCCAAAGGGGGACATACACAAATAGCCAAGATGGTCTGAAGACATTTGAACCAGTAACTTGAGGTCCCTTGGGAATGTGCACTCACTCTGATTTACTTTCCTTTCAAATGAGAAGCAGGGGAAGATCTATTCCCATGAATGAGTTGTTAGTGACCACACCTGTTGCCTCATCCTCACGGTTCATCTGATAATTTACTCACTCACTCACTCACTCACTCATTCATTCATTTATTCAATGGATCCAGCTTGAGTGCATAATATATGTCAGCCTTGTATCAGATACTGGACAACTCAGAACCAGAGGGAGCTTTGACAAGAGCGAAGATTATCTTCTATAGAGAATCGTCAAGAGTTATCCTTGTAAGTAATTGTTCATAAATCATCACTAAGGGCAATTGTTTAAAAAGCCAAACTCGAAGTGGTGAAGAACTTAGAGCCTGAAATGAGTGTTTCAAAGGAATGTTTGAAGAAGTTCATAAAGTACCTAGACCAACAGAATATGTTTATTGAGTGGAAGACAAATGATATTCTGAGAAAACTCTGTCTGGGACCCATGGGCAGAAAACAGAAGGCCAACATAATTTCGATTGAAATAGAGATGTCCTCTTTTCTAGAGTCTCACAGCATACTAACCAAGTTTAAATTTTAAGGACATTTTCTGAGTGTTTTTTTTTTTTTTCCTTTTGTTCCTCTGTGATGTCATCCCATGGGAGAAATATACATTATTAACAGTACATTTTTGCCACCGGATTCATCTTATGGATCACTGGTGCCCACACCACTAAAAGCCACTTCTTCTATACTTGTACTCAGTTAATAGTTCCCTAGTTTGTAGTTATAGTTCTGTGCCACAGGCACTAACCACCGTCTCTGAATCAGGAGCTGACAGATATGAGAAAGGTATGAACAAAACCTAAAACCTCATCTAGAGGAAAAAAGCTTCCCAGAGTCATTATAACAAAGTAAGAGTCCTCACCAACAATAAATATCATTTATTAAAAACAAAATCTATATGAAGCTTTTTGTTGGACAGTTTTCATACATTATTTCACTGAATGCTTTTCCTCAGCCCACAAGGTAGAAAGTATTTCTCTTCTTTTATAGATGAGGAAACAAGCTTAAATTGAGTAGTTTGTTTTAGACCAACCACACAGCTAGTGAGTGGGTTTAAATGGAGATTTGTCTTACCCCTCAAACCTGAATTCTTACTGACTCATATGATGGTAAACATCTGCTGGTGACTGAGTACTGAGCCAGGAGCACTGGAGTTATAAGTCAGAGGACAGAGAATACAAAATGGCAGCCAGGAGAGGCTCTAGATTCCTCTGGAACTAACTCAAGTCCTGTCCACAGCACTTATGAGCTGTGTCACCCTAAACAAACCTTCTGAACAATGGTTTTTTTCTTGTTTAAATGGGGGTCCACAGTTGTGTATATCTCCCAGGATCCTTGTAAATTTTAAATGAGGTGATGCATATTGCATAAGTTTCCTGTTGGTGCTTTAACAAATTACCACAAGCTTAGTGGTTTAAAACAACACAAATTGATTATCTCACAGTTTGGTAGTTCAGAACTCCAAAACAGACATAGCTGGCTAAAATCAAGATGTCAGCAGAGCTGCATTTCTTCTGGAGGCTGCAGGGAAGAATCTGTTTCCTCGCTTTTCGAGCTTATGGACAATTTCCACATTCCCTCCATTTTCAAAGCCAGCAATGGCCTGTTGAGTCTCTCTCACATCTTATCGCTTTGACATTGACTCTTCTTTTGCCTTCTGCTTTTGCTTTTAAGCACCCTTGAGATTACACTGGGCCCACCCAGATATTCTATAAACGTCTTCCTATTTTAAAGTCAGCCAGTTCCCCTTTAATGCAACCTAATTCCCCTTTGCCATGCAACAAAACATATTCCGATTCTAGTCATTCAAACGTGGACATCCTTCTTCTTTTTGTCCAGGGTTGGAGGCATTATTCTGCCTGGCAAAAATATAAAGTATCTTGTGCTTGTAGAGAACTCAATATATAATTTCTGATGTGATCATTAGTATTATTTTAATATGCAGATAATATAATTTATGAATCCATTATCCTTATGAAATGCTCAAACAGCTCAAACACACACATATAGTTATACCTATATACATGTACACATATATCATTATAGCTCCAAAATCCTGAATTTTACTCCCTTCAAAGGTAACACTATTAAGAGTTTAGCATGCATCCTAATAGAGTTTTCATTATTTATTCCAAACATATAAATATACATATATATATTAACGTGAAATGGCATAATATGAGGTTGGTGCAAAAGTAATTGCATTTTTTTGCTGTTACTTTTAATGCAAAAACCACAATTACTTTTGCACCAACCTAATATCATTCATATTATTTAGTAACTTGCACAATAGTCCCCCTCAGTAAGTGTATCTTTACCTTATTCTTTACTCTATGGTGTCTTACAATGGAAATATGCTATAATTTATTAAACCATTACCTTCATGGTTTAAGGTTTATATCATTTTTGGAATTATAAACAATGCTACGATGAGCATCTTTGTGTACCTTTGCAAATGTAATCACTAGAAGAGATTTCTTGAGTAGAATGGATGTGCTAGCTTAAAAATATTACGTAATCTCTATACAATACACACACACATACATTTCCATTGAATATATAGGTGCAATCAAATTGTACACCCCTCATCTTCTCTCCTCTGCTCATATCCCCACTCTAACTACCACATTACTTCTCCATGCTAGTAACATGTTCCATCTCCAGTCTGTTGCTAAGCTTAGGTATATAGATTATAATATAATTCACTGTTACTTTGACTCATAATTCCTTGCTCATCAGCTATATGAAACCACTATCCATATGTTTATTGGCCACTTAGATTTGCTTTTGGGTAAATTGTTCATACTGCTTACCTATCATTCTTTGAATTGGTTGTCTTCTCATTATAATATATAAGTGCTTTTTATTATAGAGACTAAACCTGTGTCATCTGTGCTACTTAAATATTTTATCAGCCTATTAATCTTCTACTGACCTAGTTTTTGATATATCTTGCATTTTTTTTCTACTTTACATTGTCCACCCTATCTTTCCTTTCTTACTGAGCTACTAGGTTTCTAGTCTTCAGTAAGGAGGTCTCTTATGCAATTAGATTAGTAATATAGCTTTCCAATTGCTCAACATAGTTTAGTTTGTTTATAATATCATAATCCTTTCTGGAACTTATTTTTATATGTGATGTAAAATAAAAATCCAAATACATTTTCTATGCAATGTACAGGTACCATTTATTAAATAATATACCATTAAGCCTCTAAAATTAAACTATCACCATTACTGTATATTACATTTTAAAATACACTAAGATCTACTTTTGAATTTTGTTCTGTTCTACTAGTATACTTCTCTATACCACTATGAATACTATAATTCTCTTTTAATGGATTTATAGTATGTTCTGATATCTGATAAGATGACTTGCCTTTATTTTTTTTTCTTTTTTTGACAATTTACTTAATCTTAGACATTCTTCCGTTTAAAAAGATTATTTTTATTCAATTCAAAACAAACATAATATACTAACAAAATAAAAAACAAATAATATACCAACATCTTATTGGGAGCACAAATGGAATTGCATTCAGTTAATATATTTGTTTTAAGAAAGATACTTATTTTCCCTCTTCCTTAGCCACACAACCCTCAAATTTGAGCTGGGCACATGGCTACTTGGAATAAAGTCTGTATTAACAGCCTTCTTTGCAGATGAGTGAACTCTGTGCTTAATTTCTGGTAATGCTCTCCTTACTCTCTGCAAGCATCTGGCCTAGATAGGATAAAATGGGTGATGAGAAAAAGTAGCTATGACTATTAACTTAGAGCTTGTGACTGGCTCTAGAAATGAGGACCTTTACAGCTATGGTTTATGTTCATTAATTATTTATTTCTTCCCTTTATTCCTAGTAATTTATTTAAAATACAATAGTAGGCTTAGTTCAAATCTATATTACTCTGCTGTTGAGACCCTATGTAAAAGACATTTGTCACCTGGAAAAGGGAGAAAGACACTAATGGGCACACATCGTTGTCTGTGTAAATAAGTTCTCTCTGTCTCTTCGTATTCCATTCCATGTTTTTGCTTCCCAACAATTGCCCTGAGAAGCTCACTCACCTGCAAAAAAGGCTATTAATACAGACTTTATTCCAAGTAGCTATGTGCCCAGATCAAATTTGAGGGTCGTGTGGCTAAGAAAGGAGGAAAATACATATCTTTCCTAAAATAAATATATTAATTGAATGCAATTTCATTCATGCTTCCAATGAGATACACCAATGAACGTCTCTCATCTCTATTTTCTTGTTTGGCTCACTCTGTGTAGACACTATCAGGAGATTAGAGGAAAGGAGAAGACATCTGCATTTATGTTGCTCAGAGTTTTTCAGTGATGGTTTTATCTTAAGTTAGCTGCAACCCTCTGCTGAAGTACACAGCTCCTGCCAAATAATAGCTTTTTCTGTACAGCTGCTCTCTGAGTTCTAGTATCTACTGCATATCCTTGCCCCTTCAGACCTAGAAGTGGTAATGGCTCCTGCCGTTGCTGTTCCTGGAATACTGCCCTATCCTTTGTTCATTTCTTTAATGTTCTTTTTTTTTTTTTTTTTTTGAGACGGAATCTGGCTCTGTTGCCCAGGCTGGAGTGCAGTGGCGCGATCTCGGCTCACTGCAAGCTCCGCCTCCCAGGTTCACGCCATTCTCCTGCCTCAGCCTCCTGAGTAGCTGAGACTACAGGTGCCCACCACTATGCCCGGCTAATTTTTTGTATTTTTTTTTTTTTTAGTAGAGACGGGGTTTCACCGTGTTAGCCAGGATGGTCTCGATCTCCTGACCTCATGATCCACCTGCCTTGGACTCCCAAAGTGCTGGGATTACAGGCATGAGTCACCACGCCCAGCCAATGTTCATGCATTTTAATAGGCCATTTTATTAAACTCTTCTTAATTATCTTGTTTGAGTGTGCCATTTTTTTATTGCCAGGTTCCTGACAATACACCCAATCTGCTACAGACAGCACCCACCCTGTGCTGATCTTGGTGCCTCCAAATACAGGTCCCTGTAAGTATCTCAGCCTCTCTTAAACGTCTTCCTTTGGTTGGTGTATAGTTTTTTATGGTTGAGTAACAAATTAAAACAATCACTGGAAAACAGTTCTCTGGGTAGCCTTGGAGAAATCCAGCTCTTTTCCCTCTTTCTCACTTGTAGTTCTCAATGTAACTGTGGAATGTACTGGGAATGGAACACCTTGATGTAAGAAGGAACTGGTAGGATCAGCCTAGACTCTGTTCCAGTTCCCCCATAGAAACAGGACATCCTTAAGTGGGTCGGCCCAGCCAGTCTTGTGACCCTGAGGTATAAAGCCCAGGGTGGGCTGGCTGCAAGAGAGGCACATAGAGATGAGAGTCCATCCACCCTACGCAGCTTTCCTGAGCTTTAGGGGCATGACATTCATTTAGAAGCCTGGCTCAACATGAGTCTTAGGCTTCTATTATCCCTTGCTGCCTATGTATAATTAATAAACCTGCTTCATGTAACCTTGTGTGTGGGTGTTATATCTCACCCGACTCAGACTAGTCGGTAACCTGTGCCCAGTGAATGCGCTTCACAATGATAGCAATTTAACGTCCACCTATTCATTATCTCACAGTTCTGTAGGTCAGGAGTCTGGCCTTGGCATAATTGGCATAACAGTCTTCCGCTCAGCTTCTCACAAGGTCAAAATCAAAGTGTCCTTTGGCTGTCTTCTTGGGAGCTTGGGATCTTCTTCCAGGCTCATTCAGGTTGTTGGTGTAATTAAATGCCTTGTGGTTTTGGTATGGGGTTCCATTTCCTTGCTGGTTGTTGGCTGATCCTAACCCTCTCACGACATAGTAGCTACTTCTTCAAAGCCAGCAGGGGAATTTCTCTCTAGCCCACCAAGAGGGAGTTGTAAAAAAGATAATGTAGTCCCAGGAGGGACCCTCCCATCATATTTACCACACAAAGTGACTGATATAGTTTGGGTATTTGTTTCTGCCCAAACCTCACGTTGAAATTTAATCCCCAATGTTGGAAATGGGACCTGGTGTGAAGTGTTTGGGTCATGGGGGCAGATCCACGACCCCATTGTGATCCATGGGATCACAATGAGTGAGTTCTCACGAGATCTTGTTTAAAGTGTGTGGAACCTTCCCCACTCTCTCTTGCTGCTGCTCTCACCATGTGACATGCCTGCTCCTGATTCAGCTTCTATCATGAGCACTTCTTCAGGAGCTGAGCAGATGCCAGCACCATGCTTGTACAGGCTACAGAATGATGAGCTAATAAAACCTCTTTTCTTTATAAATTACCCAGTCTCAGGTATTTCTTTATGGCAATGCAAGAAGGACTCAATGCTGTTACTTAATTAAGGGAGTGATATACCATTATATATCGAGGGAAGGGACTATAGAGAGTATGTGTGCCAGGGATGGGAATCCTGGGGGTCATTTGAGATTCTGCCTACTATAGTGGTGAAGGGGGTTGGGGGTATCTAACTGCTTCAGATATACCTACAAGTAACTTTCATATTTTCTTCATTACTGTACCCTCAACTATCTAAGATACCTTTGTCTCAATTACTCAGCCTTACTGTAGTTCTGTAGTATCAAATGATCTGTTGATAAGCTTTCCCAATGGTTGGCTTAGATGCAGAATTCTTGGGTCTGATAAGACTTAGTGATTTAGTTTGTCTTGGGATAAATTTTCCAGTCTCCTGCCTGAGAGTGTGGTGAGTTTACACCAGATTGTGTCTCTTCTGTGGTTGACTGAGGAAAGAAAGCTGGAGGCCTAATAATCATCAAATAGGCAGACTTTAACTTAATCATTCTGCCTTCAGAACAGCACTTCACCTTAATGATCTTCTGTCTATAACTTCAAGTCTCTCTGGTTTATTATTTTTTTTTCCAGAAAAATGACCCCTTTTCTCCTATGAAGATAGTGCAGGGTGTTGCTTTTCTGCTCCAAGTGGTGTTGGAAGCTGGGCTTTTAACTGTTCTCTTGTTGTCTGTTAATCTAGACTCACCCTTTTGATGTCCCACCTTGTTTTTCCACTTCAGTCTTCCCAGTGCCCAGTTTCTCAGCTACTGGGGGATTCTGTGAACAAAACCTGCTTGTCTATCTTCAGATTTACATGTTTCGGAATGAGCTCTCCTGACAACTCCTTTATTATCCTTGACTAACAACTTTTAATTTTCATCTATTGTGCTTTGAAGTTACATCATTTCCTTGAATATAATGTTTTTGCTTCTGTGTCTACTATGATTATTGCTTGAGGATGAGTCATTTTCAATTAGAAAAGGGGACACATGTGGTTTTATTCTACCACAAATACCAAAGACCAATATTATAATAATAATTACTATATTATTATTATTATTTATTATTTTTTTTGAGACAGAGTCTCACTCTATTGCCAGGCTGGAGTGCAGTGGTGCAATCTCAGCTCACTGCAACCTCTGCCTCAGCAGGTTCAAGTGATTCTGCTGCCTCAGCCTCCCTAGTAGCTGGGACTACCTACAGGCACCTGTCACCATGCCCGGCTAATTTTTGTATTTTTAGTAGAGTCGAGGTTTCACCATGTTGGCCAGGATGGTCTCGATCTCCTGACCTTGTGATCCACCTGCCTCGGTCTGCCAAGGTGCTAGGATTAGAGGCGTGAACCACTGCGCCCGGCCTGATTGTATTTTTTATTTTATTTTTTGACTGATAACAGTAGAATTTACTCAAACGTGCCTTAACATAGGCACTGGGGCTTGTCCATGGTCCTCTTGATAATAAGGCCTGGACATTCTGCCAGTTTTTCTTGAGCAATGACACCAGGAAGTTGACAGCCAGGTGAATGTTATACACAAGTTCATTGTCTGTCATCTTCACGTGACCAACAGCCACAGTCAGACATAACACTTTCATTTGGAACTCTATTGTAAACTTCACCTCGTCCACTTTGGCCACCATGTTTTCCTTGTGTGTGAGTAGGGAAGGGAACTTTCCTGCCTTCTTTAGGCTTGGGCCGAGGATTCGTGGGATCTGCTTGATCAGAGACTCTGAGGCCCAAATTGCATCATACTTCTTGGCCAGCTTCTTGACCAGTTTCTTATTCTTGTTTAGTTTTTTCAGTGCCTCGATATCCATGTGGGGAATATCCACGGCCTTGGCCTCGTCACAGTGCTGTTGCTCCCCCAGGACACACACGGAGAACTTGGGACGGGGAGTGGACTTAAGTGTGACTGTGCCCGAGAAGCGCTTGTCCTTCTGGGGTCATAATTCTTCAAGCTGATCTGCAACTCCACCATATCCAGGAACTTGAGGCGTTTCTGCTGGTTCTGGTGCACAACTTCTCGCACTGCCTTGTACAAGGTGTCGCGAGAGAGACTTTGCTATTCATGGCTTCTCGAGCTGAACTAATCGGAGAAGAGTCTGTTATTATTTTATAATAAAGTTCATATAGCGTGGCATCTACTCTGGAAGTCTGGGCTGTTCTTATGGAAAGAGGCTTAAACCTATTGTCTCTGAAGAAATAAGAGTGCTAACAGGATGGCTCTTCATATGAGTGAAACTGAGAATTTGCATGGATTACTTGTGTTGGTTTGTTAGTCTACCTGCCCTTTGCAATGCATAAAATCACTTTGCCAAATTAATAAAGGCCCTTGGAGTTGCTGGAGTGATGATTAGATGGGTTTCTGCCTGCAGAGAATTCATATCAGCAATAGATCTGCTGGCAGCATTTTTGTTGTTAAACTTTTAGAAAAAAAATCAAGTAATAAACATAAATATCAGTGGTTTGAATAAGAAATATACAGTATGGTATTTAGGGGAAAGAGCATTAGATAAATTTTCTGTGTTTCCAAAGGTAGAAATATTCTCACCATCCTCCCACTTTAATCAAGCCACCAATTGCCATTTTACCTATTTAATTACAGGCTTCCTTTTGAAAGGTTGGCTGCTGAGGAATTAGTTTCCAGGGTCACTGAACCCGTGTGAGCAGCCTCACCTCTGAATGCCACAGAGGGTGCTCATTCTCAATTCAAAGGCTTGTCTACTTAGATCTCTGCTGCAAGCCCTAGGATGTAGTCAACCTGCAAAACATTGCTCAGAAAGAAAGTTACAAGTGCTCGACCAGCCCCTGTGAGGATATTGAATTCAGTTCTTATTTTTAATCATGTTTAAAGATGGGATCTCTTCTTTTCATTTGTTATGATAAAACCCATCTTTCATTCTGAAAGGTAAATCAAAGCAAGAACAAAATAGTGTAATCAGTGCCTCTGACAGTTTATACATGATATGGATGTATTTTAGAATTGTAAATATGAATGTGAATTTTTGTATGAGTGTAAACTGATACTGATACCAAGAAAAATGTATCCCTTCCATTGTCAAAGAGAGTAGTGTTAAAGTAGTTTCTCTCTGTCTATCACTGTTTTTTTTTCTGACATAAGCAGGTTTTAATATGTTTGTTTTAGCCTCTGAAGACTCTGGTAGATATGCATAAACTGATCTGGGTTTCATTCTATTTCACAGATCAATGAACAAAGCTGTCCTCCTGAAAAATTATTGAAAACTCTTCATTACAAATGACAATGAAGGAAACTAGAAGAACCAGATGGAGTTCTAAATCCCAAGTGGGTTTTTTGAGCATCAGAATAGGCTGAGGTAAAATAAATAAATAAATAATAAATAAAGCCAACTCTGACTTGCAAATTTGTTATGAAATAAATATGGAATGCTTCAATGCTGGCTTAACCAGCCCTTCTTCTCTGAAATAATATTGCGAATTTATTTAGTTTCTTTCCTCCTTGAAGATTCTCAAACATTCTATAAGTTATGAGTAGAGATGTTCCCCAGAGAGACAGAAAAAGAACCTAACAGAAAGGGGCAGTAAACATTTCCAGCCCTTCAATGATGTTAGAAACTATTTGAATTCAGGATAGTGACAATATTCCTTCCTCCAACATATGTATTAGGCAGTTTCCCAGGTTTTATAGTTGAATAGTTCATGTTGGAATAGTGAGTCACCATACAAAAAAAGTGTTTATTTAGAATTTCTTGGTAAAAAGGAAGAGAAAACATTTATTTATACTATTAAAAAAAGGAAACAGTTTTCTAAAACGTGACAACTCATTGACACTATCTAATGTGAAAGAGTTTTGAAAACATTTTGGCACATTTCAATATTTCAATTGGATTGGAGAAGACATCCTTCAAATGGTAAACATATTTATTTCAGAGCCTTCCCCAAGAGGAAGGCTCACTTTGTTGTCTTGTTCTTTAGGAATCTAAGGGAGTGATACATCTTTCTGTCTTATAATCTCTATTGATCCAAATTCACAAATATTTAGCCTATGGAATTCAGCACTATGTTTTGCTCAAATTGGATTGCAGTGAGCTTTTCTAGAACAAGTTAGATCTTTATCTCCTTCCTTTCCTGGACTTGAAGGTTTTGTAATCACTCAATTGGGTTCTTCTTGCCTGCTGCCCAGAAAAAGCTAATACACCGACAACGACAGGAATGCTTGCAGCAAAGAAAGAGTTTAAAGATCACAGGGCCAGCCAAGTGGAAGGATAGGAGATAATCTTAAATCTGCCTCCCAAGAATTTGGGGACTAGTGTTTTTCAAGGATAGCTTGGCAGTCAGAGGACTAGGGAATGAGGATTGCTGATAAGGTGGGTCTGGGATGAAATCCTAGGGGGTTGACACTTTCTTATTGTGCTGAGTCAGTTACTGGGTGGGGGTTACAACTACAAGATGTTAGTTGGTCTGTATAGAATGCAAGGTCTGAAAAATATTCAAACACTAGTCTTAAAGTATTTACAGTAGTGATGTTATCCATAGGGGCAATTGAGGAAGTTAATCTTGTAACTATTGGCTGTGATACTCCTGAGTAGTAAGTAGTTTTAAAAAAAGTAAGTTATAAAACAATGACTTCTTAGAGTTTATGCCAACAAAAGAAACAATGGCTGGTTAGAGTTTCACTATGCCTACAGCTTAGCAGAATTCAGGCCCCTACCTACTCCAATTCTAACCTTGCAGCCCTTCTTTTGTTTTACAAAGGTGGTTTCAGCTCCTGAGCAAGGAGAAGGTTAGTGTTTGGAAAGGACCTTTATCATCTTTGTTTTAGGCTTAAACTACAAATGAAATTCCTCCAATAGTTAACTAAGAATGAGCAAAGACGGTTATCTTGCAAGGTTAGAAGTAAGACTGAGTCAGTTATGTTAGATTTCCCCCACTGACACAAGTTTCATAAAAGTGGTTTCAGCATTGCTTTGGGTTCTTAGATCACTCTTAACCTCCTGCTGGCCTGGGACATTCTACGTATACTTTTAAGCAACTCCATCAACTACTGCATTATGTAAACACATGGAATTAATTTAGTTTTGGTATTCTTTATTTCAAGGATTTATTAACATTTACATTTTGGGTACATAATAATGAGAAAGACACTCCCTGACTTCAGTGTGCTTACACACTACCAGGCAAAAAATTAAGACATGATATTAATAAAATACTTTAAAGAAAATACATATGCAAAAGCAAAGCATAAGTCATAAGTAAAGTCATAAAGAAAATACATAAGTCATAAGCAAAGCAGCATAAGGATTTACAGGGAAAATGTTCTTCTGATCAAGGTAATTAGTAATTAACACTTCAGCTAGACATGTAGGCAATATATGTGAGTTGGATCATTCAGTGGTAACTCTAAGTTTAGATACAATAGGCAAGATGTTCCTGGAACTAGGTAGCTGTGAAGAGCTATTCCCATATCTAAATTTCCTTCCATAAATTCATGAGAGAGTACCACAAAGAGATTGCTACTCAGAGCATCCCATGTTTTTTTTTTTTTTACATGTTAGGCTTTAATAATCTTAAATAAGCCAATGATTAAGTACAAAGAAATAAGCAACAGAGAAATCCTGTAAGATGGAGCGAGGCTAATGCAAAGCATCATTCTGATTGAGCAAGGTGATGCTGGATACTCCTTATTCTACTCACCCAAGGTTCAATTCCAAGAAAACTCGGTGGGGCAGGCCAGGCAAAGTTGGTGCAGCCTCTGCTTATTCATTCCTGCTGATTCACGACCCCAAACAATGCCCATGTCTTTTCTGAGTAGTCCCAGGGTTTGCTGCAACCCTAGTATAAATATTCCAAGACAGCTCTGATTCTCTAATAAATGTAAGTAAATAGATTCTGGTCTATAAGATGTGATTTATGAAACATACAAATCTTTCCTTGCAAAACTATTACTTTCTCATCATTTTCTCCCTATGTCCGAAATTACATACCTTCAGGAATAATATTTTAATTTAAAGATAAATTCATTATAGGTTGACACACATATATTTCAAATAGGTTCCCTATTAAATCTAATCAGTCATTTATACCTCAGTGTAAATTAATTTAATTAGATATTTTACTCAGAGAAAAATTTAATGCAAAGTAAAAGAAAGGAAGAAATAACATTTGTTAGGACTAGGTAATTAAATACATTTTTTTCAAGTAGCCCATAAACCTAGTGGATTCTGCATCATTATTAAAATGGACTCTAGAGTTCAAACTAGATCAAGTTAACCCTGCAAGTAGTAGAAGCAGTATGTATCCAGGTCTGTGTCAATATAAGTTAAATACACTTGAAGATGAGAAAGTAGGAAGAAGAGGAAGAGGGAGAGGGAGACAGGAGGAGTCAGAGGATTCAGAGATCAGTGTTACCAAAAGTTTTGCTTACATTCTATATTCATGCAACATACCCTGTTAGAAGAGCACCCTTGAATAAAATACATAAGTAAAATTTATTTCTGTGCAGTAGTACCTAAGGGAAATGACTATAAGCTGTATTTTGATTGCACATGATGCAATATGAACATCTGTATCACATGCAGATAGATAAACTTGAGTGATAAAGGCTAAACAAAAAATATAAAATAGCAAGCAACAACAATATTTTTTCTCCTTGCAATCTCACTCTCTTATTTGTAAATAAAACAAAAAGAATTTTCATAGGTTTTTACTTCGGGGACTATAAAGATGCCAGAGACTTGTTGATTCTGTCATTTAGAGTAGCCATAGGTATGTAGTAGCTTGAGTTTACCATTCAGATGAGTGGTAGATATTGTGCAACCGCTCAGAATAAAACTGTTTAGAAACAGTTCCTAAAAGTAAATTTGGGGGAGCATATTTCCAAATGTATTATTGTGCTGGCTTTTGGTCATAGAGTTGAAAGATCTCCAAAATAGAGCAGCATTTCATTGTCCTCTATACATATGTGCTAGTTGAGACCTTGGTAATAATGCTATATTAAGAGCATAAAAACCATTTTTTATGGTTTTTCCCATAAAAAATGTCATAAAAACCCTGGCATTTTCCCGGGTGTTGTATGTATACTTCTGGTGTTATAGGAGATGATTGTGTTGTGCTGGTGGTGGTGGTGGTGTGTATGTGTGTGCATATGTATGTGTATATGTAAATATATATATATGCACACACATATCTGAAGAGTTCATTATTGTAATAAATAATAAATAGGCCTTTGTTTAAAAGGAATATTCTATAAGGTAAGGCTAAGTTCATTTAAGTATTGAAAGTTTGTGAGTTGATTAAAAATATTACATTAGTAGTGCAGGTGATATCCAGATGTGACAAAAATTGTGAGAGTAAAACATGAATTAAATTTGAAGAAAAATAGCATCATACTAGACAACAAGCTATTGGAGGCCAGGGAACTTAGAATCCTTGTTTGCAGTCCTTTGTATAAAGCCTCGCACATAGTTGATGTTCAATAAATTTTGAATGAATTAATACTAAATGAATTTTTAAAAGTTAACTTTGCCTCTACTGTGAGTTTGTGGAAATTGTTTATTCCTTCTGAACTGTCAAACATCAATCTATTGAAAGAAAATGATAATTAGAGTCCCCCAATTTCACAAGGCTATTGTAAAATGCAAATACAATAACATAAATAAAAGTACTTTGTAAACTGCTTAATATCATACAAAATAAAGATAATTTTATATTGTTTCTAATTCACATATCATAGGTTGACAACCTAGGTAAATTACTTACTATGCCATTTCTCTTAGTGTTAGAGACCACAGATGTGTCATGAAAAAATTCAATACTACAGGGGCATGTTAGACATTTTTATCTAAGTGCTACAAGAAATGTATCCTAGTCCCTGGTATTTTATCCAACCACACAAAGTTTTTTAGCTTTAGAAGTAAAATGAACTTAAATAACTTAGCTACATGCATCATACACACATGAAATACACAATTGGCTATGAGCATTAGAGACTTGCAGTGTTCATAATTGTCATTATGGAAAGTTGCTCATGTACAGCTAGATTGTCTCCATCACGTAACCTTGGTGTGGTAGATTAAAGACAACCACAAATTCTTTGTTACCCTTCTCATTGAGAAGTGGACTCTAATTCCCCTTCTCTTCAACCAGGACTGGCCTTAGTGAATACTTTGACCAACAGAATATGGAGCTAGCTTCTGGGTCCATGCCTTAAGAGACCATCAGCTTCCACTTCTTATGTCTAAAAGTGCTTTCTTGGGAAGTCCTGAGCCATCCACCATGTGACACTATGATGTCCCTAAGACTGCTGTCTGTAGAGGCCATTTATTAACTCTCTGAAAGACAGTTCTGGCTGAGCCCAGCCTGATGGCTATCCTTAACAAAAACCCAGTCATGCGTATCAAGTTGTCTTGGACCTTCCAGATCAGGCTCGGTATTCTGCCAGCTGAATAGTCAGGTACCTCTGTCAACATCATGTAGAACTGAAAAGTTCTCCAGCCCTTCTATTTCATTTTATTTATTTTATTTATTGAAATGGAGTCTCGCTCTGTTGCCCAGACCGGAGTGCAGTGGCATCATCTTGGCTCACTGCAACCTCTGCCTCCTGGGTTCAAGTGATTCTCCTGCCTCAGGATAGTGATTCTCTCCCAAGTAGCTCGGACTACAGGCATGTGCCACCACGCCTGGCTAACTTTTGTATTTTTAGTGAAGACGGGGTTTCTCCATGTTGGCCAGACTGGTCTCAAACTCCTGACCTCAAGTGATCCACCCACCTCAGCTTCCCAAAGTGCTGGGATTGCAAACATAAGCCACTGTGCCGGGCATCCCTTCTTGATTCCTGACCCATAAAATTGTGAAATAAAATTAAGAAGTTGTTCCATTAAGTATCAAGGGTAATTTATTATACAATAATAGAAAACAAGAACACTCAGCTCACAGTCCATAAGATTTTCTTCCTCCGTAATAATTCCATATAATGTGTGTGCTATGTATATTTGCAAAAGATCTCTTATTTGCCACTTTTCTATTTCTTATATCCTAAATTCATGCAAATAAGTCAATGGATTGTGGAAATACAGAAGTAGCAAAGTAGTAATTTTAATGAAAACATTATAGCTTCAAAAATAACATTAGAATGAATATTGAAGGAGATTCCAATACAAACACAAGGTTTTTATGTACTAAGGGTTTTATGTACACAGGGTTTTTATGTACATACTTTTTTATGTACTGAGATAAATGAGGCTCTGAGTTTGATATGTAATTGGAAAAAAGAGGTAAAATTGAAAGTATGAAAACAAATATTTTAAAATTCAGACTGGTGTGTTCACTGTTAAGAAATTTTGTCAAATGGTAGCATAGAATTTATTGAGTCTTTGTGTTATTTTCAAACAAATCAAAGTAACAACTCTAATCCAAATTAGTTTTTCTTTAACAAGTGAAAAACAATGCTTTCAAGTAAAAATTATGGCCCTGAAGCATCATTCAAAATTGTTCTCTTTGTAACTAAAATGAGATTTAACTCACATTGAAACAGAGAAGCTTGTAATATCCCCTGAAAAGTTATTAGCAAAATCATGCTCTGAACCTTATCCCTAAAATTCCATTTCAAGCGACAATAATGGATATTACATAATAGCAATGTCATAGAGTATAGAAATCCAATTATTGGTTTGTGAATTTCTGCCAGTTGAACAGACAGTTGACCTTATATTTAGATAAGTTAAAGTACAAAACATGAATCAGTATGATGCCTTAAGTGATAATATATAAAAGAGATGCTCAACAACTATGCCCTTTTTATCATTGATAGTATAAGCTATATAGGGGAAAATAGTTTTGGTTTACTGTATCATTATTTTGTAAACCATGATATAGGCTCCTACCATTTCATTATACTGAGCAGAGACTGTATAGGTATGTACCTGCTCTGTGTGGTATGTGCTGTTAGGGAATAAACACTGCTTTACTCACAAAGAAACGTGGTGGTCAGTGAAACACTTCCTGATGTCTATTCAGCATGAACATGAACACTAAGCATTGGGATTAAGATTGAGTTTTAGCTATTAAGAGTTAGTACTTTTATCATGTTTTTTGAAGAAACATTCCACAGTTTTGCTATACTGACCATCTAGGGAATGTTGGTTACATGTAAACTGAACAATTAAGAGATTTCAAATATTTATTATTAATTTTGATAGCTCAATAGTTTTATTTCAGGTGGCTTAGTCAAGTGATGATATATTCAGATTTTAAATTATGAATCACTCACTTTACAGGCAAAAGAAAGCAAGTTTTTAACTTTAAGGCAATATAGGGATTTAATAAGACTGAATTAATTATTGTGGAAATAATTAAGTTTTTTATGTTTTTATTTAGTTACTAAGGAAAAAAAATATGCCCATGATATAGTAGAAATCTCTCTCTACAGTTTCTTCCCAAATCAAAATATTCAAAATTCTCCTTTTGAAAGCAAATGCTTATGGTTTTTTCATCTGACAGGATCCTGAGATTAGACTTCATGAAAAAAATTACTTCAAATTTCAAGGTCTATTTCAAAGCAAATATTCAAAATTAACTGTCAGTGACTCAAAAAGCTTGTATCCATTCCAATATCCTTTAATTATGTTGTGGGTTTCTTTTTTTATTTAGTATACATGGAATAAACACAGAAAACTTAATTGGTATCTGACCAAAATATCACCTATTCATTATTGAGTCAAATATTTTATAGGTTTTTTGGTGAAAGTTGGTGAACAATGTCACCCTTTTAGTGAAGCAAAATAAAAATTTTACTAATTTAAAACTCTGTGTTCTTTTTATGGAAAGTATGTCCCATTCCTTCAGGAAAAGGCAAAATATAGGAAGAAAGAGGAAGTCAGTAGTTAGGGTGAGGAGCTGCATGGGTGTCTGATGCAGAGGAGCAGTATGAAGACTTCTTAAAGTGTTTGCAATGCTGGGCATTCTATCAGTGGTGGTGGTTACAAGTGTGTAAGAACTCATAGCACTCTATGCCAAAAAGAGTAAACTTTTCTATGTGGTTTTTTTCTTTTTTTTTTTTCCTGAGATGGAATCTCGCTGTGTTACCTAGGCTGGAGTGCGGTGGTGCCATCTCAGCTCACTGCAACCTCCGCCTCCCAGGTTCAAGAGATTCTCATGCCTCAACCTCCAGAGTAGCCAGGATTACAGGTGCCCATCACCACACCTGGCTAATTTTTGTATTTTTAGTAGAGACGGGGTTTCACCATGTTGGACAGGCTGGTCTTGAACTCCTGACTTCAAGTAATTCACCTGCCTTGGCCGCCTTGGTGGGATTACAGACATGAGCCACTGTGCTCAGCTATTTGTAATTTTTTTTAAATAAAATGAATCTATTTTAAAGTGATACAAAATGAAGTGTTCATATTTGCATTAAACTCTCATTGATTTGTCTGAAATATTGAAATACAATTTTTCTTTTCTCTCTGTCTTTTTTTTTTTTTTTTTACAATAGATTTACAGAATGTATGAGTCTTTATCTCCTTATTCAGGCTATCATGAAATCCTAGAGTTTAGGTGGAAGGGAATGAGGAAAGATACTAGAAGCAATGAAAACAGAAGTAGAGCCATGAAACCCGTGGAAGAGTTGGAAGGCATGCCTGCTCTGCTGAACTAAATATAGTGAAGTTCTTCTCAGCACTGATGCCCAGGTGCAAGTAAGCACATCTGGATTTGATGGCAACGTGCTCACAGAAAGACACCAAGAAACAGTGGACAAAATATTCTGTCTCTACATGAAAGTTGCCTAGTATTTATTCCTGGAATTGCATTTTCTTTAGTATTCACTACTTAAATGTATTACCTTCCTTAGATAAAAACCAGGAGACTAATGATTAAAGTCCCTTTTGTCTTTCCTTCCTTCCTCAATATTCTTCTCATAAAAGAATATTTACTTAAAAAGTGCTTCAGGTACTAAAGCAATTGGTCAGACCTTCGAATTACTTCCCTCACAATTGAATTTAAAGCATCTGTTGCAAGCAACGTAACAATCACCATAGTAAGAAAGGAGCTGTGGAGAGACAGGAGATTAAGAATCATAAGGTCTCCATGCTAAACCCAGTTCTGTCATTTATGGGATGACCTTTGGTGACAATGATTATGATGATGATCATGACACTGATTTCTTAATCCCAAATCCAAGAACACTGAGATTGGGTTTGAAGATACTGGACCTGAAAATAATAGACTCTGCTCAGTTCAATGCACAGGATTATTAAACACCAAGAAAGTCATGGGTTCTGGAAATGGATACTGGTGATGACTACATAACACTGCGAATGTATTTAGTGCCCCTGAATCGGACACTTATCCACGGTTAAAATGGTAAGTTTTATGTATATTTTGCCACAGTAGAAAAAAGACATGAAAATGGCATAGGCAAAGAATATACCTAATACAAGCCTGTTTCTCAAGTGACCCCTTTTTAATCTTTATGATTAAAAAGATCCTGGGTGGAACCCTGGAATCCGGGTGGAACCATGATAACAGTCAGCAACTTCAGGAATCTGCCACACATGAGAATCCCTCCAGGAAAGCATCTTGAGTTTTATCTTCCCCTGTACAGAAGAGCCACCTGAATGCCCAAACACAATTTCTAGCAAGTAAGACAATAAGTTTGCCATGAGGTCAGCCACATTCCCCAGGCCTAATGTCCTGATAACAGGGCTGGAAAATTCCTGCTGCACCAAAGTTGTTCAATCTCCTTTTCCTCATCTTTGCTGCTCACTGAGAAACCTATTTCGCTTGTGTCTATGTGGCAAAACCTGGGAATTTTCACTGATGTTCATGTCAGCTTGTCCACAGTCAGGCATGATACACACACACACAAATAAAACCATTACAGTGGTATGAGCTCCTTCTCCTGTCTAAAATTTTCTGTGTGAAGGGAGCTTCATTATTATAACACTCCTGGTTCTTCATGCACTTTTTTTCAAGAGTAGTAGCTTAGTCAGATTATTGTGTTTGGAAAAATAGATGAGGCATAAGTAGCCCAGCTTCTTGCTAATTCATTATTCTTGGAAGCAGCTTTGCTCACATAGATTATGCATTATCTTTTGCTCCTTCATATTGTCTATTTTATAGGGACCTGCCTCTAGGTGGGGAGATGTCTGAGAGCCTGAGACTGGATAATTCTGTCTAGTTTCAGGGAGCACCGTTGGCTCTGTGTGTGTGTGTGTGAGAGTGTGTGTGTGTGTGTGTGTGTATACAACATTCTTCAAAATCGGCTTTTCCAGTAAATAAAGCCAGGATTTTATCCTTCCCCCAGCCCCGCTATTCTCACTCCATTTGTTTTATTTCCAAGTTAGTTCAGAACTTAGACAGACAAGAGAGATGCTATTTACTGAGCCTATCAAAACACCCTAACATCTGCTGCATGAATTAATGAGTTTGAAAAAGAGACAATGAATAAAATGGGGAAGACCAGAACATAGGAGAAGTAATTGAGGCTTCTTACGTGCCTTGAGCAGGAAGGAGAACTTTGGAGATGCTTCACTAAAACAAATTGGGTATTCAGTTCATAACGTGCAGGCCTTGCTCTTCTTGAACAAAGGCCTCAGCAACGGCTCAGGCCTCGGAAGGCTGATTGTCTTAGCAAAGGCTCGGGCCATACAAAACGGTGAGCAAGTTTCAGCAAGGGGGTTGGGCTTCAGCAAAGATTTCAGAGTCCAGACCTCAGCCAAAACGCTGGCTTCAGGCCTTAAGAGCATTATCCAAACACCAGCTGGCCCTGACTGTATCAGCAAAGGCTGGGTCATTTGCATGTGCAGGCCACCTGGGGGCTATAGCAAGGTTGTGTGGGAAGTGGGGTCTCTGCTCATCTCTCTGCTCACAGAGGCCTTATTAGCAGGCTCAGGTTTTCAATTAGACAGAAAAAAGAGTTTTACTGGCCTTTTTAACTTTGGAGAAAAAGCAATGTTTGATGCTTTTAAACTGCAAAGCAGCTGACGTCTACAGAACACTGGTGAGGTTCTTGCTTTAAATTGTAACTGCCAACTGGAGTGTTTATAAGTGAAATAACAAAGTGTTTTGTTTTGTTTTCAAATAAACAGCAACAGTATCAGCATAAGGGCAGGAATGGATCCAACTAGATTTTTATAAAGTTTATACTTGTAGATGCAAGGAAATTGATGAATGGAAGTTAACTATATGTTTCTCTCTGCTTTTGTGAATTTTAATGCCAGCTCTAGGCACATGGTCCTAGACACTATGTCCCAAGTTGCTTTCTGCATTTTAGAGCTGGTGAAAATATTGTGGGCAGTTCACGTGGATTAAAATGGCTTGTTCACGTGGTCTCGAGAATGATCCCTATAAGTTAAGTACATAGAATTGAAACTAACAGCATGGCTATTCACTAGCAATATTTAAATCTGTTACCAAACAGTGTCCACCCTCAATACGTCACTGGATTGACAAAGCTCTGGTGGTCAAAGGAGGAATTAAAATTGGAATATGCTGGATGAATAAAGGAAGACACTTAAAATATAACATCTCTGATGGACTTTGTTGGTCAATAAAATTTGACATAATTTGGGAATATCAAATAAAATAGAGATCAAATTTTCAGGTTTGGGTCTGGTGTTAATTAAATAATTGATTTTTGTGAACTACTTAGGAGCTTAAGGGAAAAATCTACCCTGCATATCAACAGCCCCAGGAGAACACTTAAAAGATTTGTACTTACTTTACGTTGGAGGGTAGTTTTATGAAACTGGGAGCACTTGTCTCCTAATAAAACACTGATCTTCTCAAAAAAGACAAAGAAAGGCAGTACATAATGGTTCTGTACAGCAAAAGAAACTATCAACAGAGTAAACAGACAGCCTACAAAACAGGAGAAAAATTATTTGCAAACTATGCATCTGACAAAGGTCTAATATCCAGAGTCTTTAAGGAACTTAAGCAAATTAACAAACAAAAATAAACATCTCCATTTAAAAGTGGGCAAAGAGCATGAACAGACACTTGTCAAAAGAAGATATACACATGACCAAGAAGCAAATAAAAATAAGCTCAACATCACTAAGCATTCGAAAAATACAAATTGAAGCCACAGGGAGACACCATCTCACACAAGTTAGATTGGCTATTAATAACATGTAAAAAAATAACATGCTGGTGAGGCTGAGGGAAAAAGGGAATATTTATACACTGCTGGTGGGAGTGTAAATTAGTCCAGTCTGTGGAAAGCAGTTTGATGGATTTCTCAACTTAAAAGAGAACTACCATTTGACCCAGCAATTCCAGTATTGGGTATATACCTTTAAGTCGTTCTACCATAAAGGCACATGCACGCATATGTTCATCACTGTTCACAATAGCAAAGACATAGAATCAACCTAAATGCCCATCAACAGTAAATTGGATACAGAAAATGTGGTACATATACACCATAGAATACCATGCAGACATAAAGAAAACCAAGATAATGTCCACTGCAGCAACATGGATGAAGCTGGAGGCCATTATCCTAAGTGAACAAACGCAGGAACAGAAAACTAAATATTGCATATTCTCACTTGTGAGTGGGAGCTAAACACTAGGCACACATGGACATAAAGAAGGGATCAGCAAACATCAGGGCATAGTTGAGGGTGGAGGATGGGAGGAGGGTGAGGATCAAAAAACTCCTTATCAGGTACTACACTTATTACCTCGATGACAAAATAATCTGCATATTAAACCTTCATGACTTGCAACTTACTTACAAGAAACCTGCACATCTGCCCTAAATTTAAGATAAATGTTAACAAAACAGCAACAAAACACTGATCTTGGTAGAGAGGAACAGCCACGACTTGAGTGAGCCATGAGGTTAATGGTTAAGATTAATGTGTTAAAAGAACAAATAGTTGAATTGTTTGGGGAAGAATCTTACTTTTTTTTATTTTTTATTTTTCTCCAAGATGGAGTCTCACTCTGTTGCCCAGGCTGGAGCGCGGTGGAGCCATCTAGGCTTACGGTAACCTCTGCCTCCTGGGTTCAAGTGATTCTTCTGCCTCAGCCTCCCAAGTAGGTGGGATTACATGTGCCAGCCACCACGCTCAGCTGATTTTTGTATTTTTAGTAGAGATGGGGTTTCACCATGTTGGTCAGGCTGGTCTCGATCTCCTGATCTCAGGCAATCCACCCGCCTTGGCCTCCTAAAGTGCAGGGATTACAGGTGTGAGCCACCGTGCCCAGCCAAGAATCTTCCTTCCCAGGACTGGAGTGTCCTTTCATGTGGAAGGTTCTCCATTAGCATAGCTCTCCGCACCTCTCTTCCTTCACTCATTCTTTTCAACAGAGGAGAGACATCATCCCTTTAATTAGTTGGAAAAAGAACCTGGACACAAGAGGCTATGAAAACATTAGGCTGTTTTCTTCTGTCAGACACATGATAGGGTTACATTTCTCCACCCAAATGAAGTCAGACCAGTTATTCCTTCCTCTTACCATAAGGATCAGCAGCCTGAACTATTAAGCAGGATGGTATTGATGTTGAAGAGAGTTCCCAACCAACCCTTGATAGACACGTAGTATGAGTCTCTGTGAGTGGAAAGACTTGCTACCTATATTGTTACATAGCCTATGTTCACCAGTGCAGAAATTATCTCCTAGAAATGGAGTGATGTCTTAACAAAAAATCTAAACTATGTGGTATTGCCTTAAGGACTGGGGAACAGAGAATCAGGGAAATATTAAAGCCTGGAAATATTGTGAACCATGTTTTTCATTGACATGATATTTGATAGAAGGCATCACCTGTAATAACTAGACAGGCAGATAATATATCCAATGAACTTATTGGTCTTAGTGAAGAGTTTAGAAAAAAAGAACATATTACCATAAATTGGTGCTGTTTGCTCCATTTGAAAAGGTTCTATAATCACAGAAAAGGCTAATGAATTTGCAAAAAGAGAATGAAAATTGGGAAGAAACTTGAAGGTTTATAAGGCTTATTACAAAGGCAAAATATAAAACTGAGACGTTCTTTGAGTGACGAAAACTTAAAAGTTGATATAACTCAGCATTGCTGGTGAGGATAAAATCAGGGATTTTACTTATCACAACAGTTATTAAAACCTGAAAAAAATGGGTTAATATCATGCCTAGCAATTCCCCTGAGTTTGACAATCTGACTCAGGGAATTAAAGCTAAAAGTATAGTTCTCACCACAAAGTTTCACAAGCTCAAAGTATTTAGTAAGTCCAGAGAATGAGGCATGCCTCTAAAAGAAAGGTGGTCCTGGTTATTGGTATCTGGATCCTACTAGAATCAAATAGAAGTCATTCTTCTGAGTTGTACTGTCAGGGAAGATATGAAACAATACTAAAAACATTCTTTGAGACCTAAAAAAATTACTCTTGAAGTGCTAACCTTCCTGAGCAGGAAGCAAGCTAAAAAACTGCTCTACCTCCCAAGAGGATATGTCCTCTAATATCCTCATCAGATGTGGTCAAGAAAGATAATAAACAAAGAGGACTTTTCCGAAAGTCAGAACCAGTTGCCATAGAAATTATTTGACTATGGAGCCTTTTCCAGGAATGAGAAGTGAGGACTAATCAAGGAATGGTTACCTTTGCCAGAGATAGGGCCCATCCAACATCTGCTCAGTGGGATTTAGAATTGCTATGAACTGGTAACTACATGATATCTCCTCTCCTCCAACCCACCCCTTTTCAAATGAAAATGCTGAGGTTGTCCTATTTGCCTTCCACCATTTTATACTCTATATGTGATTGTAGTGGTTGTGGCAGGATGAGGATTTAAAAACAAAATCACTTGTTTTTGTATTTCGTAGGTGTTCAGAACAAGAAGAATTTTATCTGGTCCTGATATCAACATTTTCCCCATTACCTCTTGATGCGTTGACTACAAGTTCACCCAAAGATCCTAGACCTTGACTTGATGCTTTGACTTGATGGAACTTGGGGTAGCCTTCCTTGAAAAAGTGGTGAGTCTACTTTGTGTGAGGAGGAGAGTGAAGCAAATATTTAGTGGCAAGAAGGGAGAACTATTGGGGATGTTCACAAATATGCTGCTTGTCCTTCATTCTCTGCACAGAATAGAATCAAACCTCCCCGCCTACTTCAGTTTGTTTGAACATAAGGCTTGGTTTTGTCAATACAATGTGAGAAGAACTGGTGTGTGTCACTTCTGGCTGTGTGTGTTTCACCAAGCTTCCTTTACCATTGCCACAGCTACCTGCAGGGTTCCAGATATTGGGTACTCCATCAGCTTAAGTCCTAAAGTGAGATGCATATGGACCACATCCCTAAAACTGACGAACTGTAGAAATGTTGTGTGAGCCAGGAATAAACCAATCCTGCCTGATACTATAGCCCTGGTTTACTGCTGCTCTTGGATATCATAAGTCTTACAGGTCCAATGATGCCTGGAAGATGTAATCAGAAAGCCCCATTGTCTAAAGATGTAAGTTAAATTTTCCAGCCTGGCCTCTATAAATAACAAGATCTTATCAGTGAATTATTTGTCTTATTCTTTATTGTATGGAAATTCAAGTACAGAATAGAAGGACTGATCTGGAATACAACAAATGCAAAATTTTTCAGCAACAATTGTTGGGCACTATTCTTACAAATCTTCACAACTACTTTAATAGGGAGGTTTTGGTTATTATTCTCATATCCTTACAGATATTGTCACTATTAACAGTTTTTAAAGAAGAAGAAACTAAGATACAGAGAAGTTAATTGTTGAACAAATTAGCTTCATTTCTTTTAGTTTATGATTTATTAAAAAATAAGATGCCCAGAAAAGTGAATGAAACATTATTCTTTTTTATTTGTACAATCAAGTGGGACTTTTTGGTTGTGTCTGCATTATGCTTTGAGGAAAAAAGGAATTAGGCTTTTTAAGAATAAGAAATCATTGGCTCCTAAATAAATAATTTACTAAAATAGAATTCCAGGCAAGTAAAGGAATCTGAAAATTTATTTTAAAATGTACTCATTAATAGCCTGTCAGACCAGAAAATTGTAAAACTCTGTAGCACTTCATATTGTCTATTATGGGTAATAGTACACTGTGAAAATTTGATTTCACATTGATTGAATCATTAGACAAGTTAACTTTAAACATTCTTTGAAAAGTCGTATCAATAGGAACAGATGGATAAGTAGATATACTGGTTGCATAATAAAATATTTTTAGAAGTCTGTAGGAATCTTTGGGGGTAAGAGGTGCTGAAATTTTAAACATCATGGATACCTACATGGACTTCTCTAGGGGTCAACACAATTCTGGTATAATTCTGCCTGCCCTTGCACTGTCAAAAGTGTCACAATATAAACAATTGATTAGTGGTTACCCTAACTACATGCTATCTTTTGATCTGCGTGCATGAATCTCATACCTGCTGTGAACTGAACATTTGTGCCCTACTCTCATTTATGTGTTGAAATCCTAACTCCCAATGTGATGATATTTGGACATGAGGCCTTTGGAAAATAATTATGGTTAAATTAGATCATGAGGTTGGAGCCACCATGATGAGATTAGTGCCATTCTATGAAGATGAAGGGAGCAGAGTGCTCTCTTTCCACCATGTGAGGATATAATAAGAACACCACCTTTTTCAAACCAGAAAGAATTATCCCGCCAGACACTGGATCTGCTGGCCTTTTAGCATTAGATTTCCCAGCCTTCCAGAATTGTGAGAATAAATTTCTGTTATTTAAGCCACCCAGTCTATGGTGTTCTTTTATAGCAGAATGAACTGATAAAGACAGGCGATATCTTCTTTGTATTAAAAATAATGTACTGTGGAAATATAAGAGAATAATTATCAGCTAAGAGAGAGGGAATTGCAGCTCATGGTCAATTTTCTATCAAGATAAAATAATTTAAATGCACAATATAGGTGTGTTTCTTTGATATGGTTTGACTCTGTGTACCCCACTCAAATTTCATGTTGAATTGTAATCCCAAGTTTTGTGGGAGGGACCTTGTTGGAAGTAATTGGATCATGGGGGTAAATTTTCCCTTTGCCATTCTCGTGATAGTGAATGGGTTTCCATGAGATCTGTGTGTACCACTTTAAAAGTGTGTACCACTTCCCCCTTCACTCTCTCTCCTGCTGGCATATAAAGATGTGCTTGCTTCCTCTTTGCCCTTTGGCCATGATTATAAGTTTCCTGAGGCCTCCCAGCCATGCTTCCTGTACAGCCTGTGGAACTGTGAGCCAATTAAACCTGTTTTCTTTGTAAATTATCCAGTCTCAGGTAGTTCTTTATAGCAGTAGAGAAAGGACTAATACATTCTTGTAGCAAAAAGATAGAAAGTGTTAGAACAGGCCCTTGTGTAGTTTTCAAGGCTGATATAATAATGCATTTGGTCAACTAAGTGAATGTTGGTAGAGGATTAGTGTGTTGTTGGGTGGGGTAAGAAGTTCTTGATCTCTGTTAACCTCTATATTTTTGGTGAGAAAAAAGCAGACTCATTTACCTTATCTCCAAAAGCAATCTTCAATCTAGTTTGGATACTTAGTTGATTATGACTTTTATGAGCACTTAAGCTCTCAAAGCAACCATATATTATCACATTTTCATATAGAAAAGCTATACCCATAAGTCTGTTCTCCAAATATGTCCCCTTTTAACCTTATTTGTAACCTTATTTCCCAGTATAAATTTACCTTGAATTGGTCTGAAGCCAGAATTTCTGAAAGAGTCAGACAACTAATAAAGTTAGAGCTTCAGCTGCACTTACTTCTCAGGATATAAACCCATTAAGTTATGCTAGATGGAGGGAAAGTCTTCAACGTAAAAGAGTTATGCAAAGAGATGCAATTAAGTAGGTGGATGGAAGCTCGCTATATTGTAAGAGTTCCCAATGTTGGAAATTTCCATTGTTTATACAATTTTGTCCTAATTTCTACATAATATATCTTTGAATATCTTTTTCATTGTTAATCAGAATAATGTGCTTTGATCTTGACCCCTTTTCAATCAACATCTGCTTAATGAATCAGACATGAAGATAGACCCAATAGTTTTTGTAATAGACTATTTTATATTTGATACATTCTCATTAGCATTCATGTAAATCTTTTAAAGATCAAGAGGTCTAATACATATTTCAAGTGGTATATATCAGTAATTTAATCTTTCAAGAATGAAGATATAAATATTAAGGGATCCCAGTATTTAAAAGCATATTCAAGTAAAAAAGCCCTGATAATTCAGAAGCAACTCAGCTAGGTATATTTACTATTCTATTTCAGGTTGTTTCCAATATTTAAGGCCCTTTAGATTAGTGATCTGAGGTTAGGTAAGGAAATATGTCTCTAGTTAAGCCATTGCTGATCTTTCATATTTATATGGTGACTTAATATTTCCAAATAACTTTTATATACATTAAACCATTTAATCCTTGATATAGTCCTCTGAGTCAGGATTATTATCTTCACTTTTCATATGTTCCAGCTGAAAATCATAGTCCAAAATTACATAGCCATAAAATGACAGATCTGAGACTCAAAATAAAAGATTTTGCTTCCAAGTTCTGTGCTCTTTTCAGAAAAGCATTGTTCTGGGTTAGTTGCAATATGTGTTTATAAAATTCAATATTTATGTCTGTTTAATTTTAAGTAGAGGCCTGATGCTGCTTCTGTACTCATGGAAGAGGCTGGAATATTAACTGCATATTAACCATGCATTAACTTAAAAGTAATCCACGCATATAGTTTGTATAGGTTGCTAGAATACATTGAAATTCATGTACTTCCTTGAAGAAATTCATGCTAAGATTAGAAAAAGTAATTATTGATCTTATGTAGCCATTCAGGTGAATGCCTCTGTTTTTCATGACTGTAGGTCATAAAATGGGCTCAATTATATTCAAGCCCCATGGTACAAACAACCAGTGAAGTCCTCAACTCTTCAGGCTATCTTGTTCATGGCTGGCACTCTAAACTCTTTGCCTTGACCTATCAAAAATAAGACTTTTGGAAGTGTTTCTCTTCGTGATTTGACTCTTTCCTGTACTGTCCTCATTACGATTGGTGTTGTTCTATAGTATTGCACTCTGGCTTTCTCAACTCTCACTCATTTTAAAGTATTCCATGACATTGCTTCTATATGCTCTGGGTAAAAATTCTTGCTGTCTGTTCCAGCATTTCTCTGAGTTTTACTCCAGGTCCAAGAAATGAGACAGAAAAATGGGAAATACCAAACTTGGGAGCTTCTACTTACACAAATAAAGAAATATTGGTCACAGCGACCTATTTTAATGATCACTTAAAAGTGAGAGCAGATTTCAGAAGCCTAATTCACCTCATATTAAATACAATATTCATCTCTGGCCATCTGAAAGAGCAGTAGCTATCCAGCTGCTGCATTCCATTTTAGAAATGGCTGTCATTGCAGCAGTGGATAGATTAACACTTTCTTTATATATATCACTTTAAGATTGAAATTAAAAATGCTCTGTGTAAATGTAAGTTCTTAACAACCATTTGCAGGATTAAGGACTTCTCCAATATAGGTTGATGACAGACACATTAATAGTTCTGAAGAAGCCATTACAGTTTACGGTGTCAGTGATCTGATGAGAGAATATAATAGGAACATCATCTCTGTGACCCAGCAAAATCTCATTTATACCTTTGATGAGATGAAAAAAAAGACATTAAACTTATGGGATATCTTAAGGTACAAAGAATGGTAAGAGAATGTTAGGTGACCTTGTGAATCAATTCTGTCACTGTTTCCAGGAAGAGGAATGAAAAATAAAATGGCAACATATTAACTCATTTATGAAGTCTTTTGAAAATATCTGGCAAGCTTCATGGACAATTAAAACAAAATAATTATAAATCATAATATGGTAGAAACCAACCACAGCATTAATAACCACACAGAATTTCTTCAAGTCCCTGAGCTAACTATCCAGTCATAATTTCTTTTTATTGTGAATTACACTATAAGAAACAGTCCCTTACTCCACCAATTCCTAGTCTCATAAGATTAGACATACAGCCATTTTGTATAATATAAGTTTGAAGTTTATTTTGTATATGTTTTACATATGTTTATTAAACATCCTTTATATACTTATATTTGCGTACATCTATCAATATATACTTATTTTGCATACATCTATCAACCTAGCAAACAGAATCCATGAAGGCAGGGTGACAGAGAACCAGTCATGGTACCCCTGACTCAATTGTGTTTATTTGCTCTCCTTACCTTCCTCCAGCTTTTTTTTTGCTTCTATAAATGTTTTGTTGATTTCACTTTTGAGAATCATTTTTAAATTTCTCTCGATCTGTTTGAATTGTATCTCAGTAAATACCAGAGGAGTGTCAGAATCAATATACATAAGCAGCAGCACTCATAGGAAAATTAGATCTCAGTGTAAGTGAGAAACAATTTGGAAGAAAATACAAGAAAATAAATTAAGAGGGAAAAACCCCTCCCATGGCTACACGTTGTTTCCTAGTGTATTTGTATTTATTTCAACAGAAGCAAATATGCTTTCTAAACGGGGCAGGATCAGATGCACCCTTAATAGGAATCAGGGATGAGAATATAATATCTGTCCAACGGCAATGTGCTGCCTAGTTGTGTTCTTGTCATAATTCTAACAGTTTTGCCCCTTGATATTTCAAAAATTTATGTTTTTGTAAAAGGGTTATGAAGGCTTTCTTATATATAAACTCGTTAGAATCTCAAAATATATCTGTAAGGTGGGAAGACGTTATTATCTATATCTTTCAAATAAGAATATTAGAACAAAAAGACCCTATGTAACTATATTACCATTTTCCATGGTCACATAGTTCATAAGGGGCAGAGGAGAGATTTGAAACTTAGTTGTTGCTTTTTTATTTTTTCTGGCAGTTGAATTTGTCATTACTCTCTTAAACTGTCTCCAAACACAGTGCATGGTTAAGAGCTGGCTAAGATTCTGATGTTAGTTGGGAATGTTGTCCCTTACTGAGGACATCTGAACCAGCCATCTGGCCTTTTCCTAAGACTAAGTGCTACAGAAGCTAACACTGATCAATAATAACATAGAAATAGAGAGCTCTAATTATTTTATGGGGAAGGTAAAATGTAAGGAGGCTATTTCCTTGGAAAAAGTGTGGAGGCCATTACGTGATCATATTCCACAATTTCCATACCCTTACAAGTTTATATCAATCCAAATAGTCTCCAAAGCTGCTAGGGGAGGCAAATATTAGCTATGTTCTCAGTGTCATGTTTTTTTATTAGAGATGCTGATAGAGTTGGAGTGGGAATCTCGATTGCAGGGAAAATAATTGCCATTTTGATACATTTGTGCTATCGAATAATCATTCATCAGAACACACATGCTGCCACAGTTTGCCTGTGTTTGCGCATATACACACACGCATGTGGGTGGTAGGATACAGTTCCACTAGGCTCCTCTCCACACTCCTCCCAGCAACTCTAGGTGAACACTCAATGAAGTTTCCATGTACACAAGCAGAGCTGACTAATGATTTATCGTATCACCTTTATATAGGCAAAGAAGAGACTGGGAAATGGGTGAAGACGAAACCCTGTCAGAACAAAAGAGATGATCCTGCCAACTGATATAAACCAAAACAAATTCTAAATCAATGTGGCTCTTCAGCCTCATCTTATACATACCTCCTTAATTAAGAGAAAGGTGAGGTAGTTATGTAACTACTTTTTAGTTATCCATACCCTCTGTAGTTATTATCAGAACAAGAGGAAGGTCTATATTCCTCTCTTTCTGTCTCTTTTTCTCTCTGTCTCTTTCTCTCCTTACACTTTTTTATGTTAATTTTAATTTTTTTAAATTAAATTTAAATTTAAACTAAATTTAAAATTAAATTTAGATTTACAGGAAAGTTGCAGAGATAGTTCAGAGAGTTTCTATTCCTGTCACCTAGTTTCTCCTATTGGTAACATCTTACCTTAATATGGTACATTTGTCAAAAAACAAAATTAGCCAGGCGTGGTGGCAGGCATCTGTAGTCCCAGTTACTTGGGAGGCTGAGGAAGGAGAATGGTGTGAACCCGGAAGGCGGAGCTTACAGTAAGCCGAGATCACGCCACTGCCCTTCAGCCTGGGCAACAGAGCAAGAATCCATCTTCCTCTCTCTCTCTCTCCCTCTCTAAATACACACACACACACACACACACACACACACACACACCAACATCAGTACACCACCATTAATTAAACTTCAAACTTTATTCTGGTTTTACTAGTTTTTCTCTAATACCATGTTTCTGTTCTAGAATACAATCCAGGATGCCACATTACATTTAGACATCATATCTTCTTAGTTTTGTCTAGCCTGTGACTTTTCTTGTTTTCGATGACCTTGAGAGTCTTGAGGAGTAATGATAGGGTATTTTGTAGAATGTCCATAAATTGGGGTTTATTGGATGTTTTTCTCATGGTTAGACAAAGGTTATGACTTCTTGGAAGGAAACCACAGAGGTGAAATGCCATTCTGACTACAGTATGTTAAGGCTACATGTTATCAATGTGACTTCTCACTGATAGTTAACCTTCATCATCAGACGAAGGTAGTGATTTTCAAGGTTTCTCCAATGTAAGGTACTTTTCCTCTTTTTTCATATTCTACTGTTTGGAAGCAAGTCACTAAGCACAGCCCACAATCAAATTTGCTAGACAAGTGAGTTAAGCTCTACTTCTTGGTAGTTATTCACATAAATTATTCAAAATTTCTTCAGTTTGAAAATTTTTTAAAACTTTCTTATGGAGCAAGTATACCGGTGAAAAATCTCGGTTTTAATTGATCTGAAAATGTCTCCTTTGACTTCATATTTGGAGGATATCTTTGCTGAATATAGAAACGTAAGTTAACAGGGTTTTTTCTATTTGCTTACAATATTTTAAGTATATTATTCAATTTTTTTCTGGCTTATATTGTTTCTGATAAGAAATTAGCAGTTATTCTTGTCATTATTCCTCTATAGGTAATGGCCCTTTCAAGGTTTTCTCTTTATATTTGTATTTTATAAATGTAACTATGATCTGCATACATAGTTTTCTTTTTATTTCTTTAGATCAATTTCCCTTGAGCTTCTTGGATTTAATGCATTAATAATTACAGTCAGATTTGGAAAATTCTGGTCACTATTTTTTCTGATGCCTATTTTTACTTTATTTTCTCCTCTCTCTAGTTCTGGGAACTGAATTACAAATATTATACACCACTTTGGTGACCAGCAATTTGTTTTGTGTTGCTGTCAGTGGTGGTGGTGGTGGTATGTGTGCTTCATTTTCATGTATTTTAATTTATATAGCTTTGTTTGACCCATCTTTAAGATTATTGATATTTTAAAATTCAGTGTTAAAGTTTTTATTTCTCTGTTGTGATTACTTATTTATTCACTCATTATGTCCATATTTCTATTTGAGGCATTGGATATGTTTCTAAGAGCTCTTTTAAAGTCTTGATCTGCTAATTTCAACATCTGCATCATCTCTATGTCTGTTTGTATCAGTTGTTTTTTAAACTTCCTCTTGATTACAGGTCACACTTTATTGCTTCTTGTATCTAGTAGTACTTTTTAAACTTTTGGAATGGACATGAAGAATATTACATTCTCAAGAGCAGATTGTCAACTTTGCCTTGTTCCTGTTAAGACTTGGATTTAGGTTTTGTTGGAGTAGGTCTAGAGTAGCTTTACTCTTCATGTGAGGCCTTTTAGGAACTCAATGAAAATCTCAATATATTTAGAGAGGATTTTACACTTTGGCTGGTCAGAACTTCAATACCCTCCAGTATTGTATGATGTCCAAAATGTTAATTTGGCTCACAAATCCTCAACAGCTTTTCTCTGTAGGCTTTGTCTCATATTTTCCTGCATATATGCAGCTTTGCATTTGGCAAAAAGTGGAGGGAAGTCTCTAGATTTCTGGACCTCTTCGTGTAGGTAGCTAGCTCCTCTCTGGTGTCTTGCCCTACAAATAACCATCTCCTCAGAAATCCTGGACTTCGTATTCTAACTAATGAGATTGCTACTTTCTACTTGCAGTCCACTTCCTTGTGCCGCAGTTTCAATATTGACTTCAGCCAGAAAGTCCTGGTGAATTTTCTGTTTGTACTGTATACTTCTTTTATCTCAAATATAATATGCCTGTACCGTTTGTTTTTCACTATGTAAAAAGAATTGCCTCATATATTTTGTCTAGTTTTATGGTTTCTCATGGTAAAATTATAATATCTGTTATTTTGTAAAGATTAAAAGTGGAAGTCACTTACTTTGACATTTTTTAGTCATTTTATAAATTTGGTCAATGTCTTTAAATATTTCAGACTCACTGTTTTTCCACATATTACTTTAGATCCATGTCTTTCTTCCCAATGCCCACCATTGATTCATAAAAATATAAGGCTGCACAGATTCTATATTACCAAAAAAAAAAAAAAATAGGGAAACCTGGAACTATCAGAATATTTTAAATGAGTGACTATAGCAATTAGTTCAGGTTTTCTTCTGTCATTTGAATCTTATCAAGGATCAGAGATAATCAACATATAAATATAAGGCCATTCAAAGATATTGAGCATTTTTTTTGGGAAAAATGTCAGATCTCTGGTTAAGACACAGGAAGAAGCAAAAGAGACAATTAGAACCTGTTGCTTTTTGGCACAACTTATTCCAGTTTTATTTGAACTTCGGATGTTCATGTGATTGATATCAGGCTTCCAAAATATTAGCTTTAAAAGATTCATGATTATGATGCTTTAACTTTAAACTTGGTCTTCAATTAACCCTTAAGGATGAATAGACTGGTGCTTTGCTTTTTGTTTTGTTTTGTTTTTCTGTTCTCTTATAACCATGACATGGATGTTCCCAGTACCTTTGTTGCAGACATAGATATTTGGTACAAGCACATGAGACCAAAATAAGAGAGCTAGCATAAAACTCTTTCATTCTAAGTAGTTGTAAGAACATAAAAAGTTATGATCTTCCTAAAAATCAGGTATTTTGTCCAGTAATGTGTATATATTAAGAAATAACTGTTTTGTTTTCTTAAAAGATAATGTATATGAAAGCACTTTTAAATTGTAAAGTGCTATTTAGAACACAAAATTATACTTAAATTGGGTGTGGTGGCTCGCGCCTGTAATCCCATCACTTTGGGAGGCTGAGATGGGCAGATTACCTGAGGTCAGGAGTTCGAGAGCAGCCTGGTCAAAGTGGTGAAACCCCGTCTCTACTACAAATAGAAAAATTAGCCAGACGTGATGGTGCAGGCCTGTAATCCCAGCTACTGGGGAGGCTGAGACAGGAGAATTGCTGGAATCTGGGAGGCAGAGGTTGCAACCTGGGAGGTGGAGTGAGCCAAGATCATGCCGCTGCACTCCATCCTGCGTGACAGAGTGAGAATCTATTAAAAAAAAAAAAAAAAAAAGAAAGAAAAGAGAAAATAAGGGTGCTTTTGTGGTACAACTTAAGGAACATCAAAAAGCATCAATACATATCCCTCGTTAGATATTAATAATGCCTAGAAGTCACATTATTTGAGTCTTTCCTCTTATTTAAGATATTGACTTCCAAGATCATCAATAGGAATGCATGAGAAATGAGTTTATGTGACTAGCATTGTTCACTAAACAGTGGACTAAAGAGAAGGGAAAATAGAGAATTTGTTTTTGTTTTTGTTTTTTTGTAGGAGAAGGGATTGGGAAGTTCTGACACATGGTGTACTATTGGCATGAAAATGGAGAAGTGGTCTGAGAAGTAAGGAAAAGCATAAAGCAGAATGGGACACTGAAAAGAAGAAAGAAACAATCGTGAAGCAAAAGCTGCTCATTGTACTTTGGTTTAAAACCTACCTCTCCTAGAAGTTTTTGATAGGACTCAGCTCATCAATTTTTGCAATAGCCCCAAAGTGGAAGTTAATAGTTGTACAAAAGAAAATACATTAGAGAATATTAAAGTTAATTTAATTTTAGTTCAAAGATTAATATATCAAATTTTCTTTTAGTTTTGTGGCCAAGGATATAAAATAACTCTCCAACACAGAGCTTGTTAGTATTTGATTCAGGTCGAGACTTAAAGGCCCCTTGTTTTTGGCCCTTTGTTCTCTCTTCATCTTTTTCTCACTTTTTCTTTTTCTAGTTACGGGCATTATAAGTGAAGACTGACTTGCCTACAGTCACAGCACAAACCAAAGAGGCAACATTAAATTTCTGCCGATAATTCGAAATGCATGCTCATACGCTCAGGTGTTTCCAAACCTCTCTAAGCATGCTGTTGTAAAGTTTGCATAGAAATATAGATATATGTTTCGATCTTCAGATTGATCTATTCTTATAGTATATATCATTGTTTTCCATAATCCTGTGCTGGCATCGCTATCACCCAAGAGGTTGAAAAGATTGATGCATAACCTGGAGCTCTTTCCATTAGAAGGATAAATACATGTTGCAAAATTGTCTTCTGGATTTAGTAATTGCCAAAGCCTGTGATTCTCGAAGTTGCATGGGCACAGTACATATAATTTAGCATATTCTATATCTAAACTATGTAAAATAAGTAATCATATATGTTAATGAGAAGAATGAGAAATGGAGCCAGGTATTAACAACTCAGATTCATTTTCTTTGTGTCTAAGGTAAGACTATCTGGGAATTACTCCCAATTTATTTATAGTTTAATTTATAAACATAGAATAATGAGATTCTAAAAGTGCAACTCCTTATTTTTATAAATGAGAAAAATATAGATGCCAAAGGTTAAATGACTCACTTAAGGCCACACCAGAGAGTCTGTGGCAAAGCTACAATGCAATCTGAGTTCACAGACTCAGTCCAGTGGTCAGGGATCCTACGAGGATTTTTATTGTTCCAGTGGTAAAAACCTAAGTCAGGGAACTATCTTGAAGAAATTAGTTTTTAATATTTCAAAAACAATGAAACATAATATTACATGATATGGTGTTCAAAATGTGTGTCTTTTATTGGATACCACATTCATGATCAGACATACAAACTCAGACACATACAACATTCACTCAGAAACCTATTCTGAAAAAAAATTGGGTAAAATTTTCTGAATTGCTGCTATCTTGGCCCTGGTATCATCAAATATTTTTAATCTCTTTTCTGAGCACAACTCAGATATTCAACAGCTGGGAATAAATAAGCAATATAAATCTCTATTTCTTGAAAACAGAAATGAAGTCTATACCTTTCAGATAACTTAATAACCTCTAGCATCAGTAATAAATATCCAGCTTTCTGTATAAATTACATTGGGTCTTGGAATATTGTACTCAGCCCTGAATTATTTGTTTCATATATCGTATCTCTAGGTATACAAATTAAAAAGAAATGCTTTGGAATGCGATAAAATTATGATCGGAGGGAGGCGTAGGCTGGCAATACAACGCTGTGAAGTGCTCCTCTCTGTAGATTCCCTAGTTCTTTGGTATAATTGCATTTAATTAAATAAATGCTCTAGAATTTCAGAATAAGGCATGCATTCTCAGTGTCAAGAGGAACCAGCTAGCCACCCTGATGTGAAACAGTCTAACCTTGCCCTGTACAGGGAAGTTTCAACAACTGACGGTCACAAACTCTCATTAGTTGCTTCAGCCTTTGTAGACAGCCAGGGTCAGAGACAAGCATGGCAAAGTTCAAACAGTTCTATGATTCAGGTTGAGCTGTGGTGCTTTGTTTATGTTCCACTAATGACTAGACCTGCTGCATGGCCAATCTGGTCTCTTCACCTGTCGTCCAGGCAGATATTGATCACCACAATCACTCTCAGTTCAGAACCGATTTTAATCAGGGTCCATTCTTTCATGACTATCTGTCAGCAGTGAGAAACATGTCATTACAGAGCTAAAGGTGATGAGTGGGTCTCCTTCTCAGAAAGGTCTTGAAAATAGGCATGAGTTGTTATTGTGAAGTCAATAAACTTAGACACTGACTAAACTAAACCCTGACGTTCTGGGAGAAACTGGTGAAGATTATTTGGGCAGCACATTCATTATCAGTTCAACACTTCATTTTAATCAAATGCGTTCTGCAAACATCTAATATCTGATATGCAGAACAATAACTTTATATCTGCCTGTACATAGACCCATGCATAAAAGATGCATCACACCCTATTTGTGTAAATCACTGTCTCCTGGAGTCACATATTTCATTATATAAAAATCTCATTATGAATTTTGCTCGAATCACTATATTCTTGACTTTTTTCAGCAAAACAATATTAAGTTCAACATAATATTTTAGACAATACATGAAAGATGTTTGGGATGAAATTAAATCTATGCCATATATGTGTATCCATATAAGTTGAATTGAATATAAGTTGGTCTTGTGTCTTTTTACTGTAGATTTTTGATAGGGTTCATAATAATTCAGAAGGCTCTAAGTTAAAATGTCAGAGCTTTCAGTTTTGTAGATAGATGGCAAGACAGCTAGATAATCTTGCATGGTACAATGTACATGTTCATATTTCAAGTTTGTAACATGGCAGTAACAGCCTGTGGCTTCATTCTGATATTTGGCACTGTCTGGGCATGTCAGGCACACTGAAGGAACAGTCTTGGCTAATGGTCATTTGCACGAGGCTCTAGAAATCTCTTAGACAAACTCATCTGTGGAAAGGAGGAATAAAACAAAACCAAAAGCTATTCATTGCTTGCCTTGTCCCCTGGATACGTCATGGTGTTAGGAATAGATACAATTTGAAAAAGTAATTAAATGATCTCTTTCTGATCTTTGTATTACATTGGGGCACAAATGTATACTATTTTGTGGATCCCTCTAACATAGTGTTACAAAAAGGGACATTTTTCTTTCTCAGTATAATCATAGATCACCTTTTGACTTTGATACCTTATGTTACAGCTTCATAAGACAAACTGGGGTGTCTAGTGGCAGATGGTATAACAATAATCATTTCACTATTCACAATTTCTTTCATAAGAGAGGAATTTGGGGAATAAAAAAACAGATGAGGAACAGAGACTCATGTCTTCCAGTTTGACCACCAATTTCCCAAGTGATTAACCGTTTGAACTCGGATTACACATTATCAATGAGAAAGCTAAGAATCCTTATTACTTCTTTTATTCTAAGGTGTTCATATTCCCCACCAGTGTGACTGAGATTTAGGATGGTTAACATGTATGCAACAGACTGATTGGTAATAGCACTATAATAGCTTATAATGGTCTTTCAGTATGACTTTTTGATTCCAACAGATATGGCAAAAAGCCTACATTATGCTGCAATTTGATAATCATTATATAATATTAATGGTTAATAATATAGTCTTTTATTTATTTATAATTTTATTTTCAACTTTTATTTTAGGTTCAGGGATACACGTACAGGTTTGTTATATAGGAAAGTTGCATGTCACAGGAGTTTGTGTAAAAGTTATTTTATCACCCAGATAATAAGCATAGTATCTGCTAGGTAGTTTCTAATTCTCACCCTCCTCCCAACCTCCCCCCTCTCAAGTAGGCCCCAGTGTCTGTTTTTCCCTTTTTTGTGTCCAAACATACTAAAAGTTTAGCTTCCACTTAAAAGTGAAAATGTGGTATTTGGTTTTCTGTTCCTGAATTACTTTACTTAGGCTAATGGCCTCCAGCACCATCCATGTTGCTGCAAAGGACATAATCTGATTCTTTTTTAGGACTGCATAGTACTCCATGTTGTATATGTACCATATTTAATATATCCAGTTTGCCATTAATGTGCACTTAGGTTTATGCTATATCTTCACAATAGTGAATACTGGTATGATAAACATATGCATGAATATGTCATCATGGCAGAACAATTATTTATATTCCTTTGGGTATGTACTCAATAATGGGATTAGTGGGTTAAATGGTAATTCTGTTTTGAGTTCTTTGAGAAATCCCCAAACTTCTTTCCACAATGGCTGATCTAGTTTATATTCCCACCAGTAGTGCATAAGCCTAAATGTTTCCTTTTTTCCACAACCTCGCAAGTATCTGATATTTTTTCACTTGTTAATTATAGCCATTCTTTCTGACTGGTGTGAGATGGTATCTCATTGTGGTCTTGAGTGGCATTTCTCTAATAATTAGTGATGTTGAATATTTTTTCATATGGTTGTTGGCAACATGAATGTCTGCTCTTGAAAGGTGTAAGTTTATGTCCTTTGCCCAATTTTTAATAGGTTTGTTTGTTTGTTTGCTTGTATATTTAACTTCTTTATAGATACTGGATATTAGACTTTTGTTGGATACATAGTTTGTGAATAACTTTCTCTCATTTTGTATACTGTCTGTTTAATCTGTTGGCAATTTCTTTGGCTGTGCAGAAGCTCTTTAGTTTAATTAGGTCCTATTTGTCAATTTCTTTTTGTTGCAATTGCTTTTGGCATCTTTGTCATGAAGTCTTTGCCAGGTCCTATGTCCATAATAGTATTTCCTAGATTTTCTTCTAGGGTTTTTATAGCTTCTCATTTTAAATTTAAGTCTTTAATCCATCTTGAGTTAATTTTTGTATGTGGTTTAAGGAAGGGGTCCAGTTTTAATCTCCATATGGCTAGCCAGTTATCTCAGAAACATTTATTGAACAAGGAGTCCTTTCTTTATTGCTCATTTTTGTCAATTTTGTCAAAGATCAGATGGTTGTAGGTGTGTGGCATTATTTTGGGGCTCGCTATTCTGTTTCATTGGTCTATGTGTCTACTTTTGTACCAGTACCATACTGCTTCATTTATGGTAGCCATGTAGTATAGTTTAAAGCTGGTTAGTGTGATGTCTCTAGCTTTTTGCTTTTTTCTTCAGACAGTCTTGGTTATTTGAATTCTTTTTTGGATCCATATGAATTTTAAAATAGTGTTTTCTAATTCTGGGAAGAATGTCTTCAGCAGTGTTACAGGAATAGCATTGAATCTATTCATTGCTTTGGGCAGTCTGGCCATTTTGACAATATTGATTATTTTTATCCATGAGCAAGGAAAGTTTTTCCATTTGTTTGAGTTATCTCTGATATGTCTGAGCAGTGTTTTGTTTTCTCATTGCAGAGCTCTTTCTCCTCCTTGGTTAGCTATACTCCTAAGTATTTTATTCTTTTTGTGGCTATTGTGAATGGGATTGCATTCTTGATTTGGCTCTCAGCTTGGATGTTGTTCGTGTATAGGAATGCCAGTGATTATTGTACATTGATTTTGTATCATGAAACTTTGCTAAGTTGTTTGTCATATCAAGGAACTTTGGAGCAGAGACCATGGGGTTTTCTTGATATAGAAGCATATCATCTGCAAACAGACATAGTTTGAGTTCTCTTCCTATTTGGATGCCTTTTATTTCTTTGTCTTGCCTTATTGTTCTGGCTAGAACTTCCAGTACTATATTAAATAATGGTGGTGAAAGATGACATTCTTGTCTTGTTCCAGTTTTCAAGAGGAATGCTTCCAGCTTTTGCCCATTCAGTATGATGTCACCTGTGGGTTTTTCATAAATGGCTCTTATTATTTTGAAATATGTTCCTTCAATGCCTATTTTTCAGAGTTTTTAACATGAAGGGATGTTGAATTTTACTGGAAGACTTTTCTGTATCTGTTGAGATAACCATGTGTTTATTTTTATCTGTGGTTCTGCTTATGTGGTGAATAACATTGATTTGCATTATGTTGAACAAACCTTGCCTCCTGGGGATAAAGCCTACTTGGTCATGGTGTATGAGCTTTTAGATGTGCTGTTGGATTTGGATTGCTTGTTTTTTTCTTTTCCTTTTCCTTTTTTTTTTTTTTTTTTTTGAGATGGAGTCTTGCTCTGTCACCCAGGCTGGAGTGCAGTGGTACAATCTTGGCTCACTGCAACCTCCACCTCCCAGGTTCAATTGATTCTTCTGCCTCAGCCTCCCAAGTAGCTAGGATTATAGGTGTGTGCCACCACAACCAGCTAATTGGTGTATTTTTAGTAGAGACAGGGTTTCTCCATGTTGGCCGAGCTGGTCTCGAACTCCTAACTCCCAGGTGATCAACTCGCCTTGGCCTCCCAGAGTGCTGGGATTACAGGCGAGAGCCACAATGCCTGGTCAGGATTGCTTGTATTTTCTTGAGTATTTTTGCATCCTTTTTCATCAAAGATATTGCCCTGAATTTTTCTTTTATTGCTGTGTTTCTGCCAGGTTTTGCTATCAGGATGATGCTGGCCTTACAGAATGAATTGGGAAGGAATTCTTTCTCTTCAATTTTTTGGAATAGTTATAGTAGGAATGGTACCAGCTTTTCTGCATACATCTGCTAAGATTCGGCTGTGAATCTGTCTGTTGGGCTTTTTCTGGTTGGTAGGCTTTTTAAAATTTAATTTATATTTTTTGAGATGGAGTTTCACTCTGTTGCCCAGGCTGGGGTGCAGTGGCACGATCTTGGCTCACTGCAACCTCTGCCTCCCAGGTTCAAGCAATTATCCTGCCTCAGTCTCCTGAGTAGCTGGGATTACAGGCATGGGACACCACGCCCAGCTAATTTTTGTTGTATTTTTGGTGGAGATGGGGTTTCACTATATTGGCCAGGCTGGTCTCAAACTCCTGACCTTGTGATCCGCTCACCTGGGTCTCCCAAAATGCTGAGATTACAGGCGCCTACCACCATGCCCGACTAATTTTTGTATTTTTAGTGGAGACGGGGTTTCACCATGTTGGCCAAGCTGGTCTTGAATGGTTGACCTCAAGTGATCCACCCGCCTTCACCCCCAAAGGGATTACAGGTGTAAGCCATCGCGCCTAGCCGGTACGCTTTAAAAAAAATTTTTTTTGAGAGACAGAGTCTCATACTTTCATGCAGGCTGGAGTGCAGTGACATGGATCTTGGCTCATTGCAACCTCTGCTTCTCAGGCTTAAGTGATCATGCCACCTCAGCCTCCAGAGTAGCTGAGGCTACAGGCATTTGCCACCATGTCTGGCTGATTTTTGTATTTTTTATAGAGACAATGTTTTGCCCTGTTGCTCACACTACTGTTAAAGTCTGAGGTTCTAGTGGTCCACCTGCTTCAGCCTTCAAAGATCTGGGATTGCAGGCATGAGTCACTGAGCCAGACCTGATAAGCTTTTTATTACTGATTTAATTTTGGAAACCATTATTGATCTGTTCAGGGATTCAATCTCTTCCTGATTCCACCTTAGGAGGTTGTATGTTTCCAGGAATTTATCCATTCCTTCCAGGTTTTCTAGCTTGTGTGCATAGAGGTGTTCATAATAGTCTCTGAGGGGTGTGTGTGTGTGTGTGTGTGTGTGTATTTCTGTGGGGTCAGTGGTAACATCCCCTTCATCATTTCTGATTGTGTTTACTTAGATCTTCTCTCTTTTATTTTCTTTATTAGTCTAGCTCGAGGTCTGTGCATTTTATTGTTTCAAGAAAACAGTCTGAATTCATTGATTTTTTTTGTGTGTGTGTATGGTTTTCTAAATCACAGTTTTCTTTAAATCAGCTCTAATTTCGGTTATTTCTTGTCTTCTTCTAGATTTGCAGTTAGTTTGCTCTTGTTTCTCTACTTCCTCTAGATGTGATGCTAGGTTGTTAATTTGAGATCTTTCTATAGTAACTTCTTGATGGGGGTGTTTAGTGATATAAACTTCCCACTTAACACTGCTTTCACTATGTCCCAGATTCTGGTATGTTGTAACATTTTTCTCAAGAGTTTCAAAGAATATCTTGATTTCTGCCTTAATTTCATTATTTACCGAGTAGTCATTCAGGAGCAGATTGTTTAGTTTTATTCAATGTTTTGAGTGATTTTCTTAGCATTGATTTCTATTTTTAGTGCATTGTGGATTAACAGTGTGGTTGGTATGATTTTTTTTTTAATCTGCTGAGGGTTGTTTTATGCTCGATTGTGTAGTTATTTTAGAGTGTGTGCCATGTGCTGGTGAGAATGTATATTCTGTTGTTTTGGGCTGGAGAGTTCCGTAGATGTCTATTAGGTCTATTTTGTGAAGTATTGAGTTAAGGTCCTGAATATTTTGTTAGTTTTCTTCCTCAATGATCTAGCTAATACTATCACTGGGATCTTTTTTCTTTTTTTTTTTTTTTTTTTGAGACAGAGTCTTGCTCTGTCGGTCCAGGCTGGAGTGCAGTGGTGTGATCTCGGCTCACTGCAAGCTCCGCCTCCCAGGTTCACACCATTCTCCTGCCTCAGCCTCCCTAGTAGCTGTGACTACAGGTGCCTGCCACCACGCCTGGCTAATTTTTTTTTGTATTTTTAGTAGAGACGGAGTTTCACCGTGTTAGCCAGGATAGTCTCCATCTCCTGACCTTGTGATCCGCCTGCCTCGGCCTGGTCACTGGGATCTTAAAGGATCCCACAATTATTGTGTGGGTTAAAAGATCTAAATCTTTTCATAGGCTCTAAAAACTTACTTTATGTATCTGAGTGCTCCTGTGTTGGGTGTATATATATTTAGGACTGTTAGATCATCTTGTTGAATCGAGCCCTTTTCCATTTTGTAATGCCCTTGTCTTTTTTGAACTTTGTTAGTTTAAAGTCTGTTTTGTCTGATTTAGAATAGCGATCCCTGCTTTGATCTGTTTTTCATTTTCTTGTTAGATTTTTCTCCATCCCTTTACTTTGAGCCTATGAGTGTCACTACATGTAAGATGGGTCTTTTAAGACAGCATACCATTGGGTTTTGCTTCTTTATCCAATTTGCCACTCTGTGCCTTTTAAATGGGGACATTTAGCCCATTTTTATTTAAGGTTGATATTAATATGTGTGGATTTGATTCTGCCATCATGTCGTAAGCTGGTTATTATGCACACTTGTTTGTATGGTTGTTTTATAGTGTGACTGGTCTAGGCACTTAAGTACATTTCTGTAGTGGCTGGTAACAGTCTTTCCTCTTTCCACATTCAGTGCTCCCTTCAGGACCTCTTGTAAGCCAGGTAGGTGGCAATGAATTCTCTTAGCATGTGCTTCTCTGAAAAGGATCTTATTTCTCCTTTGCTTATAAAGTTTAGTTTGGCCGGATATGAAATTATTTGTTGAAAATTCTTTTCTTTAAAAATGTTGATTTCAGACCCCAAATCTCTTCTGGCTTGCAGGGCTTCTGCTGACAAGTGTGCTGTTAGCTTGAGTAGGGTTCCCTTTGTAGGTGACCTGCCCCTTCTCTCTAGCTGCCTTTAACATTTTGTCTTCCATTTCAGCCTTAAAGAATCTGATTACTATGTGTCTTGGGGATGGTCTTCTTGTGAAGTATTTCTCAGGGGTTTTCTACATTTCCTAAATGTAAATGTTGGCCTCTCTAGCAAGCTTAGGGAAATTTTCATAGATGACATCCTGAAATATGTTTTCCAAGTTTCTTGGTTTCTCTCCCTCTATCTCAGGCACACCAGTGAGTCATAGTTTGAGTCTCTTTACATAATCCCATATTTCTTGGAGGTTTTGTTCATTCTTCTTTATTGCTTTTTCCCTTTAATTTTTTTTGACTGAGTTATTTCAGAGAGTCAGTCTTCAAGCTGTGAGATTCTTTCCTCAGGCTGATCAATTCTGTTGTTAATACTTGCTATTGCACTATGACATTATTGTAGAGCATTTGTCAGCTCTATGAGATCAGCTTGATTCTTTTTTATGAAGGTCATTTTGTCTATCAGCTCCTGTATCATTTGACTGTAATCCTTAGATTCCCTGGATTGACTTTCAACTTTCTGTTGTATGTTGATGATCTTCATTCCTATCCATATTCTGAATTCTGTTTCTGCCATTTCAGCCATCTCAGCTGGTTAGGAAACATGGCTGGAGAACTAATGCGGTTGTTTGGAGGTAAGAAGACATTCTGGCTTTTCCAGTTGCTGAACCAGTTACAAGAACCAGTTGCTTGCACTGGTTCTTTCTAGTATTTGTGGGCTGATGTTCCTTGAATCCTTGAAGTTGCTGACCTCTGCATGATTTTTTTATTTTTTTAATCCTATTTGATGTCCTTGAGGTCATGATTCCATGTTTGCTATTGTTTCTTGTTAATATACATGTAGGTCTTTGCATTGAAGGATTGGTTATTTAGCCTTCTCTTTCTGGCTTGTTTTGTTTTTTATTATGTTTGCTTACACATTCTCTATAACTTATCTGTTGATTTTCTTTATTTCTTTCATTTCCCACTAGGTTGCTGCCTCATTTTTGACACTATGTGGCACCTTAATCCCAGGTTTGCTTCAGTTCTAATAAACAACAGATAACTACCCGTCCTGAATGGGGTGGAAGGAGGATCCAAAAGGGGGTTGATACTTCTGTGGTGTGGGAAGCCTGGCTAAGGATTTTTGTCAGGGAATCTGTGAACAAATCTGCATAGTGATGCTGAAGAGCTATTCTGATATGGCATCTCTTTTGTTATAGAACAGAGTTTCCAGGGATGGGGATGGTAGTCTTGCCTCCCTCCTTTGTCTTTTGCTCTCAGACATCTTTCTCCTTTCAGGTGCTCCCAATGTTCCCTATGTGTTAAGGCAGATACAGTTCTGCAGTAAGGGAATGCAAGATGGTGAAGAAGCTGACTGTCTACCTCATCTAACTTTTCCAGTATGGAAACAGCCAGTTGGAGGGATATCTTTTACATGCTTGGTGATGGGCAGATTGAGGAAAGGGGAACTGCAGCTATGGAAGTCTGATTCTCTGACCATCTGCTTGGATATTTTTATGTCTCTGCGACCGTGGGAATTGTCTCAGCCTCAATATTCGAGTTCAGGGATAGTGTTGGTGATAATTTTTATGCTGTATATTTGTTTTTGGTTTTCTGTGGGGAAGAGTAAAGTCAGCTTGCTTCTATGCCACCATTTTGGAACCAGATTCCCTCTTTTAAATACTAATTTAATCTTTAGAGTCAGAGACCCTGGGATTATAATTAAGCTTTTAAACTTATTAGTTTTATGATCTTAGCAAGTTAACTAACCCTTCTATTGCTTAGTTTCATCAACCTAAAATGTTTATTAAAACACTTCTATATTTAGAGCTGTTGTAAAGTTGAATGATTAATACAAAGTGATTTAAATAGTACTTGATATACAGAAATATCTTAATAAATATTCATTCTCAATATCATGGAAAGAGAAAATGAAAACATGAGAATAGATGTCTGAACATTATGCTGACCAAGGAATGCTGGTTTGTCTGGAAACTTGATGTTTAGCATTTTCGGAACTGTCAAACTATTTTCCAAAGTGGACACTTTTTACATTTCCACAATTAGTGTTTGAGGGTTCCTATTTCTCCACATTGCCACCAATATTTCTCATTGCCTGTTTTTCTTAATATACCCATACTCATAGGCATAAAATTATATCTCATTGTGGTTTCGACTGGCATTTTCTTAATTACTAATTGTTTTGAGCATTTTTTAATGTGCTTATTAGTCATTTGTGTAGCATCTTAGAAGAAATTTCTATTGAAATTCTTCATTTATTTTTAATTGGGTTATTTATCTTTTTACATATTCTGGTTATTAGATCCTTATCAAATTTATGATATGTATATATTTTCTATATTTTTTGCCTTTATAATTTTTGATAGTGTCTTTGAAGTACAAACATATTTAATTTTGATTATATCCAATTTATCTTTCTTTGGTTGATTATACTTTAGATGTCATATGTGAGAAATTATTACCTAATTATATTATCTTAAACTTCATCACAAACATTAGTAGTTAAGTGATATTGTTTATTCTAAATGTATTTGATTATATTTCCAGATCTAGAACTAAATAAGGCAATACATCTTGCAATCTTCAGTAATGATAATAAAACTTGTTTTTAAAAAAACAAATTATTGCCTAATCCAACATCACAAAGATATATACCTATGTTTTCTTATAAGAGTTTTACAATTTTATCTTTTCCATTAATGTCTTTGATCCATTATGAGTTAATTTTTGAACATGGTATGAAACAGTAGTTCGACTTCATTCTTTCACATGTGGCTACCCACTTATCTTTGTACCATTTGCTTAAAAGGCTATTCCTTCCTCTTGAATTGTCTCAGCATAATTGTCAAAAATCTGCTGAGAATAAACATATGACCTCATTTCTGGATTCTCAATTCTATTCCATTGATCTAGTTTTCTACTATCATGTGAGTGCCTCATAATCTTGATTAGTATAGTTTTGTAGTAAGTTTTGAAATCAGGAAGTATAAGTCCTTTGACTTTGTTCATATTTTTTAAGGTTGTTTTGGCTATTCTGAGTCACTTGCGTTTCCTCATGAATTTTAGATTCAGCTTATCAATTTTTGAAAAAATGTCAAGAGGGATTTTGATAGGGTTTTTTGAAAAATGTAGATCAATTTGGTGAGTATTAAATCTCAAAAACATGATTTTTTTAAACCATGAATATAGTTGTTTTTTCATTTATTGGTTCTTTATTTTTTAAATTATATTTTATAAATTTTAGTGTATACATTTTAAATTAAAAATTATGCCTAAATATTTTATTTTTGATGCTATTGTAAATAGAATGGTCATTATAATTTTGTTTTGGGTTGTTTATTGCTAGTGTATAGAAATACAACTGAGTTTTAAATATAATCTTGTATCCAGATATGTTGCTGAATTTGTTTATTAGATTTAATCACTTCTTTGGTAGATACCTTAAGATTTTCCATATTCAAGATCAAGTAAACTGCAAGTAGAGATAATTTTACTTCTTTTTCAATCTGGGTGCCTTTTATTTATTTTTCTTGACCATTTGCCCTAGCTGGAAACTTCATTACAATGTTGACTAGAAGAATCAGGAGTGGACACCTTTGTCTTGTTCTTCATCTTAATGTGAACAGTTTTGGTTTTCTATGTCTTTTGAGCTGATCATGTGGTTTTTGACCTTTATCCATTTAATAAAGCATATTGTATCGATTGATTTTTATATGTTGAACAAATCTTGCTCTCCAGAGATAAATCTCACTTGGTCTTGTTTCTTTTTTAATATATTGTTGGGTTCAGTTTGTTTTGTCAATAATTTTTGAAACTATAATCATAAGGGATAACAGTCTGTAATATTCTTGGGATCTTATTCTCTGATTTTGCAATAAATATAATACTGGTCTTATAAAGTGACTTGGAAAGTATTTCCTGCACTTCTATTTTTGTCGTTGTTGTAGTAGCTACAAGAGTTTGCAAAGGATTGGCATTAAATATTGTTTAAACATTTGGTAGATTTCATCAATGAAACATCTGTTCCTGGGCTTTTTTGTGTTTTGATTATTAAATAGATATTTTTACATGCTATAAATCCATTTACATAATCCATTTCTTCTTGAATCAGTTTTAGTAGTTTGCATCATTTTTAGAAATTTTAGAAAGTTTTATAAATTTATGTAAATTTATTGACATAAATTATTTATCATATTTTCTTATGATTATTTTTATTTCTATAATTTAATTAGTAATTTCTCCTCTGTCCTTGATTTTAGTAATATGAGTCTTTATTCTTTCACCTTAGTTGGTCTAAAGATTTGTTAACTTTGTTGATCTTTTCAAAGAACCAACCTTTGTTTTGACTAGTTTTTAAAATTGTTTTTATATTCTTACTCTCATTGAATTTCATCTGATCTTTATTATTTTCAGAATTTTGTTTTCTTTGGATTTAGTTTGCCCTTATTTTTCTAGTTTCTTAGGGTGGGATGTTGGGCTTTTGAGTTGAGATTTTTCTTGTTTCTTTTAATATAGGTGTTTAAAATGATAATGTTTTTTCTATGCATCATTTACCTGTATTACATAAATTAATATAGTTTATGTTTTTGTTTTCATTTATCTCAAAGTATTTCCTAATTTCCCTTGTGATTTATTCTTTGACTCATTGGTTGTTTTATTCTGTGTTGCTTAATTTACATATTTCTATTTCTTATTGACATTTAATTTTATTTCAGGGTTCTCAGAGAACATACTTTGCATGATTTTAATATTTTAAGTTTTCTTGAGATATGTTTTATGGCCTAACATATGATCTATTCTAGAGAATGTGATAGCACTTGAGAGGAATGTATATTCTCCTGTTGTTGAGTGTAGTGTTTCATAGATATTTGTTAGTTCTAGTTGTTTTATAGTATTGTTCATATCTTTTATTGTCTCATTGATTTTCCTGCTAGTTTTTCTATTATTCAAAGTGAAGTATTGCAGTCTAGAAGTACTATTATAGAATTCTCTATTTCTCTATTCAGTTCTTTCAGCTCATACTTGGTATATTTTCAGCCTCTGTTATCAGTTTCCTATATGTTTATAATTATTGTATCTTCTTAATGGATTAATCCTTTATTATTATAAAATATTCTCCTTTGTCTGTATAACAATTTTTGTTTTAATATCTATTTTGTCTCATATTAATACACTCATTCCAGCATGTTTTTGTTACTGTTCATATGGCATATAATTTATCTCCTTTTACTTTCAATCCATTTGTGTCTTTGAATCTAAAGTGTCTCTAATGTAGACACCACATAGTTGGATGATTTTTAAAAAGTCTCTTCTCCCAAACTGTACATTACATTATGGAGTGTTCAATTCACTTACATTTATTTATTTATTTATTTATTTTTATTTTTTTTTTTTTTGAAACGGAGTCTCGCTCTGTCCCCCTGGCTGGAGTGCAGTGGCGCGATCTCGGCTCACGGCAAGCTCCGCCCCCCGGGTTCCCGCCATTCTCCTGCCTCAGCCTCCTGAGTAGCTGGGACTACAGGCGCCCGCCACCGCGCCCGGCTACTTTTTTGTATTTCTAGTAGAGACGAGGTTTCACCGTGTTTACCAGGATGGTCTCGATCTCCTGACCTTGTGATCCGCCTGCCTCGGCCTCCCAAAGTCCTGGGATTACAGGCGTGAGCCACCGCGCCCGGCGACTTCACTTACATTTATTATAATGACTTGCAAGGTAAGAGTCATGTCTGCCTTACTGTTTGTTTTCTATATGGCTTATGTCTTTTTTGTTTCTTTGTTCTCTTAAAATTTTTGCATGTTAAATAGATACATTATAGCTTACCACTCATTTCCTTATCATTTATTTTACTATGTGTTTTACAGTTATAATCTTAGTGATTGATTTGCTCTGGGATTACAATGAATATCCTAATTTATAACAATCTAGTTTGGATTAAAACAAACAAAAATTCAGTGGTATAAAAAGCCTATATATGTATCTTCCTGTTTTGTTCCCATCCTTTGGTGCTATTTTCATAAAAATCAGATCTGTATACATTGTGTGCCCATCAAAACAGATTTTAATGGTTGTTGTTTAAATTAGACAGGAGGAAAAACAGACTAAAAAAAGAACTTTATAATGTCTTTTATATTTACCTAGTAGGTATCTTTAATAGTTTTGTATTTCTTCATGTTTATTCTCATTATTGTCTGGTATACATTTCTTTCAACCTGGAAAACTCGCTTTAGTATTTCCTGTTGACTTAGTATTCTATCAAAAATTTCTCTGTTATTGTCTGAGTATCTGATAATGTCTTAGTATTTACTTTTAAAGAATAATTGTTCTGGCTATAAAATTACTGGTTGATGATCTCTATTTTAGCACCCTTGAATGTATCATCCAACTGCTTACTGGCCCTTATGGTATCTGATGAGAAATCAGGCACTGATCTTATTGTGGATTGCCTAAATAAAATGTGTCACTTCTCTTGCCACTTTTATGGTTCTCTTTGTCTTTGACAATTTGACTATAATGTATCCAGGTATGGATCTCTTTAAGCTTATCCTATCTGGATTTGCTGAACCTACTTAATGTATAAATTGAGGTTTTTAAAATCAAATTTGGGAAGTTGTGGTGATTATTTCCTCTAATATTCATTATACTAGTTCACTCTCTCCGTCTGGGACTCTAATTATGCCCATGTTGCCGTACCTAAGGTCCCCCAGGTCTCTGAAGTTGTGTTCATTTTTCTTCATTCATTTTTTCTTTCTGTTCCTCAGACTAGATAACTTTAATTCATCAATCTTTAAGTTTGCTCACTCATTCTTCTACTATTTAAATCTTCTCTGAGCACCTCTAATACATTTTTAATAGAAATCATTAGACATTTAAACTCCAGAATTTTTATTTGGGTCTTTCTTCTGTCTTTATTCATATTCTCTATTTGGTGAGGCATCATAATCACACATTTCATTGGTTCCTTCAACATAGTTTTCATTAGTTCTTGAACATACTTAAATAGTTCATTTAACATTTTTGTCTAGTATGTCTGGACTGGAGAAAAATTTAGTCAATGAATTTTTAAAATGTCAATGTCTGGTCTCCATAAGGCACAGTTACCATTGATAACCTGCCCCCTCCGTGTGTACTGGCTGCACTTTCTTGTTTCTTTATATGTCTCATAATTTTTTTATTGAAAATTATACATTTAAAATAATATAAAGGTAATTACTGGAAGTCAGGTTCTCCTTACTTCCCCTTGTTCCCCCAGTGTGTGTTGATGTTGCTGTATGTTGTTTATTTGGTAACTTTTCTAAACTATTTCTGCAGTTTCTTTGTCATATGTAATCACTAAAGTCTTAGTGATTCAATGGAAATTCTTACAATGGCTGAAGCCAGTAAGTCTCACTCTGCTGAAATGTGTGTTGTCACATGTCTTTAATACCTAACCAGATATTATACAAGTCTGCATTACGCTTACTGCTTACACAGAAACTCAAGTTTAGCTAGATGTGAAAGCTTGGATTCTTCTCTAGTGTGTCCTGATTGTGCTATATGACCCTACACATGAACATGGATTTCTGGATTCCCAGGAATATGCCATAGCTTTTCAAAGACCCCTATAGACAACTCATTTTCAAGATTTCTTCTTTTGAACTCTTTCATTAGCCTATTATTTGTCCATTTTTACTCAGCGCTTCAGGCAGCTGCAATGTTAAATAATTTTCTGTGATTATTTTTGACAAACATACTAACAGAAAGGCTTTTTACACTCGTGAATTATGACTTAGGTTAAACAAAGAAAGTTTTGTGAATGGAGTCTTCCAAGGAATCATCAAATGAGTATAATAATAGCAATCTCTGGAAATGAGGCATTGAAAGAACTCCAATACTGCTCTGCCCCTTTCAGTGATTGGCAAGCTGCCGATTTTCACTGTTATTGTAAGCTATTGGTTGCTTTCCAGAGTTCTAAAAATGCTGTTTTAGTTTATCAGTGTTTTCATTGCTTACATAGAGGAGGAAGTTTTGAAGGTCTTGGTATTTGTTATCGCAGCCCTAGAAATCTAATATGGCATTACTATCATTATTATTATTATTATTATTCAGTTTGAGATACTCCTGGTTCTTGGCATGATGAGTTATTTTTAGTTGAAATCTGGCCATTTTGTTACTGTTGTTGTGTTATGAGACTCGAATCTCTTTAAAGCTTCTGTTTTATCTGGCTTCCACTGCTGTTGCTCTACCAGAGGAAAGGGAAGTTCACCTCCATGTAGAGGTAGAATTCTATGTCTGCCAATCAGCCTCTGTTGACACCTGAGAAGGTACTTCTCTTCACTGAGTGTCCTGGCCCTCTTCTAACCCTCCATTGGTAGCTTTCTGAGGGTATAAGCACATAACTACTGCTCCCTACGTGGCCTCCATTGAGATCATGGGGAGGAATGGTCTCCTGACCACTGGGAGTGGTGAGACCCTCTCTCTATGAGACACCTGAGAAGAGACATAAGGGTCATCTTGTTACCACCACCTGAAGGAAGAAGTTCAGGCTCCCTGCAGGGTCTCCACTGACACTGCAGTCGTGGGCCCTTGTTACAATCTAGCAAGGATCAAGGTCTCAGCTGTCTATTTTACTTTTCTGATACAAACTCACAACAAGGCAGGGGCAACATTTGGGTGCCTTGTTATAATCTGGTGACGGTGAAATTCTAGACTTCCTATTTGACCTTTCCTGGTGTGGGTGTGACTAGGGCTACAGTTTTGTATTCTGTGCTATTTGGCTAGAGTAGAGCAGTTTATTGTCTTGCTAGGCTGCCCCTTTTCTGTGCCTTTGGCTAGAGAGATTAGGCTTTTGTGCATGTCTTTTTTGATCTTTGCCTTTTGATGTTTCCTGCTTGCTGACTTCTTTACCTTCAAGTTGGGATACATGAGACGAAAATAATAAAAAAAAAAAAATCCAGATAATTTACCATGGGGTAAATTCAGGCCTTGAGTCCCTAGCCAGTCTTCCTTCTCTTCCTTATCTTTCAGAGTCTTCTTTGTTTGTTTTATCAAAAAACAAAGATTTTAGTGGGAGGAATGAGGAAAAGTATGCCTATGCCATCTTCCTAAAAGTGGAAGTTGGATATATTTTTAAGCATGACAACGACTTTAATTGTCGATGCAAGAAATTTAGAAATGTCAAACTCAATTTTAGCACTCTAGATATTAAAATTCTGTATCACACAACATACCCATGAAACAAACATGCACATGTACCCCCAAATCTAAAATAAAATATGAAATTATTTTAAAAAGTGAAATATAAACAATTCTCATTACCCTTTATATTTAAAAAAAGAAATGTGATTTGTTTGTTTTTGAGTTAGCGGCCATGTTGCCTTTTTTTTTAAAAAAAACAACAACAACTGGTATGTTAATTTTCTTTTTTTTTTTTTTTTTTTTTGAGACGGAGTCTTGCTCTGTCACCCAGGCTGGAGTGCAGTGGCCGGATCTCAGCTCACTGCAAGCTCCGCCTCCCGGGTTTACGCCATTCTCCTGCCTCAGCCTCCCGAGTAGCTGGGACTACAGGCGCCCGCCACCTCGCCCGGCTAGTTTTTTTGTATGTTTTAGTAGAGACGGGGTTTCACCGTGTTAGCCGGGATGGTCTCTCGATCTCCTGACCTCGTGATCCGCCCGTCTCGGCCTCCCAAAGTGCTGGGATTACAGGCTTGAGCCACCGCGCCCGGCCTGTTAATTTTCTTTGCATTAAGAATGATTGCATATGAAATTACTATAAGGTTAATCAAAGCATTGTAGCTCTTGAGAGGTTCACTAGACTCCAACTAGTCACCAGTCCTTCACAACTATAATTTGTAAACAAAAGCAAACTTAAAGAGTCTCAGGTCTGAAGGTATTAGAAGTTAAAAATTGACTTAAAGCTACTACTGATAGCTAATCTTTGTTGTGGAATGCTTTTAAGGAAAGGAGCATCGTTTGTTAGTGCAAACAGGATTGGGCACCAAAGAACCTGGAAAACTATCTGATGATGATAAAGTAAAAACATAACCAACTCAAGAGTGTGAAGAACTGGATTTGAGTTGTACTTCGGCCTTTAATCTGCCATGTAAACTTACTCAAATTAATTAAACTTCCCAAATCACTGCCACTGTGGCTGTTTAGGGCTGGATGAACTTACTCAGTAGACTAGTGAGAACTGATATTATTATTACTATTCTCTTTGTATTTACCTTTTGGGAGATGCATCTTCATGTACTAATATTGGGGGAGGCATAACCATCAGTGTTTTTGAAAGCCCCCTCTCCAGCTGACTGCAATGCTGCAGGGCTGAGACTCTTCAGTCTAGACAAATATCTCCAGTTCTGACTCAAGATGTCACTCAACCTGAATGATTCAAGTGATCAGCCAGGTTTGGGTACCATTGACCTAGTAATTTTCAAAGCAGGGTTGGGGAAGAGGGCTAGTTTAGGAGAAATTTCTGACTCCTTTACCCTTCTCCTTATCCCTCAAGACGAACATTTTGAAAATGTTCCCTAGTGATTCTGACACCTGACTTGGACTTTCACACTCCCCAGTTTACTGCCATTTTTGTCTCCTCTAACCTTCCAGTTGAGAGTTGTCTTGATGTAACTGTACTTTCAAAGCTTGAATGCTCTCTACAACATTGCTACCAGCTTCCGTTTGAACATCAGCTATGACAAAAATCTCACTAGCTCTTGGGCAACTAATTCTGTCTCTTGAGAGTCTCAATAAGGCAAAAGGTACAATAAGTTACCTGGGTAAGGTGAGGTAATGAGGAGACAGGTTTCTGCTCACTGTAAAGAAGATTGCATGTGCTATTTTAAAAATAAGTCACAACTCAAGTTATAGTCACTTTGGAAAATTGCTAAGTTTCAAAATAAATAATATATTTCACTTACTAAGTCTCTTACCCTAAAAAATTCCTGTGGAAATGTTATAATCTTCATTTTTTGAAAATAAAAAGAAATTTTCTTAATTGTTACAGATGAGAAAGCTGAGTGATATGAAGATAAGTAAATTAACAGAGTCAGCTGGTACATAATCACGTGGGATTTTAACGATGGCAGTTACCCTCACAGCCACACTCTGAAATAAGGCTTCCGTTAGTGAACAGGTTGATTTTGCTCCCCTCCCCACCACCACACACATACAACATGAAGTGGTGATGCTCTTTCAGTCATATGCCCAAAACAATGTTTTCCAGATCAGTCCATATACATGAAGAAATGTCAGATAGGTGAAAGGAGGAAAGGGACACTGTTGTGACCAATCTGAAGACTAGGCTACAGACAGGGCCCCCAGAATCAGTCTGAGAATCATGTGATGGAAGACAGCACTAGCAAAGCCAATGTGCATGAACCCAGCTTGCTTTTCTCTTGGCTACTGTTTTCAGCTAAGTGTGAACTCAGGTCATTTACTGCATTTAAAGGCAAAACCTGTCACTCCCAAAAAGAGCTCTCTGTACTGACCGGTTCACTAATTCACTGCTGACTGGGCTTGTCTGGTAAGGGAACACATTAAATATTTAAACCTTGTCCTTCCTCAGATGCAGAGCAGCAAAGATGATTTTCCACGGAATTTAGCATTAAACTCAGGCAATTTGTACAGCTGTGCATATAAATGGCTTTTCACATAATCTCTAGAGGCTAGGGTCAATGTTCCTCGTACATTTTAATACTGTAGATGACATAGCAACATCCTTCCAATTTATGCTCCCTCGTAATTGAAAGGGGCTTAATAAAAGTGAGGAAGAGGCAATATGTACACAGCAACATCGATTTCTGCTGACAGTTGAGCGGAAGTTAATTGTAATTTTAATGTAATTTGTTCCATGGGTGATGTTGAGCCCTAGAACGTACCTAAATCCATTTTTAAAGAAATTGTGTGGGTATGTGTGTGTGTGTGTGTGTGTGTGTGTGCATGCATTATAACATTAGAATGACCCAATTATACAGCTGTCATGAAAACACCAAATATAACTTGCCTAGATGAATAATTATTTTTCACACAGATATATTTGTTTAAATAAATGGAAACTGGGCCCTTATTGTCAACACAGAATTGTGCCCGATTAGATTTAGGGGTGAAATAGATGTTATGTTGCATAAAATAAATGCAGACTTTATTTGTCAGAGTAAGAGTACAACACAATCCTAATTGCTAAATTAAGCTTATCTGCATGAACTGTAGTTAATATTTATTCCGGGTGAAACAGTTTTTTATTAAGTTATTTTTTCATTTAGTAGAGCAAGAACATGCTAATAGTTTTGTTGGTAGTTCAGACATTTCCTGGTGTGGGTAAAAACAAATGTAAAACTGAAGAATGATGGTGTTCCCTGGCTCTGAAATTTGCTAATTGCAGAGCTATTCAATTATAGGTAATATCCTTTTATTGCTAATAAGATTACTGTGTGTCAACACAACTGCAGTTCTGAAATGGAATTTGCCCAATTTGCCTTGTATGGAATTTAAAACTGTTCTGTGTAAGAGACTTTAGAAAATTAGCACTGAAATATGAATGACAAAGAGAAGAAATCAGCAAAATGTCTAATGTAATTTTTCCCCATGCAGATGCTTTTATTTTGAGACAGTTTCAAAATGGATATTTTGTCACCAAAAAAGAGAATAAATAAACAAAAGGCAATTGTATGATCGAATATATTGCCCTCTAAGTTAAAAATTATTTAAGTAGTTTATGATTTGTTTTAATACAATTTAGTATTTTCCAAATATCCCTCCACAAGCCAGGGTTTAATATTGTGTTGGGTACACAATAAGCAAAGAATGAATGTAATTTTAACACAGGTAAAGAATCAAGAAGATAGCCAAGTCACCTGGCGGGGAGAAAAGGATGTGTAAATTGCGTATTCTTGAATTTTACTTCAGCGCAATTAAATCAGACTCTTAGAATATAGAGTACAAGAATGTCCACGTTGAACCGATCCCCATGTGCTTCTTATACACCTGGAGTTTGAGAACTACTGGGTTAATGAGATCATTCCAATGCCTGAGTAATGGTGACAATGCTTGTCTGGTGTCCCTAAGTCATGGTCTTTGGCTGCAAAGGCTGTAAAATGGCTTTGGATCTTCTATTAAGGAAAAGACGAGTTATCCAGTTCCTGCCAAATACATGTGAACAGAGGCCTCCAGAACGATGATTATCTTTAGATCAGATGTTACTAATGATGCCAGCAGATACAGGTGCCAGGCTCCTCTGGATGTAGTGGGACCCTGTAAGAGTATACAAGAGAGACTCCTTGGGAAGTCTCTCTTTCTTAGAAACGCTTTCTAAAAATGTGACCTATGATCTATGTGTGTCAGAATAATTTAGGAAGATATTAACAGTATGTGTTCTGGAGTCTCATGCCAGACCTATTCAATCAAAATCACAGAGAATGGATCCTGAAATCTGTATGTCTTAACATGTCACATCAAAACTACACCCTCACCTCTCCCCACCAAAAAAAAAATTGTGTCACTGTCATTTGGTGATCTTAGGAGAGAACTTTCTTCACTTTTCTCTGGATTTAGGACTAACCAAGGTGAGCAGTTATCTCAGTTTGCCTGACTTTTCCAAGTTTAACACTGTAAGTCTCATGTCCTAGGAAACTCCTCAGTCCTGGGCTAATCAGAACAGTTGTTCCCCTAAGATCTAATTTCACATCTTGTTCTACCATATACTAACTATAGTGCTTTCAGCATGGCACTAAACCATTTTAAAATCCAATTTCCTCATCTGTAAAATGTCTATAATAACCATTTCACAGAGATATTGTGTGGATTAAATGAAATTAGATGTGATTACATATATGAAGCACCTAGCAAGCAGACATTCCGTAAATGTTATTTCCTCTTTCTACCATTGAAAAAGTCGTATTCTCAAGCCCAAGGGGAGGATCATGTTCCACACAACAAGACGGTGGATGCCATTTAATTTATTTCACCTTAAAAAAAAGAAAGAGAGATACCTTTTTTCAGTAAATAACAGGTTGTCATATACTGTTTTCAGGCAGATTTGTTTTTGATTTTTTTTCTTCAATTTGCAAATACGCAAATCAAGAGTCATGATTCACTTCATTTCCATGAAAAATTAATTAACTATAAAATTCTGGATATAAGCAAAAAAGAAGGAAAAAAGATAAGTTCAAAATACAGAGTCCTAAGTCCTAGAATTTAGACAAGACATTTGGAGTCATATAAATCAAAGCAGGTATTACTTCTACAATTTGAGTAGATATATGGACAAAGCCCTCAGGGCAGGCTATGTTCCTACAACTGGCTTTATTTTATTTTATTTTAAGATGGAGTTTCACTCTTGTTGCCCAGGCTGGAGTGCAGGGCACAATCTTGGCTCTCTGCAACCTCTGCCTCCCAGGTTCAAGCAATTCTCCTGCCTCAATCTCCCAAGTAGCTGGGATTATAGGCATGCGCCACCACACCCAACTCGTTTTCTGTTTTTAGTAGAGACGCAGTTTTGCCATGTTGGCCAGGCTAGTTTTGAACGTCTGACCTCAGGTGATCCACCCACTTTGGCCTCCCAAAGTGCTGGGATTATAAGCTTGCCCGGGCTGGTTTTAATAAGGTCTATGAATTTAGATAGGTCTCAGTTTTTCTGGACCTTAGATTTCACTTATAGAATGGAGGTTGAAGTAGTATATTGAATTGATATCTAAAATTCTTTCAAGTTTTATGATTCTATTCCAGATAAATTATTTTGCTTTGATTTGAATTATCTTAGTAAAAGGGAGCTGACTGCTTTTGGGCAATTGATGTCATAGTAGAAAGATTAATTTTAGATTGTCCTTTATTTTGGATCAAAATCTTCTCTCTATAACTTATTCCTGCTAATCTTAAATCTCTCTTAGAAAAACTCAGAATAACTCTATTTTCTTTTTCATGGATTTGTCCTTCAGCTATTTGAAATGAATGACCACATTAAGCCTTGGCAAATCATATTTCTAGCTCTGCCGGAAGTGGTATTGACATGGCCGTGTTTAACCGTGATGGGATTGATTGAAGCTCTGAGGACTTATCAGGCCAGGTGAGACTGTCCTAACCAAGCATCAAAGTTGATAATTGAATGAAAGGGTTCACCCTTACTTATTAGTTAGCTTATAACACGAGGGTCAGAATTTAAAGGTAAGAGTGAATTAGAAGAAGATTAAATTGGCAGGAGCTCAATCATAGAAAGATTTTGGAACAGGTAAATTTGGTGAGGAAGTGTCTGGGTAAAGGCTGAGAAACAGAAGTGTTTAATTGATAGCAATATCCTGAGTTGTAGTTGAGAGGATAGAGGGCTTAATGGATATTAGAGAAATCATTCATTTCTTCAGTCATTAATTCACCAAATGTTTGAGTACGCACTATGTGCCAGGCATGATTTGGGCCCTGAGATATTTCAGTGAGCCAAGATAAGCCTAGCTCTTGTCCAACATGGCACGGGGCACCAAACTGACCACCTTTCAAATGCCTCCCATTAGTCCATTAATGATCTGAGATTCCCTGTGCATGTTGAAACATACAGATTTCTGGATGCATTCTCAGTGTGATTGGATGGGTTTGACAAAGGACCCAGGAGCATACACTTTTTAATAACCTTCCTAGATTATTCTGAAACATAGCACAGGTTACATTTTTATTAAGATCATTTTAAAAGGAGAGATCAGATTTCCCAAGCAATTGGTCCTTTATATGCTTAAAGGGTCCTAAGATATCCCGAAGGGTCCAGATGCCTATATTTGTGGAAGTACTTTCTACTTATTGATAAAATGGCACTGACGACCTGTTTCTCTTTCTACGTGTCTTGACAACTTCCTGATTTCCACCACATGTTAGGGATCTGTAGATTGACTCTCACTTAGCAATGTTATTCTTTAAGAATAAAGCCCAGAATTATCCTTAGTGTGCTGGATACGTTACATCAGCCAGTGGGTATATTCACTTTGGCAGGGCAGTGAATTTTTATTGACACAATGAAAGAATACATTGTTTTCTTTAGTGGAGTCATGTTTTCAGCTTTTATTGATCTGATAGTCAGTTAGAACCTTCACATCTTTCATATATTTCTCACGTGAAATTGTGTCATCCAATCACCTCTGAGCTTTTGCGAGTCAGCTTCTTTACTCAGGGACAAAACTGAATTCTCAGTCTCTAGTTATTCCATGTTTTGCTGCATTGACCCTTCCCCAAGGGCCACGAACAGCTGCTTTAGGGTATTCTATCCCTTTTCTGATTTCTAGAATTAATCCACTGTGCTTGTATCCTTGGATATCAACAAAAATCCAAGTTTCAATACCATACAGCGTAATACCAATGATTATCCCCCTACAATTGTTTACATTTAGTGATCGGATCTTAGCTCCCAATGCTCCACCTTTTTCAAATCCTTCAGTACCTTTTGGAATCACTGTCACAAGCATACTCCATTCTGTTCTCAACCCCTTCTTTGAATGATCACTTTATCTTCTTGCTTAACTGAAATGTGGCTGCACTGAAAATACATCTCTATAACCCCTTGAATGGAGACCTGTTTTTTCTTCTACACTCCCTATAACTCATGTGTCTTTTCTATTCTGTGTTGGGAATACAGAGAACCATTTCTTGAGAAATGAGAGAACTTGAGAACCATTTCTTTCCCTTCCTCCTTTAAAACACTAGCTTTTTGTCAGGTTCAACCATCAGACTTTCTTAGCTCCCACTTCCATTACTGCCATCTATAGACACCGTGTTTACCTCTTTCTCTCGTAGGATACTTAGCTCTTGTCTCTCTCTCCACATCTATGACTTTTTTTAAGATTTCCTCATGCATACTGATGATACATCCACCTCCTACATTCTTAGAACCTTTAAATGATTGTTTCCAACATTTTCATCCTATCTCTCTTGACCGTCCAGGAATGATCTTGTCATTACCTATAACTATACTACTCCCAAAATGTTAGTTTCAAATATTTCAATCTTTAATTATCAACTTTTCTTCTTTTAGCTTATTTACTTCAATATTTTTCTTCCGACAATCCTCAAAAAGCATGAAAATTTGTATTCCATTTGTCTTAACACTTTTTCACTATTGGTCAATCACTCCCAGTCCTAACTTTCAATAGAACGCCCGATTCTTTAGTCCAGCTATGTGATCCCTTACAGACCTTGTGAATTCTCTGTTTTCTCTCTCCTGGAATTCTATTCACCTGGAATATCCAGAACCTTGATTAAGCTCAACTGCCATTTTATTTTGTATTTATTAACAAGTATCTCGATATTTAGAGAAGAGTTACTGATAGGACTTACTTTACATTTATGTCCACTGTATCAAAAGCAGTCTCCATATTAAGACAGTTCTGCTAAACGTTCCTATTAAATGCACTTAGTCACTTTCTAAAGTAACAATTGCATGTCTTTTTGTCAAATCTTTAGTATCCACAGCCACATAATGTTTGAGCTGATGGCCTTGCATACAATAAACAGAATTAGAAGAGAATTACTTCAACTGCACCAAAAATTCGACTACCCTACTGTATCAGTTCCCTTATTATAGTTTCCCTTATTTTCTCTCATTATAGTAAAAACGATGTTCCTACTTAAGACCAAGTTAGCTTTTGCCACAAATTTAATCCACCATTAGTACCTTAAGAATTTAATTTCTGCAATTAAACACTTTCTGTCCTGAATCACCACATTTCCACTCTTTCCTGCTTTTTTCAAAACATTTTTAAAAATATTTTTTCTTACCCTTATATAACCTTGCAGTTAGAGTCCTATTTCTCTGATCCTATTCATGGAAAAAAAAATCATGAAAGTAGTTTCTTATGTTTGTAGTCTCCATATACTCACCTTGCATTTGGTTTTCCACCCATTCCAATTAGACATTGGACCCCCTAACTGTATGTAAATAGTTCTTAACAAGCTCACCGTTAATCTATATCTTCCTATGGCTAATAGTTCTCCATCATCTTGCTAGTGCCATCTACAGTATTTAAGGTTATTGATAATTCCATCCATCTTGAAATATATTTTTCTTTTGCTTCCAGGACACCATGCCCTCCTGGTTTCATTCTTACTTCACTAGCTGCATTTTTTGAAATTTTCTTTCACAGCTCCATGTTAATACTATTTGCATTTTGTTGAACTTTTAAGATAAGTCCATCTGAATATTCCCCAGCATGCAAGTCTATGAATGAATTTAATACTTTTTGACAGCTGAACAATCACATTAGGATGTTTTTGTTTTGTTTTTGAGATAGCATCTGGCTCTTTCACCCAGGCTGAAGTAAAGTGGTGTGTTTATGATTCACTGCAACCTCAAACTCTTGGCCTCAAGCTATCCTCTCACCTCAGCTTCCTGAGTAGCTGGGACTACAGTGGCACCCCATCACACCTGGCTAATTACTTTTTATTTTTTATAGAAACAGGGTCTCACTTTATTGCCCAATCTGGTCTCTAACTTCTGGCCTCAAGCAGTCCTTCTTCCTTGGCCTCCCAAAGTGCTGGGATTATAGGCACGAGCCACTGTGCCTTGACCATTAGCATTTTTTATCCAGTATCTGTGCATCTGCTCTACACCTAAATTCAGACATGTGTGGTAGGTTAACGTTTCATTTGGTTGATTTTGGTTAATTGTTCCAGGCCACCGAGCCTTCTTTGCATCATGGATCTGTTACCCTTCATCTATTACCTTTACTATTAATTATTATTTAGCTTTGTACACAAGAGCATTGTTTTCTAGCATATACTTATTTGAACTATTTTTAGAAGCATTTTGTATTTTGAAAAGTGAAAATAACCTAAGTGTTCATCAGTGGATGATTGGATAAAGAAACTGTGTTATGTATATACAATGGAATATTATACAGCTCTAAAAAAGAATGGGATCCTGCCATTTGTCACAACATGGATAAGCCTGGAGGACATTATGCTAAGTGAAACAAGTCAGACACAGAATGACAAATACTACATGATACCACTTATATGATGAATCTTTTAAAAAGTCAAATATACAGAGACAGAGAATAAAACAATGATTACCAGGGGTGATGCTTGGGGAGTAAAGGGGAAAGTATAGGTCAGAGGATATAAAGCAGCAAATGTGCATGATGAACAAGTCTAGAGATCTAATGTACAACACGGGCACTATACAACAAGGTAATAAAATTGTACTGTATGTGAGATTCATGCTAAATGAGTAGATTTTGGCTGCTCTTGCCACAAAACAAGCAATAATGAATAACTGTGAGATGATGGATATGTTAATTTGCTTCACTCTACTAGCCTTTTTACTATCTATATGTATCCTGTAACATGTTGCATATCTTAAATATAAACAATAACATTTATTAAAAAATAAGAAAAGTGGAGATTGAGAAGTAACCACTATTTGAGAAGGGGAGGAGGGGCACGTTTTGCAATTTAAAAATATCTAAATTTGAATCTTGTCTTGATCCTATTCTTGTTTTTGCCAAAAAGTAATAAGTTTCTAACATGTAAATCATTTTGTTTGAAAGGTTGTTTTGAAGTTCAGTGAAATAATGTATATTAAGTATTCAGGGAAATGTTTGGCCTGGAGAAGTGGTATCAAAAAAGAGAATGAACTGTTTTGTGGTCAGTGTGGGTTAGGCAAAGGACGGCTCAACTTACAAGAGGGACAAAGAAAGACAGTATATGCTCATACATATTACCTTACACATTTTAGATTTACAGTTCCATTTGAATTACTAAATTACCTTTCAGCATTTTAGTTTCCTTTCCTCTAAAATAAGGGATTTGACTCCTAAATTCTTGTAGCTGTAGAGTCTCTGATCAGATTAAGTAATTCACATGGGCAACACAAAGAATGTTTTGCCTCAGGCCACAGAGAGAGTCCAGTTTTCTAGTTTTAGTTCATTAAACACTAGTGATTTTTGCTTCTTACATTTCAGCCTCTGCCTGGAAGAATGAGTGCAGAGGAAAGAGGAGGCTGGACAAGGGAAGAAAGCATTGGAGCCTGGGCCCTTCCAGAGGAAACAGAGTCATCCTAGTAGGAGATTGTAATGGAATGCTTCAGCTTGTCAGAGGTTTCCAGGAATCTTCTGCGCAAGGAACAGGAGAACCAGTGGATAGTATAGACCCTCAGTGAGTAATGAGAGAAGGTTATGTTTTACTTTGCAATTTTTTCCAGAGCCTTTATCTTGAGTAGCTTCCATGTGATTAGCAGTGTAGCAAGTGGTTCAGCATTTGGTGGAGAAGTATTAAAAAAAAAATGAAGCCAGAGGCTAGCTGTGGTGCCTCACACCTGTAATCCTAGCACTTTGGGAGGCTGAGGCAGGCACATCGCTTGAGCTCAGAAGTTCGAGACCAGCCTGGGAAACAGTGAGACCCCATCTCTAGAAAAATACAAAAATTAGCCAGGTGTGCTGGTGCATGCCTGTAGTTCCAGCTGCTCGGGAGGATGAGGTGGGAGCATCATTTGAGCCCAAGAGGTCGAGGCTGCAGTGAGCCGAAATTGTGCCACTGTACTCTAGCCTGCATCGATAAAGTGAGACCCTGTCTCAAAAAAAAAAAAAAAAAAAAAAATTGGAGCCAGAATATGTGGGTTTAAGATCTAGCTCTGCCACTTTTTAGCTGTGTGACCTTCACCATGGTATTACATGTCTCTGAGTGTCAATTTTCTCATTTGTAATAATTGGAATATCGTCTATCTCATAACTCCTAGTTCAGATGGTTGCTCAGATACATTTCAAATAAAATGAAACAATTAATCATTATTTCTCAATCTTTCCTAATAATAAGAATTGCCTGGGGTTTCTGTCAAACATGAAGATTATAAAGTATTTACCCTGAGGAAGTCTGATTTAGCCGATTCTGTTTGATGAGCAGAATTTATGCTTTTAACAATAACCAAGATTTTTTTTTTTTCTTCAGGCAAGTGTAGAAGACAGTGAAATGATAGTGCTATGTTATGGTAATGGTGATGGCAGTGGTAATGTTAGTTAATATTGTGAGAACCAAAGAGTCCTGAGTTAAAAATGAGCCACCCCAAGAAAAATATCTACAAGATACTTTCTTCATATGGTTCTCATTCACGTAAAGGAGATAGTTGTTCAAAGAGTTCAAATAACAAAGAGTATCTTGTTGTTCAAAGATATTGCTATTGTGGGGTAGAGAGAGAGGGACTTGCTTTGCTTCTGTCTATCTATCTATCTATCTATCTATCTATCTATCTATCTATCGATCTCTCATCTGTCTATCTTTATCATCTATTTTCATCATGATCATCATCTACAAATTAAGCTAACTACCTAGCTATCATCTATGTATCTATCTACCTACATATCTACCTATCTACCTATCTATCATATACAATTTACTTTTACTCTGTGTTAGAAGCCAATGCAAACGTGTTACTGTGTCAGAAATCTAAGTCTCTGAGTACTGACAGATTTAGGTCTATCTATTATAATCTTATTTTTATACAATAAACCTCAATGTTGTTGGGAGAGAGAAGAAGAGAAGAGACACACAGAGCCATATTATGTTTTCTGTTGTTATAATGACAACTGTGTCAATATCTTAATTGTTTACTTAAATTAAAGGCAATGTTTTCTCATATAACTGTGTTTACAAACACAAAACTACAAGGATACCACTTTAATACTGGCATATGGGGCAGGTATTAAACCTTATGTGGTGCTCAATTTATTGCCCTGTGTTTGGTTAAAACTAAAACTGATAAAGAAAAATGAGATACTATTTTCCTTACAAATCAGCAACACATTAGCAGGTGAATTGCTTTTGAATCTCCAAAGTTCCAAGAGCCACAGAGTGTTTTTGCTTATCCATTCTCTAATTTCAGTCAACTCCACTTACAAAGTAACACGTATGAGATTCATTATCAGCAAGAGACCTGGTGAAATTTAGCAAACTGCTGTGCAGTATTGAGGCTCTTTTACTATTTCCCTCTTGTCCTGAATCTGCCTTTGAATAAGTACCTAACGGGGACCATAAAGAACTGCTAAGGGAATTTTCCGATTTTATGGTGCACATATGGTCCTTGAGTCTACTTTGTTTTAGTTGTGGTTCTGTACTTAGTTTCTTTAAATCTTCTGTATATGAAAGGGTTTAGCTCCTACAGCAGTCATCTACAAATGAATCGTTACCATGAAATATTAACGGTTACTTTCATATATCTGATCTAGCACTTTACATATCTTGCATTAAAAAAATGCCTAAATAAGTGTGTAAGTGACTGATGAATTTTTCCCTTCAATCATAATCTATGAGATACAACTTTTGAACTCTAAAAGTTTAAGATGTATTATGGCTAACAAAACATAGGTATAATATGCAATAGACATTTGCAAGTAAAGTACCTGCCCCCCCATCTTATCAAAAAAGGAACTTGGATTCACCTTCTATGGCTTCAGGTATCCATAGGGGATCTTGGAACATATTCCTCATGGACAGTAGAGGACAACTATCCTATTTATTGTATAACAGGTTCAAATAAAATGATATGATATTCTGAGATTGATGAAATCACTTCCAGATAATGTGTATTTATATACCTACATTTTCACCCATATACAAAATTTAAAATAAATCAAATTGTCATTCACCTTTCCTGAGTTGTAAGGCATCAGCAGCTTTCAATACTCTTTTTTTCCTTCTCTTCCTCTCCCTCCCCAAGTACCCAGTTATCATAATCTAGTTCCTCTTATGAATAGTGTTTTGATACATGATAGAAATATGGTAAAAATAAATGTTTTGGTCCTCTCAGAAGTATTCATGTTTTACAGAGTGTCACAGTAAGAGGAAATCTTAAGAACTTTCTACAGGTAGAATTTTAGACTGTATTACAAATGAGAAGAGTGTTTTGAAGTGGGAGGGTGAGCAGCCTTTCAGATTTCTCTTGAAATGTGACAGATGACACCACCACTTGTTCTTTAGTGGCTATAACCAAGATCCTTTGGAACAGACTGAGCAGTACATGAGAGGGTATTGAGGGAGACAGGCTATGTTTACAGAATTATTTGTAGAACCACTCTAGCACACTTCTCCACTCATATTGACTTTGGCCATTCCCTTCCTAGCTATCAGTTTATTCTTCTGCTCTCCTAGGTCAATATATGATTGGACAACTTATATATGCACCAAAATCTTTTAATTTTATGTCTTGGAACATTTTCTATACATTTTCTTTACCCAAGGATGACTTGGTAATGATTTCCTTTTGGTATAACCCCAGGAAAACTCCTAATTTAGTGCCACCTCTGAGATATACAGGACCTGACAAAGCTCAGACTTTGGTCCCTATCTCATTCTTCACCTGGTTTCAGAATATGAACTTCTGATGCCATGTATAAACCTCAGTTGTTCAGCGTTTGGTCTTTAATACATGCTGAAATCTATCTTTCTTACTCAAGTCGCAGTCACCATGGGCTCAACTGTAGAACCCTGGCTAAAACTAGCTTCTCTTTGCATAAAGTCCCTGCGGGAGGTACAGCTTCCCTCCACAGATCAGTTAAAAACAATTCAGGACTTCAAGTCTGGAATGTAAAGAGCTCAGAGCCATCACTACCATTCTCACAACAAAAAAGCCCGAACTGAAAATAATGACTAATTCCTGTTAGCACCATCAAAGAAGTCAATGGGCAAACTGCTTCTTCCCCAACTATAGAGAAAGAGAGGTGAATACAGAGAATCACAGCTTACTGGGGCAGAAGCCTAGGAGCAGACTGCATCACTTGAGCCAGTACAGAGATAGAAACATTTAACTATAATTGAGGACTAGCTTGAGGCTTACTGTGGATAAGCTTGAGAGCTACAAAAAAATCCACAGGGGCCCTGTCTTAGTGAGACCCTCATACTTTTGTGAGTCTTTCCTCCAGGAATCTACCAGGTTTTCACAAAAAAAGAACAAAGAAAACCTCCTGTGTGCTTCTGGCATGAAGAAGGGAAAGTAGCCATCTGAAATATGCTCAGAACATTATGCTCTTTTTAACATGAACTTCCCTTAAAGGAAAGTATTTTTCCTGAGTCTAACCCCAAATGGAGTTTACTAGTCTAACCAACCAAAGAGAAAGAAAATACTGAACTGCAGCTCACTCCAGCTTCCATCATAGGGGAAGGGAAATACACAAATCCAAACTATTCTAGCATTACTGCCTCATTTAAGGGGCGGGGAGAGACTGAAGAGTACTTTTGAAGGCTGTAGCCCAAAGTTAGAGGCTTACAAAAGGAATAAGGCATAGTAACAGGACCTTAGAATTCTTCCTTTACCCCTAAACCTTATCACCACATCAATAGGGCTGCTGTATAAATAACAGAGGAATACACCTGAATGAACTGCACATCTCAGATCTTACTCAAGGAGAAGTCTTTAGGGAAACCCAAAGACGACAGAGGAAACAAGAAAAAGGATACCAGAAGAAATCTTCGCTTCTGACCCATATAGCTATAGCAAGAAGTGACACAGCCTAATTCCTAGCCACAAAAACACAAGATCTCACCCTTAAAGGTGTATTTACTTCCATTTATTCCCCCAGTACATCATGTCCAGTTTCTTCAAGATGACTGACTAGAGGCATCTGGTACTCACCTCCTACTCAGAGAAGAACCAAAATAGCAAGTAATCACACTTCACAAATAGATCCTCTAAGAGAGAACACTGAAATTCAACAGAGAAGTGACAAAACCACTTAAGGGAAGGAAGGAGAGGTGGCCTCTTTAGCCAGGATCAGCTGGCAGCCTGGAGAGGATCCCAATGCAAGGAAAGAGTAAGTGAAGGATTCCCAGCAGTCCACTTTCCCACCATGAATTCCTGCCATTTTAGCCAAAGGAAAGCCCCTTGACCCTCACAGTCTCTGAGACTAACATAGGAAGCTGCCTGGAGACCATATGACTACATTGCTCCAGAGGTGCTTATGATGAGTCTCATATACCACTGAGTCCTAAGCAGCTACAACAAGATGCCACTTTGAGAACCCTGTCCCCCACCAGACTGCATCCTGCCCTGCAGGGAATACCCCCTGCCATTGACATTCCCCACTCACAGCTGCCACTTTTGCTGGTTGCTGCTGCCAGGGCCAAAACATGAGCCATTGGCAGCAATCCCATTACACCCAGCAGCAGGATGAGCAGTGCATGACAAGCACCCTGAAAACAGGCTACCCTGCCTGTGGCCACAACCTGGGGCTTAGGTGGATGTATTATCATCATAAAAAACAAACAAATACATTGCAAGAAAGGAAAAGCAGAGACTAATCTCTCTCATGAACACAGATGCAAAAACCTCAACAAAATATTAGCATATTGAAGAAAAAAATGTATAAAAATAATTATCTCCCATGAACAAGTGATATTTATCCAGGTATGGAAGGCTGGTTCAACTTTTTAAAAAATCAATGTAATTTATTGCATCAACAGTCTAAAGAACACAAATATGACTACATCATTAGATGCAGAAAAAGCATTTAACAAAATTCACTATCCATTCATGATCAATCTCTCAGCAAACTAGGAATAGAGGGAATCTTGCTCAAATTAATAAAGAACATGTACTAAGCACCTACAGACAACATCGTATTTAATAGTGAGAAACTAGATTTTCAATTAGAATCAGGAAAAAGGCAGCAATTCCTCCACCCACTATTCCCTTTCAACATCATATTAAATGTCCTATCTAATACATTAAGACAAGGAAAAGAAACAAAAGATGTACTCATTGAGGAGAAAAAAATAAAACTTTTTTCACAGATGTCATAATTGTCTATGTAGAAAATCTGAAAAATAGACAAAAGGAACAAAAAAAAATTCTCCTAGAACTAATTAGCAACTATAGTAAGGTTGCAGGATACAAGATTAATATACAATAGTCAATCACTTTCCTATAGATCAGCAACAAACAAGTGAGATTTGAAATTAAAAACACAATACCATTACATTAATACCCATAAAAGTGAAATACTTTGATACATGTCTAAAAATGTATGAGATCTATAGGAGAAAAGCTACAAAATTCCAATGCAAGAAAAAATGCATATACATGAAGATATTTCTTGAAGATGGTTAAAAAACCTCAATATTATAAACATTCATTATTCCAAATTTGATTTCTAGGTTCAATACAATTCTAATCAAAATTCCAGTGCATTGTTTTGTGTTGTTTTTAACTTGGAAATATTTTAGATTTATTAGATTTCTGATTTTATTACCTCTTATTTTCCATATGGTTTCAATTGTTGTGTGGATTTTAGCAGCCTGATTCTAAAACTTATATGGAAAGGCAAGGAGCCAGAATAGCCATTACAACATTGTTGTGGAGAAGAACAAAGATGAAGGGCTGATATTGCCCAACTACAGGATTTGCTATGAAGCCACAGTAATCAAGGGAGTAAGGTTTTGGTGAAAGAATAGCCAAATACATCAATGGAACAGAATATAGAACCCAGAAATAGATTCATACACATGTAGTCAACTGGTGTTTGACAAGGAACAAAGGTAATTCAATGGGAAAATAGTAATTTTTTCAACAAATGGTACTGGAACAACTGGACACCCACGAGTAAAAAAAAATCTAGATACAAATTTTACACATTTCACAAAGTTAACTCAAAATTGATCATAGACCTAAATGTAGAACACAAAACTATAACATTTCTACGGGGAAAGATCTCCTTTGTTATCTAGGTGTCTTTAGATTTGGCAATGATGTCTTTTTTGGTACAACATCAAAAGCACAATCTATGAAAGAAAAAATAGTAAGTTAGTCTTCATTAAAAATTTTTAAAAGTCACTCTAAGAGAATGAAAAGACAAGCTACAGACTGAAGGAAAATTGTTGCAAAACATATATCTGATAAATGACTAGTATTCAAAATATACAAATAACTTTTTTTTTATTATTATACTTTAAGTTCTAGGTTACATGTGCACAACATACAGCTTTGTTACATAGGTATATATGTGCCCTTTGGTTTGCTGCACCCATTAACTCATTATTTATATCAGATATTTCTCCTAATGCTATCCCTCCCCCTGCCCCTCACTCCACAACAGTCCCCGGGGTGTGATGTTCCCTGCCCTGTGTCCAGGTGTTCTCATTATTCAATTCCCACCTACAAGTGAGAACATGTGGTGTTTGGTTTTCTGTCCTTGTGATAGTTTGCTCAGAATGATGGTTTCCAGCTGCATCCATGTCCCTGCAAAGGACATGAACTCATCCTTTTTTAATGGCTGCATAGTATTCCATGCTGTATATGTGGCACATTTTCTTAATCCAGTCTATCACTGATGGACATTTGGGTTGATTCCAAGTCTTTGCTATTGTGAATAGTGCTGCAATAAACATACGTGTGCATGTGTCTTTATAGTAGCATGATTTATAATCCTTTGGGTATATACCCAGTAATGGGATGCGACGGCTTGGTCAAATGTTATTTCTAGTTCTAGATCCTTGAGGAATTGCCAGACTGTCTTCCACAATGGTTGAACTAGTTTACAGTCCCACCAACAGTGTAAAAGCATTCCTATTTCTCCACATCCTCTCCAGCACCTGTTGTTTCCTAACTTCTTAATAATCGCCATTCTAACTGGTGTGAGATGGTATCTCATTGTGGTTTTGATTTGCATTTCCCTAATGACCAGTGATGATGAGCATTTTTTCATGTGTCTGTTGGCTGCATAAATGTCTTCTTTTGAGAAGTGTCTGTTCATATTCTTTGCCCACTTTTTGATGGAGTTGTTGTTTTTTTTCTTGTAAATTTGTTTAAGTTCTTTGTAGATTCTGGATATTAACCTTATGTCAGATGGATATGTAGAATAATGGAACAGAACAGAGGCCTCAGAAATACCATCACACATCTACAACCATCTGATCTTTGACAAACCTGACAAAAACAAGAAATGGGAAAGAATTCTGTTTAAAAAATGGTGCTGGGAAAACTGGCTAGCCATATGTAAAAGCTGAAATTGGATCCCTTCCTTACACCTTATACAGAAACTAATTCAAGATGGATTAAAGAGTTAAATGTTAGACCTAAAACCATAGAAACCCTAGAAGAAAACCTAGGCAATACCTTTCAGGACATAGACATGGGCAAGGACTTCATGACTAAAACACCAAAAGCAACGGCAACAAAAACCAAAATAGACAAATGGGATCTAATTAAGCTAAAGAGCTTCTGCACAGCAAAAGAAACTACCATCCAGCTTTCTTGGCTCATAGATAAATAATGGGTATTAAGGTCTTTCACCTCATGGAGTAATGAGATATGGAAGATTCTCTGAAAGTAAGAAAGGGCTGTCTTTTTTCAATATTAGTGGTGAGTTTAGCCACATTCCTGATGCCAGCCAGAGTTTTAGAACTGCAGAACATATCCCAAAAGAGGCAATAGTCAATGAGGATTTGTCACATCACCAAACTACAGGCAAACCCTGGATTATTCTTTGTCTGAAAGAATCTCACCAAATATTCTCATATGGATGATTTTGGCCTGCAGTGAGTTGTGGCTGGCTGAGATGTCACATTATTGCCTCTAATATACAGAAAGGTAAAACATGTACCTTACCTTATTAGAATTCCTACTTGCCAGATTGTTTTCTGCATTCTTGCCTGCAAGACTCTTGGCTCCTCTAATGAAAGATCATAGACTTCATAAAAGCCTAAAGATTATAAAAACATAACTTATTTTTCACAATTCTGGAGGCAGGGAAGTCTACAAGCAAAGCGCCAGAAGATTTGGTGTGTAGTGAGGGCCCACGTTCTCACAGACAACTGCCATCTCACTGTGACCTCACATGACAGAAGGAGCAAGACATCTCTCTGGGAGCTCCTTTATAAGGGCACTAATCCCATTCATGAGGGCTGTACCCTCATTACCTCATCACCACCCCAAAGCCACACCTCCTAACATAATCAGTTTGGGGGTGAGGATTTCAACATATGAATACTGGGGGGACATAAACATTCAGATCATAGCACCTTTGCAGCTTCAAATTTTTTCAATCCCTCTACTCTCCTAGTTCTCAATCATCCTACTTCCTATCACAGTCTTTAAATTAGCTAGTTTATATCCTGACTGAGTATTGTCATGTATTAATTGCAAACCTTTCCTTACACTGGGATTCAATCAACATGAAACTACCTTGATACACATTGCTGATTGCATTACCAAGATTACATAGATCTTTTCACTTCTAGCCTAGCTTAAGATGGGAGGTGTATTAGTTACATATTCCTGTTTAACAAATTACTCCATCTTAGTGGTTCAAAGCAACAAACATTTATTATTTTGCAATTCCTGTGAGTCAAGGATTCAGGAGTGGCTTAGTTGTATAGCTCTGGAGAAGATTCTTTCATGAGATTGTACCCAAGAAATTGGACTAGGGTTATAGTCATCTAAAGGTGTGAATGAGATAGAAGAATTTAATTCCAAGATGGCTTACTCACAAGGAGGTTGGCAGGATGCTTCAGTTTTTTTGTTGGCTATTGTCAGGAGACTTCGGTTCTTGCCATATCATTCCCTCCACAGGGGTGCTTGAATGTCCTCACAACATGACACTTGGCCTTCCTCACAGTGTTCCAAGAGAGATCAAGAGAGAAGCCATAATGTCTTTTGTGATCTAGCCATATAAGTGATATATAATAGTTTCTAAAATACACTAGTGGTTATATAGGTTGACCTCATTCATTTTGGAATGGGGATACAGGGCCATGAACACCAGGAGGTGAGGACCACTGGGCTGGGGTCAAGTTAGAGGCTACCACAGTAAGGCATTTGGATGTTTGTATAATTACAAAATGTCAACCAGATCCCTCTCCCCTAAATAAACCACATGGATAAAGGCTAATATGTATTTTTAAATAATTTGTCTTATATTTAATTAATTAATCCTCACAATCACTTTTTGGGGGTAGATTCCCTATTTTACAGTTGAAGAGGTTGAGTTTTAGTACCCAATATTACCCAATTAGTAAGCTCCAAGGCCAAAGTTTGAACCCAATGAGGGCAATGCTAATTCTGTTTGAATTTCTATAGAATAGTATTCAACGTTGTTTTCATTTTGACTTTCTTGATGAGAAAAATGTTCATAAAGGCATGCATCCTCATTATATTGGTCATTCATGTGGCTTTCTGCACTGTCAGGCTGTAAATTATGTTCAATATTCTGCCATCCAGATACAGTATCTCCTCCTCCCACAATTTCTTTTCCACTAATCACTTAGCAGACAAGGTTACTCTGTAGTTGGGGCTCACCACTGCGAAGCATTTAATTTCCAAAGAAATATCATCTGTTTGCCATCATTAAAATATAGACTTCAGTATCATCATCACAAATGCTTGGAAATCCCCCATGAAGAAGCTCCTCTTTGCTGTGAACATCAAATTTTGTCTTGTAGATGAAAAAGGACATTTTATCTTCTACTCATGAGTCTTTGTGGCAGCTTCTGCTCTTCCAAATTCATGTTCCCTTGGGGAACAAATGTGTATAAGAACTGCAATTTTCATTCTAACCACACATCTAAGGGCACAGAGCCCTGAAGATATGATCTGTCTTAGCCTTGATTCATGACTGTTTTAATACCTCCAGTTAGCATTTGGTGCACACAGTTTCAACTTCAATAAAAACACTGTTACTACTGCCGAAGAGGTAGAATGGTATAGCAAGCTGCACAAATCATAGAGGATGCTAAATTCATTTTGACCAAAAATCTAAGATTCCTATTGTGGCTTATTTAAGCAGCAGAATTATAAAGCTTGGAATGTCATGTGCGAGAGTCAGTTTCACAGATGTTAAATGTTTTGGCTTTCTTTCCACTTTGCAAGCTTGATCACAAAGTATGTCTTGGCCCTGATTCATTTCTTAGTCCCCTGAACTCCAATTGTGGTGTCGAGTTCTGATGGTTCTTTTTCTATCCCAGATCAAAATTAGGGCATTTTCTTTAAGACCTTCCAGGCTTGGAATGACAATGAAATAGATGGACAGCTAAATGGTTGCTGCTACTCTAAATAATATTGGGGATGTAACACAATGGACAGAATCTCATATTCTCTTAAGAAAAGCCCTCTGTGTGGTAAAGAGACGCCTTCAGGAGGTCTGGGTTGACCTTAGCGTGAGAGTAATTCTCCAGAAAGCAGATTGCATAACAATGGCTACTCCATCTCTATGTTACTATCCAAGGAAGCCAGGTCTCATTAAATTCAGGTTGTCAGAGGGCATTAAAATATATTTTAATTATCTTAGATATAACAATAATTCTGTATTTACATGAGAACATTTCTTTATTTTATGAAGATTCATATTGAGATACATAGGACTGACATGACCTAGTGTCTGTAATTTAAGCTACATCAGCAAGTAAAATAGATGATGCAAGTATGGCAAAAGGTTATCAATTATTAAATACAGGTAGTAGAAATTTAGATGTTTAATTCACACACTTTTTTAGAAAAAAAAGTAAAAGAAGAGCTGAATGAGGTACAAAAATTGGGGGACAAAGTGCACAGGTTAGAACAGTAGAAGAAAGGGTCAGCCCTGCTATCAGCCATCTTTCTTCTCTGTCCTTCCCTAAGGCAACATTCAGGCTACTATCTTAATAAATATTGGATAAATATTTAAAGAACATATTTTAGGAAACACTAAATTATTAGCCTGCCTACATGTTTGGCCTGTACAGTAATTCTTTTCAAATCTGTAGTTCAGAAACTAAACCAGTAGAAGGGCAACAAGACCTAAGAAGTAAAGAAGATGGGAGGACAGCAGCTACCATGTGGCAAAAGAGAACTTCCTCCAGAGGAAGTGCGTATAATTTTAATTAATTAATTAATTAATTAATTAATTTATTTTTGAGCCAAGGTCTTGCTCTGCTCCCCAGGTTGGAGGGCAGTAGCACAATTATAGCTCACCGAAATCTCAAACTCCTGGTACTCAAGAGATGCTTCCACCTAAGCGTTCCTGGGACTACAGATGCACACCACCATGCCTGGCTAAATCGTCTGATATTTTTTTGTAGAGACAATCTTGCTATGTTTCTTAGGCTGGTCTGTAACTCCCAGCCTCAAGTAATCTTCCTGCTGCAGCCTTTCATATTGCCAGCATTACAAGTGTGAACCATCACGTATAGCTGAGGAAGTGAGTTTAGACAGAAAAAAAGATGCTATATCTTTATATCTCATGGATGAGAACTTCAAAACACAGTACTCAAAGGCCATTTTTAAATAGTCCCAAAGGTATTGCTGCCTCACTGCATGTTCACAGTGACTATTCCAATTTTTAAATAAAAGTCGTTATTTACAGAATAATTTGCTTAAAGAATAGAAAACTGAAGTCAATTTTTAAAACTATTTGATAAAAGATGACTGTTTTTAACTGTGGTAATCAAGAGTATTCATCAGTTATCTGAAAAATGTTTATTATCTTATTTCCGCAGTGTGCAAAATAAATGATATAAAGTAATACCATGATCCAGGAGGACTCTGTTTTGGAGGCATGTTTGAGAAACTGGTCAGTTATTTTAAACTCCTTTATTCTTTTTTGGTGATGTGGAGTGTGTGCTTATGCATGTGGATTTTATATTTATTTCTCTGTTTTATTTTTGCCATGGTCATTGTCACTTCATTGTTAGGTAATATAGCACATTTATTCTAAAAAAAAAAAAAAAAAAAAAGAAAGAAAAGAAAGAAAAAAAAAAGGCTAACTGTGAAAGCATATGGGGTTTCCATGCAGATTAAACTATGTGTTAAGGAAAGTAAAAAAAACAAAACAAAACAAACAAACAAACAAAAAACAAACCTGAAAAATCCTTTTTCCTCTTCCTTTTTCTTTTCACAATTTGCAAGGGAACAAGCAATTTGCAACAAAGATGACAGTAGAAAATGAGGTAATTAACCATACAACTGAGAGTCAGAAGATAATCCAAAGAGAAGCTGAGAAATCTTAGGCCAGCTGGGTAATTTAATTTTGTCATTAGTGGTAATCAATGCTTGCTAGTCATCAAAATAATCCTAAAATGGGATCAAAGAGAAAGTTCATAGTCTTGATGATGTTAACCTGAAGATTCCTATTTTTTTGTTTGTATGCATGTACATAAGAAAAGTAGCTATGGATGTAAAAATTATTAATAAAAACATTTTATATTAAAGGTATAAAAATTATTTATTTATTCCTCTCCATAATATTACTTTAGATTCATATTTCCTTGAGTAACATCAAAGTTGATAGAATTTGAAAATTAAATGTGAAACTGTGTAATTCCTTAATTGTAGATTATTTAAAACAATATTGAGTCCTGATAAGAAACGTTTAGTGTTTTTCCTTAATAAATTATTATTTTGAAAGTCTCTTTCCAGCCTTCCTGAGGTATTCAATTTGTGAATATTTTATTCTATAAAGATCTTTAAAATAGTCACGTATATTTCTTCTCATCAATTTAAAAAAAATTTTTTTTTTTTTCATTGTGTTGAGGGGAAAATTTCACAAAAATTCTAGCTGCCCAAAGTTTTCTGATCCAATAAAGTTGGTAGCATGGACCCTGTAGAAAGTTATTTTCTGACTTAATTTTATAACATAGAGTTAGAAAGGCATTTTTTTCCTGAAACCATTGTGGCTTTGACTCAACTCTTGACATCATTTTTGGTTGAAATACTCCTAGATAAAAATATACTGTGATTTCTCACAAAAGATTAGGAGAGAAGAGATGTAAGAACAATATCCTTGAGCTAGTATTCTAACCTTAGGCAAAGTATCAGAGTATTATTGGTAAAATTAAGTTTAAGCTTTTTATCATGTTAGAAAAGCACATAAAACAGTTAAGAAAGGCAATGGTGTCATTAATTTTTCTATCCTCCCATCTGCTTAACTCTCTATATCTACCTTCAGGTACACATATAAACACATACACATCTTTTAAAGAGCAAGGTGAAATTAGAAAGATGTGGGAAACTGTAGAAAATGATGTACCAGATGGCAGGAGCTATGGAGGAGACAAGTTCTCTCACCTTCAGCGGTGAGATTACATGTGTCAACAAATCTCCAACACATATACTTAAAAAAAAATGTAGCACTGTATATAGACTTTTGAATATGGGAAATAAAATTTCACTCTAATTAAGATGAGAAATAGTCATTACCCATTTGGACTTGTTCCAGTTCTCACAAGGGCAAATTCCTAAACTGCCATTTTCTTTTCCCATTATAGATTCTGGCACCAGGGCAAGATATTAGGATTTTAATACCTTAATATATTCTATGAAATATACTAGTGTACTTTACTATTTTGACCTTTTGGCACATCATATTTTGATTCGGATGGCCATTTCACTCTTTACTCTCAAGCTCAGGGAGGCCATAAAGACCAAAATGAATGGATTGACTATAGCTAGTCACAATACAGAATACTGAAAAGGTCATTGTATCTCATCGACTCTGCTATTATTCATGGAATATACAGGATCTTAAATATTTGATACTGTAGTCTTGTGACAAAGAAATCCAGGAGAAAGCGGGACCAAATATCACTTCTCATGGCAAAATTGCACCATAATTCAGGAATAAGAAATAGCAGAAGCCTAGTAAAAGGGGAAAATCAATCATTTGCACTTCTTTTCCTCCCTTTCTTTTTGGTAAAATATATCTATGAGCACGTGCTTTCAAAAAGTAAAGGAGGCATAAAAGTAATCTGAAAATGTTAAAGGAATAGATTGACATAAACAGAATTTAGGAATTTGGATTTCTGGTAGCATTTTCCAAGAGTTTCTAGGTCAGATTTGCTTCTATTCTGTAGAAGAGATTACGTGGCTATACACAGCTAAAATAAATATAAGGAAATTTACCCAATTTAAGGCATTAGCATGGAATGCCTAAATAACATTTTCTCTACTAGAAATTTTAAAATATGTTTTTTCATCCACTTATAATATTAAGTAGCCAGAGGAGTTCCAGGTTCCTCATCCACAGATAGAAAATAAGCTCCTAGGTGGTGCCTTAACCGCCATGTCTTATAGAGCTGTATTTGTTGATGCTGATATTTTGTATTGATTGACTCAAATAAAATCAACCATAAAAATTAAAGGAACAGTGGGTCAAACTGATCAGCTATAAAGAGCCAATTCATCAAGAAGAAATACGTGTCACCAAAGAAAAATTTTGACAAAAAGCTCAATCTCACTAGTAATTCTTTAAATGCAATTTAAGCATCAATTATATTAATTTTCAACTATCTATAATAGAAGAGTAAAAAAAGATTAAAAAACAACACTGTTTGTGAGAGTTAGAAAAAATGATATTAATATTTCTTAGGAAAATATATTGATAAATCCTACTTGGAGGGCACTGCTATTCAAATGCATTTAAAATGTGCATAGCTTTAATTCAGCAATCCACTTCTGTATTTATCCTAAGGAATAAACTAGATGTGTGCAATGAGTTATCTTTAAGATAATTAGAGCGATAATAATAGTGAAACACAATGATATTAACACTTGTAAAATACTGAAGACAACAGGAGATTAAATAAATTGCATTCTCTTTATATTATTTAACTTCAGAAAAATCTTAAGGACTTAGAAAATGTTCATATGTTGTAAATGAGAAAATCTAAGTAGCAATTTAATATCTTGAATATGTTTCCAATTGGTAAAGTGTATGTATGTGTATGCATGTAGAGGTGTATTATTGTATTAAAATCTATTGGTAATTTTAACAATGATTGAGTCTAGGTAAGTATGTGATGATCAAAATGGGTAATTTTGTGTGAGTGTTCATGTGTGTGTGCATATATATAGAAAAAAGTTTTGGAGAACAAACATCGAAATGTGAGTAGTAGTTAATTCTGAGACATAAAATTATAATTATGGGCAATTTTTGTATGTGATGTGTTTGTGTCTACTTTTCTGAATTTTCTCAATATTCTATAATCAATATGTATGGCTGCTTTAAAAACTGAAGAAAATATCACTTAAAAAAAAAGAAAAAGAAGCCAGGAGAAATGTATTCAAATGGTGATAAGAAATCAGAGAGCTCTGAGTTACAGTGATACTTCAGAGAAACATCGGAAGATTCTCTGAGCAAATACATTGCTCCTTTGTAAACTGTCATGTCTTTACTTAGGACTAATTTCCTGGGGCGTGGGGAGGGGGGTGTGAGCAGTGAGGGAAGCTACACATAAAAAAACTAAAAAATTGGGAGAAAAAATTCACTGGTTGTTGCAATACTACAGTTAATTAAATGTTTAGCCCTTCTAAAGTTTCTACCAGAGATGGACTAGGGAATATGACACAGCCTGAATGTGAGGGTTTAGTGCTTACTAAGCCACTAAGTCACATAATTCATGACTAACAACATGTACTTCTCTTTCACAAATTGTATAAACATCATACACAGCAGACCTTTCAAAATATTTTTTCAAAATAGACCTTTCAAAATCATTCTATTTTGAAAAAAGATTCTACCTTGCCAAGAATCTCTCTAAATTCTCAGAAAATTAGTCTGAGCCCCAGAAGTATGGTTTAGATTCTACTGATGTCAGGAGAAAACTTAGCCACTTATTGCTTGATATACTTTAGTTTCTAGTGCCTTAGCAAATATTTGAATTTGGTTAGATTCGTTCAATTGTGGGGCATTTACCAGCAAAACATTTTTATTTATTTCTAAGCCACGAACTGATAGGATAAAAAATTCTATCTCATAGAACCCTCTTTGAATTATGAAAATAACAGTACTTTGGGATACGTGACCCTATCTTGATTTTATTTTGTGGAATACAATGATACACTCCAAATATCAAGAAGAAATTCATGCTACTGATTTTATTTTTCAGAATATGATGCATTAATTTGTATTTTGTTCCTGATATTTTTTTCCTCTTATCATTTTTTAAAAGCTAGCCTTGACAGAAGCTTCTCACAGACAACCTCTCATCAGCATTTGAAATTATGTAGGGGGAAGCCCCAGAGAGAGGTAAGTAATTTAAAAGGCAGCAAAAGAGAGAATTCTTTCGTTTTCAATGAAGTAGAGACCTTTTTTTTTTTTGAGACAGAATCTCGCCCTGTAGCCCAGGCTGGAGTGCAGTGGCACAATCTCGGCTCACTGCAGCCTCCACCTCCTGAGTTCAAGTGATTCTCCTGCCTCAGCCTCCCAAGTGGCTGGGACGACAGACACATGCCACCACACCCGGCTATTTTTTTTTTTGGTAGAAACAGGGTTTCACTATGTTGGCCAGGCTGGTCTTGAACTCCTGACCTCAAGTGATTCATCCATGGCAGCCTCCCAACAATGAGAGGTTTATACAACCCTAGATCATAGGATATAGACAACCTACTTCCTGGCCATTCCCTGGTATCTGAGGGAGAATGACATTTAGGCACCGGGGCTCCCAGTCCTGGCAAATATCTTTCTCGTCTAGGGAGGCAGAGAAACCACAGAACCATCAGACTTGAAAGAAATGATATGGACCTCAGTCTTTTTAGAATTCTCAATTTGGTTCGCTATCTCTCAAACCTTTGCCCATCCCTTGGGGAAGAGGGCAGATGGTATAGGAATCAGGTTACCGAGTCGTTTGCCAGTTTTTCAGAATGGAAATTGGAGTCAAATAGGATTTGCTTTAAAGGGGAAAAATGTGATTTTTAAAAATGTATCTAAATTTGGGTTGCAAATTTATATTGGGTATAGAAGTCTGGGAAATATATACAATCTAATAAACTGCTAGATGAAAATCTTAGGTTATTTTTGCATTACCATATACTCTTTTCAATACTCCAAAATGCTTTCCCATACCTTAATTCCTTTGTATTTTCTGCATTCCTCAACTTTCTTAAACTGTAATGAATATGAAGTTATTCTTAGGAGCACGTGAAACGTACACTTCCTTTATGATACTTTCTTGCCCCTTCTGGATAGACCAATTTATTTCTGCCTCTGAGCACAATTCTACGTGGTAGATCCAATTCATATAGATGGATCATAATATGTTAGAGTATTTCCACATTAGGCTGTGATATTTTTAGGTTAGGGTGGGCAATATAATCATCTTATTTTTTGAGCCCCTACTAGGTACCAGGGACATAAAGCAATAAAGATACTTTACATGGTTTAAAATGTTGCACAATCAATATGTATTAGAGTAAGAGATACCTAAAGATATCATCTAGTACATCTTCTTTTTTTGTAGATGAGGAAACTGAGTCACAGAAAACTTCTATTGCTTAAAACAATGGTCCTCAAATTTTATATTAAGCCCAATATCTGGGGTGCTTGTAATACAAAGAGTTCTGGATCCTACCCCTAGTTGCTGATGCTATAGGTCTAGGGACTGAGAATTTGCATTTGATACTGCTGGCGGGGAACATATTTAGAAACACCAAGCTAATGCCACACTGGTCATTCAGTGGCAAGACTAGGATCCAAGTTTCCTGAGTTTACTACACTGAGGTTGCTTGTGATAGTTATTCATTACAACATTCTTTATTCATGACAATTATGTGACCACACGTAAATAACAAAAATACCATGAGAAATTGCTGGGTTTTAGAATTGCATTTAATAAATGAAAAATCCAGGCAAAAATGGAGGTAAAAGTCTGCCCTCACCCCTTTTAGGGATATTCTTTGGTTCAGAAGCAGCTGACCGGTTTGCTTCTCTGGGAATTATGGACAGACCTGCTTCCACTTCTCTCTGGCCATATCTTACTGATATTAATTCAGCATCTTTTTTCTTAGATTTTTCTCAAAGCCTTTGTAAAGCCCCCAAGTTTCTCTTTCCTGACCTACTGTCTCAGAGATGGAGAGTGAGGCTTAGGCTCCTGACAGTCTTTTTCCACCTTCCTCCCATGCACAGGATTTAGGAAAGCTGTCTGTTTACTTCCTCCTATCTGGTGCTCTGGGAAAGAACAGCCATCAGAAACAAGCACGTTTCTAACATTTAAAGACAAACCAATACTAGTTTCATTTTCTGTGTAGATCAAGACTGAATGCTAACGTATAATTACTCCCTGCCAGGCCATACAGCACAAGCTGGTATTTGATGGATCCAGGGAGTCAAAAAGCAATAATGTTTTAACACTTACATAAAACCACCTTTTGTTTAATAGGAATAAATAATGTTCCAATCATAGTAATGCCAACTCTCTGAACACAGAGCTGTAGCATCTAATGAGATGGGACCTCCAGATGTGAGGTGGGTACAACAGCATCAAGCACGCAACAGAGCAGCAGGAAAGAATCAATCCCAGGTACCACTAAGGAAAATCACTGAAGAAAACACCATAGAATTAATGCTTTATGATTCATAAATAAATACCCTGATAGTGTTTTGAAATTAGGGACAGGTGATAACAAATTTTCAAAATAGAACTCCAATAGTCATTCAGAGCTCCTGAAAGTAAAACTTAACTAATCAGACCAAAATATAAGAAACAGCAGAGCAAAGAAAAAAAGCAAACATTATAAAATCTTCCATCTCCATGTTTCTACAATTTTTCCACACTCCCCACATGTCTAGTTCTCTCGAAATTATGGAACCAAATGTGGTTATTGTTGGGGAGAGGGGATCAGAGTCTTTTGTTTGTTTGTTTGTTTGTTTGTTTGTTTGAAACAGAGTCTGGCTCTGTCACCCAGGCTGGAGCACAGTGGCACGATCTCAGCTCACTGCAACCTCCACCTCCCGGGTTCAAGCAATTCTCCTGCCTCAGTCTCCCAAGTAGCTGGGATTATAGGTGCCTGCCATCCCACCCGGCTACTTTTTTTTTTTTTCTGTATTTTTAGTAGAGACAAGGTTTCACCATGTTGGTCAGCCTGTTGTCGAACTCCTGACCACAGGTGATCCACCTGCCTTGGCCTCCCAAAGTGCTGGGATTACAGGCGTGAGCCACCATGCCTGGGAGTATTTTTATTTTTATTCTATTTGTGTATTTACTTTAGAGATGGCATTGTCTTACTTTCCCCAGGCTGGCCTTGACCTCCTGGGGTCCAGTGATCCTTCCTGCCTCACCCTCAAATAGCCGGGACTATAGGCGTGCACCACTGTGCCCAGCAAATGCACCTATTTCTGACTCATGTTGGTTTTCTTTACAATTACTTCCCCAGCACTTATGACTAAGTCTAGCAAATGATGTTGTCTTAAAAAATATTTGTAACAGGGCACAGTGGCTCATGCCTGTAATGCCAGCACTTTGGGAGGCTGAGACGGGCAGATTACTTGAGGTCAGGAGTTTGAGACCAGCCTAACCAACATGACAAAACTCCATCTCTACTAAAAATACAAAAATTTGCCAGGCATGGTGGTACATGCCTGCAATCTCAGCTGCTTGGGAGGCTGAGGCAGGAAAAACTCTTGAACCTGAAAAGCGGAGGTTACAGTGAGCCGAGATCATGCCCCTGTACTTCAGCCTGGGAGACAGAGTAAGACACTGTCTCAAAACAAAAACAAAACAAAACTAAATAAAACAAAACAAACAAACAAACAAAATATATCTGTAGGATTAATGCTTTGAAGACTGGTCCTTTACCTGGAATTTTCTTCTTGGGTGGCCTTCCTGGCTCTCTGCTTTTCATGGATTTTTCCTTACAGTTTCTACTACTACAGATATGTACCCCTTTGTACTGACTCTGGTTGCCCACGGTCCTGTGCTGGATGTCTCACCTGGATGCATCCTATCAAAATAGCTGTGTGCCCGCTTCTTACCATACACTTCTCTGCCCTCACTGATTTTGCCTTAGGTCCTAACCAGCCTTGCTGTGCAAGAAATTGCAGATCTCTTGAATCCTTCATGACTTTTTTATAGATGCATACCCTGAAGGATTTCGTAAGAAAAATCCTAAATAGATTCAAAGATGTAACTAGCAATAGGAGTTAAGATACTATATTCACCCAGAAGAGCATGAGCAAAGGCAATATTGAAATGAACATGAGATGAATGACACCAGCATTGGCTGCTAATGCCACCTAAACAGTTATGTGGGTGACTCCTTTTCCTGGAAGTAAGTTCTACAGCTCATTCAGCAAGTTATACTCCTTTCAGTCATCTTCTTTTCCCATATATATATATAATAATAATATATATATTATTATATTTTCCCATATATATATAATATATATAATATATAATAATATATATAATATATATATATATATTCTTTTGGGGGAATTGTCTAAAATATCAGTATGCCTCTTCCTTTAGATCTCTGCCCGTATATGTGTTTTATTTTATTTTTATTTTTTGAGACAGAGTCTTGCTCTGTCACCCAGGCTGGAGTGCAATGGCATGATCTCCATTCACTGTGAACTCTGCCTTCCAGGTTCAAGCAATTTTCCTGCCTCAGCCTCCCGAATAGCTGGGATTACAGGCGTGTGCCACTGCACCCAGCTAATTCCAGGCTGGTCTCAAACCCATGATCTGCCCACCTCAGCCTCTCAAAGTGCTGGGATTATAGGCTTGAGCCATTGTGCCTGGCTCTATATATGGTTTTTAATGAGATAACAGAAGGGCCATGATCACCATGTCTTTACTAACCTTGGTGTTAAGAGTCTATGTTGCACCCTACCCAGGAGGGACCTGTCAGGAGACAGACATAAAGATAAAATGATATCAATAATAGAGGCATCATTTTAGGAGGTAGTGTGGATTATGGCTTCACGGTTTGCTCTGTGAGCTGGGAGAGCCATTTACCTTCATTTATGAGTGGGAAAAACCAAAGTTCAGGGAGGTTAGAACTCTCTCTGCATTCCTCAGAGATTTGGAAACTGGAATAAGAGTATCTGAGCACTTAAAATTTTTAAAGCGGTATAGTTGATCATTGGTTAAAGTGGATGATTTCCTCTCCATAAAACATGGAGGAAAGGTTCAGTGTTACTTTTCCAAATTATAGATCAATTATTTTGTTTGACCACAGAGTATTACACAGCAAATAGGCCATAGTTTATTAATTGCTTGATTTGTTTAGATTTACAAAATACTTTGATTCTTAACTCTTCCCCAAATTGTAAAGTGGTCCAACTAGTAATTGAAGGAATATATTACTTATGCTGCTGTGAAGATAAAATAGTGATGACTATAAGAGCCGTTCTTTTCATGCTATGATTACCATTGGGAGTTTAGAACTCCATAAAGGGAATTGGATGTATGTCCCAGGGAGGTTTTTCTTTACCTTGTAGATTAAACTTGCCTCAAGTGCTGTTTAAGCTTGTTAAAAGGATGATGCTTGAACCTGAGGATTATGTGAACGGCTATATTCACAAAAGACCACCTGATTCCTGTCCCCTCATTAGCTTAGCCACTTGAGAAGGAGACATTCAGGCTGCTCTTTTCTGAAGCCCATTCTGCCTGCCATTTCTCATACACCTAACAGACCTTCTCACAATAATTCTCATCTCAAATTCACAGCCTGTTATTGTCTCATTGTTTTAAACTGAAAATAAACACAGCCGCTAGCAAGGCTGTCTATACAATATGCTCTCCACTGCAAGCCTCCCACAGAGCAGATGAATGTTTATATGTGAGAGTTCACTTTTCCACGGGGTGGTATGAATGATATTATCTGAGGCTATCACTACTCCCGAATTTCTTCAATTTAAACACTAATCCTTTTTTTTCCATGTTTATTTGTTTATATTTATTGAGATATGATTTCCTTACCATAACATGCATAGATATGAATTGTTCAGTTTGATGATTTTGACAACTCTGTATGCCCATGAAGTATACACCCATCACAAAACTACATTGACAAGATGTGGAATATTTTCATCCTCTGAGAAGAACCGTTTTTGCTCCCTTTTTAGTTTATTTTCCTAATATTTGTCCTTCCCCATCTCTCCTCCCTGCCAAGTCATTTGCCAGATACGTGTATTGCCAGCAATTTCTTCCGCCAGAGACAATCTCACTCTGACTTCACCATAGTTTGGTTTGCCTGTTTGTGGTCATTATATAAACAGATTCATACGGTATGTTTGTGTTTGTATTTGGTTTCTCAACATGACATTTTCAGAGATTAATTCATGTTGTGTATATAAGAAGTTATGTTCCATTTTATCACTTAGTTGTATTTCATTCTATGATCACATAGCAATCTGTCAATCTGTTTCTTTATCAGTGGGCATTTCAATTGTTTACACTTGAAAATCAGGCTACTATGAATAAAGTTGCCATAAATATTCACATACAAGATGTTCATGTATAAAACATATGTTTTTATTTCTTGTATTTACCTAAGAGTTCAATCGCTGGGTCATATGGTATCTATTTGTGTATAAGAAGCTGCTGAACAATTTTCAAAAGTGATAGTGTGATATTACACTCGTACTAACAATGAGAGCTGATGAGATTTCCTGTTTATTTCACATTTTGGCCAAAATTTAGTATTGTCACTCTCTTTGATTGTAGCCATTCTTATGTATGCAATTGTATTTTATTGTAGGTTTAATTTTTATGTCCCCGATGATTAATTATGTTGAACAGTTGTTCATGTTCTCATCTGTTTATTAATGATAAACTAAGTGTTTATCATTGTTTCAGAAATACAAGAAATATTCCTATATTTCTGTATTGAAGTGACTAAGATTGTTGCCCATTTTAAATTGAGTTATATGCCTTTTCATTGTTAATTTGTAGGAGTTATTTACATATTCTGGACATAGTCATTTGCCAGATACATGTATTGCCAGTAATTTCTTCTATTCTATGGCTGTCTGATTCATTTTTCTCAACAATGTCTTTTGGTGAGCAGAAATTCTTAATTTTGGAGAAGTCCAACTTACTACTTTTTTCTTTTGTGTTAGTATTTTGTGATTTAACACAAGCATATTTCTCCAGCATAAAGTCACAAAGGTATTCTCCTTTGTTTTCCCCTAGAAAGTTTGTGGTTCTAGCTCTTATGTGTAGGTCTCTGGTCCATTGAAAATTAACTTTATGAGTAAAATAATTTTTAAGTCCTTTGTTTTACATCTGAATATCCCAGTATTCTAGAACTACATATTTATTGAACAAAAGATCTTGTTCTCACTGAACTGATTTGGTACTTTGGTTAGAATCAACTGATAATATAAGTGGGCCTATCTAAACTCTCTACTGTCTTCCTTTGATGTCTATGTGTAATAAGTAGACAAAATAATGAAATTATGCTAATTCCACACTGTTTTGATTACTTTTGCTTTATAGTTGGTTGTGGAATTGGGTAGTAAAAATCCTCCACCCCTATTATTTTTCAAATTTATACTGGTTAATCTAGAATTTTGATTAGGATTGCATTGAACCTAAATATTATTTTGAGGAGAACTATATTGAGTCTTTTAATATACAAAATAATACATTTTTTACTTATATAGGACTTTTTTCTCTTTTAGAAAGGTTTTACAGTGTCCAGTATAGATATCATAGACATTTTATTGTATTTATTTTAATATGTTTAATGTTCTTTGATTACATTACAAACTGTATTATTTTCTAAACTTCACTTCTAATTGTGTTGCCATTACACAGAAATACAATTTTATTTAACATTTCTTTTATATCCTATTTACTTGCTCAATTTTCTAATCAGTGCCAGGAGATGTTTTTATAATTAAATTCCATAATTTTTGCATGTACACAATAATTTCATATAAGAATACAGATAATTTCACTTAATTTTCAATCTGTATGACATTTATTTCTTAACTTGTCTTACTGCACTGGCTAAGATCTGCAGTACAATGAATGTTAAACAGAAATAGAGGACACATCCTTGTCATGTTCTCAATCTTAAAAAAAGATTGTTGATTGTTTCCCCATTGATTATGATATTAACCATGAGTTTTTCTGATGTACACTTTTAAGTTTAAAAATATTTTCTTCTGTTTTTACTTGGCTGAGAGTCTTTGTCATGAATGGTAATAGAATTTAGTCAAATTTAGTAAAAAAATGTCTTTTTTTCTGCATCATTTCTGAAAATCACATTCTCCTTTATTTTTTTAGTGTGGTGATTTACATTGATTGATTTTCAAATATTAAACCAAATAAGCATTCCTGGGATAAATTGCATTGATCACAATGTATTAGCTTTTCATGAATTGCTGGATTTTATTTTTTTTCTCATTTAATGAGGAATATTGATCTGCAATGCTTTTCTTTTAGTGGTATTAGAATTATATATGGTTTATCAAATTATCAGGAACTATATCTTTAATATTACTTACATGAATTTGTATAGTATTTGTTTTGTTTACTTAAAGATTTGTTGAAATTCAACCAGTGAAGACATTTACTATTTTCTTTATTAAAATGTTAATTTCTTTAATTGATATGGTGTTATTTAAGATTTTCATTTTATTTTGTTTTAAATTTGGTTTGTTAAGTTTTCTAAGATACTTGTTTATTTTATTTAAGTTGTCAAATTTATTTACATGAAATTATTTATAATATCTTCATGGGTTTCACAATTACGGAACATTGTGTGACATATCTTCTTTCATTCCCAATATATTTACTTTTTGTTTTCTCTCTCTTTTTTTGATCAGTGATGTTGGGGTTTGTTAGTATTATTAATCTGTTCAAAGAATCAATTTTTACTATGTAGATTTTCTCTGTTGTCTGTATGTTTTATTTCAATGACTCCTACTCACATTATTTTCATTTCTACTGTGCTTTTAATTTGCTGTTTATTTATCTTTTTTTGAGGAGGAGGAGTGGTTGGACTAAAAGAGAAAACATAGGGGAAAGGATCCATGACATTGGTCTGGGCAGTGATTTTTTTTTGGATATCACTCCAAAAGCACAGGCAACAAATGCAAAATTAGACAAATAGGATTATACCAAATTTAAAAGCTCCTGTCCAACAAATTGAGCAATCAACAGAATGAAGACATAATCTTCAAAATGGGAGAAAATATTTACAAACCATATATCTGATAGAGGTTAATATTTCAATGATTTTATACCTTTCTTCTTTTCTAATATATACAGTTAAAGGTATAAATTTTCTTCTAAGGGCTTCTTTCGCTATTTTCTATGAATTTTGATATGTTATGCTTTCACTGTTATTCCATTCAAAACATATCAATTTTTGTTGTGACTTTTGATTCATGGATTAGAAGTATTTTGATTAACTTCCAAGTATTTGGAAATTTTATACATACTTTATGGTATTGATTTCAAATTTAATTTTATTGTCTCCTGAGAATATTCTCTGTATAATAATTATTCTTTGAAAAATATTGAGACTTTTTTATGTCTAGTTTTTTTACGCCATATGCTTTGTTATGGTTCCACAGACACTAAAAACAATGATTATTCTGAAGTCAATGCGAGTGGCCTTCTATAAATATCAATTAGATCTAATTGGCGTTGTTCAAATCTCTATAGTTTTACTTATATTTTTGTATGTCTATTTGTCCTTTTTGTTTGTTTGTTTTTGAGACGAGGTCTTACTCTATTGCCCAGGCTGGAGTATAGTGGCACAATCATGGCTCACTGAAACCTCAACCTCTTGGGCTCAAACTATCCTCCCACTTCAACTTTTGAAGTAACTGGGACTACAGGCATGCACCACTATGTCTGGCTGTTTTTGTTTGTTTGTTTGTTTGTTTTTTTGTTTTTTGTTTTTGTAGAGAAGGGTTTCACCATGTTGTCCAGACTAGTCTTGAGCTCCTGGGCTTAAGCAATCTGACAGCCTCAGCCTCCCAAAGTGCTAGGATTATAGGTGTGAGCCACCGCACCTGGCCTCTCCTTGTTTTATCAATTACAGGAAGAGTCATATTAAGATCTCTTTGTAAAATTATGACTTTGCCTATCTTTCTCTTTACCTTCATCAGTTTTGCTTTTTATTTAGAAAACATGCATAATAATTATGATTTCTATGTCTTCTTGATGAATATTCCCTTTTATCATTATGGACTGCCTCTCTTTATCTCTGGTAGTATTTTCTGTCTTGAGTTGTTAAACTTAGTACACTCATTGTACATGTTTTTTCACTGTATTGTTTTCTATCTGTGTCTTCATAAAGTGTGCTTACTACAGATAGCATAAAATTGGGTATTACTTTTTTGGTTCAGTCTGTCAATCTCTGACTTTTAATTGGAGCTACCTTAATATTAATGTAGTTTTTGAAACAGTTAAAATTGTCTACCATCTTCATATTTGTTTCATATTTGTCCCATCTGTTCTTTGTCAATGACACCTTTCCTTTCACTTTTTTAGTGAAACAAATTCCATTTTGTTTTATTTATCCATTTTCATGGATTTATGCATTATTCCATTTTATCTCTTCTGTAGCATAAACTTCTCAGCCATTTACACATTTTTTTCCTTATATGTAATTTCTGTGTATATGCAAACAATATGACATGTTATTATTTTTACTTTAAACAGTCATTGGCTTTTTAAAGAAATTTGAGAATATAAATATAAGTATCTATTAGGTTGGTGCAAAAATAATTGCAATTTTACCATTACTTTTAATGGCAAAATCACAATTACTTCTGCGCCAACCCATGTATGTATGTATATATGTATGTATGTATTTACCTAAGATATCTATCTATCTATCCATAGATACTTCTCTATGTAAAAGTATCTATGGATGGATAGATAGATAGATAGAGGATAGAGAGAAGAAGAATATGCCTTATATTTACTAGTTCTCTTCACTACTTTCCACAGATTCAGACTTCCATCTGTTATTACTTCCTTGGGCCTGGAGGTCTTATTTTAGCATTTCTTGTAGTACAGGTCTACTAGAGACAAATCTGTCAGTGATTGTCATTTGAATATGTTTTCATTTTTAAAAGGTATTTTCACTGGATATAGAGTTTGAGATTAGAATTTTTTAGCACTTTAGAGATGTCATTTATTTTTCTTCTGTTCTTTACTACATCCAGAAAGGAAACAAGAATCACATCTGTCTTTGTTCCCTCTGTGTAATATGTCCTTTCTGTCTTACTGCCTTTTTTCAAGTTTCTTTTTATCTTTGGTTTTCTGCAGCTTGACTATGATGTGCCAACGTGTTTTTTTCTTTGTACTTGTTCTGTTTCATTCACTTATCTTAATTTGTGGATTTATTCCTTTCAATACTGTGAGAAATTGTCAACATTGCTATTGCTCCATTTTTTTCTTTTCTCTCTTTCTGATGCACAAAATATACATAAACTAGACATTTAATATCGTCCCACTGATTTCAGATGCTCTATTTTGTTTCATTTTTTTTCTTTTTATGTATTAGTTTATTTAATTTCTACTGACCTTTTCTTGAGTTAATTCTTTCCTCTGCTGGGTTCAGTGTACTTTAAGCACATGAGGAGACATTGTCATTTTGATTTTCATTTACAGAATTTTTATTTTCTTCCTTTTAATAGTTTACTTTTTTTGATGGCATTTTTCCACTCATTCACACGTTTTCTACCTTTCCCAAAACTCACTTAAAGAATGTATCATCGTAGTTATAAGAGACAAATCTACTAGAGACAAATCTGTCAGTGATTGTTATTTGAATATGTTTTTATTTTTAAAATATATTTTCACTGGATATAGAATTATTTTAGCACTTTATAGATGGGAGATCACTTGTTTTAGAGCCTAGTTGCACACTTTTTGAGTTGCTGGGGAATTCTCATTGCTTTCAAATCCTTCCCTTGGCTTTTTGCATCTAGGAGACTTTCTACTCACTGCCCTGCACCCAGCTTTTCCCAGGTTGCTGCAAGAGTTTCAATAAAAACCTGAAGTACCACTGAAGAATTACTTTCAGCTCTCTTGCCACAACCTCAAACTCAGCATTTCACCCCTGTGCACTCACTGAAAGCCTAAATAAAATAGATGCATAGATACAAACTTACTTTGTACCTGGGCCTCTGCGAGATTCAATCTGTCACACTAACCAATCATAGTTGTTTTTCCATTGCCTCCCCTAGGGTGGTTCACCTTCTTTCTGCTGCTTCTCCAGGTATAAAACTATCAGTAGATGGTCTCTTTTTCCTAGGAAGAAAATTATCTCTGCGATTTGGCTCATTTGGGTGTCTTTGCATCCACAACTTGCTTACAGGTTTCAATAATCTATTATTTTTGTAGCTTGTCTGGCTTGTAGTACATTCTTTCATGATTTCTTCCCATCCTATAAGTATACAGAAGTCTGATATTTACTTCTTATTTTAGAAATACTAAGCTGTTCTTTTCCTTTTATCAGCTGACTTTAGTTATATTTACTCAGACGAATGTGTGTCTATCTTATAAGGGCATTTTACAAAGCTGTGAATGTATTTTATGACCCTAAATGTACACACATTGCTAGGTAAATACAGTCAAGACAATCTATAAAGGCGTAAATTAAAAAGAAAAAAATCTTGGCTCTGGTATCTTTAAAAGTTAAGAAAAGAGGTTTTACATGTGACTGAGTAGTTGCTTTAGTGCTACAGGCTAAGTTTTAAATAACAGTAGTCAGAATTCTGTGAGTCAATGCTAACATTAAACTTGGATGACATGGTGCAGTGTTGCCAAGGTACCCATCTCCAAAGTGCTCTGGGGCTTCTCATGAAGTCATTTCAAGTCTTGTCCTCCCTTTCATAATTCCTATGAGGTTAGAAGAGGGAGGACATTATTATTCCCTATTTGCTGCTGAGAAGCAAGGTGAAGTCACAAAAGTGCCAGGTGTTTTTGCACAAATCATAGAGCAGTCAGTCAATCAGCAGAAGGAAGAATTCATGGGAGTGAAACTAGCCTGTCTGTCCTGATCCTGGTCAGTTGGCACCTAATCCCTACATGACAAAATCGCCTATCTCTTAAATGTCTCTTGAGACAGCATTGAGCCTTTGTGGTAGTTAATAACCTTTATTTAGATCAAAGATATTTGTTACGTCTGACTAAACTCTGACAATCTTCCCATGGCTTCAAGATCATCAAGCTTAAGGACTAGACTCAAATGGAAATAAATTGTCAGCCTCATACATTTTTAGGTACCTAAGAATGGTAACCATACACCTAAGAGTTGTCTTTTCTCTCATGCTGAAATCTCCCTATAATTGAAACTTATTAATGTTTATGTGAAACATTCCTTGTTGAAACCACAGATTGGCACTACTTTATAAGAGTAATATCTACTTTTAATTAAACATTTTTGCTAAATGTCTCGCATATGATGAGAGAAAAACCAAATTCTGTCAAAACATTGGAAGAGATTTATTCTTAGCAAATGTAAGTGCCCATGGCCTCCGGGAAACAGTCTCAAGAGGTCCTGAGATGGTGTGCCCAGCGTGTTCTGGGAAGAGTTTGGTTTTACACATTCCAGGGTGACAGAAATTGCAAGTAAAATCATAAATCAATACATAGAAAGTATACATTGGTTTGACCCAAAAAGGCAGAACATTTTGAAGTGGAGGCTTACAAGTCATAGACAGAGTTTAGGGATTCTTCAATTGGTAATTGGTTGAAAGAGTTAAGCTTTGTCTAAAGTAGAAAGGAATGCTTAAGTTAAGATAAGGGGGTCTGTTACCTGTCATGTAAGGCCATACCAGAGTTAGGTTGGAAAGTAAGCCACAATGTACTGGATCAGAAAATACCTGTTTAAGGGCATTTGATGGTTTGTAAGGCATGATTCCTCAGGCTCCTTGGAAAGGAATTTGAGCAAGAAAAAGAAAAAAGGTCAGTATTAAATCCTCATATATATTATTTAATTTTTATGAAAATGATATCAAATATTATTTTATTTAATCTTCACAAAAATATATAAGGTAGAAGCAGAGATATAGAAGACCATGTTTACACAATTCATGTCTGGTAGAACCGGTATATGAAGGCAAGTATGTATAATTCCATTGCTCTTGTTTTTTCTATTCCTATAATCACTTTCTACTGTTTCTAAAATGTATCAAACCAAATTTGGGAGCAGTTTTCTATAAGACAAAATAACTTATTATGGGGTTTATTTGAATCACAAATATGTCTGATGCACTTAGAACTTGATTTGATTATACATATTAGATTTACACTTTTTTTTTTTTTTTTTTTTTTTTTTTGAGATTGAGCCTTGCTCTGTCACCCAGGCTGGAATGCAGTGGGGTGATCTTTGGCTCACTGCAACCTCTGCCTCCTGGATTCAAGCGATTCTCCTGCCTCAGCCTCCCAAGTAGCTGGGACTACACGTGCCCGCCATCATGCCCGGCTAATTTTTGTGTTTTTAGTAGAGACCTTGTCTCTATAATTCACCATATTGGCCAGGCTGGTCTTGAACTCCTGACTTTGTGATCCCCCCTCCTCAGCCTCCCAAAGTGCTGGGATTACAAGTCTGAGATATTGCGCCCGGCCAGATTTACACATCTTTATGGGGGAAAATGTACTGTGCAGTGTGCAACTTCACTCTTAATTGTCATCCCTGGTTTAATCGTTCTTTTAAGCAAGAGAAGCAATCTGTGAAAGAGAGAAGAGTTTTATCCCCATAGGGCTTAAAAAAGAGGTAAGTAGTTGTTATAGTTTGAAAATGGAAGATTTTACACAACAATAAGGAATTTTGAGCTTGTCTTGAGAGAATGGGCAATACTTGGCTTGCATTCCTACATGGTACATAGCAATAAAAGCCTTCAGAAAGGACATACATTTACTGGAGCTCCACAGTTCTCTGGTTCTATTGCTTCTTTCTTTGCATTAGTTGTTTTGTTCTTGAATGCATTGAATTAACCATTTCTTTTTTCTTTTTCTTTTTTTTTTTTTTTTGAGCTGGAGTCTCATTCTGTCACCCAATCTGGAATGTAGTGGCATGATCTCAGCTCACTGCAACCTTTGCCTCCCAGGTTCAAGAGATTCTCCTGCCTCAGCCTCCCAGGGAGCGGGGATTAGAGGCTCGCAGCACCATGCCCAGCTATTTTTTTTTTCTTTTTTTTTTTTTGGTAGAGATGGGGTTTCATTGTGTTGCCCAGGCTGGTCTTGAACTCCTGACCTCAAGTGATCTGCCCACCTCAGCCTCCCAAAGTGCTGAGATTACAGGCATAAGCTACCGCATGTGGCCAACTATTTCTATTTTAACATAAGTATACATTGCTTTAATCAAAGAGCTGAAATGCTAGCAATGAGCTAACAAATAAGTAGAGTCTTCACTGAAAAAGTGGGCACAAACCTCATTTTTAAAGGCCATTACCAGTAACCATCTATGGAAGCACCGTTATGTTTTTGTGTTAGGCGTTCTGTTGTTCTTAGATTTCAGAATACTTGGTTGCCCTGTAACTTCAGCCTTCCAGTGTATTTTAGAAGAGTTGTGATTTGGTAGTTTATCTGGCTTTTTCTCAAGTCTGACTCTCAACTTTTTGCATTTTAAGTGGAGGAAGAACTTAAGCTTTTAAAAAATGCATATGAGCATTATTAACCTCACTATATCATGTATGGACAAAAGTAGTGACAATATTCAAAACATAGTAAGAAAAAGCATGAGGATGGACACATACAAGAAAATTACAAAAGTTTGCAAATCCATTATGTGTGTATACACACACACAAACACAGAAACACACACGCACACTATATATGTGTCTGTATGCATATGTATATAATTGTGTGTATATTCAGAAGCATCTGTGGAAATTTTAAAAAATAAATTTAAAAAGTTTAAAAAATCCACATTATGTGTATTTTGAAGTTGTATATGGTTCAGTTGGACATAAGTTCCAGTGTGGATTTATAAGCAAATACACTTGGGAAAAGCCTATCAAATTCTCACCTAGTTACTGAGAGGCCCTCGTTTAGTTAGTTATTACCAGAGTACAGAAACAAGACAGGGAATAGTGGCTTGGCTAGAGAGGCAGCAGAAAACCACTTGAGGCAAAGCCTTACTTCGCAAGCATTGTTTCTATCTCATCCTTCAGGTGATGAGGCACCATTTATAGCTATGAGTAGAAAATTGACCTGACGAAAATTATGTTAGAAAATTAATTCCATCACAAGTCATTTAAAAATAAATCTACATGGAAGATAAATAAAATATAATATAAAATATAATAGCCCAGAGGCTATTATAAACAATGAAGGTCTTACCTAAGGCTTTGTAGATGAAAGGAATGCCCACTTTCAAGAAGCGATCAGGAGCTAATGTCAACTAGATTGTGTGATACGGTTGAATAGAGGGCTGGGAGCAGGGAGAAATTGTTGTGAATCCCAATCTGAATGGAGAGTATTCACTTTTGTTTTGTCTGTTTTTTGAGACAGGACTTTTCTCTGTCACCCAGGCTAGAAGCAATGGTGGGATCCATAGCTCACTGCAGCCTCAAACTCCTGGGCTCAAGGAATCCTCCTGCCTTAGCCTCCTGAGTAGTTGGGACTATAGGCACGTGCTGAAGTGGCATCGTTTGTCTGGGGTAAGTACCCGAGATTCATTGTCTCATGGCTATGGAAAACTAGCATGCAGACACAACAGAGTGAGGTTAAGAGTGGAAGTTTAAAAGGTGAAAGAAAGAGAAAAGCTCTCTTGCTACAGAGAGGGGTCCCAGAGAAATGGGTTGCCAGTTCTGTTATGAAATGCAGTGAGTTTTATACATGAGTTTGAGGAGAAAGTGTCTGATTTACATAGGGCATGAAAGATTGCTTGGACCACGTGCCCCATTTGCATAGGGCGCAAATTACCGGTAAGCCTCACCCTAATCTTTTATTATGCAGATAAGTTCATGGCCTGGTTGGCACCATGTTTCCTGTTTCTTTATTGTATATGAGGTGACGAAGAAAAGAAAAGATGGAGCCTCCATGTTGAACATACCTGGCCCTCAGGTAGCCCGTTTCTACTGGTACAGCTGCTGGTATTCACCCATGCAAACTTCCAGCTTGCTTAACTATGTCTGCAACTCAGTTTTTCAGGCTACTCTTTGTTAGAAAAGAAATGATTTTGGAGCTGCTTTTTGTTAGAGGGGAAATTCTGCCAAGGACTCTGTTGCCCTTACTATCTGCCTAAATAATATCTATCTTCCATATCAGTGCCATCACACCTAGCTAATTTTTAAATATTGTTTTTATAGAGACAGGCTCTCATTATGTTGGCCGAATTGGTCTTAAATTCCTGACCTCAAGCCATCCGCCTGCCTTGGCCTCCCAAAGTGTTGGGATTACAGGCATGAGCCACCATGCCTGGCTGAGTATTGGCATTTTTCAATCAGAAATTGAACCTAGGTGGAAGGGGACATTGGAATGCTTTCTACACATCTGGGAAACTAAGAAATTATTTAAAATCAAAGGTGATGCATTTTCTCAATCAGACTTTTTTTTCCTCCCAACTTATTTGGGGGATACACAATGTGTCGTGTTTTTCTGTGTATGCATTTTTCCCATCCTGCCTAGATGTCACCCACATGATGGACCCTCAAGAAATATTTATTAATCAAATTCTCCCCTTCTCTATCCTTCAGCTGCCAGAGCTGGAATTAAGCCTCCTTATGGAAAGGATAATCAATATTTTATAGTACCTTTCACCAGAGGCTATCAAATGTAATGACAATCAAATATGTTTGTCCTTTTCAAATTGGAAATCAATCAACATTATCAGTTTTTCCATTACCAGTTATACATGGTTGATGAAATGTTTATGCTGATGACTTCTTTGCATTGAGGAAGGTTTCAATGCCACTGATCTTCTCCCTTTGAGTACTTATTTTTCTAGCAGACAAAATTAGCAAGTGTGATAGACAAAGTTTGAAATGTAATGTAGTCTTTTTCCCAGTTCTTTACTAATGGTATTATTTTACAGCACCTAAGTTAATGTAGAATTTTTATAGCTTAAAAATAATTTTATAGACATGACTTTATATAGTACGCTGCATAGCCATATGAGAAAACTGAAGATAAACAATCAGAGCTGCAAAATGATCTGCCTAAGTTTACTTGGTAGTTAGCAGTCAAATCAAAATTAGAAATTTAGATCTTCTGACTCATCCTGACATTTTACTCTAGGGTTCCCTGATATACACAGATGACGCTGTAACCTCACCCTGATGCTGGGCATCCACTGAGGTCTTTGTTCCTAATGATAATTGAGAGATTGATAGGAATTCTCTTTAGGTATTGAGCCCCCATCCAAGTTCTCCGGACATATGTAGCAAGTAAGGCTTGTAAGCACTTTTCCTTATTTTAAATATTCTAAGGTTGAAATTGCCTTTGGAAAAAATTGTAATAGTTAGACCATTATGGCAGTAGGAAAGATCTGATCTTACCAACACCGCTCTTGCCTTTAGCCTTCAAACTGCCTTTAATTATTCTTAAGATTGTGCCAAGCCAACTTTGGGAGACATTCAGTTTATAGTTTCAATGTTAATAGCCCTTCCCCAAAACTCAGCCACCTTTTTAAAGTGTGGGTGGCCTCATGTCAATTAAGCTCTTTCTTTACTGCAATGCCATGGTCTCATGAATTGCTTTTGACTATACAGTGGACAGGAAGGACCTGTCAGGTGGTTACAATGCCATGATGCACAGGCCAACTAAATCTCAGATTTCTTGTTTCGATTGAAAGTGTATCAATCCCAAGTGGTAATGCTGATCACTTTATTCAGATTTATTTGGCAGTTTTACATCTCTGATATCTAAAACATGGCAATTCAATGTATTTAACAAACCCATTTTGCTTTGTAAAACTGCAATCTTTCACAATATAGAGTTTGTAATACAGGTTGGGTAGGAACAGAAATGCTCAGATCTATATTGTTATCCGACACCATATTAGTTAGCCTTGCTAAACTTCAGTTGCCATATCTGCAAGTAACTCATTTAATATTTATTTAATAAATATTATTGAGCTTCTTCTATGTGCTAGCTGCTATATGTAGCTTCTATATTATTATTGAGCTTCTTCTAAATATTATTGAGCTTCTTTTATGTGCTGGCACTAAAAACTGGATTCGAATTGCTCTTTTTTATATATATTGGTGATTTCAAACACAATAAAGTCCATCACCCTGTGCCATAGCTTGCTGGCTAACTTGGAAGATGAGGTCCAGGACCTGTCCTTTACCAGCACCCTCTCCAGATAAGTCAGCTTGACAACTGTGGACATCACAGACCTTGGAAACTGCAGAAAACATTCATGGTGCTGGTGCATCGTGAGTGAGTCATCAGAGGCAGAGGCAATGGGCAGGCTGATTAGAACTGAGACAGCTTCTGTTTACATATAAATATCCTGCTAATCAGTGATGACAAGAGAGGAAACATAGGCAAATGCCAGTTAAATGGAGTTTGAAGTTTTAAAAAAAGTACATTTGGTAGCGCTTGCCAGAGTGTGGCAGTGGTTCTTTAAGTATATAGGAAGAAATCTTTAAAATGAATTGGCCTCAGGCTGAGTTGAGGGGAATAGTTTTGTACCAGGTTGTCAGAGAACGTCTCTGAGAGTAAGACTTACTTTTCATTGCTTTTACAAAATGATCGCACTTACATAGGCATCTATATTTCTCACTATGTGTGTGTGTGTGCGTGTGTAGGGGAGAGGGATCTTTTTTGATTAATTACAAAGAAAATATTTTTTAAATAGATTAATTATGGGCTCAGTCTCAGCTTTGCCTTTTTTCATTTTTTTTTTTTTTAAATATACATTTTTTGAGACAGGGTCTTTGTCTGTCACTAAGACTGGAGTGCAGTGGCATAATCACAGCTTACTGCAGCCTGAAGTTCCTGGGCTCTACTGACCCTCCCACCTCAGCCTCCCTAATAGCCAGGACTACAGGCACATGCCACCATGCCCAGTTAATTTTTAAATTTTTATTGATTTTTCAGACACAGGTTCTCACTATGTTGCCCAGGCAGGTCTCGAACTCCTGGTCTCAAGAGATCCTCTCTCCTTATCCTCCCAAAGCACTGTGATTACAGGCATGACTGTCGACTGTGATAACAGGCATGATTAGAGGCATGGTGTCCACCCACAGGTATGCATTTTTTAAATACTCTTTCAGGAAGCTGTTCCTTTTAACATGTTCTACATCATGGAGCCCACTTCAGGTGCCGGCATTTTATCAGGTGTACTCACCATTTATACATTTTGCGGTACCATTGGCTCCTTTTTTTTTTTTTTTTTTTTTTTTTTTTTTTGAGACGGAGTCTGGCTCTGTCGTCCAGGCTGGAGTGCAGTGGCCGGATCTCAGCTCACTGCAAGCTCCGCCTCCCGGGTTTACGCCATTCTCCTGCCTCAGCCTCCCGAGTAGCTGGGACTACAGGCGCCCGCCACCTCGCCCGGCTAGTTTTTGTATTTTTTAGTAGAGACGGGGTTTCACCGTGTTAGCCAGGATGGTCTCGATCTCCTGACCTCGTGATTCGCCCGTCTCGGCCTCCCAAAGTGCTGGGATTACAGGCTTGAGCCACCGCGCCCGGCCGGCTCCTTTTCAAATATACTGACGAATCCATTATAGAGGCTCCTGATCAGTTCAAATGACTTCAAAACATTTTATCTTTTAGAATATAGCTTTGTTAGTATTTCAGGACAATAGTACCAGATCCCGCCTGGGGAAACTGTTGTACCTGCTAAGTGGAAGGAATAGGACATAGTGTCTGTTTATGTTTTAGCTTCAAGTGTACTTGAATGATTAAGGAGTTAAAGAAATTCCATGAATCCTAAGGCAGGTTTTTCTTCAATTTGTCCATTACTTTCTGTTACAGTCCCAGGATTGTCCTTTATTAAAAAAGTAAAATGGCTAAAGCCATATTTGGGGTCTATATGCCTTCCTTTTGATGTTCATCTTCCAGCCTCAATTGCTAATCAAGAACTTCTGCCTTCCCAGGTTGCTTAGATTTCTGCTTTGTGCTTTGGTGTTTTTATTTTTTCCTTTAGAGATAGAGTCTTGCTCTGTCCCTCAGGCTGGAATGCAGTGGTGGGATCACAGCTCACGGCAGCCTAGAACTCCTAGGCTCAAGAGATCTTCCCACCTCAGCCTCCTGAGTAGCTGGGACTACAGGCATGCACCACAACTCCTGGCTAATTTTTCAATTTTTTATGAGATAAAGAGATGGGGTCTCACTATGTTGCCACAGCTGGTCTACAACTCCTGGCCTCAAGCAATTCTCCCACATTGGCCTTCTAAAGTATTGGGATAATGAGTACAAGCCACAACACCTAGCTATCTGGTAATTCTTATGCCCAAGTGTGCAAATACTCTATCAGATGTCCCTGAACATCTGTCTTCTAATCCAGTGTTTCATGCTTTGGATAAATCTTCATCCAGGAGGCTATCCCTGGTTTAATTAAGAAATCAATTGCATTCTAGAACAGATTATAACATAAGCATTAACCATCACTAGCCAAATTCTTCATATTTATGGAAGCCTTCATGATGACACAAGATTTAACTTAGTCAAGAGAGAGAAACGAACACTCAGAATTGCAGACACTTTAATAGTCCTTGTAATAAACTAGTTTATGTTAAATGGGACTTTTGAATTTTGTCTGTCAAATTACTTCATATGGGAGGATGACTTTTCCATTCACACACAGACTGCCCTTTCCTTCTGCCCTTGCCTTTATCCTAGAAACATAAAATCGTATTGATATCATTTGTTTCAAGCTGACCATCCATGTTTATAGTATCCATGAGCAAAACAAACAAACACCCCAAATAACTGCCTTCCTAGTAGCTGTAGCTCTCATGAGAATGCCACAAAAATCTGTCTTCAAATTGAGCTTCACAGCAAACTTGCAGAAAGGAAGAACATGCATAAGTATCTCATTTTCAGATGAGGAAATGAAAATCCAACCAGGTTGGATATTCTTGTGGCCATAGTGTAACTGACTTAAGTCTGGCTGCTTGCTGCTCAGAGGTCAAAGCCTGAGAAAGCAAGGTGTGAGAAAAGGAAAGCAACTTTATTCAAATGCTAGCAGTTGGAGAATGGTCCAAAGGCCACTCCCACTTTGGGGACTGAGCAAAGGGCTTGTTTAAAAAGGAAAAGATGTGTGAAACATGCAGGAGTGGGGCAAGGGGATGCAGGTCTGTGTGTCTTTTTCCAGTGTTATCTTGAGTAATTGCCCATCCAGGGGTTCAGTTGGCATCATCCTGACTTCGGCCCAGTGGTGGGGGGCTAACTGTAACTCCCCCTAAGCAGGAGGATTCTGCAGCTGGATCTCTCCAGCAGTTGGCCACGGTTACTACAGGACTGAACACAGGAGGACGAAAGCAGAAATGAAAACTTAAAAGTAACTATTTTAAAGGAAGGGGCCATTAGGAGAAGAAGAGGGCTCCCAGACCCTAGTGAGCAAGGGCAGCCACTTGAGTCTCTATAGCCCTTTGTATTTATTGGGTAGAAAGAGCAGGGAGCAGGAGATAACCATTGGTCAGCTGCTTAATTGATCACAGGGTCACATTATTGCTAAGAGGCTTCAGATGTGCCTAATTACAAGAAACACTGCACTTGGGGCGTGACTGTCCTGAGCATTCCTTCTGGGCGGCAGACGCAGCTTGTCATTTTGCCAATAGTCTGTATTTATGAGAACAGTTTGCTGTTTACTCATAGAGCCTCCAGTGGTATACAGAGTTGATCGCGACCCTCACTCTTTTGGCCTACAACAGCTCTCTCGGCCTGGTTTGTTTTAAAATTTCTCAGCATGCACATAATTGGGTAAGCGAGCACTGTTCACAGAAGTGCCTGGTGGGAAAAGGTAGAAACAGAGTTTCAGAGTATGTTTCAAGGCTGAACACAAGAAAGGAAATCAAGTTTTAAAATGCATTTCAAGGTTTGGATGCTTGATTACAATACAAGTCTTAAGTGGCAGAATTATTATTTAAACTCAAGTGTGTTGATTCTTAAATCTCTGAGATTTCTATTACCATATTGCTTTCCTGAAGCACTAAAATCCAAACCCAGACGGTACTATCTTCATCATAATTTCAAATCATAAAAGCTCAAATCAGAGAAAGTATTTTTCTTATAAACATTTCTTTTCTTTAATGCTATTCTCCCATCTTGCCCAGATCTACATTTCTTTTCTTTTTGTCCCAGCTTTAATAATCTTTTAATGTGTTTCTTACTATATTAATTGTGGGCTCTCTGGTTCATTCCCTCCCCAAGGCTCCTTGACGGCAAGATGATTTTGTGTTGCTTTGTTTTGGTCAAGTGCCTGGACCAAAGGTCAGCACAGCATAGCTTGCAGTTGGTTTTTGCATGACCTCTCAAACCAACAATAGTTTAACATTCTTAAAGGTTTGCTAAAAAAATACTAAAGAAGAAGGCGTGATAGAAACCATGTGTGGCTCACAAATCCTAAAATATGTATTACCTGACCCCTTCTAGAGAATGTTTGCTGACTCCTGGGCTAGAGTTTTGCCTGCACACGGTAGGGACTCCATCTATTTGTTGAGTGAATATGGGCAGGCATGCACATGTGTTGAAGTGGAGTTAATTTCCTAGCAATAAGGCCTATCCAACCTGAACTCCTCGTCTTCCCACCGTGAGCCACTGGCATCTGGCAAATCTGATGGTGTTTTCTATCCTGTTGTTATTTCCATCTCCATAGCACAGATGTAGGTTAGGCATCTTAAAATCAGGAGCTATTCATCAGCTAGTGGGGAATATTCATTGTTATTTGGGCTGTCGCTGTAATTAGCTCATCTTTTAGAAGCCTTTGCTCCACGGCTTGTTTGTTATTGGAGACTTCTCCTCATCACCAGCATTCACATGCATATTAGCGTTTCAAAAAGCATGTTGCTATTTTGATTTTAACTAGGAGTTAAGATAAAATATTCAATATCTTTCTCATTCCCCCACCCCTCCCAGCCCTTGAAGACAAAGCCCCTTGGTCTGCATGTAGCTAATGGCCAATATTCCAGGAAGTCTTTGATAATGGCCCACATAAGAGAGAAGAGCAGCCAAGCACAAAGTACACTGTAATAAGGTCACTAAAGCCGTAAATTATTGGTTTTCATCCTTAGATATGTCTTCCAGTGGCCTGAGAGAGTTTCGCTTCATTAAACGTGAGAAGTCGCAACTCAAGCTAAATCTCTCTAGAGATATTAAATTCTGGACATATGCAATTACACCAAATGATGCTCCCAACTTGAACAGCCCCAGCTTGTTTTTAAAACCGTAAAACCTGTTATCTCACTTCCTTAACAGCATTTCCTCTGTCTTCACTGTCCCCTTCCCCAAGTACCCCATCCCCTCCCTTACAAATAGCATTTGAAATATCAGCCAGGGCTCTGGCACAGCCTGGCTGGCTGGCTGGCTGTTCTTCATGGCTCACTGATGATTCCCACAGGTTTTTAGAATCAAACCCTGCCTCTGTCGTTCACAGCAGCCTTTCCTGGCTACATTTTAATTAATTCCATATGGTATAATGATGATAAGTTGGCCCAAAATAAAAGTGAGCCTGAGTTAATGCTGTTATCATTAGAAAGATTGAAGGAACAGAAGCAATTAGGAAGTTCTGGAAGTATTGAGGAGTGTGAAGGGAAAAAGAAGAAACTGGTGCCCCAAACTCATTTATCATATTAACAAATGTGAGAGCATGAGTTCCTGTGTGAGTTCTCCCCTGGGTCCTTTCCTTGACTGCATCTGCTAGTAAGTGCTATTTAACATCTGCACAACCTGTGTTTTCTTTATTTTATGCTTGGTACTGAGACCAGGCTTGCAAAATCCAGAGGGGATGGAGATGGACAATCTTTTCTGGATCACGTTTGTGATCTCTGTTCATTGGGCTGGATGCCTTTTCTCAGTCATACCATCTTCTCTTGCAATACATTTTCTTCATAGTTTTTTTTTTCAAAGTGGGATGATCAAAAGACAAACTTGGGGTGTCATCTACTTTAAGCAGTTTTCGACCCATTATTTTTCCCCCTAGTTGCTAGCCCACACCACTGGGTGTCCTGGCTCTCATTATACTTCCCTAGTTACAAAGCATTTCCTCAACTCTGAGCAGGATTTTCTTTCCAAACTATTCCCAGAGCTGTTTCCTCTATTATAGTTTATCTATCATGTGCTTAATCTATGGGATGTTGCTACTAACTCGTTGTCCTGAAGAATGGTTTTAATCTGAGCAAGTAATTACAACTGATAACAATTGATGTATTGCCCTTTCCAGGGCAAACGTTGATATTTGCACCCCAACGTTGAATAATGGTATCAAGTCAAGTCCTTTTACATCAGAGACAATTTTGGTTTGAGGTAGACCCTCCTGGAATCTGTGACATTTCTTAACTAATTTTGATACATATTGCCAAATTGCTCCTAGAAACTTTTAATTTGGTTATACTAATAGTGTATACAAGTTTCCATTTCATAAATTCCTTGATGGTAATCCATAATATTTTCTGATAACTTTAACAATTCTATGGGCAAAAACGTATCTTTTAAAAAATTTTAATTTCTTTGAATCCTTTTAAGTTTTAAGATTTTAAAATATCAGTGTCTGTTTTTCTTTTTAAAACATTTCTGTATATATTAGTCCTATATATTTATTTTGAAGCTGTTTCAAGACAAATAACAAAATAATGTATAAAGATAGTAAACAAATACATACTGGACTCATAGTAGAATTGCCAGATTAGATATAGGATGCCCAGCTAGATTTACATTTCAAATATAAAACTTTTTTTTTTAGTATAAGTATGTTCCAAATATTACATGAGATACTTCTACTAAAAATACTCATTGATTATCTGAATTCAAATATAACTGAATGTCTTTTTTATTATTTGATAAATCTGAAAATTCTATTCACAAATCTTTATCTTTAGTCCTATCTAAAACTATACTAAACTATCTTTAGTTTGGATTGCAGACTTAGTATCCAGTGGGCTCCTCAGCATTTCCATTAGGTTGATGCAAAAGTAATTACGGTATTTGCCATTAAAAGTAACTTTTAATGGTAATAAGCTTTACTTTAAAAGTAAAGTTATTAAAAGTATCTTTTAAACTTTTAAAGTAAAGTTTATTACCATTAAAAGTTACTTTTAATGGCAAATACTACAATTACTTTTGCATCACCTTAATACTTGGAGGTCCATTAGGTATCTGAAAACCAACACATCCATAAAACGTGTAAATGTCACTTGTGCTCTGCCCTTTCCCAAGTCTGCTGTTATCCTTCTTTGCTTATCTTAGTTAATTGCATCAGCATCTTTCTGAGGTCAACTATTCTAAGGGTTAGACTTTTTTTTTTTTTCATATACACTCTCTCATACTCTCAATACCTTAGCATGCCCTCCAAAATATAATATGCATGGGGTCCCACAACTTCTTGTCATCTCCGTTGATGTCATCCTGGTCCTAACTCTTTCCTTCCTTAACTAGATCATTGTAGAGCTTCCTAACTGTCCTCTTTGCTACCCATTTTGTGGGTCCATCATTCATTCCCCAAACAGCTTTGACGATGATTAGCGCTTACAACCGACCCTCCAAGAACTTCCCTCTGCAATGAGAAAACATCCAAACTCTTTTACCAGGGCTCCCAAGTTTCCTTAGCTTGCTTTCAGATTCAGAGCATTTGACTTGTTTTCCCTTTTGAGATACACTTTTCCCAAAATTTATTGGGCTGCCCATTTCTATTTATTTACTTTTCAATGCAAGTTTCACTTCCAAAGAGACGACTTTTTCGATAACACAGACTGCGTTCCTAATGTTTTCCTTCACAGGACTTCTTACAGTCTGTTGTCATTTGTTATTTTGCGTGTTTTCAGTTTTAACTCCTCCCTCTAGAATGCGAAGTTCATAAGGGAAGAGATTTTCTTTTCTCATTTGTGCTGCATGCTCAATATTCAAGAATGTGCCTAGTGGATGGATAATGTGCAATAAATAATACATGCTTAATGCCCAAAGGAATAAAGAACAAATGACACGTTAACATATACTGAATGTTTACCCTGTGCAGGCACTTGACTTAGGGCTTTGCATATTTATCCTGTAGTGTGATACGTAGACCTCAGTTGGGTCTTAGATGACACCAGGCAATCAGATATACATCCCAGTCCATTTATTTCTCTACTTATTTTAGGTGACTATTTCACCCCTTCGCCACTCTTTTCAAAATACCCAAGAGCCCCATCTGCCTTCTTCAGTTTCAGAGATTTTTGTCTCTTAACTTCACTGAAAAATTGAAGTAAACAGAAGAGGTGTGCCATAGATTCCCATGACCACATCTACCCATGTAGAAGCATCTACACCCATATACCGAACCTAAAATGTCTGTGCTCTCATCTACAGTCAACATCAATACTTGCTTTTCAAATCCCATCTCTCTTCCCTACTTGAGGGCATTGTTGCAGACATGTTTCCCACATTGTCTTTTTTAAATCAAATATTTACTCTTCATTATACTCATCAACAAAAACATACTTTCATCTTACACAAAAAAATGAAAAATAATAAACATTTTCAAATCTTTGACTTTACCTTCTTGCAAGCGTCACTGTTCATTTGCCCACTTTTGCTGTAAAACTCCTTGGTTGAGATGCTTTCCCTAATTTCTCTCCTCCCATAATATTCTTCCTCTCTCATTGAGATATAATTCACATACTGTAAAATTCACCCTATTCTGTATTAAAGCCACTTTAGGCATTTGTCCCGCTACTAAATATTACAATTGGGATCTCTAATAACCCACTTGTTGCTAAACCTGGTAGTTAATGATCAATTTCCATTTAATTTGACTTATCAGAAGCATTTGACCTGCTAGCATTTATCACAATTGTCTTCCTTCTCTTTGATTCACTTTCTTCACTTTGCTTCCAGGATTTTTGGTTTTCCTATGACTTCGCTGACTGCTGCTTCTCAGTCTTCTCTGCTGGATCCTCTTTTTTTCAAACTTTCTAATGGAGCACTCCAGGACTGAGTCCTTGGTCCTTGTCTCTTTATTTATACTTGCCTTCTTCTTATTCTCCTCCAGCCTCTTGGTTTTATATCTCTAGTACAGACTTCCTTCCTAAACTCTTCATTCGTATATGCAGCTGCCAATTCCACATCTTTACATGGACAGTGAAGAGACAGCTCATATTCAACGTGTTCATATTTGGTAAGAAACGTGTCCATTTTTGGTAAGAAAAAAATCCTGGTCTTTTTTTTTTTTTTTTTTTTTTTTTTTTTTACCAAATATGTCCCTCCTGCAGTTTTCATACATCAGGGAATGGTAACTCCATCTTTACAGTTCGGTCAAAAACTTGACATCGTTGACTACTCCATTTTTCTCATATTTCACACGTAACCCATCTTAACCTTGGATCCATTTCTATATACAGGATGTGACTATGTCTCACAACCTCTCTTACTACTACTACCTTGGTAGTATAATACAATAACTTATTTCCTGGATTACTGCAATAGCTCCCAGCAGGTCCCCCTGACCCTACTCTTGTTCCCCTACAACCCATTCTCAGCACAGCAGCCAGAGTGACAATTTAAATGTAAGTTAGATTTTGTCATTCCTTTTCAAAACACTGCAGTGACTCTCCGTTTAACTTAGAGTAAAAGCCAAAATATTACACAAAGGGAAGCTCACAAATGTTCTATATGAACTAGTTTCTCCTCATTTGCGGTTTCCTCTTCAACTACCCTTCTGTTTGTTCAGTCCACTCTGGCTCCATGTATCCTTGTGAATTCTGCCTATGTTTGATTCTGCTTAGAGCCTTTGATCTGGTTGTCCTGTTTGCGTAGAATATGTTTCCCCGGATATCGGTTTGGCCAGTTCCCTCCTATCTTCCACATCTTTGTTCATCACCTTCTCAACGAGGCTGATTTTACAACTCCTGGCACTTAATTTTTAAATTTTTTTGGCACAGCACTTTTGACTCCTGGCATGCTGTATAATCTATTTATTATTTATGTACTTCTGGCTGGAGTATAACCTCCATGAGGTCACACATTTTTATTTATTCATTAATGCATCCCAAGCACTTAACAACCCATCAATAAATATTAATGAATATATGCAGTTGTTAGGAGTGTGGGCTCTGGAGTCAAACAGCTTGGGTTCAAATTTCATCACTGCCTTTAGTAGCTGAGTGACACTGCAAGCTACCTGGGATTTTGTGATATCATTACTTATCTGGAAAAAACAGAGTTAATAAGGTTATCTACCTCATGGAGTCAATGTTTAAGACTAATTAATCTTTGATTAACTAAAATAACATGCAAATTAAAAAAATTACTGCACATATAGCAAACTCTCTAAAATTTTCAGTTATTATTTACTCTCTGCAACAATCTTATCTCAATAAGTACTATTGTTATCCATGTTTTCCAAGTAAGATAAATTGAAATGTAGAGAGCTAAGCAATTTGGTAATAGACATGCACAGTAAGTGGCGGAGCTGGGATACAAATTCAGTTCCATTTGGCAACACATTTAATGTTCAGTCTCTCCTTATAGCTTATGATGCCTTTGAAAATGGAACATTATTTTCCTATTACATCTCCTAACTGTAGGTATATAAGAAACCATTGATTTTTATGTATTTATCTTGTATAGCCTATCATATGAGCTTTGTCTTTCTAATATTTAATTTAAATCTTGTGTCGGCCGGGCGTGGTGGCTCAAGCCTGTAATCCCAGCACTTTGGGAGGCCGAGACGGGCGATCACGAGGTCAGGAGATCGAGACCATCCTGGCTAACACGGTGAAACCCCGTCTCTACTAAAAAAAATACAAAAACTAGCTGGGCGAGGTGGCGGGCACCTGTAGTCCCAGCTACTCGGGAGGCTGAGGCAGGAGAATGGCGTGAACCCAGGAGGCGGAGCTTGCAGTGAGCTGAGATCCGGCCACTGCACTCCAGCCTGGGCGACAGAGCGAGACTCCGTCTCAAAAAAAAAAAAAACAAAAAAAAACAACAAAAAAAAATCTTGTGTCAAATACTTATTTCACATCTTATTTTAGGTTTTAGTATATTGTGGAAAATTTTTGGAAAATATTAATAACAGAGGTAGTATTACATCCCTGGTTCATTCAAGTAGTTTATTCTATCTATGGAAAAGCTTCTAATGCTTAATCTTCATTGCTGTGTTCACTGTGGACTTAAAGGATGTGTTCTCTACCTTGCTTAAGAGGTATCTTCTTATTCTTAAAGTTTCGTTTTTTTTTTTTTTTTTTAATTAAGAATGGTAGAACTGGGGGGGCGGAGCAAGATGGCCGAATAGGAACAGCTCCAGTCTCCAACTCCCAGCGCGAGCGACACAGAAGACCGGTGATTTCTGCATTTTCAACTGAGGTACTGGGTTCATCCCACTGGGGAGTGCCGGACGATCGGTGCTGGTCAGCTGCTGCAGCCCGACCAGCGAGAGCTGAAGCAGGGCGAGGCATCGCCTCACCTGGGAAGCGCAAGGGGGAAGGGAATCCCTTTTCCTAGCCAGGGGAACTGAGACACACAACACCTGGAAAATCGGGTAACTCCCACCCCAATACTGCGCTTTAAGCAAACAGGCACACCAGGAGATCATATCCCACACCTGGCCGGGAGGGTCCCACACCCACGGAGCCTCCCTCATTGCTAGCACAGCAGTCTGTGATCTACCGGCAAGGCAGCAGCGAGGCTGGGGGAGGGGCGCCCGCCATTGCTGAGGCTTAAGTAGGTAAACAAAGCTGCTGGGAAGCTCGAACTGGGTGGAGCTCACAGCAGCTCAAGGAAACCTGCCTGTCTCTGTAGACTCCACCTCTGGGGACAGGGCAATAACAAACGCAGCTGAAACCTCTGCAGACGCAAACGACTCTGTCTGACAGCTTTGAAGAGAGCAGTGGATCTCCCAACACGGAGGTTGAGATCTGAGAAGGGACAGACTGCCTGCTCAAGTGGGTCCCTGACCCCTGAGCAGCCTAACTGGGAGACATCCCCCATTAGGGGCAGTCTGACACCCCACACCTCACAGGGTGGAGTACACCCCTGAGAGGAAGCTTCCAAAGCAAGAATCAGACAGGTACACTCGCTGTTCAGAAATATTCTATCTTCTGCAGCCTCTGCTGCTGATACCCAGGCAAACAGGGTCTGGAGTGGACCTCAAGCAATCTCCAACAGACCTACAGCTGAGGGTCCTGACTGTTAGAAGGAAAACTATCAAACAGGAAGGACACCTACACCAAAACCCCATCAGTACATCACCATCATCAAAGACCAGAGGCAGATAAAACCGCAAAGATGGGGAAAAAGCAGGGCAGAAAAGCTGGAAATTCAAAAAATAAGAGCGCATCTCCCCCGGCAAAGGAGCGCAGCTCATCGCCAGCAACGGATCAAAGCTGGACGGAGAATGACTTTGACGAGATGAGAGAAGAAGGCTTCAGTCCATCAAATTTCTCAGAGCTAAAGGAGGTATTACGTACCCAGCGCAAAGAAACTAAAAATCTTGAAAAAAAAGTGGAAGAATTGATGGCTAGAGTAATTAATGCAGAGAAGGTCATAAACGAAATGAAAGAGATGAAAACCATGACACGAGAAATACGTGACAAATGCACAAGCTTCAGTAACCGACTCGATCAACTGGAAGAAAGAGTATCTGCGATTGAGGATCAAATGAATGAAATGAAGCGAGAAGAGAAACCAAAAGAAAAAAGAAGAAAAAGAAATGAACAAAGCCTGCAAGAAGTATGGGATTATGTAAAAAGACCAAATCTACGTCTGATTGGGGTGCCTGAAAGTGAGGGGGAAAATGGAACCAAGTTGGAAAACACTCTTCAGGATATCATCCAGGAGAACTTCCCCAACCTAGTAGGGCAGGCCAACATTAAAATCCAGGAAATACAGAGAACGCCACAAAGATACTCCTCGAGAAGAGCAACTCCAAGACACATAATTGCCAGATTCACCAAAGTTGAAATGAAGGAAAAAATCTTAAGGGCAGCCAGAGAGAAAGGTCGGGTTACCCATAAAAGGAAGCCCATCAGATTAACAGCAGATCTCTCGGCAGAAACTCTCCAAGCCAGAAGAGAGTGGGGGCCAATATTCAACATTCTTAAAGAAAAGAATTTTAAACCCAGAATTTCATATCCAGCCAAACTAAGATTCATAAGTGAAGGAGAAATAAAATCCTTTACAGATAAGCAAATGCTTAGAGATTTTGTCACCACTAGGCCTGCCTTACAAGAGACCCTGAAGGAAGCACTAAACACGGAAAGGAACAACCGGTACCAGCCATTGCAAAAACATGCCAAAATGTAAAGACCATCGAGGCTAGGAAGAAACTGCATCAACTAACGAGCAAAATAACCAGTTAATATCATAATGGCAGGATCAAGTTCACACATAACAATCTTAACCTTAAATGTAAATGGACTAAATGCTCCAATTAAAAGACACAGACTGACAAACTGGATCAAGAGTCAAGACCCATCAGTCTGCTGTATTCAGGAGACCCATCTCACACGCAGAGACATACATAGGCTCAAAATAAAGGGATGGAGGAAGATTTACCAAGCAAATGGAGAACAAAAAAAGCGGGGGTTGCAATACTAGTCTCTGATAAAACAGACTTTAAACCATCAACGATCAAAAGAGACAAAGAAGGCCATTACATAATGGTAAAGGGATCAATTCAACAGGAAGAGCTAACTATCCTAAATATATATGCACCCAATACAGGAGCACCCAGATTCATAAAGCAAGTCCTTAGAGACTTACAAAGAGACTTAGACTCCCATACAATAATAATGGGAGACTTCAACACTCCACTGTCAACATTAGACAGATCAACGAGACAGAAAGTTAACAAGGATATCCGGGAATTGAACTCATCTCTGCAGCAAGCAGACCTAATAGACATCTATAGAACTCTCCACCCCAAATCAACAGAATATACATTCTTCTCAGCACCACATGGTACTTACTCCAAAATCGACCACGTAATTGGAAGTAAAGCACTCCTCAGCAAATGTACAAGAACAGAAATTATAACAAACTGTCTCTCAGACCACAGTGCAATCAAACTAGAACTCAGGACTAAGAAACTCAATCATAACCGCTCAACTACATGGAAACTGAACAACCTGCTCCTGAATGACTACTGGGTACATAACGAAATGAAGGCAGAAATAAAGATGTTCTTTGAAACCAATGAGAACAAAGATACAACATACCAGAATCTCTGGGACACATTTAAAGCAGTGTGTAGAGGGAAATTTATAGCACTAAATGCCCACAAGAGAAAGCAGGAAAGATCTAAAATTGACACTCTAACATCGCAATTAAAAGAACTAGAGAAGCAAGAGCAAACACATTCGAAAACTAGCAGAAGGCAAGAAATAACTAAGATCAGAGCAGAACTGAAGGAGATAGAGACACAAAAAACTCTCCAAAAAATCAATGAATCCAGGAATTGGTTTTTTGAAAAGATCAACAAAATTGACAGACCACTAGCAAGACTAATAAAGAAGAAAAGAGAGAAGAATCAAATTGACGCAATTAAAAATGATAAAGGGGATATCACCACCGACCCCACAGAAATACAAACTACCATCAGGGAATACTATAAACACCTCTATGCAAATAAACTGGAAAATCTAGAAGAAATGGATAATTTCCTGGACACTTACACTCTTCCAAGACTAAACCAGGAAGAAGTTGAATCCCTGAATAGACCAATAGCAGGCTCTGAAATTGAGGCAATAATTAATAGCCTACCAACCAAAAAAAGTCCAGGACCAGATGGATTCACAGCTGAATTCTACCAGAGGTACAAGGAGGAGTTGGTACCATTCCTTCTGAAACTATTCCAATCAATAGAAAAAGAGGGAATCCTCCCTAACTCATTTTATGAGGCCAACATCATCCTGATACCAAAGCCTGGCAGAGACACAACAAAAAAAGAGAATTTTAGACCAATATCCCTGATGAACACCGATGCAAAAATCCTCAATAAAATACTGGCAAACCGGATTCAGCAACACATCAAAAAGCTTATCCACCATGATCAAGTGGGCTTCATCCCTGGGATGCAAGGCTGGTTCAACATTCGCAAATCAATAAACATAATCCAGCATACAAACAGAACCAAAGACAAGAACCACATGATTATCTCAATAGATGCAGAAAAGGCTTTTGACAAAATTCAACAGCCCTTCATGCTAAAAACGCTCAATAAATTTGGTATTGATGGAACGTACCTCAAAATAATAAGAGCTATTTATGACAAACCCACAGCCAATATCATACTGAATGGGCAAAAACTGGAAAAATTCCCTTTGAAAACTGGCACAAGACAGGGATGCCCTCTCTCACCACTCATATTCAACATAGTGTTGGAAGTTCTGGCTAGTGCAATTAGGCAAGAGAAAGAAATCAAGGGTATTCAGTTAGGAAAAGAAGAAGTCAAATTGTCCCTGTTTGCAGATGACATGATTGTATATTTAGAAAACCCCATTGTCTCAGTCCAAAATCTCCTTAAGCTGATAAGCAACTTCAGCAAAGTCTCAGGATACAAAATTAATGTGCAAAAATCACAAGCATTCTTATACACCAGTAACAGACAAACAGAGAGCCAAATCAGGAATGAACTTCCATTCACAATTGCTTCAAAAAGAATAAAATACCTAGGAATCCAACTTACAAGGGATGTAAAGGACCTCTTCAAGGAGAACTACAAACCACTGCTCAGTGAAGTAAAAGAGGACACAAACAAATGGAAGAACATGCCATGCTCATGGATAGGAAGAATCAATATCGTGAAAATGGCCATACTGCCCAAGGTAATTTATAGATTCAATGCCATCCCCATCAAGCTACCAATGAGTTTCTTCACAGAATTGGAAAAAACTGCTTTAAAGTTCATATGGAACCAAAAAAGAGCCCGCATCTCCAAGACAATCCTAAGTCAAAAGAACAAAGCTGGAGACATCACGCTACCTGACTTCAAACTATACTACAAGGCTACAGTAACCAAAACAGCATGGTACTGGTACCAAAACAGAGATATAGACCAATGGAACAGAACAGAGTCCTCAGAAATAATACCACACATCTACAGCCATCTGATCTTTGACAAACCTGAGAGAAACAAGAAATGGGGAAAGGATTCCCTATTTAATAAATCGTGCTGGGAAAATTGGCTAGCCATATGTATAAAGCTGAAACTGGATCCTTTCCTTACTCCTTATACGAAAATTAATTCAAGATGGATTAGAGACTTAAATGTTAGACCTAATACCATAAAAATCCTAGAGGAAAACCTAGGTAGTACCATTCAGGACATAGGCATGGGCAAAGACTTCATGTCTAAAACACCAAAAGCAACGGCAGCAAAAGCCAAAATTGACAAATGGGATCTCATTAAACTAAAGAGCTTCTGCACAGCAAAAGAAACTACCATTAGAGTGAACAGGCAACCTACAGAATGGGAGAAAATTTTTGCAAGCTACTCATCTGACAAAGGGCTAATATCCAGAACCTACAAAGAACTCAAACAAATTTACAAGAAAAAAACAAACAACCCCATCAAAAAGTAGGCAAAGGATATGAACAGACATTTCTCAAAAGAAGACATTCATACAGCCAACAGACACATGAAAAAATGCTCATCATCACTGGCCATCAGAGAAATGCAAATGAAAACCACAATGAGGTACCATCTCACACCAGTTAGAATGGCGATCATTAAAAAGTCAGGAAACAACAGGTGCTGGAGAGGATGTGGAGAAATAGGAACACTTTTACACTGTTGGTGGGATTGTAAACTAGTTCAACCATTATGGAAAACAGTATGGCGATTCCTCAAGGATCTAGAACTAGATGTACCATATGACCCAGCCATCCCATTACTGGGTATGTCCCCAAAGGATTATAAATTATGCTGCTATAAAGACACATGCACACGTATGTTTATTGCAGCACTATTCACAATAGCAAAGACTTGGAATCAACCCAAATGTCCATCAGTGAGAGATTGGATTAAGAAAATGTGGCACATATACACCATGGAATACTATGCAGCCATCAAAAAGGATGAGTTTATGTCCTTTGTAGGGACATGGATGCAGCTGGAAACCATCATTCTTAGCAAACTATCACAAGAACAGAAAACCAAACACCGCATGTTCTCACTCATAGGTGGGAACTGAACAATGAGATCACTTGGACTCAGGAAGGGGAACATCACACACCGGGGCCTATCATGGGGAGGGGGGAAGGGGGAGGGATTGCATTGGGAGTTATACCTGATGTAAATGACGAGTTGATGGGTGCAGCACACCAACATGGCACAAGTATACATATGTAACAAACCTGCACGTTATGCACATGTACCCTACAACTTAAAGTATAATAATAATAAATAAATTAAAAAAAAAAAAAGAATGGTAGAATTTATCAACCACCTCCACATATTATTTTACAAAAACTTGGAAGAATAAATGAAATAATAGTTATGAATACCTATTCAATTGTTGGAAGAAAAGTCACTTATGAATTTCAGGTACCATACAAACAATAATGATTGGAGGTTTGTCTGTTGCTATAATGTTGGGATATTTGGACAGAAACTTCATTCTAAATGTACAGGGGAATATATCAATCCTTTTTCCATGTGAAACCAAAGCTTCAGACACCTGATAAAAGGGGCAGTGGCTCCTGTGACTCCTAGAATCACACTATGTTCTGTCTTCCACTCTATTTTAAACACTTTCTTTCTGCCTTGACATCTCTTTTTTCTCTTTTGGGGCAATTGACTATTATTTCCAAATTTCTGCTGCCATACTTGGTAAGGAGATAGTAACGCCCCACCCACTGATATCAGGAGTGGTGACAGTGACTTGTGCTGGCCAATAAAATGTGAACAGATGGCGCATGTCATGACTGAGCAGGATATTTAAAAGCCATTGTTTCATCATTATTCCTTTTCTCTCCATTACAAAAGTGTCATGGCCCATATAGGATCTTCTTTTTCAGTCTCAGTCTAAAAATAAACACAAGCAGCAGAACTACCTCCAATTGGTGGTAGACACTATCTTTCCTTAGGAAAGGGGTTAAGTGTATTATGGGAGCAAATGAAGGGAAATAACTAATTGTGACCAAGAAAGGAGCTTAGGAAATCATATTACTTTTCTGGAGCACTCTCTCTTGCATCCTTTAGGAGGATAACACATCCCTAACACATTGCACTGTGACTCACTTGGTCAATAAAATGTCAGTAGAAAGGGTGCATGCTACATCTAAGGAAAGCTTTGTCTTCCTGCCACAATCAGATGAGCTTTGCCCAGGTAGGGGCTGTTCCTTCAGCCCCATTTCCAGACTGAAGACAAATAGTAACAGAAATGCATCGAAAATACAACAAGGAATGCATGAGGTAAAGCTTTGTTGTTCTAAGCCACTGATATGTTTGGGGTTGTTTGCTAACATTGTAAAAACTGACTGATACACTTTCTCCTTCTTAAACCCAGTTTTTATTTCTCTACCAACTAGGGTGACCAAATTTTCAGAAAGCCAACCTGGGATATAGCCAGACCAAACAATATATTTTATGACCTTATCACAAATGTATACAGAACAGGTATTAAAATAAAATTTATAGTATTCTGTATTATTTACTTTTCTGTTACATAATTATGACAATTATAAATAGTTAATAGTAGAACTAATTGAATAATGTATATGAAAAACAGCAGTATTTAATAATGCTTCTTTTTGTTCTGTGGTATAGTGGTTTATTTTTAAATTCTTACAAAGCTGTTACTTGGGTACATAAATTGGAAGGCTATTTATGTTATTTTCTAAAGCCTATAAATGTAAGATATTTTAAGAGAACAAAAACTCATTAATATGACTAATTAAAAAATGTTACCTATATTTGATTTTAAAACTACATATTTTTTGTGCCATACATATTTTTATTTTTTTTCTGTTTACTTTCCTAATAGTTCTTATTTGAATTTCCTGCAGCCTTTAGAATATTGTTCTTTCATGTATCGGTAAAACTTAATGTAGTTAAGTGTTGTACAATTCACTTTGACTTGCACATCTGTTTTCATTAAGCCCACCTTGCACTCATTCCTAGTGTCAGTTCAATGTGAACTGAACATCAAGTCAAATATCTTTTAAACAAAAATGTCTGAATATGGAATACTTGAGATTTTACTTACTGCAAGCAGCAGATTTTTAAACTTGTAGAAATTAGCTTACACCTCTCCAAAACTGAATTTACTTTTTATTGAGAGACTTATTTTGGTAGGCAGCTGTTTGTCAATCAAACCCTTTGCATCTTTAAATTTACTATGTAGTGTATCTACATCTACAATGTCATCATTTAAAAACATATTGGATGTCATCATAAGTTACACCTTTCTTTGTCAGAGAATATGGTTTTAAAGCACAGAGGTCATTTGAACTTGTGAAGTCAAAGTTGAATTCCAAATAAGTTAGAGTTTTAGCAAAGAAATTGAGAAAGTCTTATTTAACTTGGCTGCCCTTTTCTAGTGACATTTCTTAAGTTCTGAGACAATCTTATTTTCAACCAAAAGAGTCATTTCATTCCAGTAAAAGTTTTTGTCTCAACCTACACTTAACATTGAACACCACCAAGACAATCACTTCAACTTTCTCCTTTTGTCCCATCAAGGATTACCAAATAAAAACCTAGGCCTGGCACAGTGGTGCACATCTGTAGTCCCCGCTACTTGGGAGGTGAGGTGGAGGCTCCCTTCTGCCCAAGAGTTTAAGTCCAGCCTAGACAACATAGCAAGATCCTGCCTCTAAAATAGGAGGAAAAATTACTAAATAGCTTTGGGAAAACAATACAAAAATGTTTGTTTTACTACAGTTCTTTTCTTTATTCTCATCCTCCATGTATTCCCATATTAGAGATAGTCATTTTTTTTGCTGCACTCCTTGAAAATATGATTTTATGGAGGGACAGCATTTTAATATCTTTTTCATGGCCTACAACGATCACAGCCATCTTGCAGAATTGTGCCTACGTGGCTGTATCCTTCCACTTCTGTAAAACAAAATGTCAGTAAGTGTTTCTACACATTTTGAAGAAACTGAAAGTGACCCAAACTTCAGTATGAAAGCGCTATATTTCAACTCAATGGATCACACCTCCTTGTAACGTTATTGGGTATAAAATGTGCAGGATATTAGCAGCTAAGATATTTTTATGTCTTGCATAAGAAATCACAGACTGAATGGAATTTGTCAAAATGGAATTTGCCACAATTTACATTTGCACTGTCTACTGAATATGCAGATAGATGACCTGTATAGAGGCTGTAAAAGACTAACACATATGTTATCGAAATTTCCACTTTTGTTTGTCCACATTTTAGTTGCAATATTTGAATCAGGAACTATAAGTTTACTCAGTTTCATAGAATAATCAAGAGAGCGATGGGGCAGTGTATGTGCACATTTCCTGGCAGGTCCAAATTCATTGATGCCTGATTATTTTCAAGAGGAGCATTGGTGATATTAAAAAAAAGAAAAAGGTATTGATTTAGCAGTGCTTTCCTATCTTATACCTAATTTGTGAGATTCCATGTCGATATGGACTGATATATCTCTTTCTTCATTGTGCCCAATCCCAAATTATTTTTGACATATTGTGCAGAATGCTCTGTTTTGGTTATTTTATTTCCTAATCATGTCACCTGTCACTGAATCAGCACAGCTATTTAGCCTTCTTTTTGTGGCGATGTCTAGCATCAATATTGTCACCATTCTCATTTTGATTACCCGAATTCTTAGAAAACATGGTCATCATATTTAGAATGTTCAAAATTAAACTGGCATCATCTTGATGAAAAACGGAACAGTTTATTCACAGATTGTTAATGCTCATGATTACAATTTGCTTAGGTTGCACATTTAGGTCACATTTAAGTCACTTGGAGTGATGGAACAATGGCTATCTACCGTGCTAAACCACAAAACACAGTTGCCAACATCAGCAGTAAGAGGACAAATCCGTGACAGCAACTCCAGCAGGTGAGCAATCTATGTTTTAGTCATTTGATACTAAAAACAGTGTTCCTTTCAGACCTGCTATGTTTTGGAATATTTAGTGGGGTTTTCCGTTTATCCCTGAAACTTTTGCACTGATGACTGAATTCCAGGACTTTTGCTTTCCAGAGAAGAATTCCCTGGGATGCTGAACCATCAGTGCTGAAACCAGGATAGTTCTAGACAAGCTGGAAGGTTGGCCACAATAAGACCAACCCTCTCAGCATGTTTCCTCATGTGGCTGTTTGCCAAGACACAGCTGGAACACCTGTGGCTTATTTCATCTTCTATTGTCACCTTTGGCTTCATCTTCTAGAGCTCTAAGGTTAGTCACCAGGACCCCTGGACTCCAAAGTCTAAAGAGGTTCTCTTTTCAGAGGAACATATTACAACACTAATCTTTTATTATTATTATTATTATTTCAATAGGTTTTTGGGGAACAGCTGGTGTTTGCTTACATAAGTAAGTCATTTAGTAGTGATTTCCGATATTTTGGTGCACCCATCATCCGTATCCAATGTGCAGTCTTTTATCACTCACCCCACTCTCATCCTTTTCCCAGAGTCTCCAAAGTACATTGTATGATTCTTGTGCCTTTGTGTCCTCATAGCTTAGTTCCCACTTGTGAGAACATAAAATGTTTGATTTTCCATTCCTAAGTCACTTCATTTAGAATAACAGTCTCCAATTCCATCCAGGTTGCTGTATTTTGTTCCTTTATATGGCTGAGTAGTATCTCATGGGATACTACTCATATATATATATATACATATAAAATATATATAATATATATGTGTGTGTGTATATATATATACATTTTCTTTATCCACTCATTGATTGATGGGCATTTGGACTGGTTCCATATTTTTGGAATTGCAAATTGTGCTGCTATAAACATGTGTCTGCAAGTATTGTTTTAATATAATGATTTCCGCTCAAGCCTGTAATCCCAGCACTTTGGGAGGCTGAGACGGGCGGATCACAAGGTCAGGAGATCGAGACCATCCTGGCTAACACGGTGAAACCCCGTCTCTACTAAAAAATACAAAAAGCTAGCCGGGCGAGGTGGCGGGCGCCTGTAGTCCCAGCTACTCGGGAGGCTGAGGCAGGAGAATGGCGTGAACCCAGGAGGCGGAGCTTGCAGTGAGCTGAGATCCGGCCACTGCACTCCAGCCCGGGTGACAGAGCGAGACTCCGTCTCAAAAAAAAAAAAAAAAAAAATATATATATATATATAATGATTTCCTTCCCTCTGGGTAGATACCTAGGAGCAGGATTGCTGGATTAAATGGTAAATATACTTTTAATTTTGAAGAATCTCCACACTGTTTTCCACAGTGGTCGTATTAATTTACATTCCCACTAGCAGTGTAAAAGTGTTCCCTTTTCCCCACATCCCCACCAACATCTATTATTTCTACATTTTTTGATCATGGCTATTCTTGCAGAAGTAAGGTGATATGCATTGTGGTTTTAATTTGCATTTTCCTGATCATTAGTGATGTTGAGCATTGTTTCATATGTTTCTCGGCCATTTGTATATCTTCTTTTGAGAATCGTCTATTCATGACCTTAGCTCACTTTTCAATCGATTGTTCGCTTTTTTTTTTTTTTCTTGCTGATTTGTCTGACTTCCTTGTAGATTCTGGATATTAGGCCTTTGTTGGATATATAGATTGTGAAGATTTTTCTCCCACTCTGTGGCTTGTTTATTTATCCTGCTGAGTATTTCTTTTGCTGTGCAGAAGCTGTTTAGATTAATTAAGTCTCATCTATTTATCTTTGTTTTTGTTGCATTTGCTTTTGGGCTCTTAGTTATGAAGTCTTTGCCTAAGTCAATATCTAGAAGGATTTTTCCAATGTCTTCTAGAATTTCTGTGGTTTCAGTTCTTGGATTTAATTTTTTGATCTATCTTGAGTTGATTTTTGTATAAGGTGAGAGATGAGGATCCAGTTTCATTCTCCTACATATGGTTTGCCAATTGTCCCAGCACCTTTTGAGGAATAGGGTGTCTTTTCCCCACTTTATCTTTTTGTCTGCTTTGTCGAAGATTAGTTGGCCATAAGTATTTGGGTTTATTTCTGTGTTCTCTGTTCTGTTCCATTAGCCTATGCACCTATTTTTATACCAATACCATGCTGTTTTGGTTACTCTGGCCTTATAGTATAGTTTGAAATTGGGTAATGTGGTGTCTCCAGATTTGTTCTTTTTGTTTAGTCTTGCTTTGGCTATGTGGGCTCATTTCTGTTTCCATATGAATTTTAGAATTGCTTTTTCTAGTTCTGTGAGGAATGATGGTGGTATTTTTTATTGGAATTGCAATGAATTTTAAATTGCTTTTGGCAGTATGACCATTTTTACAGTATTGATTCTACCCATCCATCAGCATGGGATGTGTTTCCATTTGTTTGTATTGTCAGTGATTTCTTTCGGCAGTGTTTGTAGTTTTCCTTGTAGAGGTCTTTCACTTTGTTGGTTAAGTATATTCCTAAGAATTTAATTTAATTTAATTTTTATAGCTATTGTAAAAGTGGTTGTGTTCTTGATTTGATTAGTTGCTTGGTTGCTGTTGGTCTATAGCAAAGCTACTAATTTGTGTACATTAATTTTGTATCCTCACACTTTGCTGAATTCATTTACCAGTTCTTGGAGCTTTTTGGAGGAGTCTATAGGGTTTTCTAGGTATACAGTCATATCATCAGCAAACAGCAACAGTTTGACTTCCTCTTTACTGATTTAGATGCCCTTTATTTCTTTCGCTTGTCTGATTGCTCTGGCTAGGAAGTCCAGTATTATGTTGAGTAGAAGTGGTGAAAGTGGGCACCCTTGTCTTGTTCCAGCTGTTGCTGAGAATGCTTTCAATTATTCCCTATTCAGTATAATGTTGGTTGTAGGTTACTTTAAGTTAATCCCTTCTATGCTGGTTTTGCTGAGGGTTTTAATCATTAAGGGATGCTGAATTTTGTCAAATGCTTTTTCTGCATCTACTGAGATGATCATGTGATTTTTGTTTTTAATTCTGTTTATGTGGTGTATCACATTTATTGACTTGCGTATGCTAAACTACCCCTGCATCCCTGGTATGAAACCCACTTGATTGTGGTGGATTATCTTTTTGATATGCTGTTGGTTTTGGTTAGCTAGTATTATGTTGAGAATTTTTGCATCTGTGTTCATTAGGGATATTGGTCTGTAGCTTTCACTTTTTGTTATGTCTTTTCTTGGTTTTGGTATTAGGGTGATACTGGCTTAATAGAATGGTTTAGGGAGGATTCCCTCTTTCTCCATCTTTTGGAATAGTGTCAATAGTATTGTTACCAATTCTCCTTTGAATGCCTAATAGAATTTGGCTGTGAATCCATCTAGTCACAGGCATTTTTTTTTTTTTTTTTTTTTTTTTTTTTTTTTTTTTGCTGTTGGTAACTTTTAAATTACCATTTGAACCTCACTGCTTGTTACTGGTTTAGAGTTTCTGTTTCTTCCTGTTTTAATCTAGGAGGGTTGTACATTTCCAGAAATGTATCCTTCTCCTCTAGGTTTTCTAGTTTATGTGTGTAAAGGTGTTCACAGTAGCCTTGATTGACCTTTTTTATTTTTGTGGTATTAGTTGTAATATCTCCCATTTCATTTCTAATTGAGCTTATCTGGATCATGTCTCTATTTTTTTGGTTAGTCTCACTAATGGTCTATCAATTTTATTCATCTTTTCAAAGAACCAGCTTTTTGTTTCACTTATCTTTTGTAGTTTTTTGTTTGTTTGTTTCAGTTTCATTTATTTCTCCTGTGATCTTTGTTATTTCCTTTCTTCTGTTGGGTTTGGGTTTGTGGTGTTCTTATCTCTCCAGTTCCATGAGGTGTGACCTTAAATTGTCTATTTGTGCTCTTTCAGACTTTTTGATGTAGGTATTTAATGCTATGAACTTTCCTATTAGCACCACCTTTGCTATATCCCAGAGGTTTCAATAGGTTGTGTCATTATTATCATTCAGTCCAAAGAATGTTTTAATTTCCATCTTTTTTTTTTTTTTTTCGAGTCGAAGTTTTGTACTGTCATCTAGGCTGGAGTGCAGTGGCACAATCTCGGCTCATTGCAACTTTCTTCTCCTGGGTTCAAGCGATTGTCCTGCCTCAGTTTCCTGAGTAGCTGAAACTACAGGTGTGTACCACCACACCCAGCTAATTTTTATATTTTTACTAGAGACAGGGTTTTACCATGTTGGTCAGGCTTGTCTTGAACTCCTGACCTCAGGTGATCTGCTGGCTTCAGCCTCCCAAAGTGCTAGGATTACAGATGTGAGCCACTGTGCCTGGCCTTAATTTCCATCTTGATTTTCTTGTTAATCCAACAATCATTCAGGAGCAGGTTACTTAATTTCCATGTATTTGCAGGGTTTTGAGTGTTCCTTTTAGAGTGGATTTCCACTTTTATTCTATTGTGGTCTGAGAGAGTACTTGATATAATTTTGATTTTCTTAAATTTGTTGAGACTTTTTTTGTGGCCTATCTTATGGTCTATCATGGAGAATGTTTCATGGGCTGATGAATAGAAAGTATATCCTGCAGTTGTTGGGTAGAATCTTGTGTAAATATCTACTAAGTCCATTTGTTCTAGGGTATAGTTTTAAGTCCGTTGTTTCTATGTTGACTTTCTGTCTTGATGACCTGTTTAGTGTTGTCAGTGGAGTATTGAATTCCCCCATTATTATGTGTTGCGGTCTATCTTATTTCTTAGGTCTAGTAGTAATTGTTCTATAAATTTGGGAGCTCCAGTATTGTGTGCATATATATATATATATAGAGGACTGTGATATTTTCCTGTTGGACTAGTCCTTTTATCATTATATAATGTCCCTCTTTGTCTTTTTTAACTGCTGCTGGTTTAAAGTTTGTTTTGTATGATGTAAGAATGGCTGCTCCTGCTCACTTTTGATTTCCATTTCAATGGAATGTCTTTTTCCAACCCTTTACGTTAAGTTCATGTGAGTCCTTATGTGTCAGGTGAGTCTCTTGAAGACAGTAGATCCTTGGTTGGTTAATTCTTATCCATTCTGTCATTCTGTATCTTTTAAGTGGAGCATTTAGGCCATTTGCATTCAACATTAGTATTGAGATGTGAGACACTATTCTATTCATTGTGCTATTTGTTGCCTGAATACCTATTTTTTTCCCCACTGTGTTATTGTTTTAAAGGTCCTGTGAGATTTATGCTTTAAGATGTTTTAATTTCGGTTTATTTTGAAAATTTGTTTCAAGATGTAGAGCTCCTTTAGCAGTTCTTGTAGTGCTGGCTTAGTGGCAAATTCTCTCAGCATTTGTTTGTCTGAAAAAAGACTGTATCTTTCTTTCATTTATGAAGCTTGGTTTTGCTAGATACAAAATTCCTGACTGATACTTGTTTTGTTTAAATAATCTAAAGATAGGACCCTAATCCCTTCTAGCTTGTAGGGTTTCTGCTGAGAAAACTGCTGTTAATCCTATAGGTTTTCCTTTATAGGTTACCCAATGCTTTTGCCTCACAGCTGTTAAGATTCTTTCCTTCATCTTGGCTTTGGATAATCTGATGACTATGTGCCTAGGTGATAATCTTTTGTGATTAATCTCCCAGGTGTTCTTTGAGATTCTTATGTTTGGATGTCTAGATCTCTAGCAAGGCCAGGGAAGTTTTCCTCAATTATTCACTTTGAAGGAGGTGGATTGCTGTTGCAGGCTCCCTGGGACAGCCCAGGAACCATGAGTTGGCTTGCTTTATCACGGAAGGCTTGTGGCCTGGGGCAAGTTCTCAACCCTGCTCACCGGATGCCTGGAAATAAACTCAGTCCTGTTGTGGGGGACATGGTAATGTCCATGAGTGATGGACCAAGTTGGAAAACACTCTCCAGGATATTATCCAGGAGAACTTCCCCAACCTACCAAGAGAGGCCGACATTCAAATTCAGGAAATACAGAGAACACCACAAAGATACTCCTCAAGAAGAGCAACCCCAAGACACATAATTGTCAGATTCACCAAGATTGAAATGAAGGAAAAAATGTTAAGGACAGCCAGAGAGAAAGGTCAGGTACCCACAAAGGGAAGCCCATCAGGCTAACAGAGGATCTCTCTGCCGAAACCCTATAAGCCACAAGAGAGTGAGGGCCAATATTCAACATTCTTAAAGAAAAGAACGTTCAACTCAGAATTTCATATCAAGCCAAACGAAGATTCATAAGTGAAGGAGAAATAAAAGCCTTTAAAGACAAGCAAACGCTGAGGGATTTTGTTACCACCAGACCTGCCTTACAAGAGCTGCTGAAGAACTCACTAAACATGGAAAGGATCAACTGGTACCAGCCACTGCAAAAACATACCAAACTGTAAAGAACATCGACATTATGAAGAAACTGCATTAACTAAAGGGCAAAACAACCGGCTAGCATCATAATGACAGGATCAAATTCACACATAACAATATTAACCTTCAATGTAAATGGGCTAAATGCTCCAATTAAAAGACACAAACTGGCAAATTGGATTAAGATTCAAGACCCATCAGTGTGCTGTATTCAGGAGACCCATCAGATGTGCAAAGACACACACAGACTCAAAATAAAAGGATGGAGGAATCTTTACTAAGCAAATGGAAAGCAAAAAAAAAAAAAAAAAAAAAAAAAAAGAAAAAACAGTAGTTGCAATCCTAATCTCTGAAAAAACAGACTTTAAGCCAACAAAGATCAAAAGAGACAAAGAAGGTCATTGCATAATGGTAAAGGGAACAATGCAGCAAGAATAGCTAACTATAATAACTATATATATTTATTATATATATAACATATATTTTATATATATATATATATTTAGCACCCAGATTCATAAAGCAAGTTCTTACAGACCTACAAAGAGACTTAGACTCCCACACAATAATAGTAGGAGACTTTAACACCCCACTGTCAATATTAGATGGATCAATGAGACAGAAAATTAACAAGGATATTCAGGACTTGAACTCAGCTCTGGACAAAGTGGACCTAATAGACATCTACAGAACTCTCCACCCCAAATCAACAGAATATGCTTTCTTCTCAGCACCTCATCACGTTTGTTATAAAATTGGTCATAATAGAATCTTAAGCCTAAGAAGTGCTCAGATCTGAGAGAATAAACTCTGTGTTTCCAAGAAGCCCTCAGGATAAAGTGCCTTTTCTGCCTTTTTCTCTGACAACTAGTTAATACTTTTTAAAAGTTGAAATCTGACTCCACTTAGCTTGGGGCAATGCTGCTGTGGTCATCATGGATCACAAAGTATTGTGGCCTCTTTAAAAGTCTGAGTGAATAATTTAATTCTGACCAATAAATGTAATAAGTTCCTTCAGCCTCACCCTGCCCTTACTTGTGGGACAGATTAATAAAGGTGAAAAGTGAGTCACATAAGTGGTGCATTGATTCTTTTAGAAGCTGTTGAAATACTCTCACCACAAGGGAAATCATGGAGACAAGATTTGGCTGAGCTATATGGCCCATCAGGGATAGGCCCATGAGTGGAGTGCAGGAGGGTTGCAAGCTCCTGCCTTCTCCAGATTCCAGCTAAATGCCTCCATTTAAAAAATATTCTGAACAAATTATTTTTAATATTCAACCCTAAAGTTGAGTGTTTGGTCGACCAGGATGGTTGGGCCATGAAGCAGTGGTGGGATGTAGGGAGAAATGAAGGATGTAAGAGTTTATGATGTCAAGCAGTAGGGCACATGGTTTCATATAAAGTAAATTCATTGCATGGTTTGTTAAAGATTCTAAGGACAAGAAGTGAGACACAAATATAAGTCAAACTATTCATCACATAAAACAATTTTCCTTGCAAATGGACATTCAATAATGACAGATAAAAGATCAAATGAATGCAGCCTGATTTTTTCAGAATAAAAATGATCTTAAAATTTCCAATGCATGCTTCCATCCTTTATAACCAATAATATAAACAGATGCATAGGCATAAAAAACCAAAGCAAAGCACTAGATTTTTTTTTTTCAGTTATCAAGAATTCTGATAGAGGAACCCCTCCCCTACAAGAAAACTCTGCTATATTCAATCCAAAAAGTGCTTATTACATTTTATTTTTTTCTTCCATTCTAAGAGATCCATTCAAGGTGTATAGGTATTTTATGAGCCACTGCTTTATCTTCCAGAGAACTTCCAGCACTAGTTACTTGTTAATTACCAACTATTTCATAGTTACATTGAAATTCTAAAATAATAATTACTACGAACATATTCCATTATTTTATAAGAAGCCCCCTGTGATGCACATTTTATTAGCAGAGCAAACATGATTGCTACTTTGCTTGTATGTTGTATTTATTTCCATATAGGTTTGATTCCTTTGCAGCTTCTCATTTTTGTCTGTTGTATAATTCATGATTTATACAATATTATAGTAGGTATATGACACCCTCATTTTATTAGCTACACTATACTTTCTGCACCATATAAAGTGTGGTTCATTTTTTTTAAAATTTATTTAATTTTACCTTTTGGCATAAAACATATTTCTAAACCATTTCCTCAAGACAATTTTTGCACTTGAACCCATATTTTAAAATTTCTGTTAACTTCCTTGGATACCAAATAACATTTTAAAAGACCAAACAACTGCATTAATTGCTGTGGATTTCTACATCAGGTTGGTATCTAACAGGAAATTTGAAAATAATATGCTTATAAAAGCAAGAGCTAAGAAGAGTCTGAGTTCAATCAATGGGAATTTGATGTGTTGAAATTGAAATGCAGTCATACTTCATTAATTTACTTATGACATTTAACCAGAATTGCTATCATTTATGATACTTTTTTTCCTTTTTTTTTGAGACAGTGTCTTGCTCTGTTGCCTAGGCTGGAGTGCAGTGGTGTGATCTGGACTCAATGCTGCCTCTGCCTCCCAAGCTCAAGCCATCCTCCCACTCAACCTCTCAAGTAGCTGTGATGACAGGTGTGTACCACCACACTTGGCTAATTTTTGTAATTTTAGCAGAGACAGGGTTTTGCCATGTTGCCCAGGCTGGTCTCGAACTCCTGAACTCAAGCAATTCACCCGTCTCAGCTTCCCAAAGTACTAGGATTACAGGTGTCAGCCACTGCACCCGGCCCATTTTTGACATTTCAATTATACGAGGTAAAGGAATGTATCTGTCCAGTAGTGACTAAAGTACCACTAGCTCGAGATTAATTTTAAAAGGTTAAACTTAGGAATTCAATTTTCAAACTATTTTAGCTTTTGTATTTTGAAAGATTTGCACAAGAATTCAAGTTAAGACATTACTTTGGCTATGAAATTTCTGAAACCATTTCTTTAAAGTATCTGCTCTTTACTAATCGTCTGTTTTTTTTTTTTTTTCATTATACCTTGAGTTCTAGGGTACATGTGCACAACGTGCAGGTTTGTTACATATGTATACATGTGCCATGTTGGTGTGCTGCACCCATTAACTCGTCATTTACCTTAGATATATCTCCTAATGCTATCCCTCTCCCCTCCCCCCACCATACAACAGGCCCTGGTGTGTGATGTTCCCCATCCTGTGTCCAGCTGTTCTCATTGTTCAATTCCCACCTGTGAGTGAGAACATGCGGTGTTTGGTTTTCTGTCCTTGTGATAGTTTGCTCAGAATGATGGTTTCCAGCTTCATCCATGTCCCTACAAAGGACATGAACTCATCCTTTTTATGGCTGCATAGTATTCCATCATGTATATTTGCCGCAGTTTCTTAATCCAGTCTATCATTGATGGACATTTGGGTTGGTTCCAAGTCTTTGCTATTGTGAGTATTGCCACAATAAACATGCGTGTCCATGTGTCTTTATAGCAGCATGACTTATAATCCTTTGCGTATATACCCAGTTATGGGATGACTGGGCAAAATGGTATTTCTAGTTCCAGATCCTTGAGGAATCACATTGTCTTCCACAATGGTTGAACAAGTGTACAGTCCCACCAACAGTGTAAAAGTGTTTCAGTTTCTCCACATCCTCTCCAGCACCTGTTGTTTCCTGACTTTTTAATGATCACCATTCTAACTGGTGTGAGATGGTATCTCACTGTGGTTTTGATTTGCATTTCTCTGATGGCCAGTGATGATGAGCATTTTTTCATGTGTCTGTTGGCTGCTTAAACATCTTCTTTTGAGAAGTGTCTGTTCATATCCTTTGCCCACTTTTTGATGGGGTTGTTTGATTTTTACTTGTAAATTTGTTTAAGTTCGTTGTAGATTCTGGATATTAGCCCTTTGTCAGATAGGTAGATTGCATAAATTTTCTCCCATTCTGTAGGTTGCCTGTTCACTCTGATGGTAGTTTCTTTTGCTGTGCAGAAGCTCTTTAGTTTAATTAGATCCCATTTCTCAATTTTGGCTTTTGTTGTTGATGCTTTTGGTGCTTTAGACATGAAGTTGTTGCCCATGCCTATGTCCTGAATGGTATTGCCTAGGTTTTCTTCTAGGGTTTTCATAGTTTTAGGTCTGACATTTAAGTCTTTAATCCATCTTGCATTAGTTTTTGTATAAGATGTAAGGAAGGGATCCAGTTTCAGCTTTCTACATATGGCTAGCCAGTTTTCCCAGCACTATTTATTAAATAGGGAATCCTTTCCCCATTTCTTGTTTCTCTCAGGTTTGTCAAAGATCAGATGGTTGTAGATGTGTGGTATTATTTCTGAAGGCTCTGTTCTGTTCCATTGGTCTATATCTCTGTTTTGGTACCAGTACCATGCTGTTTTGGTTACTGTAGCCTTGTAGTATAGTTTGAAGTCAGGTAGCATGATGTCTCCAGCTTTGTTCTTTTGACTTAGGATTGTCTTGGCAATGTGGGCTCTTTTTTGGTTCCATATGAACTTGAAAGAAGTTTTTTCCAATTCTGTGAAGAAAGTCATTGGTAGCTTGATGGGGATGGCATTGAATCTATAAATTATCTTGGGCAGTATGGCCATTTTCATGATATTGATTCTGCCTATCCATGAGCATGGAATGTTCTTTCATTTGTTTGTGTCCTGTTTTATTTCGTTTGTATTTCTCCTTGAAGAGGTCCAATCCTTCATATCCATTTTAAGTTGGATTGCTAGGTATTTTATTCTCTTTGAAGCAATTGTGAATGGGAGTTCACTCATGATTTGGCTGTCTGTCTGTTATTGGTATATAGGAATGCTTGTGATTTTTGCACATTGATTTTGTATCCTGAGACTTTGCTTAAGTTGCTTATCAGCTTAAGAAGATTTTGGGCTGAGAGAATGGGGTATTCTAAATATACAATCATGTCATCTGTAAAGAGGAACAATTTGACTTCCTCTTTTTCTAATTGAATACTCGTTATTTCTTTCTCCTGCCTGACTGCCCTGGCCAGAACTTCCAACACTATGTTGAATAGGAGTGGTGAGAGAGTGCATCCCTGTCTTGTGCCAGTTTTCAAAGGGAATGCTTCCCATTTTTGCCCATTCAGTATGATATTGACTGTGGGTTTGTCAGAAATAGCTCTTATTATTTTGAGATATGTTCCATTGATACCGAATGTATTGAGAGTTTTCAGCATGAAAGGCTGTTGAATTTTGTCAGAGGACTTTTCTGCATCTGTTAAGATAATCATGTGGTTTTTGTCTTTGGCTCTGTTTATATGCTGGATTACGTTTATTGATTTGCGAATGTTGAACCAGCCTTGAATCCCAGGGATGAAGCCCACTTGATCATGGTGGATAAGCTTTTTGATGTGCTGCTGGATTCATCTTGCCAGTATTTTACTGAGGATTTTTGCATCAATGTTCGTCAGGGATATTGGTCTAAAATTCTCTTTATTTTGTTGTATCTCTGCCGGGCTTTGGTATCAGGATGATGCTGGTCTCATAAAATGAGTTAGGGAGGATTCCCTCTTTTCTATTGATTAGAATAGTTTCAGAAAGAATGGTACCAACTCCTCTTTGTACCTCTAGTAGAATTTGGCTATGAATCCGTCTGATCCTGGACATTTTTTGGTTGGTAGGCTATTAATTATTGCCTCAATTTCAGAGCCTGTTATTGGTCTATTCAGAGATTCAACTTCATCCTGGTTTAGTCTTGGGAGGGTGTATGTGTCCAGGAATTTATCCGTTTCTTCTGGATTTTCTAGTTCATTTGCATAAGGTGTTTATAGCATTCTCTGATGGTAGTTTGTATCTCTGTGGGATCAGTGGTGATATCCCCTTTATCATTTTTTATGGCATCTGTTTGATTCTTCTCTCTTTTCTTCTTTATTAGTCTTGCTAGTAGTCTATCAATTTTGTTGATCTTTTCAAATAACCAGCTCCTGGATTCACTGATTTTTTGAAAGGTTTTTGTGTCTCTATCTCCTTCAGTTCTGCTCTGATCTTAGTTATTTCTTGCCTTCTGCTAGCTTTTGAATGTGTTTGCTCTTGCTTCTCTAGTTCTTTCAATTGCAATTTTAGGGTGTCAATTTTAGATCTTTCCTGCTTTCTCTTGTGGACATTTAGTGCTATAAATTTCCCTCTACACACTGCTTTAAATGTGTCCCAGAGATTCTGGTATGTTGTGTCTTTGTTCTCATTGGTTTCAAAGAACATCTTTATTTCTGCCTTCATTTCGTTATGTATCCAGTGGTCATTCAGGAGCCGGTTGTTCAGTTTCCATGTAGTTGAGTGGTTTTTAGTGAGTTTCTTAGTCCTGAGTTCTAGTTTGATTGCACTGTGGTCTGAGAGACAGTTTGTTATAATTTTGTTCTTTTACATTTGCTGAGGAGTGCTTTACTTACAACTATGTGGTCAGTTTTTGAAAAAGTGTGATGTGGTACTGAGAAGAATGTATATTCTGTTGATTTGGGGTGGAGAGTTCTGTAGATGTCTATTAGGTCCAGTTGATGCAGAGCTGAGTTCAATTCCTGGGTATCCTTGTTAAGTTTCTGTCTTGTGGATCTGTCTAATGTTAACAATGGGGTGTTAAAGTCTCCCATTATTATTGTGTGGGAGTCTAAGTCTCTTTGTAGATCTCTAAAGACTTACTGTTTGAATCTGGGTACTCCTGTATTGGGTGCATATATATTTAGGATAGTTAGCTCTATCTTGTTTAATTGATCCTTTTACCACTATGTAATGGTCACCTTTGTCTCTTCTTATCTTTGTTGGTTTACAGTCTGTTTTATCAGAGACTAGGATTGCAACCCCCTTTTTTTGTTGTTGTTGTTGTTTGTTTTGTTTTTTTCCATTTGCTTGGTAGATCTTCCTCTATCCCTTTATTTTGAGCGTATGTGTGTCTCTGCATGTGAGATGGTTCTCCTGAATACAGCACACTGATGGGTCTTGAATCTTTATCCAATTGCCAGTCTGTGTCTTTTAATTGGAGCATTTAGCCCATTTACATTGAAGGTTAATATTGTTATGTGTGAATTTGTTCCTGTCATTATGATGTTAGCTGGTTATTTTCCTTGTTAGTTGATGCAGTTTCTTCCTAGCATTGATGGTCTTTAAAATTTGGCATGTTTTTGCAGTGGCTGGTACCAGTCAATCACATCCATGTTTAGTGCTTCCTTTAGGAGCTCTTGTAAGGCAGGCCTGGTGGTGACAAATCTCTTAGCATTTCCTTGTTTGTAAAGGATTTTATTTCTCCTTCACTTATGAATCTTCGTTTGGCTGGATATGAAATTCTGGGTTTAAAATCCTTTTCTTTAAGAATGTTGAATATTGGCCCCCACTCTCTTGTGGCTTGTAGAGTTTCTGCCGAGAGATCTGCTGTTAGTCTGATGGGCTTCCCTTTGTGGGTAACCTGACCTTTCTCTCTGGTTGCCCTTAACATTTTTTCCTTCATTTCCACTTTGGTGAATCTGACAATTATGTTTCTTGGAGTTGCTCTTCTCGAGGAGTATCTTTGTGGCATTCTCTGTATTTCCTGAATTGGAATGTTGGCCTGCCTTGCTAGGTTAGGGAAGTTCTCCTGGATAATATCCTGCAGAGTGTTTTCCAACTTGGTTCCATTCTCCCCATCACTTTCAGGTACACCAATCAGACATAGATTTGGTCTTTTCACATAGTCCATATTTCTTGGAGGCTTTCTTCATTTCTTTTTACTCTTTTTTCTCTAAACTTCTATTCTTGCTTCATTTCATTCATTTGATCTTCAATCACTTTACCCTTTCTTCCAGTTGACTGAATTGTCTATGAAGCTTGTGCATGGGTCACTTAGTTCTTGTGCCATAGTTTTCAGCTCCATCAGGTCACTTAAGGTCTTCTCTATTCTCTTTATTCTAGTTTTCCATTCATCCAATCTTTTTTCAAGGTTTTTAGCTTCTTTGCGATGGATTTGAACATCTTCCTTTCGTTTGTTATTACCAATATTCTGAAGTCTTCTTCTCTCAACTCGTCATAGTCATTCTCCATCCAGCTTTGTTCCATTGCTGGCGAGGAGCTGCATTCCTTTGGAAGAGAAGAGGCTCTCTGATTTGTAGAATTTTCAGCTTTTCTGCTCTGGTTTCTCCACATCTTTGTGGTTTTATCCACCTTTGGTCTTTGATGATGGTAACGTACAGATGGGGTTTTGGTGTGGATGTCCTTTCTGTTTGTTAGTTTTCCTTCTAACAGCCAGAACTCTCAGCCACAGGTCTGCTGGAGTTTGCTGGAGGTCCACTCTAGACCCTGTTTGCCTGGGTATCACCAGTGGAGGCTGCAGAACTGCAAATATTGCAGAACGGTAAATGTTGCTGCCTGATTGTTCCTCTGGAAGCTTCGTCTCAGAGGGGCACCTGGCTGTATGAGGTGTCATTTGGCCCCTACTGGGAGGTGCCTCCCAGTTAGGCTACTCGGGGGTCAGGAACCCACTTGAGGAGGCAGTCTGTCCATTCTCAGATCTCAAACTCCATGCTGGGAGAACCACTACTCTCTTGAAAACTGCCAGACAGGGACATTTAAGTCTGCAGAAGTTTCTGCTGCCTTTTGTTCAGCTATGCCCTGCCCCCAGAGGTGGAGTCTACAGAGGCAGGCAGGCCTCCTTAAGCTGAGGTGGGCTCCACCCAGTTCGAGCTTCCCTGTTGCTTTCTTTACCTACTCAAGCCTCAGCAATGGCAGGCGCCCCTCCTCCAGCCTCACTGCCACCTTGCAGTTAGATCTCAGACTGCTCTGCTAGCAGTGAGCAAGGCTCCGTGTGCATGGAACCCTCTGAGCCAGGCGCAGGATATAACCTCCTGGTGTGCTGTTTGCTAAGACCATTGGAAAAGCATAGTATTAGGGTGGGAGTGACCCGATTTTCCAGGTGCCGTTTGTCATGGCTTCCCTTGACTAGGAAAGGGTTTTATCTACCCTGTCCTGCACCCACTGTCCGACAAGCCCCAGTGAGATGAACCCAGTACCACAGTTGGAAATGCAGAAATCACCCATCTTCTGCATCATTCACACTGGGAGCTGTAGACTGGAGCTGTTCCTATTCGGCCATCTTGAAACCTTCCATCCTCTCAACTTCTATTGAGCATCCACCACCTGCTGCACAGTGTGCTAGGCCATAAAAGATGGTCGAAACCAAGGTCTGGTGTTAAAAACACAGGAATAGGAGGATAGTGCTTTTAAAATAGCCAGATAGTTTTTGATGGAAGCATAGCCTATTGGAAAGGATATGACAGAAGATAGGGAAGGAAGGTTAGAGCCAAAATGTGGGATGAATTAAATGTTAGGCTGAGGAATTCATTTGGAGCAATAATTAATTATCAGGTTCTACTTAAACTATTTCTGTAGACTCCTAACTGATATCTTTGCTCCCAGACTAATCTAATATTTGTCTACCCATCAAGGTGAGAATGGTTTTCCAAATTGTAAATCTGCTCCAATTACTCTGCTATATACCTTTCTACACAGTTTCTGATTTCTTTCAGGATAAAATCCAAACTCCTGAGCTAAGCGCACAAGGCCATTCATGTTCTGTCAGCTGATTTCTTCCACAGCTCATTTCATTTATCTCCACCTAATCTCCCAGCTTCTTAAAGTATCTTAAAAGCATCATATTTTCTCAGTTGCAATAAAGTCCTCTCTGAACAAAAAGGCTCCAGGATACCATTTTTATCTGTGTCCTTCGTTTCTTTCTAAAAAGAGCTCATAGAGCATCCTTCTTTTGGATGTCCACTCTTACAAAGTCAGTGTAGTTTAGTCATTTCCACTCTGTGCTGCCATAGAATGCCATAGACTGCTGTACATACCTCTATTTTGAACATTCTGTTATCAAATTGCCCACTTATTTAAAAGTTTTCCCCTAATTCACTGTGACCTCCTTAAGGGCAGAGATTTTGGCTTTTCTCTTTATATAGGACTAAAATGGATGTTCAAATACCTGTTGGATAAATGGATGCTTAAGCAATATGTGGCATGATTTGGGATGCGCTTTAGAGAAATTAATCTAGCTACAGTGAGAACTGGTTAAGAGAGACAAAAGAATACTGAAATGTGGGAGACCAGGAAAAGCTGAGGAGGTCAATGTCACAAACATTTTGGTCTTACCAGTAACTAATAATTACTAATGTCACTATGCAGACTCTCCTGTGAGAACTCTTTTTGCTCTTATGGCTTTGACTATTACCCATAGCTAGACTACTTCCAAATTAATATTTCCAGTCTTTATCTGCCTCATAAATTTCAGAGCAGCACTGGAATGGAGTAGAAACATGGTGTTTGGAGTCAAATAGATCTGAGTTTCTATTGGAACTCTGACATTCAACACTATTTGTTGAGCTAGTCTTCACCAACATATTAAAAAAGTCAGAGCACTGGCTTTTTCTGGGCAAGAGGGTCAATTTTTATGATGAGGAATAAATTATAAATTGGGTAAGGTTTACAATAGAGTCTTCCTATGTCCAGTTTCAGTGATTCCTTTCAATTTTCGCATCCTGAGAGAGATCATTCTAAAATCCAAGTGTAATCTTAGTAGTAACAAATTTAAAAATCCTTCATTGGTTAATCTGAAGAATACAGTCTAATATTCCTAGTCCATCCCAAATACATCAGTCGTTGCCTTTCTTTCCAGTCTCATGCTCAAGCTGTGGTCTCTTATGTGCCCCAGATAGTGCCACTGCTTTCTTGAATTCATGCCTTGGTAGGGCTGTTTCTTTTATCAGGGTTCATTTTTAATTTTTCTTTTGATGAATATCTTCATTCTTCATGATAAGCCTAACTGTAGTTTTGGGGATGGAGGCAATTTCTGAATCTGTAATTAAGGGCATTAATTTCCTCAAAGTGTATGTTAACATGCATATTAAACTGCCCCCATATTTAAGTAAATATCCAAATAAAATCTATGTGGAATCTTTTATGTGGCTCATACATTTTTGGTTATGGAGGGCTATAATCGCAGAGCAAGACACACATGGTCCTTTCACAAAGCAAGCAATATGAGCTAGTTGAAGTATATGAGTTATTTATGTGTAAACTTCCCTCATGTTTAAGTGGCCATTCAACTGAAATTTACATGGAAACCTCTATATGACTCATAAAATACTAGGTACTGAGGTTACAGTGGTGACCAAAAAACACATAGCCCTTTCCAAAAGGAGGTTACATTTTGGTTGGTAAAAGAAGTTTCAGCTAAATAAGCCAAAATAAGCTTCTATTTAAAGCAGGGCAGAGAAAGATCTTCTAGATGTTTTTAACTTCTTCCTTGCAATGGAATAGAATAGTGGTAATGCTTATTGTGCTCCAAGATTACAAACTAGATAAAAGATATGTGCTATCCCAGTGCCAGACTCTCAGGGGAGACAGATGAAGCAGCATTGCCTTCAAGGTAACATCAATACAAATGCTGCATTCCATGTGGATGTATTTGTAGCATTTCAACCACCAGTCAGCTTTGAATCTGTATTCTAGAATATCCGGAATCTCATTTCTAATGCTTGAGGAGTTCACAGCCATAGAAGTTGAGTCATTGTTCAAAGTACTGTTTCTTAAACTCAATTAAAGGATGTTTAAGCAATCCTGGGGAAAAAAAAAAAAAAGAAAGGAAGGAAAGAAAGAAAAAAGAAAAGCAAGAAATGCAGGTATATTCTAAATGAAAATAGGTCACTCTAAATCAGTTATCCAGGATGGTTTGTCCATCTCAGCAAGAAAATAGAGTAACTTGCTTTCAGCTATTTGGAGAAAAATAAAATTTTGCAATTCTAATAAATAATGAAAATACTTCCCTGGAGTTTTTGAGCCTATTTCTAAATTTATCCATTTTGGAATATAAATTCCTTTAGGGCAAATATTATATTATGTATAACAACAAGAAATGGCACCTACTTTATAAATATTTTAGAAACCCCAGAAACTAATTGCTGGGGGAGGGGACTCACTGGTTATTATTGGTTGCAGTAGCACCAATGTGTAGTATGATTGAAACCCTAGACTCAGAGATAAATTGAACCAGATTGCTAGTTAGGACAGTGATGGAAATTAAGAGCTATTTCTTCTTCTCCAGTCTTCAGAAAAGATATTCTTCAGATATTTCATTATATTATCTCCATGGCAATGTTTCACAACCATGGCCACATATTAGAATTACCTGGAGTGCTCATAAAAGATACTAATGGCTAAACGTCACTCCTGGAAATTCTGGGCTAGGGTTTAGACATTCCGGTGTATGCAATCAGGGTCAAAAATCACTGCTCTATGGGGTGTTACTTAAATGTGTTTTTCGTTTTATGTAGAACGAACTCATGGTGACAGCCAAGGGCCATTTTTCCAGGTCAGTGTCTCCCTGATTTACCTTCCCGTGTGCTCACAGGATTAAACTGCTGCTCAGGTCCATGTAGCTATTTTCACCCACAGATACTAGCAGTACTGAAATGAGTACTGCTTCTGCTAAGACCCATAGGTTGATTCCAATCCTCTAATAGACTAGCCCTGATTTTTTAAAAACATCTGGGCTGTAGGAATCCATAAGAGATTCTTGAATCTGTTTATACTAGTTCATAAAGTAGGCACAAATATATCTATATCATCTTTATCTATATCTATATTATTGGTGTTATGGGCTGAATGTTGCTTCCTCAGATTTATGTGTTGAAGTTCTAATGCCCAGTACTTTGGAATGTAACTGTAATTGGAGTTAGAATCTTTAAAGAAGTAATTGCATTAAAAAGGAGGTCACTGTTGTGGGCCCCAATCCAATAACTGGTATCCTTATAAAAAGAAGAAATATGGACACATACAGGTACTGAGGAAAGGAAAGATGATGTGAAGACAGGAAGAAGACAGGCATCTACAAGTCTAAAAGAGAAGACTCAAAAGAAGCCAGTGCTGCTGACATTTTGATCTCAGATTTCAGTACTCAAGAAATAAATTTCTGTTGTTGAAGCCACCCAGTCAGTGGTATTTTCTATGGCAGCCTTAACATATGAATGCAATCGATTACTGCAGAATTCATGGTGGTAGAAATTTGCTGATGTCCTCCATAATATTCACTTTTGGGAGAACCTTTTTTCCCAATAAAAATATCCTAATTTACTGTTTAGAAATTAATCATTTCTCTATTCTTAGCCAGGTAGTTTTTCCTAACTCATCTTCCCACTCTAAAAATGGGCTCTGGCTTATGTAATCATAGCCCATTCTTCAGTATACTGAGATGGACATTTAAAACCACCAGAGCCAGTGATATACAGTGAGGTATTTTATAAGTCTTCTAGGTTAGGAAAAATTCCTTTCTCATTACAGTTATAAACACATGACATTCTCTTTCTACTGGATATACCTGGTGAATGGTAGAGCTCTGGATTTACACCCCTGCCCCAATTTTTTTTTTAACAGTAAGAAAAACTTAACTGAGAATGAGACTAATAGGTAATCAGTGCAGAAATATAACTAGGAAAATGGAATTTTAATTATATCTTTTAAACCCTTGATCAAACTCCACCTGATTGAACAACTTTTGGAGTATTTAGTATTGTGAAGAAATCAACCTTCACAGTTAAGCATGTTGAATTGGGTTTTCTTTTATTTATTGACATATAAAGAGTCCAATGCGGTGCATTATTACTCTACTTATGAGATTCTCTCAAATATTGTTGTCATATTATGCTTACACAGAATCCAGTCTTTGCTTTGGTCCACAAAGTCTTATATTGCCTGGAGTCTTGCATACTTCTTTAATTCTATCTCCTACTACACTTAACCTGATTGATTCTGCCTGAGATATGTTGGTCTTCCCAATAGGACCAAGTTAATTTCCACCTCGAGACTTTTGCAAGTGCTCCCTCATCTGCCAGGATGTTCTTCCTCCAGATCTTCATATGGTCTGCTCATTTCCTCATTTCATTCATTCTCTACAATGAGAGCTAAATTTGTGTTCATCTTGTTTACTACTCTCTCCCAAGTATTTAGAACACTGCCTGGCACATCATAAGCACCCAGTAATAACACAAATGAATGAGTGACTTAAAACAATGAAAAATACTCTTTCTGTTCTGACTTTTGAAGACCTGTCAGATGTTTTCCAATGAGAGACATGGCTTGAGTTACATATCTATGTCGACATCTTGAAGCAAAGAGAGTTGATGTCAGTGGAGATTTGGGACAATTAGCATGCTCTTGCTTCACGTTTGTTTTAAGGTCTTCAAATGACTCAGGAAAGATAGATGCAGGCTAATTCTGCTGACGAAAAGTACTCCTTAGAGTCTGCAGCTTCATAGGGCTCAAATGATCCAGAGTCACCTGAATTTAATGAAATATCCCCAAGCCAAGTCTTAGAATTACAGTCTTTGGCAATTAATGCTTTTGTATTTAGATAAAAGAGCTATTGAGATTGTGAATTCAACTTATGCTGTAATTAAACAACATCCCTGATCAGATTTTGAACTAAATTTTTGGCTATATTAACCTTTAGAGAGAATGTCTTCTATGGTTTTTTGGCCTACTGACTGTGGCTTGAGCTAAGAATTTCAAAATATTGCTTATAATTTTATTTCTTTCAATGTACAGAACAGTATATTTTTTTCATGTATTCCCACATAACATTCTATAGCAGCCACTCTTTGATATGCTAAAGTTCGTCCTTTCATAGGCACTTCCTTGCAGGTGTTAGTACCACAGGAAACAATTTTATAACATTTTTGTTGATGTGTCCCTTGGATCACCAATATCCTGTTTTCTAATGACATCTGGAACTCATTTCCTTGAAACCCGAGGAGGTGAGATAATCAATACCAGATTCCATCCTTGATGATGTGTTTGCATCAACTACATCTAGTGTGTGTGTGTGTGTGTGTGTGTGTGTGTGATTTGTTGGATTTTAATTGTAAGAAACTGAAACCACGTATAATTTTTTAAGCAGAAGGAGATTTAATAAAAGAAACAGGTGCTTCTGGTATCTGTGGAGGGGTGAAGGAGTAGAATCTGGTCAGCGTCTCCAGTAATGACTCTCAAGCACAACCACTGAATTAGTCCACCATGAGAGTAGCTGCCTCTGCGATAATCTGTTTTCCATGTTTGAACTCACAGTGATGTCGTTCAAATGTTGTATGAGCACTCTATGACAAAGTCTAAATGGACTTCCTTTGCTCTTTGGATAAAGAACAAATTTCTTACTCTAACTTTTCAGGTCCTTTGTGTTGAAGACCCAGCCCTCTATTGTGAAATTTCCTCACACTATGTTTCTCATTTCCTGCATGCCAGCCACGTTGTTTTCTTTCCATCTTTTTTGCTCTCCATGCTCTCTCGTACGAGGAGACTTAGCAAATTTTGGTAGAGAGGGTCTGTAGTTTCACAGGGTTCAAGTAATACAGTCATTTTGATTTAACCAGACATCCCCATGCCAGGTCTTAGTATTGCAATCTTTGGCAATCAATGTTCTCATATTTAGATCAAAAAGCTGGTGAGACTGTGCACACATCTATCTATGCCATCCACTTTTAATTTGCTGGTTCCCTTGTAGTTAGGCTTTATGATGTGATTTTGGATTCCAGTAATCAGATACAGTTATTTAAGATTTATATTCCAAAAGTGAAGTAAAAGCCATTTTCTTGCTGTTTAGGTGTCTCAGTGATAAGTGCAAGGCCGGAGAATATTGAATGTTTCAGTAGCAGTATTCCAGGTCAAGTAATTAGCTTGAGGGATTGTTGGTCCTGTAGAATTCCCTACCTTTCTGATTGTGACGAAAACTTTGCTTTTGTTTTTAATGATAGTTTCCTGCATTCGTAATTTGTTTTTTAGAAAAAAAATTATGTAAAGCAATTTGTGCATTTTACTCCATTGTTTACCAGCTTCTATTGTGGTTGTTTCCATTTCTGCTGTTATTCTAATTTTTGTTGCTTTTAGAAAATCTGTTTGTTTCTCTCTGATTCCTTTATGTTTTATTTCTCTGATCTTTGATGTCCTGCAGTTTCACTACAACAGGTTTATATGGGAATTTCTTTTCATTTATCATGACTAATGTGTACTATGATTCTTGGATAAGTGGATTTGTGATTGAGAGATACAATTTTACTTAGTCTGAAAAACTTTCATCCATTATATCTACACATACTCTGCCTACATTCTTTATTTTTTTAACTCAATTTACATGTATTTTATATGTTTTCAGTATTTTATGCATATTTCAAACATTTAATCTTGCCTCAGTATACTACATTCTGTATCATTTTATTGGATTCATCTTCAGGTTTGTTAAATCTGCTGTTAAATTGGTCCATTATGATTTTTTATTCGAAGAGCTATAGTTTGTATCTCTAGCTGTCTTTTTATATTTCTCTCATCTGTCTATTGATTACTGATAGCTTCTTACTGCAAAACTAATCTTTGACATTTCATTATTCATTTCTGCATATAATTTACATATATGACTACATATATCTGTGTCTTATAATCTCAATATTTGAAGTGTTTGGGGGTCTAAATACATTATTTGTTGTTTCTACTGACTTTTATTCATAGGAGCCGCTTCCTTAATTGCTTGGTAGTCCTTTTAGTGGTAAATAGATGGCTTTACCTTAACCTATATCACTTGAATTGAGAAAGATTTCTTCCGGACAGGAACTATTGATGGTCAAGTTACATGACTCATCTGGGATCACTACACTCTCTTTATGAGTTTAGTTTGTCCCATATGTATCTTGGGAGGTGACCCAATTCACAGGAGGAACAAAGCTTTGCAACATGAGGGCTCTGATGCAGCATCCATCTTCCGGGGAAGTCTGCCTATTTAGGTTCCCAGTCATTCTATCTGCAATTCCCTGATGCTGAAGCCTAGGTCATGTTTTAGAAAGTGACAAATATCTTTGGAGAAAACTCTCCTACTTTTGTGAGATTGCTTTAAAGATTTTTCATATGAAGTGTATATTTGTTTTTCTAAAGTGTAATAATTCCACAGGATGCCCAGTCATCTATATGCCAAAGGCTGAAGTGTATGGTTATTTAAGATAGATGATATTATCCAAAATTATGAGAAAACAGAAGACTTTGAGCTATTTAGGAATTTGTATAAACGTAGTCTTACTCTAAAACAATTAAGGACACAGAAATCAGATCTTTTACTCTAAGACTTTGTAGTAAGCTCAGGCAGAAGGAGTTTGATGCAGCATTATGATCTTTGTTTCTTCTCTCCTGCTCATTCCTCTTAATTCTATTTCCAGTATCACTCCCAGGAGTCAGTATAGCCTCATGCAAACCTCTCCTTTTGCCTCCACAAGTCAAGTGAATTTCTTAATTATAAATATGGTTTTTCCCTTTATTGAAATTATGGAGACTTTTAGAGTGTTTTTTTATCTGGGATAACGAATACATTGTACTCATTGCCTCTCCCCTCTGATTCTCATGGCAGGTATCATTATTTGTTATAATATTTTGTGTTGTTGTTATTGTTGTACAAAGACTTCCAATTCTTTTCAATACAGAACCCCAAACATTCAAAGTCACTGAATTGGAGTTGGTGCTTCAGGAAAAACCTGACTTTATAACAGTCATGAAGTCCACTTAGGAGAAACCCAGGAGAACCCAACTGGGGAGGATTTTTTGTATGTTTCTTCTCTCTGCTTCATATCTGGAGACACTATGGCAATGTTGAAAAAATGCATATATGCAGTCAGGATGAGAAATTAAGCTTTTAAATTGAAGTAAGAATACTCATACAGAGGAGTGAGTAAAATATAAATTGACAGGTAATTGTATTATCACTATAAAAATTATCACTGCACAACTATACTGTATATGTAGATGTAATTTGTTCACTTTATGGCTATATTAAGTTCTGTTGAATTAACTTACCACAAGTTACTTTTTCATTTTATTGTAATGGACAGTAGGGCTGTTTCTAGTAATGTCTGTTGAGAATAGTGCTGCTGCTCTATGTGATGACTCAAGTTAATAAAATTGTATTATATTAGGAATTTTCATTAAACAGGTTGATTTTAGTTGCATTTGTCATGAAAAACTATGTGAATGATAGATATGTTGATCTTCTTCACCATAGCAACTATTTTACTATCAACACATACCGCATAACATCATGTTGTAAACCTCAAATATACACAATGAAATTTATTTAAAAAATAGTACTGCTGTTTAAAAAATAGTTATTGTCCCTGATTTTTTGTACCATGTGCATATACATTCCTATTGAGTACATGCCTAATTGTAAAATAGCTAAGTTATTGGTAGAATAAAATTTATCATTCAAACCAGTACACTTTGAGAATAAAATAAGGTATTATTCATCATTATACCAGAGCAACAGGTATAAATTGATTATATTTTGTGCAAATTACATATGCGAATATTCTGTTCATAGGATATGTATATGTCCAAATTTAGTAGATAATGCTATACATTTTTTTGAGATTACATACATTCCATTCCTACCAGAACCATATAAGAGGTTCAGTTCTTTAACATTTTCAACAACACCTTAGTATTAGACAATGTGTAGTATTTTCTCGTTTTGTTTTTAATTAACAATTTTTGTGATTATTGATGTTAAGCAGTTCAAATATGTAATGGTAATTTGGAAAATCACTTTTGGGAATGCCAGTTTTAGTCTCTTGCCCATTTTTTTTTTTCTGCAATGTGTCTGTTTTTGTATTGGTTTGTAGATTTGTTTTATATCCTGGAGAGAAGGCAAAATGCATTTATATGTATTTCCATATAGATTTTAAAATTAGCTTGTCAAGATGAATACAAACACCAGAAACAAAAGTCATTTCATTTTGATGGGAATTGCTTTTAACTGATAGATTTAATTGGAGAGAAGTGATATCTTTATAAGTGAGTTATCGGTGGTCTTTTGACACCTATAATTTCATAAGAAATCCTTCTTTGAAAAAAGAGACAATAAGGAATACAAGATGCCATTTCTTCACTTCCCAAGCCTAACTTGGAGCAGAGGGTGATGGCAGAAGAGAGTCCTGCATGCTTGCTGGTCTTTCTTCTCCTGTGTCTATCCATTTCCAACGTAAGAATAGCCCATTGTTCGTACAAATTGCTTCACTTCCTCAGCAAAGAAGATGCCATAATGTCATTGCCGAATTCCCTTGTGAACTAATCTACAAAGAAATCATTCTAACAGTATAATCTAGAAATTGAATTGGAAAATCAGAAATCGTTTAGTTGTCTGGAACTACACATAAACTATTAATATTAACAAAGAGGTTATCTACCATTCTTTCCACTGCCAACTGCTCTTGTTGCATCATTCTCTCATAGCATCTTTCGGTATGAAGTGCCAACTTGATCCACTTTTATAGTCACAAAATTCTTTGTTTTTTTCCATATTTGTAAATCTCTCCATTTTTATGACCGTCTGTTCATTTTCTGTTTCCCCGGATACAGAGTACAGTTCAATCCCAGATACTCCATTTTTTTTCTCTTTCTTTTTATTCAAGCCAAATTCTATTTTTTTTTCTTCTTCTTCTTCTTCTTTTTTTTTTTTTCTCCTGGAAGAGGAGGAGTTAACTCCAGGACCTAATAGTATTCCATCTGAAGTGATAGCCACTTATTTCTCTTGCATACCATCAAGATTTCCTTTCCTATCTTCCCATGTCCCAGTTCTCATTAACACGGCTCCAGATTTCACTCATGCTGGTGAAACGATTTCTGTCAATCTTCCTTCAGTAATTATCTTAATTCCCACAGAAAGCTCTTTTTATCCTAAAGGTTCAGAGACCCATTCTATAAAAATGATTGTGATTTTTTTTTTTCAAGCTTTCAAGTTGTTTTGTTTGCTGTTTTCTGGGTGACGATGAGAGGGATGTTATAGCCAGAGCATCACAAGACAAGGGCTGGGCAAACACTCTCAAAACCTTCTTTATTCTTTCCTAAGTCACTTTCCCCAGATATGCTGCTACTTTTTCTGTACTAACAAATTCCCTGGCTCTGGCCCTTTTTTGCTCCCCATAAAAACTATGGTTTTCAAGCAACTAACCAATTATTGTATCTTTATTGAAAACATACATGCCAAGCAGCTGGATGGGAGCTGTGTAGTGTGGCATTTAAACTTGAGTGTTTTGGAGTGAGAAGGCCTGGGTTTCAAACCCACTCTCTCAAATAATCAAGAACAGTTACCTTAATCAGGGCTGCTAATGCACACTGTAACAAACTACCTTACAATTTTAGTGGCTTAACACAACACAGTGCATGTATTTCTAGCTATCATGAAATTCAGTTCAGATGTTCCTCAGCTATCCTGGGGGCCTTACTCCAGAAGGTGACTAAGAGATCCATGCCCCTTCTGTGTAATGATGTCTGCTATCCCCTGGATGTTCTCCTGAATCCCTACATTTATCTGGGCATCAGTGTGTAGCAAACCATAGATGATCTCTCAGAACATTTGGGGTGTAAGGGGAAAAGAGGTGAATGTTATTTCCATTCACATTTTGTTGGGTATAACCAGAAATATGGCCTGATCTGGATACAAGGATACTGAAAATTATAGTCTTCCGTGTTCCGAGGTGAAAATTAAATGGTTAATACCAGGAAAGTTTCTTTATTGAAGTTTCTTCAAATGTTAAGATGGAGCTAATAGTGGGCCTTATCTCACAGGTTGTTGTGAAAATTTCTGACTGTAGGAAGTGTGTGATAAATGTTTATTATTATTGTACTTGGAACAGGTGGCACTATGGTTTTTGAGACCAAACTCCATTTGCAGTAACATCAAAAGCTCTTGAAATATTGGGAGCCCCAGAGGCGGAAAGGGAGCTGAGAAAACAACTTGACATTTACAGCCCAAAAGGGTGGGGATAGGAATGCCTGTTTCAGCTGCTGACCAGGCAGCAAAGAGACCTACAGATTGTTACTGGACTGTTCCACAAAACAGGCTTTTATTATGAGACCACTTTCATTTACACCAAAACAAGAGATGTTCTTAATCTGTAACCCCTAAAATCCTGAGACTCTAAGACTGGGGGGAGAGAGAGTGCTGTGAACACTCTGAAATGGTATGTAAGTAAATGTTTGTCATTCTAAGTACGTTTTTCCTAAAGAGAGAATTTCTAATGTCATCACCTTTAAAAAGGGTTGTGTCTTATAAAAATTGAGAACTATTGGTCTTAAAGGACCAATGGTTTCAAATGTATATGCCATGGTTGGTATTTAGTTAATTACCCACAGGTGCTTATTTTGGCTGGAGAGCGTGAGAAGGCATTAGAAAAAGGGCAGTTTCCCTCCTCGTCCTGTCTGTTGTCTCCTGTGTCTGCCCTGTTGTGTTGCAAGCAAAAGCTGTGGAGGTGGTGATGGCTTTATTTTGCACTTTTCAGACGGGGGTTTTCCTGACATTATTACATGGGGCACTGCATTTCTAGACTTCTCATTTTGTCATTGATTTTATCTTTTTAAAAATTTGCACCGACGATGTTCATGTGCTGTTTCACTGTTGGAGCCCATTTTCCTTAATTGAATTATATTGACTAGGTGCTATCACAGCCTCTGTTTATCCTATAGAGCATTTTGGACTCTCTTCTAATGCTACAAGCTTTGATCAGTTGGAGCTCGCTTCTCTGCTTCATTGCTAAACGGACTTTATTGTTTTTAATGAGTGGAGGACACCTCCAGTCCTTTACTCCACCAGTTTTCCTACTGATTCTTTACTCCGGTGAATCTGCTACCATGATGTTGTTTTCTGTGGGTATCTGCAGACTTAGGGCAGACACTGGTCTTGTAAGTTGAAAGTATTTACCTAATCGAGGGTTTACATTAGATTTAGGCTCTATTGACATATTAGACATTATTGAGAAAGGCAAAATCCTATTTTTCAATAACAAATACAAGAAAAACAGATATCTGTAATTCTAACTAGATGGTTTTGTAGAAATATACATGAAAAGAAAGGCAGAATGCTTTGATCAAAAAAGACTGAGCCCCAAATGCCCAGCTGGTTTGTCCTCTCATTCTCCCTCTTCCCTCCACCAGGCCTTCCATCTTAGTAAATCCCATCATCTTCCCAGGTGTTTAAGCTCCAAACCTGGAGTCATCCTGGATTGTTTTGTCTCCTTCAACATCCATAGTTTTTAGCAAGTCTTTTAAATTTCTACCTTCTTTCTCTCTCCCTCTCTCTCTCTCTCTCTCTCTCTCTCTCTCTCTCTATATATATATATATATATATATTTATTTATTTATTTTTAGATGGAGTCTCATTCTTTCACCTAGGCTGGAGTGCAGTGGTGCAATCTCAGTTCACTGTAACCTCTGCCTCCCAGTCTCAGGTGATTCCCCTGCCTCAGCCTCCTGAGTAGCTGGGACTACAGGCGCATGCCACCACGCCTGGCTAATTTTTTGTACTTTAGTAGAGATGGGGTTTCACCTTGTTGGCCAGGATGTTCTTGATCTCCCAACCTCGTGATACACCCGCCTCGGCCTCCCAGAGTGCTGGGATTACAGGTGTAAGCCACCGCACCGGCCCAAAATATATTTCAAATCTGCCCGTATCAGTCCATCTGCACTGCCACGTCCTCTTCCATGCCATGTTATTTCTACAAGTCCCTAATCCTCCTAGTGGGCTTGTTTCCTTCCACTCTCGCCCAGTCTGATCCATTCTTTATACAGAACCAACAGTGATCTTGTTCACATGTCAACCAGAGTATGGTACTCGCGTTTAAAACTGTTCAATGACCATCACTGCATTTAAAATAAATTCAAAACACCTTATGTTGATCTGCAGAACCTTAACTCCCTTCTCTCTCATACTGTGGCACTCTATGCTTGGTTCACTAAACTTCTATTTCTGGAAAATACCATGCCAATGCTGGCATTAGAGCCTTTGAACATGCTTCCATCTCTGCCTGATAGGTTCTTATACTTCATTCTCTGTACAGCTCATTTCTTTTTCTTCTAGGTGTCTCAGCTTTCTCTTTTCAGAGATGCTTTTGCTGACCACCTGAGGGACCTTCCTTTTTTTGTTTTCCCTTATGCCAATCCTTATGTATATTCCTTTTTAGCACTTATCACAGTCTGTAATTTTGTTCAGTTTTTCTTTACTTGCTTTTTTTCACCCATTATTACATTATAATGTAAATTCCTTGAAGACAATGATCATAACTGTCTTGTTAACCTCTTTTTAAGAAAAAGCACAATATATAGTTTATGAGGGAATTCATCGTTAATTTTGTGGATCCTGTGTTCAAGCCTATGTTCTAACCTTCCTTGTACTTACGGGTCAGTAGTATAAGCGTCCAGCAGGATCGTAGCTGAAATGATATGTCATCATCCATTCATGGAGCAGATTTCTGTTATGTGCCCAGTATGTGCCAAGCAGAGGGCCAGAGGCTAAAGAGTCAAAGTACAAGAAACACCATTTCTCATGTCTCCAGGAAGCTTACATGCTAGTCCAAAAGAACAGGTTTCCTCAATAATCAAATAATTAGTATAAAATGGGAATTGTAATAAATGCTACAAATGAGAAGTAACAGGTATCATGAGAGTACGTTTTCTGAAGGAAAAAAAGGAACATCCAGAAAAGAAATAATATGGACATATGGGCCATGACAAATATGAGAAAACAGGGAAAGTCAGAGATCTGGATTGCTGAGTGGGAGAGATTCTGGGGTGAGGGCAGAAGAAGGTGTTTGGAGAGACCAGAGGCGAGGATCATAAAACATCACTGGTTAAGTGTTTTGTCAAGGCTGGGAGAAGCAGGACAGAAGATAGTAGGAGTCAGTAAGAATTGACACAAACAGATTGATGTTTTCAAGGAATCAATCTGTTTGCCAAAGTGAACATTAGAGAGTTCAGTCAGGGGGAGGTCATCAATAGCTTTAGGGTGAGTTTCAGTGACATGATGGGGATAGATATTTGAATGCATGAAGTCAAGGAGGAAATTAATAGTGAATAAAAGGACACAGCAAATGGAGGAAGGTAATTAAGAACCTATTAAATATAAATCTATTATTTATTAGTCAATTCCAGGGGTAGTAAACTGTGAAATAATTTGTGTATGTGTAAACAATTGACTGAGTAATTATAAATGGGGAAAATTAATTCTGATTGTGTTTAGGCTTGAATGTTTTGCTCATTGCACATACTTCAAACTAAATTTGTCAAGGTATCCCCACTACCAGTATTCATAAATAGCCCAAATAATAGTCACTAAAGTAGTCTTAGGTTATCACCAAATACAGTGAATACAGTGAATCATACTAATAACTGATCTGGCTTTTAACACAGGTCCTAGTTCCTAAATGGAATATGCTTCCTCTTATGGGGAAAATCTTGCAAAAGGGCCACTGTGACCACACATGTGAATCTTGTAGTTTACATCTCTTTTATAGACTGACACTCCAAACCTACAGCTTAAGATATATACATGTATTCCTAAAGAGAAACATATATTTATATCTGTAATTTGATTGGATGTGAAGGTAAGGAATTTTCTCCAATGGACTCTTTCAAAATTTTCCTTTAACCCCACCACAGTCTCTGATTACTTTAAATGCATTGCTGTCTATGTGTGTAGATTTTAACCTTATCCAAAATGGGCAAAAGTATAAAACATCTTCATAGCCTCCCCATCTCTTTTTTTGTTACATCAAATGTATCAGATCTAAATGCTTCTGCCATCACTTGCCACAGATAATAGCATGTTCTCATGCTGAAGTCAGTATAAAAGTTTATGATGTTATTGACTTCGCGCAGTTGCATCAGACCTCAGTATTATTGATTTAATGACTCTTTCCTCTTCCTTTTTTTTTTTTTTTTAATTCAACTCCACAGTTAACCCATGGTTTATTGGATTGCCAGAGCTCAAGGTTTTTACTACATATAAACAAACTTATTTCCAAGGAAGGCTGCCCATAAATAACTCACCAACCATCCAAATGCAGAGCCAGAATATGATAGATATCAAGAAATTGGAGAAAACAAGCCTACGTAGAACTCAAATCTCTTCTTGCTCTTTGCCTGTTGAGTATACTTCCTAGTAAATTTTAAAAAAAGGTAATTTAAAGGAAAATGTCACCTGGCATGTGGAATATCTGTGCCTCACAGCAGATGGCATGGTTCTGCATGGGGAGAGGGATGAAATGCCACATGCATGGCTGGAATGGACGGATTTTGAGCAAGTGGTGTTCCTGGGAAGCTAGCCGGCAGGCTCTGACATTAACGGTTTTATTAAGTTCAGCTGTGGGCTGGAGCAGCCTTTGCTTCTAGTATTTGGTAGTGGTTTAATGGCTGTTTCTCTGGTTCATGCAGGGTAGTGTGAAAAGTGATTGTAGCGGGTGGCAAGATTGATAGGATTGAGGTGGATGGGGAGATAATATGCTTTATTCTAACTTTTACATTTACTCAAGAAGAAAGGGAAACATGGATGAATTACTCAAAGAGTGGGATTTAAAAAGAAATTATCCAAGACAGGTAACACTAGGCCCCATATTGAAAATCGTCTAAATTATGGTTCCAATGAATCCTGTATTGTGTATGAAAATTGCACACCCTACCGTGAAGTCATAGTCCAGGAAGAAAGTGAGTTTGCAAACACACTGGCCTCTAAAGACGCTTAGCATGCATTTAGCAGCATGATATTTGCAAATATTGGGGTGTCATCTACAAACACCAGGGGTGGCTTTTCTCTTGTTTCTCTTTCAAATGACTCTAAGAAGGGAAGAGATGAGACTGTATGATTAGAGTTTATTGTGCTATTTACCTGTTGACCACATTATGCTGTGATACCTGTTTGTTTTCTAAAGAGGTTGTTCTGATGTTTTCATATTTTGTCATTGTAAGACAGCCTTAGGTGATAATGGATAATGCTTTCAGCAGGTCAGTAGAGCTATTTGCTCCACTAATCATTTCCCCAAAGGACTGTAAACAGCATACAGCATGCATGGACTTCAGTGTAGTCTCTCTGGATAGTGTAAATAGATGCCTGCTGGTTCCTGATAATAGTGCCTTCATTCCTTTTTAAGCTGGAAGAAACAGATTCTGCAATTGATGGACTGATAATTAGGTATGTATAGGATTGCAAGTTTTTACATTTTCTCTTTGCTACTTAACATCAAGCACCACTAACGCAACATACAAATTATGTCTATATTTCTGTGCCATGAAGCTTTTGGCTACATAATGCTAAAGCAACCACAGCCATGTGCCACATAGATGGCAGTGGCCCCATAAAATTATAATGGAGCTGAAAAATTCTTACCATCTAGTGACATAGTAACTGTCATAACATTGTAGCACACTTTCTTTATTTTTAAATAAATGTTGTGTAGCCAAGGTGGACAGTGTTTATACAGTCTACAGCAGTGTACAGTCATGTCCTAGGCCTTCACATTCACTCAGCACTCACTAATCGACTCACCTATATGCATTTTAAAAGATCTTGTACACCGTATTTTCGTTGTACCTTTTCTGTGTTTAGATACAGAGATACCATCGTGTTACCATTGCCTACAGCATTCCGTACAGTAACATACTACATAAGTTTGTAGCCTAGGAGCAATAGGCTATCGCATACGGCCTAGGTACGTAGTAAGCTGTACCATCTAGGTTTGTGTGAGTACATTCTAGGACATTTGCACAAGGACAAAATGGCCTAATGATGCATTTTTTGGAATGTATTACTGTCTTTAAGTGATGCATGACTGTAGTTAATTCGATAAATGGAATAAAACCAGTTATATGTATATGGAAATTTCCTAATAATGTCTCCTGTTGAGCTAGTGATGGTAGTATTATATCAGCATGACCTAAAACAAATGCATTTTATTCTGTATGAATGAAGAGATGTAATACAGAAGGCTGTCAAAAGCTATATTTAGGTGGGTACCTTTATGCAAATACAAATTTTCTTATCCATTCCTCACTATCATTTTGATCTCTTTTCTATTTTCTTATTCCTTTTTGAAGCACAGCTACTCACACTAATACCTTTACAATTATGACAAAAGACAGTTTCCAAACTGTTTATGTTGTTTTCCTTTTAAAGTAGAGTAACAATTATTTTTAAAGCAGTAATGGTTAAATGTAAATAAACTTTAATGGGTATAGATGAAGTGCAAGTACACACATTACAACTAAAATCCAAAATGCCCCTAGTACATTGCATATGGAATTACATTTTAAGTGACCTATTTTCTTAGTTACAAGAAATATATGTTTTCCCACATTACTATAATTTTTTTCCGAATTTTTACTCTATTCCTTAGACAGGCAAAGATGGCATGTGGTTAAATATGTAAAAATGGGAGATAAAATTAGAAATATAAATAAGCACAAAATTTGGAGCTTCAGCAAAAAATAATTCGAGTATCTATGGAATGCTTTTTATATTTTTAAAGGACACTCTTTTTTTCCTAAAAAAAAGTGTTTGTTTTCATCTATTGAAAAAACAATGCCTAGAAATGTAACTTAGGCAATTTCACATTATGATTCCTGAGGTAAGGAAACTCTTCTCAAAACCAAGTCTATTGAATTAAACTATATCTGATGGAACTTGCATTCCGGCTCTTGGAAACACCTGGCGTTAACTCATTAAACTCATTATTTATTTTCTCCACTCTTTTTTTTTTTTTTTTGAGATGGGGGTGTTCCTATTTTGCCCAGGCTGGTCTTGAACTTCTGGGGTCAAGCAATCCTCCTGCTTCACCATCCAGAGTAGCTGGGACTATAGGGGCCCACCACCCCTGGCTTTAACTCATTATTTGTAACTTGAAACCACCCTCCCCTCACCTTCTCTTTCACGGAGGCATTTGTTTCCTGCAACATCGCAAAGCTGCTTTCTTACTGAAAACTTTGGCAGAAAATGAAACTGACTAAATGGATAAATAGATGATAGACAGATAGATGATATTGACAAGAATTGTTGACTGGGATTTTATTCTAATTTCTAAAAATATCCAATTGGTATTGTAATATAAAGACAAGGAGAGTTCATCCTAGGATACCCTTTGGGGATGTTCAGATTTGTGTCATAGGCATGTGGCCCTGTGCTTTGCATAGATCAAGAAAGATGATTTCATATGCAGCAAATTCTAGCTTAATGTCACTATCATAAACACAACTTCCTTTGATCCTCATCATATTTCTGTGAGGTTTTTAGCCTCCAGAAGAAATTTTAACAATATTAAACACAGGAGTTATACTTGCATCAAATAATCGGAAGAGGAAGGTCAGCAAACAGCAACCTTAGGCCACTATAGTAGACATTCATTCTTCATATGCTAAATGTAGGGGGTTCAGGGGCTGCTAAGCCGAGGAGCAGATCAGCACAGGCATTGATGTTGGGTGGGTGGTGGGGGGACTTGAAAGATGAGACCCAAAGGGCTAGGGGTGGTGGCTATTTATTAACAAGTGTAGAAGTATTTTATTATCTTAATAAAAGGTATGGGCCAGGAGTGGTGACTCGTGCCTGTAATCCCAGCACTTTGGGAGGCCGAGGCTAGTGGATCACTTGAGGTCAAGAATTTGAAACCAGCCCAGCCAACATGGTGAAACTCCATTTCTACTAAAAATACAAAAATTAGTTGGGCGTGGTGGCATGCACCTGTAATCCCAGCTATTAGTGGGGTGGAGACAGAAGAATCACTTGAACTCAGGAAGCAGAGGTTGCAGTAAGTCAAGATAGCACCACTGCACTCCAGCCTGGGTGACAGAGCGAGACTCAGCATATAAAAAAAAAGTATGAAACACTGGTCCATGTTGGTGAAAACCTACTCCTATGGTCTGAATGTTCGTGTCCCTCCAAATTCATGTTGAAATTTAATCCCCAATGCAATAGTGTTAAGACATGGGGATTTTAGGAGGTGATTAGGTCGTGAGGCTCCACCCTCCTGACTGGGATTAGTGCCCTTATAAAAGGGCTTGAGGGAATCTGGCCTTTTTTGCCCCTTCTGCCTTCCTCATGAGGATACAGCAAGAGGTGTCATCTTGAAAGCAGACAGTAGGAGCTTGGTCTTGGATTTCCTGGCTTCCAGAATTGTAAGAAATAAATTTCTATTATCTTCAATTACCCAGCCTAAGGTATTTTGTTACAGCAACTCAAATAGATTAAGATACCTCCCTTCATAATGTCTCTTAAATACGTTGTCTGCATGTATTATCTATGTTCTATAAGTTTTTCTTTTCACATAAATGGAGAAGACAATCTTACTGTGTTAATATTACTAGTTGAAGAGTTTGAAAGTTTATATCCTAGTTACAGCACCATCACAAAATAAGTCCTAGGATTTTGGTTAAAGCACCTAACTATTAGTTCCTTTTTCTGTAAAATAAGGATTATAGTATTTTTCTTAGGTATTTAAAAGAACTGTTGTGAAAGTCAGTAAGAGCTAACTTTTGAGTATTTAATATATTGTTGGCCCTATAGTAAATGCCTTATGAGGAGTAACTCATTTAAGTTTCACAACAATCTGATGATACAGACGCTTTCTTTTTCATTTTGTAGAGGAAAGAACTAGAACACAAAGAGGTGAAGAAACTGTCTAAGGTCACATAGATGAAAAGCCCTAGGACTCAGATTTGAACTTGGGTGAGTGATCTCCGTCTTCATGCTTAATCCCTATGCCCCAGTGCTGTCTTTGGAAGATGGCCTTTTGTAAAATAGAACATCTTATATATGTGGAAAATACCATCACTTTCAATATTTTTATCATTACTTTTTTACACCAGTTTTTATCTGTGGGTTTTTACTATTGGTGTATGTTTAGTTCATTTATGTTAGGATCCATGCTTTGCCTCAGAGACTAATTGGTGCATAATACTCAGGCTCGATAGTGGTACTAATAGTGAAACTGTTAACATTTGAGTGTTTATCACATATTGAGGGCTATACTAAGCACTTTGAGTGGTCTACTTCATTTAGTCCTTCTAATAGAACTGTAAGATAAATTATTTTTATTATCGCTAAATTACCGATGAAAAATCCTAGATGTAAAGAGTTTAAATAGCACATGTAAGGTAGAGCATGACTCCAATTCCACCCAGTAAAATACCGGTTTTCATTACAAAGCTCTATGTCACAGAAGGTAACTACTGCCTATGAACTAGCTAAGCTAAGAGTATATAAAAGATTTAAAAAATGTTTCTAGTGAAAAAAAAAAGTTTCTAGTAGATAGGCATGATCTATAATGAAATTATCGGCAAAGTAGCCCTAACATTACTTAAAATTATGGTAAACAGTCCAGGCACAGTGGCTCACGCCTGTAATCCCAGCACTTTGGGAGGCTGATCCAGGCAGATCACGAGGTCAGGAGATTGAGACCAGCCTGACCAACATAGTGAAACCCCATCTCTACTGAAAATACAAAAATTAGTCGGGTGTGGTGGTGCATGCCTGTAATCCCAGCTACTCAGGAGGCTGAGGCCTGAGAATCTCTTGAACCTGAGAGGCAGAGGTTGCAATGAGCCGAGATCATGCCACTGCACTCCAATCTGTGCAACAGAGCAAGACTCTGTCTCACAAAAAAAAAAAAAAAAGAAAGAAAAGCTAAAAAATAAAATTATTTTTAAAAATTATTATGCAGTGAGTGAGATTATATTTCTGCAAAATAACCCATTCTAAAATTAACCTGTAAAAGTAAAGATGCCTTAGGGAAAAGAAAATGTTTAATCAAGAAAAACATGATTGGAATATAGTTGTAATCAGCAAGAAGAAACTCTCAAGAAATACTCTGTTAAATTTTGTTGATAAAGAGTGGTCAGCATGGTACCTAGAGAGAAGAAGAATTTGTTACTTTTTTCTCATATTCTGAGGAGCACACTTTCTGCCTTTCCATTCATTCAAAAAACATTTATCTTGTGCTTATTCTGTAAAAAGGTACTGTTGTAGCAGGGATTTGGTCAAATCAAACCAAGTCCCTGCCCTGATGGAATTTGCATTTTAGTGGAGGTAACACAAAATAAATACACCAATAAGTGTATAATATCAGGTAGAGAAAAGTGCTTTGGAGACAAAACAGGGTCAGGAGACAGCAAGTGATGTGGTGATGTTGTTTTTGATGGGTTGGATTGGGCAGGATCTCTCTGAGGAGAGATGAGAATAAATTGAGAGCACAGGTCAGGAGTCTACCTAGGTAGGCAGAGGGCATTTGACAAAGGTAAACGTGAAGGCTTCAAGGATGGCATGTGCCTGTGTGAGGAACAGCAAGGAGGTGCATGCTGGAACAAAATGAGTAAGAGAGAAAGTCAAGAGATGAAGACACAGGGCCAGAGGGCTGATCAGGGGAAGGGTTTTTTTAGATCATGGTACAATTCTAAATTTTACTGTATTATGAAACACCATTGGGTAATTTTATGTAGGCGACATAATCTGACTTCAGTTTAGAAAGGATCACACTGATTTTTAATGGCGAATAAATAATTTGAGGTCAAGGGTAAGAGAGTAAACCCAGGCTATTGCAATAATCCAAGTGAGAAATGGTGTTGATGTGACCCATGGTATAAGTAGTAGAACTGGTTAGAGTTATTGGACTCAGAACATAGTTGAAAATAAGAGTTAAAATGATAAGAAAAACCATACATAGTTATAGCTATAATTTTTCCACAGGAGAAGGAAAGTGGAATCTGCATAATCTATAATGTATGTTTCTCTTGATATTTAAAAAGCATGTTAACTTAGTAAAGGATCTTAGAAGTCCTGTAGTAAAAGCACTTTAAATTATTTAACCTAAAATTTATCAAGTCAGTTTCACCTTGGAAATACCTTTCTTCATGTAATAGTGGTTAATATACACCAGAATTCATATTCTACATATACTTCAGAACATGCATCACTAAAATAATACAAATTATTGCCATTATTTAAAATTCAAGATCATCATGTACATTCCTGGATAAAAGTCGGCTTCTCATCTAGATTTCAGACAGGGAGAAAATGTGATTACTGAATGAATGAAAACTCACTTTTTTCAGCAATTTATTATTGAAAAATAATTAATTGTGATTCTAGCTCACATTTATTACTCTAGTACATTTATTCTGTTTTTCGTTGATTTAGTTAGGATGAGATATTCTCCAGGAATTTGATCATTTCTGGGTACATTTGGACAAAACTGAATTCTATATATACCAAGGGCCAGATTTTGATGACCCAAGTATTGAGAGTGATACTTTGGCAAGAATTAGGAAATAAGTCTCAGTTGAATATAATCAAAGTTTTATGGATTCACATACCTCAAAACTGAAGAATTAAGTCTTGCTTTAGTCAGAGCTTCATGTGGCTTCCCCACAAACTTGACCAGAACTTATTTTTTCTTTCTACAAGTTTAATTCTGTTCCCAGGAGTTGATAACATTCTCATCAGCCTTCCCCTATAGTGATCTGAAAATGGCTACAGGGGATCTTGGGAGAACTTGCTCCCTTGTTGTAGCCCAAAGGGAAGAGAAAACATTTCCACAGAAGACTTGGATTTCTATTTCATTGAACCAACTTAGGTTGTATGAACATCTATGAACTAGGAATGTAGAAATACCAAAGTTATTTAGTCCTGAGGTACATAGATTTCATAGGGAATATGGGTATTTAAATTAAAAGTTGGATGCTATTACAAAGGAAAAAGAGACGAATCCATTTGATGTGGCTTAAAACAGCAAAATTCTGCTATACCTAGTTCCTATTTACCTGCCACAATAAGCAGATAGTGTTGGTTTAAGTTTTGAATATCAAAATCTCATCCTCAGGGTTTTATTTATAATCTGTTCTTTGCTTTCTGTACAAAAAACAAACCTCTAAATTTTGTATTTTTAAAAATTTTAGTATGTTATTCTGTTTTTTATTGCCAATTTGTGCTTTCTGAAAACTAGTTTGATTTGTGGTAAAGACCCTAGCAAATTCTCTAAACTGTAATTTTCTCATTTATAGACAATGAAATGATTTATTAGGCGTTCACAAAACTCTTTATGATGCAAAACCATCTTAAAATTAAATATAATTTTTGTATATGAAGACAACCATATTCATGTTCTCAAATATTTCTGATTATCTCCAGTCAGTTGTCTTTGCTATATTTTAACATACCTTAAGCACATGATATAAAATATGTTTGTAGTATGTTTATAATAAGGGACCTAAAATTATCTTTTTATCTGTCGGTGTCATAAATTGCCATGGTTTGCCATGGTTACCATGGGACTGAACGAAGGAGGATGAATGCAGAAATGAAAACTTAAAAGTAACTGTTTTAAAGGAAGGGTAACATGGGGAAGAAGAGCGCTCCCTGCTTCTAGTGAGCAAGGGCAGCCCTGAGCTTCCATAACCCTTCATACTTATTGGGTAGAAACAGCAGGGAGGAGGAGGTAACGATTGGTCAGCTGCTTGATTGATCACAGGTTCACATTATTGCTAACAGGCTTCAGATGTGCGTAAGTACCAGAAACACTATAGTTGGGGTGTGACTGCCCTCAGCATTCCTTCTGGGTGGCAGATGCAGTTGTCAGCTTGCTAACATCCTGCATTTATGAGAATAGTTTGCTGTTTACTCATATGGCCTCCAGTGATATACTGAGTTGATCACACCCTCACTCTTTCGGCCTGCAACAATGAATGGCAAATGGTATGGAAAAAGTCCTATAATCTGTGAAACTGAAATGACAGTGATTCCTAAGCACTGTTTACTTTCTAACAGGGCTTGAGAAACTATGCAAATCATTAGTTTCATTCCTAGTTGGTTAAAAGTTACAAGTCAGACAAGAATCAAGCAAGTTTGAAAAAGACCATCTTTTATTGTTGTGTAATGACTCGACTGTAACCTTTTCAAAGACTTACAAATCACTGAGCCATGAAATCACTGAGAATGGTAGACCAATTTTTGATCATTACACATTTTCCTGATGCCTACTTCTTCCACACATACTCTTTCATCAGCATAGGTTATAGCTGTATCTATACCCAGGGGAAACATATGCAAATTTAACAAGAAATATACAATAGTTTTTTCTTATCTACAGGATATGTTTCAAGACCCCCAGTGGATGCCTGAAACCTCAGATAGTATGAACCCACCCTATGCACACTATGTTTTTCCTATACATACATATCTATGATAAAGTTTAATTTCTAAATTAGGCACAGTAAGAGACTAACAACAATAACTAATAATAAAATAGAACATTCTTAACCATATACTGTAATAAAAGTTATGCGAATGTGTTCCCTCTTTCTCTCAAAAGATCTTAATGTTTTTGGACTGCAGTCTTAAAATATCTTAATGTTTTTGGACTGCAAAATTATGGATAAAGTGGGACTATTATACTTATGTGTGGTATTCAAGGCAGTCCACTAACCAGGGGTGGGCTCAAGGATGAAAGCCACATGGTTTCTGCTCTTATGAAGCATACATTATGTTTCAAGGCTCAGGCACATGGACATCATTTTCCTTTTATTATAATTAGCAAACTAAGGGTAAAGTAGTGAGAATTCAGTAGGAAGATAAGAGGAGTATCAGTATTAGTCTGTTCTTGCATTGCTATAAAGAAATATCTGAGAGTGGGCAATTTATAAAGAAAATACAATTGTCTCACGGTTACACAGGCTGTACAGGAAGCATGATGCTGAGATCTGCTTGGCCTCTGGGGATGCCTCAGGAAACATTCAATCATGGTGGAAGGCAAAGCGGAATTAGGCATGTCTTACACGGCAAGAGCAGGAAAAAGTAGGGTGGGGGAGGCATACACACTTTTACACAACCAGATCTCATGAACACCCACTCACTATCAGGAGAACAGGACCAAAGGGGAAATCCACCCCCATAATCCAATCACTTCCCACCAGGTCCCTCCTCTGACATTGGAGATTACAATTCCACATGAGATTTGGGTGGGGACAAAGATCCAACCCATATTATTTTGCCCTTGGCCCCTCCCAAATCTCATGTCCTTCTCACATTCTAAAATAGTCATGTCTTGCCAACAGTTCTCCAAGTCTTAACTCACTCCAGGTTTAACTCAAAAGTCCACAGTCCAGCATCTCCTGAGATAAGGCTAGTCCCTTGCCTGTAAACCTGTAATATCAAAAACAAGTTAGTTACTTCCAGGATACAATGGGAGTATAGGCATTGGGTAAATATTCCCATTCCAGAAGGGAGAAATCAGCCAAAAGCAAGGAGCTACAGACTCTGTGAAAATCTGAAATTTAGCAAGGCAGTCACTAAATCTTAAGGCTCAAAAATAATCTCCTTTGACCTGTTTCACATCCAGGGCACATTGGTACATAGGGTGGGCTCCAAGGACTTGGGAAGCTCTGCCTCTGTGGCTCTGCGGGGCCTAGATCCCATGACTGCTCTCAAGAGCTGACAATGAGTGCCTGTGGCTTTTCCAGGTGCTTAGTGCAAGCTGTCAGTGTATCTACCATTCTAGGATCTGGAGAATGGTAGCCCTCTTCTCACAGCTCCATTAGGCAGTACCCCAGTGGGGACTTTGTTTGGGTGCTCCAATGCCACATTTCCCCTCCACACTGCCCTAGTAGAGGTTCTCCTTGTGGGCTGTACCTCTACAGCAGGCTTCTGCGTGGACATCCAGGTTTTTTCGTACATCTTCTGAAATCTAGACAGAGGCTCCCAAGCTCAACTCTTGCATTTTGTGCACCTGCAAGCTTAACGCAACGTGGAAGCTGCCAATGCTTACAGCTTGCACCCTCTGAAGCAGTGACCCAAGCTGTACCTAGACCTCTTCTAGCCACAGCTAGAGCTAGAACAGCTAGGATGCAGGAGGCAGTGTCCTGAGGTTGTGCAGGGCAGTGAGACCCTGGGTCTTGCCCAGGAAACCATGCTGTCCTCCTAAGCCTCTGGGCCTGTGATGAGAAGGGCTACTGGGAGAGTCTCTGAAAATGCCTTTGAGGTTTTTCCCCATTGTCTTGGGTATCAGCACTTGCCTTCCTTTTAGTTATACACATTTTTGCAGGCAGCTTGAATTTTCCCCTGAAAATGGGCTTTTCTTTTCCAGCACATGGCCAGGCTGCAAATTTTCCAAGCTTTTATTCTCTGCTTTCCTGTTAAATGTAAGTTTCAGTTGCAGGTCATTTCTTTGCTCACACATATGAGCACAGGTTGTTACAAGCAGCCAGGACAAATCTTGAATGTTCTGCTGCTTAAATGTTTCCTCTGCCAGATACCCTAAATCATCTCTCTCAAGTTCAAAGTTCCACAGATCCCTAGGGCAGGGGTACAGTACAACCAAGCTCTTTGCGAGGGTGTAACAAAAATGACCTTTGTTCCAGTTCCCAATAAGTTCCTCATCTCCACCTGAGATTTTATCATCCTGAACTACACTGTGCATATCATTATCAGAAGTTTGTTCACAAACATTTCACCAGTCTCTAGGAAGTACCAAACTTTCCTTCATCTTCCCATTTTCTTCTAAGCCCTCCAAACTCTTCCAACTTCTGCCTGTTCCAAAGCTGCTTCCACATTTTCAGGTATCTTTATAGCAATACTTGACTCCTCAGTATCAATTTTCTGTGTGAGTCCATTATCACATTGCTATAAAGAAATATCTGAGACTGGATAACTTATAATTGGCTCATTGTTCCATAGGCTCTACAGGGAGCATGTTGCTGGCATCTGCCTGGCTTCTGGGGAGGCGTCAGGAAACTCAATCATGGTGGAAGGTGAAGGGGAAGCAGGCATGCCTTACACAGCTGGAGCAGGAGTTGGAGTGGAGGGGAGGTGCTGCACACTTTTAAACAACCAGATCTCATGAGCACTCACTCACTATCACTAAAATATGACCAAGGGGTAAATCTGCCCCAATGATCCAATCACCTCCCACCAGGCCTCTTCTCCAACACTGGGGATTACAATTTGACATGAGATTTGGGTGGTGACACAGATCTAAACTCTATCAATAACCTTGGAATTGGCACAGATAAACAAATATGCCTTTTTTTTTTTGATGGAGTTTTACTCTTGTCACCCAGGCTGGAGTGCAGTGGCGCAATCTCGGCTCACTGCAACCTCAGCCTCCCACGTTCAAGCAATTCTCCTGCCTCAGCCTCCCAAGTAGCTGGGATTAGAGGTGCCTGCCACCATGCCTGGCTAATTTTTGTATTTTTAGTAGAGACGGGTTTCACCATGTTGGCCAGGCTGATCTTGAACTCTGGACTTCGTGTGATCCAGTCACCTTGGCCTCCCAAAGTGCTGGGATTACAGGCATGATCCACTGCGCCCAGCCACAAATATGTCTTTTAGAAAGAAGGATGAGAGATGTATAATACTAGAGGTCAGGACACCTCATATATTACAACCACTAAACACAGTATCACTTGAGCTAAATCTCTTGACCTCTCTAGCTGGTATTCCTACAAAAGAATAATTTTCTTTTTTGTCTAATCATTCCCATTCCCATCTTTACATTTAGTGGTAGGTCCCCAACCCCAATACACACAAGGAATGGTTCTCAATTAATGCTTGTTATGAAATGAATACAGTTATAAAACATGGGGTATACACTGAGTGGCCTCTAAATGCTTTTCCAGAGCTAGTGTTCAATGATTCTAAGAGAATTTGGCATGCCCTTGTGTTCCTCTGTTATCTCTGAGTCTCTTGATTTCTTACATAGACAGGGTGTTTGTGAGGAGAGCAAGCCCAGAAGCAAGGAGCAGAATGATAATTCATGATTAACAGGAACGCCACCTGCCCAAAGTTGTCCTTCCTGAGAAAGGTCAGCTGTTGCTATGAGTAAATATACTTCTCTGGCAGGGTGAAAATACTAGACTGTACTTTCTCTCTTTCCTCCGTATATTTTCCTTTTGTACTGTTGCCTCTGCAAATGTTGATTTCTTGTGAAAACATGAAAGGTCAGAAGTGAGCATGTTAAGGAGAAGTGGATGCATTTCTTTTTCATTTGTATTTATATAGCTAAGGAAGATTGAGCTAGAATAGAAGTTGATCCATGTTATTGAACTGTGGGGCTGACACTTTGAGCACTGAAGCTGCTGTCTTCTTGGATAAGACTATTACAAGAGAGGGAAGAGACAGCAAATCTTTTTCAGAATAATGATTTAGAGGCAGTAGAAGAAAATGAGTGAACATTAGGAGGTCCAGTGGTACATTAACTGGTCAGTCACACTTAGGCAAACAAAATTCAGCTCCCTAAAAGCTCCTGCCTAGAGAGGTAAATAGAAAGAGAAGAAAAAATGAGAGTTATACACAGGAGGCAGCCCAGTAAGAACTGTTTCGGCCATAGGAAACATTCGGGATCAGTTCGAACAAGACAAAGTCAGCTACACAGTTGAACAGGCGCGTTAGTAGAAATGTGTAAAGGAAAATATACTGAACTCATATGAAGCCATTTCTCTATGGGGTTAAGGATTAGTGGCTAGGCTGATGCACAGATTTATAGATGTTGGAGTAGCTGAGGTGATGATAGCTCTTTTATGATGCTTGCCAATCTTTATTGTTTACCTTTTGAAGATATTTAGCTTGCTTTATTTCTGTTTTCTTTGGCTAAAGTAAACACAACAGTGGTTGCTAAGAACTCACTGACGTATACATACACCAAGGCTATGTTGATGACTTCTTTTAGTTACTCCAGGAAGCCCCTACCCACACTTATCAGTTGAGATATGTTGGTACAAAGTAAATTAATTTACAACAGTTGTCGCTAATTTTTTTTTTCTCAGAGCACAAGAATATAAACTGCACATACGTATACATACAGACATACATATAGTTATCCACTTTTATTTTCACTATGATTTTAAAATAGCAAGCAGTGTTACTAGTTTTATAATTTTTATAGAACATTTTAATACAAAAGAGGAAGGATATACTCTCAGAATAAATGGCAGCTATCTATTGAACAAATTTTAATTATGAAAAATTCATTAAATTGACCTCGTTTTCTCATGCCACACACATTTGAAAAATTAATTATGGATTGGCATCAATCCTTGGTTGGCATTTGTGATATTATGACCTGTGGCACAAGTACTTGGACCAGAGTAAATTTACCCTCTCTCTTCTCTGCTTCTTTCTATGTTTCATTTTTTAATTTCATTCTCTCTGCTCCTCTTCTTCCATTTTTCCTCCTTTGTGTCTCCCATGACTTGGGATCCAAGAGACACAATTCATGTGTTCTCACGTCAAGGTTGCTGACAGCTATATTAGAAGCTTTTCCTGAGTTGTTAAAATATGTGCTATCTAGACGAGATCAGGTGAGTTCAGGTATTTTCAGCGAAATAACTTAGAAACAGAAAGTCAAAAGCCACGTGTTCTCACTTATAAGTGGGAGCTAAATAATGTGTATACATGGACACAGAGTGTGGAAAAATAGACGTTGGAGACTCTGAAGAATGGGACGGTGGTGGGGATGAGGGATGAGAAATTACCTAGTTGGTGCAATATACATTATTCAGGAGATGCTTACACTAACAGCTCAAACTTCACCGCTGCACAATACATCCATGGGACAAAACAGCACTTGTAACCCCTAAATTTATACAAAGAAAAAATAAACCTAAAAAATAAATTAGAAAATATGTCCTATCTAGGTCGCTATTCAGTTAAACAATGAAACAAGCTTTCAGTCCTAGGCTAGGAATGACTAAGAGAAAACTCATTTGGGGTAGAGGGTGAGAAATGCTCAGTGCTGAGGATAGGACTGAAGAGCTAAGTGTAAAGCTGGGGTGAGGGCGTGGGACATTTTGGAAAGTCAGCTATCTAGAAAACAGAACCGACACCAAAGTCCAGGCAAGATAGTATTAAAGGCAGACAAGAATCATAGAGCAGGTGTGGACACTAGGGCTGCAGTGAAAACAGTTGGGAGTGTCATACAAGAATAGTGATTGTTTGTAATTATTTGCACCTGTTATTTTTGAATGCTCCAGGTTTCAGATATTGTTGATTATTACTCTCTCATTTTTGGCAGTGACTTTTTGGTATCATAGATACCATGAAACAAACTGTATCGATTGGAATGGAAACATCAAAATATACATTCTCCTATGTGTCCAATTAGTGCATAATACTTTTTACTTCTTGAATGAAATATACCTTAAGAAAATATTATTTTATGTTTTGAATGAGAAATTTGCTTGTGAAGAAATTATAAAGGAGTTTTTGCATAAATGTTTGTTCATACTCATCACTCACTGCCTTCAAAATCACATTAAAAGGAAATGAGCCCCAAAACGTTGGCTGTATTTTTATTTTAATTGAGTTTAGTAACCTTTTATAATTTACAAAAATTCTGAGCAGCCTGAGAGTCTTCTTAAGTTAATTCTCTTCAAACAGTGATTATTTTCCACTGCCTTTGGAATGTTCCATGTGGTTATCAAGTGAACACAGTAACATCTGACTGTCTCAATCAGTTAAACCAGTCTACTCAGCACTCCTTCCTCATTTCCCCATTTCAATAAATACTATTCCTATTCTGTTAGTCAGTCATAGGTAAAAGTTTATGCTTCACTTGGACTCTTCACACCCCTTCACACCTGACCTGCAATATTTGTTGCTGTGTGTGCTTGATTCCGTTATTTTGTACCATTATTAAAATTACCTTCCCTCTCAGCACATCCACTTTGACTCTAACTTAGGGCATGATTCCCTCTTGTCTGCATTTTTAACAATACTAGTTTTATGTGTTGCTTTTTCTTCAGTCAACTGTTATATTAATCTTTCTGGAGTTCAATTTTAAACGTATTATTGCAACTTCAGTGTCTCCTTTTTGCCTATGAGACAAGACTCGAACTTATCAGCCTAATGCTTAATATCTTCATGATTGATTTTATCTTCTCATTCCAATCTTACTTTGACTAGAGGATTCTTATCACAATAGAAAAATGCTTTTATTTTTCATCTTACAAAAAAAAAAACCCTGCAAAAGAGGAAAATCGTGTGTGGATCAGCTGATCTCTCTACCTCTATGCTTGTCTCTTTCTACCTGTTCTCAACAGAGTAGATAGGCTGATCATTTAAAAATACAAATCTAATCAGTCTCCTCTTCTTGTCCCACCCCTCCAATGGCTTCCTTCTTTTTTCTTTTCTTTTTTTTTTTTTTTTTTTTTTTTTTTGAGATGAAGTCTTGCTCTGTTGCACAGGATGGAGTGCAATGGCGCAATCTCGGCTCAATGCAACCTCTGCCTCCCAGGTTCAAGCAATCCTCATGCCTCAGCCTCCTGAGTAGCTGAGACTACAGACATACACTACCACATCCAGCTAATTTTGTATTTTTTGTAGTGACAGGGTTTTGCCGTGTTGACCAGGCTGGTCTTGAACTCCTGACCTCAAGTGGTTGGTCCATCTCAGCCTCCCAGAGTGCTGGGATTACAGGCATGAGCCACCGCACCCAGCCCCTCCAATGGCTTCCTAATGGTCTCAGAGTAAAAGTCCCTCTCTTCCACAAGGTCCTCCATGAACTGGCCTCTGGTTACCTTGCTGCACTCATTTACTGTCCGGTCTTATTACCCTCCTATTCCAGGCTTGCTTCCACTTTTGGGCTTCTGCATTGGCTTTTTTTTTTTTCCTTTTTTTTATTCAGATTAGGATGATTTTCACTCACACATCTATTAATATATGAATAGCTCAGGTTTTGATTCGAAAGTCACCTTCCTAGTCAACTTTTCTCCCAACATTTTGTTTCTGTTTTTTTTTGTTGTTGTTTCTATTTTTTTTTTTTTTATAATCTTCTCCTATAATATGTATTTCAAACTGTAGATCTTGTGTAGTGTCTGGCAACTCAGTAGACTCAGGACAAGAGTTTTTGTCTGTGGTGTCCACTTCTATACCCTAGAACCTAGAATAGAGTCTAGCACATTGTGAATATTCAATAACTAACTGTCAAATAAATAAATATACTTTCTACCAGGCATGGTGGCTCATGCCTGTAATCCCAGCACTTTGGGAGGCCCAGGTGGGTGGATCACTTGAGGGCAGGAGTTTGAGACCAACCTGGTCTCAAACTTGGCAAAACCCCTTATCTACTAAAAATACAAAAGTTAGCAGCGTGTGGTGGTGGTTGCCTGTAATCCTAACTACTGGGAGGCTGATGCATGAGAATTGCTTGAGCTCGGAGGCAGAGATGGCAGTGAGCTGAGATCCTGTCACTGCCCTCCAGCGTGGGTAACAGAGCAAGACTCTCTCTCAAAAAAAAAAAAAGGCCGGGCGCGGTGGCTCAAGCCTGTAATCCCAGCACTTTGGGAGGCCGAGACGGGCGGATCACTAGGTCAGGAGATCGAGACCATCCTGGCCTAAACCCGGGAGGCGGAGCTTGCAGTGAGCTGAGATCCGGCCACTGCACTCCAGCCTGGGAGACAGAGCGAGACTCCGTCTCAAAAAAAAAAAAAAAAAAAAAAAAAAAAAAAAAAGAAATAAAAAATAAATGTACTTTCTACTCTTTACCCTTTGCTCCAGAAAAAGATAGACATGCTGTTCCCAGATACACATTGCACCTTTTTCTTTCCCTTCCTTAGTTTGGCAGCTTTTTTCTTTGCCAGGAACATCTTTCATCTTTTTCCTAAATCTCTGCAAAGCCAAAGCTCTTGCACCCTTCCCATCTCTTCAAAAAAAGTTACATTTTCTGTTGTAGTTTTCCAATGCCTTTTCAACCACAGGTGTTCTTGGCTTTATTCTGATTCCTGTCAGAGATTCACCACAGCTGGAAGTCATCTCTCTCCTCTCTGAACACTCTGCATTCCAGCAAAGTGCCCATTCTCCACCAGCAATGAGTCCTCTCTTATTATCCCACCCTGAGTACTGCATGTAAAGTGGATGATATTTTTAGTCCTGATGCATGTTAGGTTTGGCTCTTTTATAGTATTATATAACTTGTATGTATTTCTCCCTAATTTTTTCATTATTATTTTCATTTCTTTCATTTCTTTCATTTTTTGGCAACCTAAACCTACAGAGAACTCCTCAAGAAGATTTGTGTATTTCCATTACTTTAGTTGCCCCACACCTCATTATGAAATTAAACTACTTAAGTTGTGTGGCCTAAAGAGATAAAGGGGGTAGTTAAGGCCATGACATTCCCATAGCCTTTTCACATCCACGGCCCCACCCCACCTCGATTTCTACCACAGCTATCTAATATACTTGGATTACGCACATGTGTATGCATGCACACACATACAGATAGACAACTTTTCTTTGGCAAAATTATTGTTCCTAAAGACATTTTAAAAAACTGAATACATGACTTAAATTAGTTCCCAAATTTTCAGTTTCCAGTTTTCTTTTGAACTAAATTCCAGAGCCCATCTATGATTCTTTTTTCAACTTGATGAGTTCCAAGTTATAATCATTGTCTAGGTTTCAGTTCTTCCAAATAAAATTATAGGTAACAGAGCTGCAAAGATGCTTTTTGAATTTCCTGTCCAGCATCATCTTTTCACAGATGATAAAAATAGGTCCTAAGAAGGACTGATTTGTTCACATTCACACAGCAGAAAATTCAAAAAATCAAAAATCATGTATAAGTTTCAAGAAAAATGCACATTCTGTACTCCATTTTGCCAAACTTGTCAGTATTCTCTTTTACCTAAAGTTTTAGTCTGAAATATATATTCCTCAGTCCATTGAGAAGTAGAACTTGCCTCAGTTTCAATGAAGGATTTACCAATATGCTGCTTTTAACAGGTTAAGGTTCCTAGCAGCTAGTTTCATAGCAGAAGATTTCTATTTGTGTTTGATTTAGCCAAGATACTGGTTTTAAAGTCTGTATTACAGTGATATAGTGGTAAAGAGATAATAAGAAAGCAATGGAAAACAAAGTCTGTGAGGGTGAATTGTATAGGAGATGTGTGAGAGAAAATTAGTTACCTATCAAGCCCAGGAGAATTAAAATGATTTAGAATGGTCAGTAGGGTTTGAAAGAAAGATCATGGACTTTAGAAACATCCATGTGACTTAACTTCCTTCTCTGTCATGTACAGTATGTGACCTTGGACAAGCTACTTAATAATTCTCAGCTTTGGTTTCTCATGAAACATTAAAATGGCAACAAAGATAGTTGTATAGATTAAATTAGATAAATTATGTAAGGGACACTACTTCAGAGTACTCTCTTAATAAATGGTACATATTGGTAATTGAGTAACACAACTAGACTAATAATATAACATTAACAGAGAACATATTCCATTATTAATATGACTTCTAATGTCAGACACACAGACCAAATAATCTTACCTGGCTCTGCTATACATGGTTGCATCAGTTGTATCTTTATGATGAAACTCTAATGGCCCTGAGACTTCCCACACTGGTATATCTGCCTCTGCCAGTCTTAATGAGCAGATGCTAGCACATAGCATAGACCACATTTTTGTTTCCCTATCTTTAAGTTGAAATATATGTGGCATCTATCATGTAATATTCCTTGCTTGCAACCTTGTAAGGCTCTTCTGAGGATGCATGACTGTGTTTTATTTTATTTGTTTAGTTTAGGCAGAAGGAACAAAGAAGACAAGTCTACCTATGCCATCAGTTTTTCTGAGCCAAAATCAAATGCCTCAGCAAGATTTATGTGATTCATATGCAGATTCCTAAAAGGACGGGGGAAATGCTGACCTCCTGTTCCACTCAATGGAATCTCCCTGGACTCTGGAATAGGGAGTTTAAAATATTAATGCCTTGAATAATAAATTAGAGTACATAGTAAATGAGGTATGAGCACAACAATTTTAATTAGTTTTAGGCACATTTTAATGATTGTTTGGCCATTAACTTCAGTAAACATAAAAATGCACGAGAAAAAGATGTATGAGCTCCTTATTACTTAGCTTTGTTTTAACTGAAGCCTTTGCAAAGATGTATATCATTTTAATTTTGGTTCCAGAGGCTTTTATGTAAATTAATTGCATTGGAGAATTGGCAAGAACATTTTATTCAATTTGGAACAGCAGTGATTATAAGCTTCACATTAATATAACAACAATTTAACAATGGCTGATAGATGGGCCACAGCCATGCAATTATCAAAAGTGAGACACTCTCTTGATCTCTAATTAGGTCTATAAGCAAATAGAGTTTTGCCGGCACTAATTGCCATATTAAAGCTGGCAGTGAGGTAGCAAGTGCTCTCACATTAACGTAGTCAGCACAGGGTGCTGTTTATCCAAAGATTTTTCCATTTTCTGATTTAATCAGATATGTAATTCAATTATGTATGTTGTGGAAATAGATGTTTAAGTGAATTGGAAAGCATTCTCGCCCTTGATCTACACAACCATGCATCTTGTTAACCGCAGACATCGGTGTTTTAAGTCTAAAACGTAAGTGTCAGGCTACACTTTTTTTTTCCCCACTGTCCTTACTGCCTGTTCAGACGTCTGTCCTATCATACCTCTGACTCAGTACCTAGGATGTCTGGTGTTATGTGCCAGACAGATGTGTGCATGGAAGAAGATGTACAATGCCTTGATTTGTTGCTCCATTTTAGCAGGGATTAAAAAGCACTCAAAAGGGATTTGGAAGGCATTTGAGCACCAGGCTACATATTGTGGGACCAATTTTAAAGAACCCAGAAAATCCCTTTATTCCTTTCAGTCTTTGCCTAAAAGCTTGGCCCATTATGCAACAAAGGCTATTTGTTTTATTTTCTATGTCAGCTTATTCCAATGTGTACATCAATAACATTTAAAAGAAAGAGAGAGATTTTCATATAGGGATCTGAGTGAGTTTAAACTAAATCTGGAAAAGGCAATTTTCTAGGGAAGAGCCTATAAGAAAAAGTCAACCCAGGGAGATTGCTAAGAAAGTAGATTTTAAGTGTTGTCACCACAGAAAAATAAGTATGTAAGGGAATGCATATGTTAATTATCTCAATTTAGCCATTTCATGCTGTATTACATAAATAAAAACATCATGTTTTACAACATAAATATATACAACTTTTGTTTGTCAATTTTAAATAAAGACCATATAATGGTGGTTTTCTAATAGGAAACCGACTTTTTAAAAATATATGGCCAGGCCGGGCGCGGTGGCTCAAGCCTGTAATCCCAGCACTTTGGGAGGCCGAGACGGGCGGATCACGAGGTCAGGAGATCGAGACCATCCTGGCTAACACGGTGAAACCCCGTCTCTACTAAAAAAATACAAAAAACTAGCCGGGCACGGTGGCGGGCGCCTGTAGTCCCAGCTACTCGGGAGGCTGAGGCAGGAGAATGGCGTGAACCCGGGAGGCGGAGCTTGCAGTGAGCTGAGATCCGGCCACTGCACTCCAGCCTGGGCGGCAGAGCGAGACTCCGTCTCAAAAAAAAAAAAATAAAAATAAAAATAAAAATAAAAATAAAAATAAAAATATATGGCCTTAATGGAAAAGAACAAATTCTCCTACCCCCATCCAAAATAGCAATTGAGAGACATAGGTGTCTTTGGTAAATAACTTCATAGAATCCTATTGAGGAATAATTCAAAATCTTCTATCAGGACTTTTATATCCATGGTAGTGTCCATGAAGAGAAATAAGCCACAAAGACCCCATAGGGCAAAATTTGAAAGCAGAAGACAAATATTTGTGCAAGAGTATGTGAAATATTCAAACCATTCTGTAGAGAGACGTCTTAAAACATATGAGACAGAAAGACATATATTCTTTTCACTTTTATTGGTTTGTGCTTCACTCTCACTGATAATTACTATTTATTACAGGAAATTGTGCATGTTTGTATTTGTGTGTATTTGCATTTGATTTAACAGTTAGTCACTAGAAAATTAAGAGTATGAATTTGTGTGACTGAAACTCACACAGAGAGAGAGATCTCAAAGAAGGCTCACACTCAGCATTTCTGGGTCATGCCTAGAATAGCTGTGCTGTTTAAGAGGGCAAAGTCCTCCTCTGAGCTATGCTTGAGGCTTGAGGTATCAATGACCAGCTGTGACAAAGCTGACACAGCCTTATTTCCGCCTGTTCGCTACCTTGACTTACTGGCCCAGGCCTATGGAACCCACTGCTACCCTCCAGATAGTGGATAGTGTTCCCAGAAGACAGGCATCAATTTACACAGTACAGATTAGAAGAATGAAATGATCTCAGAAAGAGAAAGGAACCCTGATAATATGGTTTGGCTCCGTGTACCCACCCAAATCTCATCTTGTAGTTCCTATAGTTCCCATATGTTGTGGAAGGGACCCAGTGGGAGATAACGGAATCATGGGGGGCAGGTATTTCCCCTGCTATTCTCATGATAGTGAATAAGTCTCACGAGATCTGATGGTTTTAAAAACGGGAATTTCCCTGCACAAGCTCTCTCTCTTTGCCTGCTGCCATCCATGTAAGATGTGACTTGCTCCTCCTTGCCTTCTGCCATGATTGTAATTTCCCCAGCCATGTGGAACTGTAAGTATATTAAACCTCTTTCTTTTGTAAATTGCCTAGTCTTGCATATGTCTTTATCAGCAGTGTGAAAATGGAATAGTTCAAACCCTAAGGTGAGGGAATGAGGTTAAGAAAATGAGTGTCCACAGAAGAACATCCCATCAAGGGATCAGCTTCTTAGTTGCTTTTCCAGAATTATGGATAAAGAATAGCAGGCACACAGTTTGAATTTTTCTCCTTGGTTGCAGTTCACCCAAATTATCCCAGTCCTTGGGTGAAATCATTAATACCCACATATCCTTGTAGAATTGTGTTGTGGGGAATCAAATTATAGTAACAGTAAAGGAAACTATGGCCTGTCCTAAAACCTGAGGTCTGGCCCTCATGAAAACATGTCATCCTGTTGAGGGCCTGTTTCCAGAGAACCTCCCAGATGCTAACTGGCAGAAGAGAGATCAGCTAGCCACGCAGCTGAGAGAGGCAGGAGGGCAGCTTCTTGCAGAATCATTCTGGAGGGTCTGCTGGAGTCTGGTCACCCTTGCAGGTAGTTGGGGAGAAGTGGGATGCTATGCTTCTCTCCAGGTTACATTATTTCAGGACTTAAAAATAAACTTTCGACGTGTGTGTGTGTGTGTGTGTGTGTGTGTGTGTGTGTGTGTGTGTAGTGGAAAGGGCACCTAATTTGGGGTAGGCATCGTTCCAAGTGTTATGTTTTCTGGCAGGTCCAAATTGGATCCCTTTTTGCAGAGTATTATTATTTTCTCATGGTGGATATGTGTGATTAGGAAAAGACCACTACTTATAGCTTGGTCACAATTCAGGCAATTTGGTCTTTACAGTAAGTAAGAAAGCACTCCCTTTGTATTTTCATAAAAATTTAAAAATTATTAACTTCTTTTTTGACTTCTTATTACATGCCAGAATCTTTGTCAAATATCCATATGTGTCTGGATGTGTGTGTATATGTAATAATTAATTTAATTCTTACACTATCACTAAAATGTTAGTATTATTATCTCTGTAAATAAAGAAACTGAGGTGAAAGGAGGGTAAATTGCTATTCAAAAACTCAGGGCTGGCTGATCCCCCAAACCATGCTTCTTTTTTTTCCAGCAGGTTGCTTCCCTGTTGTATATCTGGTGTAGCTTGAGGCATATTATATCATTAAGAAGACTATGCTTGCAATCATTTATAAATGCCAATATCTTATCCTCCTGCTACCAACAGGGTTGTTCTTACCCACAGGTAAACAGAGCCATACAGGTGTGACCCATGGGTCACTAAAATGCTTGTTCTTCCCTCAAACCTACCAGTAAGTCTAAAAATCTAACACTTTAAAAGTCTAACATTCTAACATGATGTCTTAGCAAGGTATCAGTATGGATTACTGGAAATAGCACTGTCTCGCAAAGGTCAGAATAGCCAGATTCTTGGGCTTCAGGCTGCTCATTGATAAAAGAAAGTTTCTAGAATGAATAGTCTTCAAATTTCCCTCGTTAAAAAGTTCCATATGTGTTTGATGTTATTTGTATTAATATTTTGTGTCCTTTTGGAAAGATGACATATTAACCACAGATTACAAGGACTAATATCTGCATATTAATTTCTTACCATCACCTAACAAAGAGCAATCCCTTAAGCAAATGGTAGAGGGGTACATAATCACGGTGAGCTTATACTGTAGAAAAAGAGTGAAAGAGCAGTCAGTAGTTGTAGGAGAGTAGTTAAGACACCATAGTAGGCAACTCTGCCCTTCTTAGAGGATGTATGATATCTGTGGGTGTCAAGAAGATGAAATACAAAGCAGCAGAACAATATGTGCCTGAGTGACAGTCTCCACGCATAGGAAAGAGAGGTGGGCAGTACGGGTTGCCTTATTTAGAAACCATACTTTGAAGTGGTCCTGACTAGGAATGATGCTCGGGAAGCCTAATAATGGAGAGTTTCAGCTCTGAGTCTTGATTCCAGTTTGTATTTAATTCTGCCTTGCTTGATGTCTGCTTTTTTATAAGTCCTTGACCTATGGGCCAGTACTAACTTGCATAGCCAGAAATTCCTGATGCTGAGAACCAGCCAGGAAGTCAAGAAGCCACTGAAAGTTGGACTCTTGGCTTCACGCCTCCTGCTCTAGTCTTGTGTTAGTACCTGAGAGTTCTAGCAAGGTCTCCATCCCCAAATCCTATTGCCAATTTACTTGGCAAGAGACATGCATCATTGGATTAAGGCTAAATGGTCATCTTTTTCATTTTAATGTTCTTGCCCTTAATTAATAGTTTAGTCTTTCAGGCCTTCATTTGTTACACTTAAATGAATTTTGTAATTAGCTTTGCATCTCAGGTTTGTTGCCCCATTTAAGTCTAGAAGAGCAGTCAATTAGTTCTATTTCCCCATTCTGTCTCACTTTTTTAGAACAATTTCCCGATGTCTAATTGCTTAAGTACAACTAATATAATCCAGCGAGATCATAAACCGGGCACTGCTTAGTGCCCATGAAGTACTTAGTGCCTCACTAAGTAAGCTGGCACTTGGTAAAAAGATTATTGAATTTATCAAGCATTTGGCCCAATACAGCTCCTAAGAAACGCATTTTGAGGATATGACAGTCCTAGTGAGTGAGTTAAAGACTCATTATTTGGGTTGCTACTGCCCTTGCATGAAAACTGTGATTCTTGTCAAGTCCATTAGCTGCTTTACAAAACAAGAGCTGTCATTTCATTAAGCTGCCTTACACATATCAACAGCTCCAGGGTGAATTCTGGTCACTTCTTGTCTATGTCACAATTCTTTCTGAAAGCTGACTTCCCCCAGTGTGTGCCGGCAGCCTACAAGTCTTCAATGTATAAGGAGATTCCATGAATCTAACAGAAGAAGAAGCAACTGGTTTAAAAATCATAGAAAGGCCAGGGGAGGCAGATCACCTGAGGTCAGGAGTTCGAGACCAACCTGGACAACATGGTGAAACCCTGTCTCTACTAAAAATACAAAAATGAGCTGGGTGTGGTGGCGCATGCCTGTAGTCCCAGCTACTTGGGAGGCTGAGGCAGGAGAATCGCTTGAACCCAGGAGGCGGAGGTTGTAGTAAGCCGAGATCATGTCACTGCATTCCAGCCTGGGTGACAGAGCAAGACTCCATCTCAAAACAAACAAACAAACAAAATCATAGAAAGTTTAATTTAAAAAATTTTGCCTTCTTAGTCAAGTATCAATTAGTAAAGAACGAAAAAATATTGAAATTAGAGCATTAGGTGATAAACTCAGTCCACTTTTTAGTTAAGAGTAGAGCAGGCAGTGGATTTCAGAAATCTACTTTGCAATCCAGTGTTCTTTCTGAGAAATCACACACTGTCCCTCGGATGGCCTTCATGTACTAATTTCTTTAGATCTTCATTTACTTAATAAATATATACCGAGTCCTTCTTTTATGCCAGATATTATTTCAGAGCTGGAGTTATGTCAGTGAACAAGACTGAGTTCCTGCCTTCATGGAACGTAAGTTCTAGCCAGATAGATGAATCAATATAACGTATGATATCACATGATGTTAAGTAAAATAAACCAGGGTAGTGGGGATAGAGTATAATGAAGCGCCCTTTAAGATAAGGGATTAGAAAAGGCCTCTTTGAGGCTGCCTTGTGAGAGCAGTGCTTTGGCTGAACTGAGGGTAAACAACAAGCCACACAGAGAGGAAAATTGCAAAGACTCTGAGGAAAAAATAAATTCTGTATGTTTGTGTTCACAAATTAGCAATGAGGCCAGTGTGTTCAGAACAGTGAGGGTTGCTCAGAATAGTAGGAGATAAGTGCATATTTATAGATAATGATTATTTCTGCTTCCTCTATGAGTAGAATTGCAATTCCACTGAATGCAGAAAGAGAACGTTTATCCTATTAAGAAGACTGATAAGTGGCTGCATAATCTGGAAATATTAAATTTTCTCAATGATAAAAGACAAATTCAAACCCACATGACTACGGAGGCCAATATTATCTTTTAATTTCAACCTAAATTGGCTGAGCACCAACTGTGTGTGAGGCTCTGGAAGACACACAGTGAAGCAGAAACTAACGTTCTTTCTTTATAAATGAGTACCCCCAAAAATAGAACAAGTAAGAGAAAACATTAATAAGACAGAATATGAGGTATCATCGAAGATGTCAAAAGTGCTGAGAGGTTCGGTGGAAGGATGGAATGTAGCTTGCTGAAAGATGCAGACAGGTGTGATAAAGAAACGCTGGCATACAGACTGGGAGTAAATGAAGAGCAAGACATTGACAGGTAAGAGACAGGTTACCTGGGAGCTCTTACAAGCTGAGGAAATAGTATTAGTAAAGACAGGAATGTGGGTGAGAGAGAGAGTTGTCTTGGAACAAGAGTCCAACTGGTTGGAATATAGGATAAGAGAATATGTTAGATAAAGTCAACAAATTAATGCAGAGCTTTAATACTTTAATTGGGAACTTGAACCTAATTAATTAGGCACTACAGAGCTATTAAAGGTTTTGCACCAGAGAGGCAATGATGACAAAGAAAATGTGTTACATTCCCTTTAGTCCTTTATGAAGTTATCATTGAGGAATTTAGGCATATTGGTGCTTTTCTAACTTTTTTAAACTTTGAAACTTTCTTGCCCATTGAAATATTTCAAAAAGACTCACATCTATAGACGGGTAAAAATGAATTTATTTGTTTTGAAATAGGATAAGAATTCCTGACCTCTTAACCCCTTTCTTTACATCTGAAGATGTCCCAAAGGCATTTTCAAGGAAACTCAGGACCATGAGAAAAACAGTTTGAAAACCATTGAACCAAAGCATCTTGAATCGACTTTCATTTTCTAACCACTTTTTAGGAGAGTTTAACATTCATTTGGTAAAATATTGCATTAACTTTTCCTTCTATTAAAAGGCATTTCTTTCAAAAATCAATGTGTTGTCAGCACACGCACAACCTATACTCTATCCACTGTAATATTTGAGATTGGATCATGAAGCTCACTGCTACCTCGATAACTGAGGCCAAGTAGAGGATTCAAGTCAATCAGAGGAATAGCTTATAAGAGGCTTCAGAATCTTAGGATAATACAACTCGAATTTTAAAAGTGGCTTCCCTAGCTCTAAAAAAACATAAGGAAGTGTCAGCCAAGAGTTAATATGATCCATTCTTTTTAAAAGGTTATTTTCCCAGCAGGGGCTCATCCTGCTTTTACAAACATGAATCTTCTTAGCACCTGAAAATGGAAGTGAGGATGAGGTCAGTAGAGATCTTCTTTGGTAGATGAGACCATCAAAAAGAGCAGAAATGAATTTAGACTCACCTACTTCCCCACTATACACATCTTAACATAAAGCCTGGGTGTGAATTAACAGCAAAAAACATTTATTTGTGCTTCAATCTGTTCAAATTTGTCGCTCTGGCTCAAAAAGAGAGAAAATTGAAGAATTTCTGCATTCTCACAAATGTTATTTTCTTCATTTTTCACAGTTGCTTCTGTATACTCTTCAACTGTGCTGACTTCCCCCAGAGAATTCAGACACCTCTCTAAAAAGATGCCTGTTGTGGGAGTCAGAGGTTGCAGTGAGCCGAGATTGCGCCACTGTACTCCAGCCTGGTGACAGAGCCAGACTCCGTCTCAAAAAAAAAAAATGCCTGTAGTGGTTGCTATCAATTCTGGGTGTCTGGAAGAACACCCCTATACATGTCGGCCTCCCCTGTGAAGTTGGCGTAAGATTGGAGAAGTACAATGAGAAGATGGCATGACTTCATGCTTGTGGAGCAACAATGGGCTTTGATCTGCTCTGTCTCATTCTGACAATTATTTCTCCACATGAACACATGTCCTCTTTTGTGGGCTCTGCAGTTGACTCTTCAAAACTTATTCTACCAGCCTCCAATTCTGAAGCAGAGAAATGGCTTGAAGAATAAACCTCAGGCTGAATCTTTATTGGTCTTTGTCTTTCCCATGTCAAGATTGGTCCAATCAGCCCCCAAAAGGCAGACTTTATGGTTTGTGTAGCTTTGAGTTGTTTATTACAGGGCTCAACTTACACCTGACTTGAAGATTTATTCTTCTTTCTTTCCAAAAGCGAGGATGGCTGTTTAAATGAAAATGAGGTAGGCCAAGGAAGAAGATGTTTTAGAGACCGCGTTGTGTTTTGCCAGGACAGTAAAATATTGACAGATAAAATCAGGAATTCTAGGCTCATGACCAGGCATAATTACTTATTAATTCCATAATATTTTAGATAGCTTAAGTTTCTTGAACATCTACATCTACTGTTTTCTCAGTGAACTGGGAAAGAAAATAGTTTCTACCTCACAGGATTATAGTATACCTTATGTGATTAAGCTGTTCTGAACCCACTTGGAAAAGTCTAAAATTTAAACAGTTAAGTAAACACACATTTAAACATGGGAAACCTGTGGTGGTATCATTTTGAAACACATTTCAGCAAGACACCAGAGATTTAAATATAATCACCCATGCATCCACTTTTCTCACTTCGAACTGGGAAAGGGGCCAGAGGAGAGGAGTATGTGAATGAAGTTGAATAAAATTAATGGATTCTCAATGAGCAGATCCAGATCTTATCAGTGTTATCCACAGAAGCAGGAAACTGGCAGCACTTGGGTTATGGGTGAAGCAAAACAGGGTGGAGAGGAAGATGACATTGCCACTTGTTGATCCATGGAAAAGATCAGAAGATTAACCAAAAGCTACACTAGTGGTATTTGAACTGCCCTTGACTGACCCTTCTTAGAAACCTCCATGACATGTAAACATATGGCAGAAAGAAAGGGTGCAGAGATATGGAGGATAAACCAGCAGAGCCCTGAGATCCTCCGGTGTGTAGCTCTACTTATCAATTTTACATATTAAACTTCCAGTTTTGTTTGGAAAAAAATGGTAAACAATCCCCAAAGCAAAGCTCTCTATTCTTCAACGTCTGCCTAAATGACACCATTGACAACTATATCACTGCCTCTTGGGAAAATTTCTTATATCTAGGGAACAGCCAAAGCTATTTGGCTATTAGGGAATTTTCATTATATTGAAATGACATCACTTTTTGTTTACATATTATCTTATTTCTATCATTCAGGCATGACACTTGTATTAGTCTGTTTTCATACTGCTATAAAGAACTGCCCAAAACTGGGTAATTTATAAAGGAAAGACATTTAATTGACTGACAGTTCAGCATGGCTGGGGAGGCCTCAGGAAGCTTACAGTCATGGTGGAAGGTGAAGGGGAAGCCAGACACCTTCTTCACAGGGTGGCAGGAAGAAGTGCCAAATGAAGAGGGAAAGCATCCTTTATAAAACCATCAGATCTCCTGAGAACTCACTCACTATCATGAGAACAGCATGGGGAAAACTCTCCCCACCATTCAGTGACCTACACCTGGCCTCTCCCTTGACACATGGGGATCATGGGGATTACAATTCGAGATGAGATTTGGGGGGGGACACAAAATCTAACCATCTCACACCTACAGAAATCATCTACTCCCTCTTGTCCATGATAGGTTTTCAACTATTTAAAGTCAGTTAACTTGCTTTTCTGCATTTCTTCTTAATGCTAGGATTCCAGTAACCACTTTTCAGATGACATTGTTTTGAGTCTCCCCAGTGCTCTGCTTTCTCTAATATAAAAGTTCCTCAGTTCGTGTAGATGCCTGTGCAGTGCACTTGTTTTAAAACAAATTGATTGGTATCGCCTATCTAAAATGAAGCAAACTAGAATATTGACTGCCTTGATTTGGGTGGACATTGGCAAATATTTGAAACCCAGAAATCTATTGGGATCAATCTCTTTTTATGATGTTCTATGATTTACCACCCCCATTGTCTCAAATTCCAGTCCATTTTTGGAAGGATTAATATCCAGTTCTGAAAAAAAAAATTCAGTGCCTCTGCTTTCATGGTCACCAGTAGCCCTGAGCATCTATTAACTCTAAATTTTAGTTGCATGATGATTGTCCTAATGTCCTTTGTTGCCTGTGCTTTCCTTCTAATATCTTATTATCCCTGATGTGAACTTACCACGTTTTCTATCCTTTCATCACACTTTTACATCAGAACACATTCACATAAAATGTTTTGTTTGTATCAGACTTTGTTTATGATTTTAGCAGATGGAGGGGTCTGCTTTAAACAATGTCAATTCCTTAAAAAAAACTTTTTTTAAAGTTAAACAACAGGCTCCCTGGCCATTTCTAAGAGACCTTCAGCCTTTGGACCTCATCTTCGGACCTCTTTTCCTCCTCCGTCTTTGCCATTTCTCTTTCAGCAGCAAAGCCATATAGCCTTCATTTTCTTCTTTAGAGCAATTTTGTTCTCTTTATTTCTTATCCTCAAACTCATGTGATGCCTCTGTTAAAGTTTTGAAATTTTTATTTGAAAGAACCCATCAAGTTATATTTCTGCTAAAGTAGTTTTTCCACTTCTTATTTATGAGAAAATTTGTGCCTGTTTTATTAGGCACAAATTTTATTAATATAGGTTAAGTGCCATCACACATTTGGGGGGTTACTTCTATTTAATATTTTTATCAGTCAAATTAAGTGTATAATTTAGCATGGAGCTTTGTACCTATCGAGAGTGTCCTAAAAATAAACATGTTCAGGTAATGTAAAGCAATCACATTGGCTGATTTGCATTTTATTTTCTGGCCTCGGGCCACATGTTGGTGAAAGCGTCAAATGTAAGTTACACGCTAGCAAGCAACAGAAGAGAAAAACTGTATAATTCAGCTATAAAATCACTGATTCCAGCATACCACCTCCATTGTCTCTGAGGAGCTGTGGAAATACTGTTCACAGCACTTTCTTTCAGAAGCAGTTCTTCCAGACCTGCTGCAACAGCTGCTTGTGCTGTTCAGCAGGGAAACTCAGGCAGATGTTGCATACGGTCCTTTTTCTCACCTCCTACAGGAGTGCAATATGAATTAAAAGAACATTTATATTGTTAAACCCATCACAAATGAAACGCTGTCCCCAAGCCTCCTGGTACAGAGCTACAGAGGCTAAGCATAACTTGGTTTTTCAAGCAAAGGGTCTCTCAATGTCTGCATTTGAATATTAACAGAGGGAGGAAGAACAGTGAGGAAAGAGAGTTACTGTGAAAGAAAAGTATATTCAGGAAATTAAGTACATACAGAGAATGACAGTCAGAATCTTAAATTAACAAACCCAACAGGACCGGAAAGGAATGTGTCTCTTTCAGTGGCCTTGGCTTACTCGCAGTGTAGAAGCGCTATCTGCCTAAAATTAGCAGCTACATTGGAGTCTGTTCCGTGGTCTCCGTGTGCAGCACCATCACCCAAGGTCTATGCTTGATGGCATCTGTAATACCATGTTACCGGAGAGAAACTCTAAAATATCTATTTATATATACCTTTGATCTCATTCTATTACTTTTCTTTTATAGCTTATTTAATATACATATTCAACAGTGCATTTATATCACTTACAAATAAACGTGTGTAGATATATACACACCTGTGCACTTTTTTTTGCAATAAGAAATTTATAATAAAAATAATTTGGAATACCACTATTTTAAAGGATTTATGGAGTCATCAGGGATCTGTTTACAAATGAGATTGAAAACACTCTGGCGAAAAAGCTCAATCTCACCATTTGGCTGTATCTGAAAGTTCAATGGAAACTAGATGGCAAACCCTTTAGAACTGGCCTAGATTTTTTTCTTGCTTAAGGACTTGTACAGATAGAGATCACTAAATGTCCTTTTGTAACAGCTTGAGAAGAAAATGGTTTCCTGGGGTTCTTAGGAAATGGGACTGCTACAAAGGAAGGATGCTAACGTCTTTAAAAAAGCAAGTTCTTTTTACATTGTAAATAAATGGGTGATTTTCATGATTTTTACCTTTGCTTTGTTAAGTTGTCACCTATTTGGACACTCTCAACCTACATACGGAGTTGAAACCCTGAGCATCAACCCATATTCCGAGGCTCCGCAGGAACTCTTCTAATGCCGTATGTGATGGAAGATCAGACACGTCACGGTCAACTACAGAGGCAAGTGTTTTCCTAATAACCAGTTCTCACCAAAGAAACTAAGTGTATCTACAGGCAGAGCATGATGTGGTGACAACTAATGTTTTAGTTTTAAAACTATTCATGGCTGAGGCATCAAAGTCTGTTGTCATTAATAATGTAGTTCTGCAAATGATGTGAATTGATGGCACAGTTTTATTATGAATGTCAGGTTTAGGCTTAGGTCAGAACTTTAGGTTTACTTTATTTTTTTGAACCTAAATATCAGCATAGAAATTTGCTACATCCCTACCAGCGGAAACAAAAAGAAGAAAATAAAATTCTATTGATTTCAGAAACCTGGCAAATATGTTGTTTAAAGATAGGGTGAAACTTGATTTTTACTTGTAAGTCTGAGCATTCTTTAACTTGGTTTCCCCTCAAATAAAATGGGCAATGACTCTAGGTTGGATGACACCAGATTCATGAAGACTTGAGCTTTCCCAAGGGATGACATTTTCACTCCCTACAACTGGGAAAATCAACAGAAATGTGAAATTGCTTCTCTGGGCCATAAGATAACAAAGGATCTGAGTTTATCTACCTTGATTACCACAGAATTAAATAAATTAAAAATAGCTTGGGTAGGAGACTGATAGGGAAATCCCCTGAGAAGGTCTCTTTTTATATGGGAATCTTTTGGTCATGAATGATGGCACTGTCATTGATTTATGACTCTTTGTTACTGAAATGAGCATGGCCAGGCTAGTTCTATCAGAAAGAAGGCAAACTACTTAATCATATTCATATCCTCTTGTCTGATTTTCAATTGGCTTCACTGCTTTTTTTTTGCATTTGGTTTGGTTTGAACACCAGCCATCCCTCATGACCTAGGTTATAGAGGAAAAACAAAATGAGAGGCTTTATAGGAACTTGAACGTGGAATAGCTCTTTCCCTGTTCTCCAGTGGTGAGTAAAATCAAAGTGAATCAGGAATAAACTCTGACAGCCAATGGGCAGGCCTCAAATTGGCCCTGAGCCATTCCATAGTCATTTTATAATTACATCTTCACATACAGCAGATTTACATGTGTTAAGATTCATTTGGAAATGGCACATGGGCACCTGCAATTTGGCATTCCAGTTAGAGCCCTAGTGTATCACACACTTGATTAATAAACTCTGAAGTGCTGAAATGATTCTGTGTCATTAATCATATTCTCTTCTACCTCTATATTACCTGAAATCATTAGAGGAGAAAGCCTGAAGTGCAATCAGCTACCAGCATGTTAATGCAATGACTAGACTCTTAGCTCCAAACAAGCTAAAGAAAGTAAGTGGGAAATTACACACTGTATCTGGTTTTTATTTCAGGAAGATTGTGCAGCAATCCTTCTTTAAAACATGGACATCTTATGAAAATCACCTTTTAATAATACCTAACAGAATTTATGACAAGACAGACAGACAGACAGATAGACAGTTTCACCTACTAGAATAAGCATCAGAAGAGCTCATTGCTTTGTGGAGAAGGAAGTCCCCAGTAGGAATTCAGTTTTTGCCTAATAGCTGAAAGGGATCGTGAAAAAGCAGTGAGTTCTTCAACATCATCAGTTATCTGATACATATTTGCACATATGTAATTCACTCCATCAGTCAGTGCTCACCAGTAGATAATGCAGGCTTTTGAGGTATAGATTCATGTGTCTATTTTTCATTTAGATCGATTAGGCTTATAGTCTGGATGTTTAAAGAGATTGCAGGAAAATTCAGGACATATGTGGTACAAGACCATACAATGTACATCAGCTGGTCGATGGAGACTTCTTCCCTATCAGGAATGCACTGAATTATTGTATACCTAAGAACTGATGTCTACTTGCGAAACTATAAATGAGTATAGACTTTTACAAGGCAAAGGCAAAGAAAGAAGAAATCTTTCAAATAAGACAAGATAAATCACTATGAGTTCTGGATCATAATATTGAAAGGGATTTTAATATTCAGACTGAAGTTGGGAAGAGATATTTACTTTGAATCAAATAACTCTTCCACACATTATTTCTTATAATCTGAATAGTAAATCTTTCTATGTCAAGGATCCTGAAAGAGCAACCCTATTCCCTAACTTTCAAGAAGATGTGTTAGTGGAATTATTCCTTAAATGTTCTCCTGGCTAAACAGATCACCCAGCCTGCGATGCATCGGGCTACAGTTGCTTGGTATATATGTTGAATAATATGATGAAATATGTTGTTTTCTCCTATTTTTCCTATATTATTGAATTGGCCCTGGAAATTACTGAGGCTAAGAATGGAAAAATGTCATATTAGATATATACACACCAGTATTAGTCTGTTCTCATGTTGCTAATAAAGATATAACCAAGACTGGGTAATTTATAAAGGAAAGTTTAATTCACAGTTCCACGTGGCTGGGGAGGCCTTACAATTACGCAGAAGGTGAAAGGCACATGTTACACAGCGGCAGGCAAGAGAGAATGAGAATCAAGTGAAATGGGTTTCCCCTTATAAAACCATCAGATCTCCTGAGACTTATTCACTACCATGAGAACAGCATGTGGGAAACTGCCCCCATGATTCAATTATCTCCCACCAGGTCCCTCCCACCGCATGTGGGAATTATGGGAGGTACAGTTCAAAATGAGATTTGGGCGGGACACAGCCAAACCATATCAACACCTCATGACAATACTCACAAAAACTCAGTAGTTCAATTCTGTGGTCTTCTCTCATTACTTGTAAAGCAAAGGACTTGGGCCAGGCGACCTATGAGATTGTGTCAAGTTGACATGCCCCAGGAATCTTCACTGAATGCACAGAGATATAAATTCCACAAGCACAAAGACTTTGGTAATCCTGTCCAACACAATTTTTCAAAGGAAATTTACATCCATTACTTTACCTGTTTCCCACAGCAATCCTATCAGGCAGGTGTATCAGAAACTGCTATCTTTATTTTGCAGAAGGGAAACCTGAAATTAGGAAGCGAAGTGACTTTCCAAATCTCATACATCAGTGGCTAAGCCAGGACCCAAACCCATGTGTTTTATGCCCGGCTGTTGTCTAGTGGGCACCACCATGAAACACACTGAGTTGTATCTTTGACCTAGAGCTACTGGTGTCCTGGGAAATGTTAAACAATCTGATTCCCAAAGGAGTTTGGAAATGAATACGCATCTGTATACATAGAGTTGTATGTATACATATATGCATACACATTTATTATTGGTTTTACTGATATGAAGGATGTATAACACATTTACAAATAATAATAAAATTATGTAACAATTTTTAAGCTATATGTCATATAGCCATTGATTCCCAAAGAATACCTTTATTGATCTCATTAGAATTTTGTATTTGAAGCCAAGCTATGGTTGCAGTTCAACTATGATTTGACAAATAGAGTTTCTTCCCAATCTACTAGAAATTTCCCAACAAATGTATGGTCATTACATTTGATGTGCTGTACTGTTAAACAATTTCTAACCCTTATATAATTATTTTAGTTAAACTGAAACCTTTTTCAGTTTCCACTAGGAAGCTTCCAATAGGAAGTCAACTTCCTATTTGTTGTGTTTGTTGATTTTGGTGTTGGAAATACTCCATGGCCAAGATCAAGCCACCAATGTGACATTACTGTACTCAGAGTTGGGATGAGATGCACAGTAATGCACTGTTACATAGTATTTCCATTCTAGAGATACAACTGACATAAATAAACTCAACACCATAGGTAATAATAAAATGTAATGAAATAATTAGGAAGTAATGAGTTTCAAACATTTATTACCTTTGACTTTAATGTAAATTATTTTATTTTAAGCTTATACATCTTAAGTTTTAAAAATGACTGTGTTTAAAAACCAGTTTGAGTTTGCAACATTTCTGAAAAGTTAATAATTATTTTTTACAAAGAGAGCCATAGATACTTGGACATTTTTCACTTCCCAAGTAATCCAATGCTTTTACAGCCCTAGGTATTACAGAGTTCAGATGGAAATTTCTTTGCCCATTCTGAGGTATATTTAATCATAAGCTGATTGATATTTCATATGATATTTCTCTGTTTGTGGTTATCATTGATGTGCAGCCAGATAATACGTGCAAATTTGGAAATGTTGAACTCTCTGATTGAGGTTCTATGAGCACACAATTGAAAATAATTGCATTTGCTTCCCCATTCTGCCATCATTCTGACCTAGGATCCTCTCCTCCTACCATATAGATAGACTTCCCAGCTTAGCTAGCTTCCTCTTTCCTGGTTCACTCTAGGCATCTGAAGAATGGCTTTCTGACTTTCTACCTAATACCATTCTCAGCACCAGTCCTTCCCACCTGTCCAAGACCCTGGCACAGTACATGTATAAATGAAAGCTTATTAATCTCTACTCCTATTGCTATGCAAAATCACAAACAAAACCAATAAATACTAACGTGAAATATTGCATCAGTTGCATCTAATCGCAGCATTTTGATTACATAATGAAGTTGAGGTCTGTGGATGACTGAGAATAGAACAATAATTACAAAGAACAGCAGTTTCTCCTTTCACAGACCTATAGGCCATCCTCAGACAATAAGTCTCTTTCTATAACTAAAGACTTGCCCACCACATAATACGGGTCCTGAAGCTCTATCTTCAATTCCCTTTCCTTTCAGAAATATCCAAAAGCCAAGAGTGGTGAGGGGAGCTTACGTCTGTTTCTGTTTAGAAATGTACTGCCTGCAGTGGGCAGGATTCTAAGATAGCCCTAACATTCTCATCCCTTTTGTACACACCTTGTGGAATCCTCTCCCCTTGAGTGAGTGAGGAACCGATGACTATGAGAGGATATTATTCCTGTGATTTGCTGCTAATCAGGTGACCTGAGTTAATTCAAAGAGATTATTCTGGGTGAGACTGACCTGATCAGAAGGCCCGTTAAAAGAAGGTGATGTGGAGTAGAAGGATGGTTACCAGAGGCTGCAAAGGGTGGTGGAGGACTTGGTCGGGGGTGAGGTGAGGTGGGGATGGTTAATGCATTCAAAACATAGAAAGAATGAATAATACATACTGTTTGATGGCACAACAGGGAGACTATAGTCAATAACAACTTAATTGTACATTTTTAAGTAACTAAAAGAGTGTAATTGGATTGTTCGTAACACAAAGGATAGATGCTTGAGGGGATGGATAGCCTGTTCTCCATGATGTGATTATTTCACATTGCACGCCTGTATCAAAACATCTCATGTACCTCATAAATATATACACCTACTGTGTACCCACAAAATTTAAAGAATACAGTTTTTTTTTAAAGAAGGTGGTATGTCAGGATAACGTGTTCCTGTTGGCCTGGAAGAAAACAAATAGCCATGCTTTAACTACCTGTGAGGTCCATGTGGCATGATGTAGTGGGTGGCCTCAGGAGCTGAGAGAAGCCTCTGGCTAAGAACGAGCAAGAAAACAATGATATCAGTCACAGGGCTTCAAGGAAGTGAATTCTGCTAACAGCTGCTTGGAAAAAGATCCTGAGCCTCACATGAGAATTCCAGCCTTGGTCAGAACCTTGATTTCAGTCTAGTGAAAACATGAGCAGAAGACTCAGCTAACAAGTGTTTGGACTCCTAACCCTGGAAACTATAAAATAATATATCTGTGTGATTTTAAACCTCTACGCTTGGTTATGCATCAATAGAAAACTAATAAATTGTCTGAGGCTCCCACAAACCTTAACTCCTTTAATCCACCCATATGTCTCAGAAGTCCCCACTAAGCTTCAGTCTTGACACTCTCTTTCAATGGACCTAGTATTGCTTAGGTCTTTTTAATTATATCATCCTTAAATCAATAATAAAAAGTAATTTTAACACAATCTAAAATTATTTTTATGAGTGTATAATGCAATATAATCATGTGCAAGTACATAATAGTTAGTGCAGCTTTCATCCAAAAGTAACTTTTGAAGGGGATAAAATATATTATAATATCTGACCACCATTGATTCATCTGTGAAGGGCCTATATGTGTTGAACACAAGATACTTACCTGCTACTGTGTCTAATCCCACTGTGGCATCTCCAAATGGCTGATGTGCTAGCTTCTCACATTTTGAACAAGTGTGCACTGAATGTCATCCCCTCTTTTTAACTAGAGGGCATCGGTGCTGTGACTAAATTCTCCCCTCTCTCATGATCATCATTTACTCCCTCTTCTCTGCATACTTTTTATTAATATATAAGCATATTATTTTTCTCCTATCTTCATAACAATTCTTCTCTTTTCAACCCCTTCAGCTACCACCCTTTTCCCATAAACTGAAACTGCCCAGAAGAGTTGGCTAAATTTTCTACAATTCTTTCACTTTCATTCTTCTTCCTGCATATACATCAGTCAGACTTCCATCCCCAATATCTCACCCCATCTACTCTTAACAAGAGCTCCAGTCCTCAATCTGACTTAGTGGTATTTGACCAACTTAATTACTCCCTTCCCCTGGGAAACCTTTCTTCACGTGGCTTCCTGCACACGACTCTCTCCCAGTGTTTCCCTTCCCATTGACTCTTATTTCTCAGCCTCCTAAGCTGATTCCTCTTCATTTCCTTAACTTCTAATATTAGACTTATTCGAATTTTCAGATTTTGGGTGACTACTTTTTACCTACACTTGGTGATCTTATTAATCCTACTCTGATGACTCAAGTTTGTATCTTTATGGTTCTCACCTCTGAATTGTGGACTTGTGTATTCTCATGTTCTATTACTTATAGATACCAGTATTGAAAAGTTTAATAGTAACCTCAAACTTCATGTACCTAAAATTACACTTTTGCTTTTCCTTCTAAACCTAAATTTCCTGTGGTCTTTCCCATTTTGTCATATAGCATCTCAATCATTCTAGGTTCACAGGCAAAAGAGAAAAGAAAAGAAAAGAAAGAAAAGAAAAGAAAAGAAAAATCACCTTGGCTTCTTGGCTCATTTTTCTTTTTTTAATATGCACATAGAATCTGCTAGAGAATCCTGATTGCTACCTCCAAAATGTATCCAGAATCTGATCTCCTATAAACGCGTACACTGTCACCATTCTGTTTCAAGTGATGATCATTGTCACAGTGGTCTTCAAGGTGATTTTCAGTTTCTGCCTTCATCTTCCTACAACTTATTGTCAAACACAGTAACCAAAAACAAATCTTTAAAAACATAATTTGAATGATTTTATCGTTAATGTTCTCCAACATTTCTTATCTCCATTAAGATAAAAGTCAAAATCATTAAAACGGGCCCTATTGCAATAGCTCAACAGGATTGCTTCCCACCCATGTATTTCACTGTCCCAGACCTCCTCCTTTTCTGTTATTCTTCCCTCCTTTCTGGTCACTGCACTCTTCTCTCTGCCTTGCTGTTCCCTATGTCTGGAACATTCTGTCCTCATATCTCTTTATTTCCTTCAGATCTTTCCTTTCTTCTCACGGAGGATTTTACTATCCATTCTTTTTTTAAATTGTAATCATTCACTACACCCTGACACCTCTTCTCCTCTCTTGCTTTATTATTTCCATACGTAGCACAATCTGACAGGCTAAAACTGTAATTCATTTATTTATGGACTGTCCCCTCACCCACATTAAATAAAAAGCTCCTTCAGAGCAGGTATTTTAGCGTATTCAGTTAACTGTATATCCCCAACATGTAAAAAGGAGTTGGCACATGGTAGGTGCTCAGCAAATATTTGGACTTTCCTTAATAGCTACAAATTATAACTTATCACAAATTATTGCAATTTAGAAACACTGGATTCTAATGAATTCATAATTTACAAATGATCTTTCTATTAACACTTAGCCTTTTAATTAATAAATGGGGGTCATGTTGAAAACTGATCTCTGAAAACACCCCTGAATCTCGTCTTATCAACATTGTTATTAGAAAATAGGATAGGCCAGGCGTGGTGGCTCACACGTGTAATCCCAGCACTTTGGGAGGCCAAGGAGGATGGATCATGAGGTCAGGAGTTCAAGACCAGCCTGACCAAGATGATGAAACCCGGTCTCTTAAAAAAAAAAAAAAGGTCGGCGGGGGAGGGGAAAGAAAAGGCATGGTGGCAGGCACCCATAATCCCAGCTACTTGGGAGGCTGAGGCAGAGAATTGCTTGAACCTGGGAGGCAGAGGTTGCAGTGAGCTGACATCATGCCACTGTACTCCAGCCTGAGCAACAGAATGAGACTTCATCTAAAGAAAAAAAAAAAAGAAAAGAAAATAGGATAAATACATAAAATTCAAAAATTATCAATCACACAAACCAAAAAAGTTATCATAGTAAAAATTGTTGATGATTTATTCATACTCTATTAATCTCTTCTTTCTTCCCAACATAGGCACCACTTTATTCAAAGAACCATGACTCTATTCTTGCCTACAGATGTGGCTATAATTAGTCTAAGAAAGATTCTATTTCTTTGCCAGAGATGTTCCAAAATGGGCATATCATCCTAATCTAATCAGTGAGACATTGGATGAGATTTGCTGGAAGCTTCTAGGAAAACCTTTAATTCTTAAGGGAGAGCCATAGAAAGCTTCTCTTGCCTTCCTGTATGTGATCAAGGAAGCAATAGCTCTGATTTTACTTGGCAGCTGCCATAGAATCATGAGAGTACATTATTTCATGACTAATCTGTAGAAAGCACATCGGAGAGGAAGAATAAACCTGAAACTTTGATGACAGTGTTAAACTCCTGGATCAATAAATTTTGAAGTTCACTCAGCCTCTACCTTAATGAACTAATAAGTTTCCTCATTTTAGTAAGTTTTACAGAGATAGTTGTTGTCTGGAGCTAAAATCATTCTAATGGTGAGAGCTAAAATATAAGCTATCAGAGAAAACTCTGAAAAATTTCTAACACGTCAGTATTATGGGACAAAATTCATGGAAGCAAATTTAGCAAGAAATCTAAATTTCAACGTACACATTACCAATCAGTTACCTAAAGGTAGGAGTGACCAGACTTAATAGCATTCATGTCAAAAGCATTTAATAGCTTTTATTGTTGTAAACTGAATATAAGCCAGAAAAGAGATGCAACTGTAATAAATTCAGCTACAATCTAAGGCCAAATTAATAGAAATATAATCAATACAGAATAATTTCTAGGTCTTCATAATTCAGGCACAGGGCAATACTTCATTGGAAAGTAAATTTTAAAAATAAAAATCATCAAACAATTAAAAGTGATTTAAAGGAAGCCCAGTCCTCTCATGTACCTTTGCATTTAAACATTGGAAGGGATTCATTTCAAATAAAGTAATTACTTCCTAAAGTCATATTTTCCTCATATCTCTCTTGCTAAACCTCTTTGAGTCTTCACCTGCTTAGAAGTCTGTATGCCTTTTCCCTCTTACTCTCATTTCTAATTTCTATTCTACATTCCTCAGTGTCTCTCTTAATTCTCCCTCTCTCCTTTCCTACTCCTATATTATTATTCTTATTTTCTATTTATTAGTAATTCAATGTTTTCAATAAAAAACCTCTCACTATTGAAGATACTTAGGTTAGATTATGTCTCCTCCATCTCCTCTCTACTGATTAGTTTTATTAATACAATACAATTCTTTACTGACAAGAAAGAGGGAAATGTGGAAAAAGTTTGTCAAAATAGATGGGAAAACCAGCATGAATATTCAGATCTAGATAGCTTTGGGAACTATTTCAATAATTCAGCTTAAGGGATGGTAATTTCTTCATATCCTGAGCCTATAATGTTTCCTTTGGAGTATATAGTATTCCATTTTCAATATCATATCTTAACAGGGATATTAAAATATTAGTGAATCTTTAAGACAAAATGATGTGATGTTATATCGCATGTTTAATAAGAAATGATGGAAGACACTGGAGAAACTTGCTTTAGAAAAGTGCTTTGTGTTAAGAGTTTTCTGCTATACTGAAAATCTTCTGTGGTGTTCAGTATTGTAGCTGTTAGTATCAAGTGGGTATTGTACTCTTTAAATATGGCCACTGTGACTTTAAAATCGTATTTAATTTTATTTCATTTACACTTACATGGAAATAACCATATATCACTCAGAGTTTCACCAGAGAAACAATACAGTAGGATATGGAGATATCTATCTATCTATCTATCTATCTATCTATCTATCTATCTATCTATCATCTATCTATGTATCTGTATCTATCTATCTATATATCCATCTACGTTTGTATGTATCTATCCATATCTATCTATGCATCTATCCATCTATGTATGTATGTATGTATCTATCTATCTATGCATCTATCCATCTATCCACCTATGTATGTATGTATGTATGTATGTATGTATCTAGCTGTCTATCTATCTATCTATCTATCTATCTATCTATCTATCTATCTGTCTATCTAGAGATTTATTGCAAGGAATTGGCCTACATGATCATTGGGGGCTGGCTAGGCAAGTTAAAAACCTATAAAGAAGGGCTGTTTGGAACCTTCTGGGCAGGGGTTAAAGCTGCATTCCGCAGGCACAATCTCTTCTTCTTCAGGGAAACCTCATTTCTGCTCTTCAAACCTTTCAACTGATTAGATGAGGCCTAAACATATTATGCAAAATAATCTCCCTAACGTTAACCATATCTGCAAAATACTTTTACAGTAACACCTAGATTAGTGTTTGATTGAATAACTGGGAGCTAAAACCTAACTAAATTAGCACGTAAAACTAACCATCATAGCCACATAGGCTGGTGTCTACCATATTGGAGAGTGTGGGTCTAAAAAAAAGGAAAATTAGGTTGGGCATGACAGATGATACCACATATTAAAATAATAGTGATAAAAATTGGGAACAGCTTTATAACTATGTTCTGATAGTGGATTGGATGCACAAACCTAAAGATTGAAACTTCCTCTTTAAATTATTGAGAGAAAGAATTAATAGTCTAAAATATCCAAAATTATAATAGATTACCTGGCAAACTATTGAGCCCCTGGTTCCCAGGATTCAGAATGAGTGATTATAGGAAGAATTTTTTTACCCAGTATGGAATGGCTACCTGTCTTGGATGTTGAAGAAGGAGTTCTTTTAATGGGCTGGGCTTGAGCTATAACATTTTAAGACTCCATAATTTTCAGAGGTATAAAATCAAAAATCTTGAATATATATAGGCAGACTTCCAACCAAGAAGTTACATGAGGGAAAAATTTGAAATATGACTTTTTTGGCATGCCTCCTTAGATGAGAGGCTTGGGATAAACGTTTGTGAAACAAGGCAAGATATATAATAAAGCAATGATATGATATTTCAAAGTTGAACATTGAAAATGACTTACTTTCACTCTTACCTCAAAGCATGACACAGCACAATGAGATTGGTTAGTTTGGTAAGAAAGTTGATTTTGCAATCAAACTTAGACTAAGCTGAAATTGAAAGTGTTATTTTTTTCTATAAATTGTAACAATAGCACACACAAAATGATGCTATAAAATTTGCTTTAGTGCCCCGAAATTCTTTCACTTTTGCTTCTTGTAATTTTGTCACCATTTTTCACATAAAACAAGCAAATTTCTAATTCTTCTTGTCTTGTTAAATCTTCTCTCAAGAAAGAACTTGAAACTCATCCATATACCAAACAGATGTGACTAATAATAGATTAAAATGTAATATTTTCTCTGCAATTTCAAGGTTTGAGATACTGAAATCTAATTCTTTTGTTTTATAAATGATAATGTAGTGAGGTTCAGTAAAGAAAAATACATCTAAGATTAGGCAGTTGTTTACTAGTTGAGCCAGGGCTGGGACATAGGCCCCCCACTCACCATACCGTGTGCCCTTTCAACTACAATAGCTTTTAAGGTGATTATGTTGTATCAGAGATTAAAAAATACAAGTGAATAAATCCTCTTTCAAAAATGTAGGTCTTTAGCAAGCAGGCAAGGCCTACATTTTAGGAAGGAAGCATCTGGGCATGGAGTGAATCATCCTCTTGCTCCTGCCATCGCACTATGCTGGATAGTTACTTCTTTCTTAAGTTACATCTGTGAATCAAAATGATGTACACAAACAGGTTTTTCCACCAATTTTCTGTGCTGCCTAGTTTGGTAGTTGGTCGGATAGGCTGGTTGGAGGAGTGAGGGTGGGGGAGCTCCTCAGTGGAGATTGAAACATCCACAGTTAAGCAATGGTGGAAAGATGCAGGAAATTGGCAATACTGAAGCCATTCTACAGAAAGCCAAATTATGATACTTGGGGGATGGAGAATAGGTGAATTTTTGTTTGTTCTTGCTCCAAATGAAGAGGTAAATCCAAATGCTGAAATATCAACAGGGGCAGGCTTGTGTCCAGAAAACCCTGTTCAGGCTGGATTAGAATTCAAAGCCACAGGAAATCTTGGGGAGTGCGTAAAGGGCTATTTAGTATGCAACGTTCCCTAGAGTGTGTAAGACAGTCAAAGTTGTTCAGTTTATCTTCATCAGGAATTACCTCCTGTGTTCTCATGCTTACAGCTGTAGAATATTTTCTTCTCATTTTTTTTTAATTATTATTATACTTTAAGTTCTAGGGTACATGTGCATAACATGCAGGTTTGTTACATATGTATACTTGTGCCATGTTGGTGTGCTGCACCCATCAACTCGTCAGCACCCATCAACTCGTCATTTACATCAGGTATAACTCCCAATGCAATCCCTCCCCCTTCCCCCCTCCCCATGATAGGCCCCAGTGTGTGATGTTTTCCTTCCTGAGTCCAGGTGATCTCATTGTTCAGTTCCCATCTATGAGTGAGAACATGCGGTATTTGGTTTTCTGTTCTTGCGATAGTTTGCTGAGAATGATGGTTTCCAGCTGCATCCATGTCCCTGAAGGACGCAAACTCATCCTTTTTTATGGCTGCGTAGTATTCTATGGTGTTGATGTGCCACATTTTCTTAATCCAATCTGTCACTGATGGACATTTGGGTTGATTCCAAGTCTTTGCTATTGTGAATAGTGCTGCAATAAACATACGTGTGCATGTGTCTTTATAGCAGCATAATTTATAATCCTTTGGGTATATACCCAGTAATGGGATGGCTGGGTCATATGGTACTTCTAGTTCTAGATCTTTGAGGTATCGCCATACTGTGTCCCACAATGGTTGAACTAGTTTACAATCCCACCAACAGTGTAAAAGTGTTCCTATTTCTCCACATCCTCTCCAGCACCTGTTGTTTCCTGACTTTTTAATGATCGCCATTCTAACTGGTGTGAGATGGTATCTCATTGTGGTTTTGATTTGCATTTCTCTGATGGCCAGTGATGATGAGCATTTTTTCATGTGTCTGTTGGCTGTATGAATGTCTTCTTTTGAGAAATGTCTGTTCATATCATTTTCCCACTTTTTGATGGGGTTGTTTGTCTTTTTCTCGTAAATTTGTTTGAGTTCTTTGTAGGTTCTGGATATTAGCCCTTTGTCAGATGAGTAGATTGCATAAATTTTCTCCCATTCTGTAGGTTGCCTGTTCACTCTGATGGTAGTTTCTTTTGCTGTGCAGAAGCTCTTTAGTTTAATTAGATCCCATTTGTCAATTTTGGCTTTTGTTGCCATTGCTTTTGGTGCTTTAGACATGAAGTCCTTGCCCATGCCTATGTCCTGAATGGTATTACCTAGGTTTTCTTCTAGGGTTTTTATGGTATTAGGTCTAACATTTAAGTCTCTAATCCATCTCAAAATAATTTTCATATAAGGAGTAAGGAAAGGATCCAGTTTCAGCTTTCTACTTATGGCTAGCCAATTTTCCCAGCACGATTTATTAAATAGGGAATCCTTTCCCCATTTCTTGTTTCTCTCAGGTTTGTCAAAGATCAGATGGCTGTAGATGTGTGGTATTATTTCTGAGGACTCTGTTCTGTCCATTGGTCTATATCTCTGTTTTGGTACAGGTACCATGCTGTTTTGGTTACTGTAGCCTTGTAGTATAGTTTGAAGTCAGGTAGCGTGATGCCTCCAGCTTTGTTCTTTTGACTTAGGATTGTCTTGGCAATGTGGGCTCTTTTTTGGTTCCATATGAACTTTAAAGCAGTTTTCCAATTCTGTGAAGAAACTAATTGGTAGCTTGATGGGGATGGTATTGAATCTATAAATTACCTTGGGCAGTATGGCCATTTTCACGATATTGATTCTTCCTATCCATGAACATGGTATGTTCTTCCATTAGTTTGTGTCCTCTTTTATTTCACTGAGCAGTGGTTTGTAGTTCTCCCTGAAGAGGTCCTTTACATCCTTGTAAGTTGGATTCCTAGGTATTTTATTCTCTTTGAAGCAATTGTGAATAGAAGTTCATTCCTGATTTGGCTCTCTGTTTGTCTGTCACTGGTGTATAAGAATGCTTGTGATTTTTGCACATTAATTTTGTATCCTGAGACTTTGCTGAAGTTTCTCCAGGACCAGATGGATTCACTGCTGAATTCTACCAGAGGTACAAGGAGGAGCTGGTACCATTCCTTCTGAAACTATTGCAATCAATAGAAAAAGAGGGAATCCTCCCTAACTCATTTTATGAGGCCAACATCATCCTGATACCAAAGCCTGGCAGAGACACAACAAAAAAAAGAGAATTTTAGACCAATATCCCTGATGAACATCGATGCAAAAATCCTCAATAAAATACTGGCAAACCGGATCCAGCAGCACATCAAAAAGCTTATCCAGCATGATCAAGTGGGCTTCATCCCTGGGATGCAAGGCTGGTTCAACATACACAAATCAATAAACGTAATCCAGGATATAAACAGAACCAAAGACAAAAACCACATGATTATTTCAATAGATGCAGAAAAGGCCTTTGACAAAATTCAACAGCCCTTCATGCTAAACACTCTCAATAAATTCGGTATTGATGGAACATATCTCAAAATAATAAGAGCTATTTATGACAAACCCACAGCCAATATCATACTGAATGGGCAAAAACTGGAAAAATTCCCTTTGAAAACTGGCACAAGACAGGGATGCCCTCTCTCACCACTCCTATTCAACATAGTGTTGGAAGTTCTGGCTAGGGCAATCAGGGAAGAGAAAGAAATCAAGGGTATTCAGTTAGGAAAAGAAGAAGTCAAATTGTCCCTGTTTGCAGATGACATGATTGTATATTTAGAAAACCCCATTGTCTCAGCCCAAAATCTCCTTAAGCTGATAAGAATCTTCTCTTTCTTTTTTCTTTACTCCCTCTCTCCCTTTCTGCCTCCCTCCCAACCCCATTTCCTTCCTTCTGTCCTTCCCTACCTCTCTCTCTTCCTTCTCTCCTTCCTTCTTTCCATCGTTCCTTTTGCTTTAAGGGTTTCTGTATCTACTATGGAGGTATATAATTATACACAGACACACAGACATATATACACATATATCACACACACACACGCATACACATACAATCTTACAAGTGGAATAGAAAAATACAAGTAAGGACTAAAGAGAAGAGACTAAAATCTTACTTCATACTATCCATGCTTCCACCTTAATTTAACTTCTTTTAGAGCTCCTGTTTTCATAGCAAATACTTTGTCTATGAAACTAATCGTTGCTTATAGCTTGGGGTTCTCAGATTTTATTCTATGACTTGTACCCAAAACCTGTGCAATCCTGGGACAAGCCTCTTGACATTCTGATGTCCTGTACTCTCTTGAGTTCCTATTAGGGGCAATCGGGAGGAGGTGTATAAAAGAATCTAGGAATATGCAGATACATTTCTAATAAACACATTGCTACTTTATAAAAACAAATTTCACTTTCCATCTGAGGATGATGCACTTATATATAGAATAATTTCTTTCCTCACTAATTGGTAGGTCAAAATATCCCAGATATTTGATTTACATTTGGGAAATGTAAAATACATTAACATATTTAGAATCTATTTGTTTAACTTAGCATTTTCTAAACTGAATGCTCCATTTAACTTTTTTTTTTTTCCCAAAGTTACACTTATGTTGCCCGGCCTGGAGTGCAATGGCACAACCTCGGATCACTCCAACCTCCCCCTCATGGGTTCAAGTGATTCTCCTGCCTCAGCCTTCAGAGGAGCTGGGATTATAGGCACTTGCCACCACGCCTGGCTAATTTTCTATATTTTTAGTAGAGATGGGGTTTCACCATGTTGGCCAGGCTGGTCTCCAACTCCTGACCTCAAGTGATGCACCCGCCTTGGCCTCCCAAAGTATTGGGATTACAGGCATGAGCCACAGCACCCATCCTCCACTTAACTTTTTATTTCTATAGCTTTTTTTTTTTTTTTTTTTTTTTTGAGATGGAATCTCACTCTGTCTCCCAGACTGGAGTGCAGTGCCACGATCTACGTTCACTGCAACCTCGGCCTCCCAGGTTCAAGCGATTCTCCTGCCTCAGGCTCCTGAGTAGCTGGGATTACAGGTGCAAGCCACCACACCCTGCTAATTTTGTATTTTCAGTAGAGATGAAGTTTCACCATGTTGACCAGGCTGGTCTTGAACTCTTGGTGTCAAGTGATCTGCCTGCCTCGGCCTCCCAAAGCACTATAATTACAGGCTTGTGCTATCGGGTCCGGCATCTATAGCATCTTTTAATCCATAGCGCTTACTTAAATTTCACAGGACATTAAATTAATGTAACTCAGTTTTGGAAATTCTGGCCTACAAGAAAGACTTGAAGAAGCCTGTTGAATGGTGAGGTTATAGGTTAGTACCATTTTGTTGTTGTACTTTAGAAATTATTTGCATTGAATACAAACCAGCTTTGCAACATAAGAAAATGAAGTAGAATCTCTTGTTTTGCAACATGAGAAAATGGAATAGACATCTCTTTTACGATGCAAACTTGAGCTCATGTCCCTTAAGTCCTCCAAGACCCAGCATATCACCTTCCCTGGTCTTGCACAGCCTTTGATTTCCTCACATCCCCTCACCTCTTAGAGTTAAGATGCTAAGGGAATCCTGCACTTCAGCTTCCTTTGTCATGCATCAAAAGGAAACTATGCGAACTCAAGGTAAAACACACTGAAACTTAATCAGCCATTTATGCCTGGACAGACTTATACATTAACATTTTTCTTTTAACTAGTTCTAGAAATGAAGAAAAAAATATTTTGACCACAGGTGAAGAGGGTTGAATCAATTACTCCTCTCAGCTCATTGGCGCAGGCTTGTTACTGACCAGCCCTCTCATCCACATATCACCTACTGTTTAGAATATTTCCCATAGGGTAACATTTTATAAGAATCAAGAGGCTTCTTTGGTTTGTCCACAATCCAGCTGTCAGATCTGAAGCTCCTCATTGATGACTATTCCAGCCCAGGTAGGTTGGTTTACTAGATGGATCTCCAACATCCCTTGTATTTTGTGGCATCTAAAATTTTCTCTTTCCCCCTCCTTTTCATTCATCTTTTGTTCTATCCTCTCCTCTTCTCCACCTATATTATCTGTTTATCTTATAATATCAAATTCAAGTCCCGCATTTATCCCACATGTTATATCTCTTTGGTCTGTCAATTGTGCCAGTAAGAAAGGTCTACCTATTATGATCTGTGTTAAATTTGTAGGGACGTGGATGCAGCTGGAAACCATCATTCTCGCACATGTACCCTAGAACTTAAAGTATAATAAAAAAAATAAAAAACTATGCGCACACAAACACACACTCTTGCACAGGCAAATTATATGGGCTATTTTCCTTTGTCAAATAAACTGGCTTGCTCCTAATCCCAAGTGAGCGGGCAGGCACTCTCCCTATGATGGTTCAGCATGTGTTTGCTATGTGACATTTGCCCAGTATATATTTGCTATATGACATTATCTCCTGTGCTTCTGTGGAATATAATTTCAATTACTGGAGTTTTGCCAGCTTGTCGCTGCCACTAGCCAGTGGAGACACCTCACAGAAAGCACTATATATAAGCCGATCAAAGCACAAAGCACAGAAGACTTATAAATAGGAAGTTCTACATCCTGTAGAGGCCAAAGAGGCCAATCCTCACAAACACCCCCTGGCATTAATCAATTGTCAGGCACTGCCTTGTAATCAAGAGTAGGCCTGTAAATAAAAATAAAGAAGGAAATATAACTTTTAAGAAGAGCTGGCTTGGACTCAGCAGGCTGTGAACTCAGAAGCCAGTAAGAACTTTGGACCAGGATATTGTCCAAAGACAGCCAGAGTAACAGGTTGAAATACAGAAGTCCTTACATTGATTCTGTCACATTTATCTCATTCTCATTGTTTAACCTAAAAGATAGCTTCTACTATTAGACATCGAAATTTGAGTGATTACCTGTTTGGGCAAGGTGGCAGTTTTCACACACAGTGGAAATGAGCATATTGAGATTTACTCTTTAGTCACCATGTTTAATTGAGAAATTCTTGAACCCTGATTTAAGAAAAAAACAGAAGCTGGCCGGGCACGGTGGCTTACACATGTAATCCCAGCACTTTGGGAGGCTAAGGCAGGTGGATCACAAGGTCAAGAGATGGAAACCATCCTAGCAAACCCTAGATAGAAACCCTGTCTCTACTAAAAATTCAAAAATTAGCTGGGCATGGTGGCACACGCCTGTAGTCCCAGCTACTCGGGAGGCTGAGGCAGGAGAATTGCTTGAACCCAAGAGGCAGAGGTTGCCGTGAGCCAAGATTGCACCACTGCACTCCAGCCTGGCAACAGAGTGAGACTTTGGGATAAAAACAACAGCAACAACAACAACAAAAAACAGAAACAAGCTAAGAGGGACTCATATGTACATTTGTGTATTTTAGAGACAGTTAGTAACACAATTACAAGAACTAAATAACTGGGCAACCTCTAAAAAGAGCCCTTAGTCTCCTTAGAAAATATGGCCTAGGAAGAGAACTTCAGACTTTTCGCATCCCTTGAACAAATATCCTGTATGTATTGGAAACATATGTTTGAAATCAGAGTTATAAGTTGTTATACTGTCAACAGCCCTGGAAACGAACTCTGAATTTTATCAAGAGAAGTCAGAGAGAGAAACCTCATGGTCCTCAAAATGGTTAACAGACAATAAATCAGACCTGGTCACTTCCAATCCCTTGTCTATTTTCTATGTTTAGCCATTTATATTATGAACTTAGTTTCCTGAAATTCATTATCCATTTGTCTTGTGGGCACACTCAGTCTACGATCCCCAAACCTAGATAAACCCAACTTCTATGTATTTTCTTTTAACCTCAAATACTATGTCCAAACAGAACGAGTCACTCTGGTCCATTCTGGCCCATTCTGCTCCTCCTAGAGACTTCCTTATTATTCCAAATGGTGCTACCATCCTCACTCTTGACTTTGTATAGCACAGCATCCTGCCTAACCCCCTCAGAAAAACTTACATGGGAATAGGTTAGGAGCAGTAGCTCACACCTGTAATCCCAGCACTCTGGGAGGCCCAGACGAGCAGATTGCCCAAGGTCATGGGTTGGAGACCAGCCTGGGCAACATGGCAAAACCCCATCTCTATGAAAAAATACAAAAAACAACAAAAAAATAGCCAGAGTGGTGATGCATGCCTGTAGTCCCAGCTACTCAGGAGGCTGAGGCATAAGAATTGCTTGAACCTGGGAGGCAGAGGTTGCAGTGAGCCAAGATCATGCCACTGCACTCCAGCCTGGGTGACAGAGAGAGACTCTGTCTCCGAAAGAAAAAGAAAAGTAAAGAAAAAAAACATCTAGGAATAAAAATCATTGTCTCAGTGTAATAATATTAAACAAGTCCTCTCTATGAGGAACCTTTCATGAGGGTCTTGTTCTTCCATGCTTTTACTACACTGGTCACTGTTGAAATTTCCAAGACTTCAGGTGAGTATAAAAGGGAGTCATTTAAAAAAGACATACTACCATGCAAATAAATCACAATATTTAGACCTTCCTGCTACACAATGATGGCAGAGGCTGAGGCAGGTGCAAAAGAGAGCAATTATCCTCGCTTATAGCCTGCCTGACAGTCATGGAATTCGTTGATTCTTTTGTATGACAAGTTACAAAGAGGATGGCTGTACTGAATATTTGCTCCTTGCAAATGTACAACATGGAATCTTGAAATGAGGCTTTGGCAGAACCACGGTGCAGTATCTTGCACATTAATCAAACATAGCAGTTTCCTTGTCGCACCTAGCTCTCTGCTGTTCCCCCAGAAACTCAAAGCGCAAGCTGCCACAAAGCTATAGCAATCCCACCAACTTGACAAAAAAGAGTGAATATATTTTAGTTACAAGGTGGCAGGGGCTACCTTCCTAGCAAGTCAGAGGTTTGGGAGCTGTTGAGCCCTCCTCAACTTAGAGTCTGTGCCCAGAGAGGACCCTTGGGTCAGACTCTTTTCTCCTGTAGTTGTTATTTATCTTCTTGTGTGTTTATGCAAAGACAGGTGGGCTCGACTTGTGCACCACTGCAATTAATCTGGAAAAAGGACAAAATCAAATTTCAGGCTGTACAGCTGGTCACAGAATCTTCTGGAGCCCGTTATCAGTTTGCTTTCTTTTCTTTTCTTTTTTTTTTTTTTTTTCCAAATTTCCCAGGGTTAAGGTAAGACTAAGGCACAGAGCAGCAAATCCAAGGTACTCCTCAGTGATATCACTGAATCTTATAGATGGAAGGAAGCTCAAGAAATTGAACAGACAACTCTAGCCCCCAAACATTCCCTGGACTGGCATGCTAAACCACAACCTACTATGATGATTTGGAATTATGAAAATCCTTACCTCCAATTCTCTAAACCTGCAATGATTTAACTAAAGCCCCAGACTATTCTGCAGAAAAGTATCTGCTAGAGTTTCTTTCCCATAAATCTTGAACTCTTCCCACAGTAGTTGGAGAATTAAGTAGTCCATCAGAAGAGCTAAAATTTATGAACCTCCTCCAGCTCACCCCAAGTACCAAAGAGAGGGGAAGTAATTCAATGAATAACAAACTCCTTCTCAAAATTTGCCCTGAGGTTGGGAATTCTTCGGGGTTAAGGGACAGGGGTTCCCTTTGGGATTGAGCTGAGAAGATGGAGTTCTTACCCAGTTAGCCTGAGTGTAAGTTTGTAGCACAGAAATGAGTGTCTCATTGCTCATGCTGAAAAGTGCTGCCTGTGATACTGTTTATTCTAATGACCTTCACAATGAAGGGCTGTTAGTCTGCAAATGTGATACTTTCTCATCCAAAATGTGGCAAAATACTGGTGTGGAGCAAGAACTGGAACTCATTCTCCTTTGAAAAGTAATCAAATTCACAACATCCTTTAAAATAAATTCACAGAAGAAACCAAGTTTTAAATAGGCATATGTTTGCCTAGAAGCAAAATAAAACATTTGAGTTTTCCCTCACTCTGTGCCTAATTCAAATTTTGCTTGGCAATGTGCAGATCCCACGGAGGTAACCTCCAAAGATTTTGATGGGTTAGAAAGGAAGCTCTAAGAGTAATGATCCAGTTTCTCAGCTGGCAAATATTTTCTGACTCTGGACAGACCTCCCCTGCTTCAGACCCTTCTGCTCACTGAAACAGAAGCATGATGGTTTCCAGTTTTTTGCTTTGGTCTGGGGAGGTGGCAGCCACACTGTTGCTCCAAGGCAGCTGTTAGCTCTTGAATTTACTTGGCAAGTGGCTGCCAACACAAGGTGCTGGGATAGATTTCATAGTACCCACCACCACTTTATTCAATGCACAGCAGGTAAAGCTGAAGCATGCAGAGTCTCTTTAAAACGAGGCTTGCCAAATAATCCCCATGTGTTTTTTGGCTCCTGTAAGCAAGCTTATTGATCATAAGAGGACTGTCAGTTTTTTTCCATTTCATTGCCTGCTTTGGGATGTCTCCCCACAGAACTGCCTACAGTAAAACTTCCTAGAAATATTTCAAACCCATGCATCAAATTTGGCAGAATTGGGGAAGTCAGTAATGACCCCTATTTTCCCAGCACGTATAAGCACCCCTCCACATACACACACATGCATACACATGCAATACACACACTCGCTCAGGAACAGTTGTAATGCACTGTCTTATAGACCGTCATACTCATTGAGCTTTTGTTCAGAGATACTAGTGCAGATGCCAGTAGGAAGCTCCAGGAAGGAAAGAAAAATAAAAGATTCCATCCTAAGCAACAAAAGTCAACCAGGCATGGTGGCTCAGGCCTGTAATCCCAGCAATTTGGGAGGCTGAGGAGAGTGGATCACTTGAGGTCAGGAGTTCGAGACCAGCCTGGCCAACATAGTGAAACCCCATCTCTACTAAAAATATGAAAAAATTAGCCAGATATGGTGGCAAGCACCTGTAATCCCACTTACTTGGGAGGCTGAGGCAGGAGAATTGCTTGAATCCAGGAGGCAGAGGATGCAGTGAGCTGAGATTGTGCTACTGCATTCCAACCTGGGCAAGAGAGTGAGACTCCATCAAAAAAAAAAAAAAAAAAAAAAAAAAAAAAAAAAAAAAAAAAAGGCTGCAAGATACAATTCAGATATTGAAAGATTTAAAATAAATTTCCAAAATATGTATTACCACTTCAGATCTAAATTTTACAAACTTGTGTGTGTGTATGTGAGTGTGTGTGTATATACATCCATACACACATATATAAATAAGCTCCTTGACTTACAAGGGGAGTTCTTATATCCTGATAAACTCATCATACATTGAAAATGTTGTAAGTTGAAAATGCATTTAATATACCTAATATACCAAACATCATAGCTTAGCTTAACCTATTTTAAACATGCTCAGAACACTTATGTTAGCATACAGTTGGGCAAAATCATCTAACACAAAGCCTGTTTTGTACTAAAGTTTTGAACATCTTATGTAATTCATTGAATACTGAAAATGAAAAACAGAATGGGTGTATGGGTACTCACCATTAATGTATTAATGTACACAACTGAAAGCACACTGGGCCTGAAGAATGTTTGAAGCATTGAGCGAAAATTAATTGCTGGATGATGGGGGTGCTACAACAACAGAGTCATCAATTTCTCTCTGTTCTGATAAATCTCGAGAATCCTTCGTAGAAGGCATGGGGGCATCAACACTTATTGATGGTTTAGCAGGTATAGCATTCTTTAGAAAGATGTCAAGAATTAGTTGTTCACCCTCCTCATCACGCGGCTGACTGGAATCTGTGGCTCACAGCAGCTGCCCAGCATTAAAAGAGAGTATCCTACTACTAATCTGGGAAAAGACTAAAATCCAAAACACTAAGTATGGTTTCTACTGAATGCATTTTTTTGCATCATCATAGAGTAGAAAAACTGTAAGTCAAGCCATCGTAAGTCAAGACCATCTGTACATATTTTTAAAATAATGTTATACAGTGGTAATACATATTCAATGCCATAAAAATTAAGAGGACCAAAAGGAAGAAAAAATTCCCCTCCTGTCTAGAAATTACCACTAGACATATGTGTATGATTATGACAGCAGTTAGACCAACTATCCCCAATTTTTTTGTCTGTATAGTTTTGTTTTGACTTATTTTTTATTAAAATACATCATGAAATGTTCTCCCATCACACAGGATAGTTTTTATTGTATTTGGAATTACCACACAACTTTTGATAATATGGATGTGTCATAAACCACTTTAGTCATACCTACTGTTAGATATTTAGTAGCTTCCAAATTTTTGCCATCATAATTTATACTGTGATAATTTTTCTTATCTCTCTGTGTGTGTGTTTATGTGTGTGTATACATACATGGATATATATACACTATATATGATGAGTACCATAGAACCATACATATATATGTATACACACACATGTACACATACACTTATGAACTGTAGTACATATAATGCTCATTTCTCAGTACTCTTAGAAACACATAATATTATAATACAGCATGATCTTTTTCAGATTCCTAAGTGAAAAGTATAAATCCATTTCGAGATCAGTGTATATTTCTTATTAGGAGTAAGTCTGAATGGTTTTTCAGGTCCCTAACGTACATATTTCTGTGTTTATATATTTCCTTTTTGGTTTATAGCCCATTTCTCTGTTACCAGTTTTTTTCGTCAAATTATATGTAAGAACATAATATATATTAAGAATATAATATATATTAAGAATATATGGTTTTCTTTTACATATTTTGCCATTTTTTCAAGCTTACCATTTGTCATTTAACATTTTAATGTATACTTGACAATGGAACATTTTTAATTAGATAGTGATAGAGTGAAGAATATTGACCTTTACCTTTACAGCTCCAACCTTTGATATTGTGCCTAGAAAATCCTTCCCAATTACCAGGCATAGTGGCTCACGCCTATAATCCCAGCACTTTGGGAGGCCGAGGAGGGTGGATCATGAGGTCAGGAGTTCGAGACCAGCCTGACTAACCCGGTGAAACCCCATCTCTACTGAAAATACAAAAATTAGCCAGGCAAGGTGGCACACACCTGTAATCCCATCTATTCAGGAGGCTGAGGCAGGAGAATCGCTTGAACCTGGGAGGCGGAGGTTGCAGTGAGCCAAGATCGTGCCACTGCACTCCAACCTGGGTGACAGAGAAAGACTTCATCAAAAACAAACCAACAAACAAAAAACCCTTCCCAATCACATTTTACAACCATTTCCTACACTTTTAGATGTTTAATGTGTTTTAATTTTAAATATTTTGAACATCTAAAATATTCTTGAGTATAAGATAAGCTTATAATAAAATGAATAGCTATTGAGGACTTATTAAGTGGCTAATGGTATAGTGATTCAGAGTTAGAGAAGTGAATGGGTTCAGTAATGTGGCTTTGTTACTTGTCAGTTAGCATGTATTGCAATATAATGTGGAATTATTCTGTTTTCACCTTCTAAATTGAAGATAACCACTATTCCACCAGAGCAGGCTAAAAATATTTTGTCACTATGCATTTTATTATAAAACACTTCTTGATAAGGCTGAATGACACTAAAGCCACAGTCATTGTTCTTATTTACCCATTAATAAAACATTTGATTCTCTGTCCTCCATTTAATATTAATATGTATATAGTTATGTGGAGAACGCGTTACTCACCAAATTTTTTTTTTTAGGAAAGCCTAGTTATAGACTGAATAAATGCTTCCCACTATAAACAAACATAAACCCGGACAAAGTGTGTGAGGCACCTGTCTGCAAGCATTGAATAACAGGCAGTCCTGAATCGTGTTCCTTGAGAGATGATGTACAGATATTCTGAGCCCAAAATATTTCCAGGCTTTCATCACTGGAGCATGTTTCCTATCCTGGGGCAGGAATGGTAGAGTCAAAGAAGTGTTGAAGTCTCACTGAGCTTAGGAAGCAGAGTTTGAAGTGCTGAATATTCAAGTGAAGTGGCTGGAACTTGCAGAGCAGAATGTTAGAAAGAAGGAATTTGCACCAGTTGGAGAGTAACTGGCTGAGGAATTCACATGAAGGTTTATCATGTATTCTTCGTGGCAAATAGCTGGCTGTTCATAAGCAGGGAGGAATTCTGTGAGACATGTCAAAAATCAATGTCTTCAGGTCTAAGACATAAAGTGACACACCAGAAATAGCACAGAGCTTGGAGATGCTTGAATTCTGCCTCAGTGAAAGTAAAGAGACATTGCTGAACACCTCAGTTATTTAGCAGGGACATCATAATGACCACGGGACAAAGACTTAAGATTGAGCATAAATTTAAGTGAATACTCCCTAGCAAGAATTAAACTAAGTGAAAAAAATTACTTAGTAAAACAAAACTTACAACCTTTTGACAGAAGACAGCAGAATCATAAATCTCTACAGCATATTATTCACAATGTTCATGTGCATTTCAAAATCAACACATATGTGAAGAAACTGGAAGATAGCGTCCCTTCCCCAAAACACAGTCCATAGAAACAAAATATAAGATAAGCTAGATGTTGGGATTAGCAGCCAAGGACTAAAAAGTCACTGTTATAAAGATTTTCAAAGGTGTAAAGGAAAACATAATCATGATGATAAAAAGAGATGGAGAATTTTGGCAGATAAAGAGGAAGTATAAAGGAAAATGTGTATCTGAAATCTTAATATGTGAAAAGAAGCATTCATGGATTCTCTTAGCAGAATGGAAGACAGTAAACTTGATGACAAATCAATAGAAATAATCCACTTTGACATTTAGAAAGCACCACACTTATCAACTGACGAACTCATATTCATTTTGATTCTAACTGGAACCAAGAAATATACTATATAATAACCCCCCAATATCAATGCATTTCAAAAGCATTAAAATCTTACAGAATATTTGTATAACCTAGAGTGACATTAATTTAGGAATCAAGAGCATTAAGAGATTTAGAAAATCCCCCCACATATTTTGAAGGTAAACAATACACTTCACAGCAGGAATTGACTTCTGTGTCCTATGACATTTCCATAATTTTTAAAGAATGTCCTTACTTTGTGGTACCATGAATTGTTCCAGATGTTTCTTATACTTTCCTTGCCCAAATACAGGGATCAAAATTTTTTTCCAAGGACTCCTTATTTCTTTACTTATAGAATGGCATTTAGAACTCAAGCCCATTAGCACTGGAATGCTATTACTCTTTGAGCCTCTTAGCAGAGAGCATTACTTATGCCTGTACATAGATATAAACATTCATTTTTATATCCATTCATCCGTATCCATCTTTAAAAACATTGGTATAGTTGCAACTCTTTTAGTGATGCCAGAGACATCTTTCTTTAAGTTCTAATTGCTTTCATTGTCACCAAAAATTAGATGGGAAGACCTGCTTTGCTCTAAATTTTAAGTTTGGGAAGGAAACCCTTACTCTAATTTTGTTCCTTATTCTTTTCTTTTAGGCTCATTGGAAATATCCATACATTAAGCCAACCATTCAGATCTTTACAAAAGTGGATGGAATGTTGACATACACACAGCATTAGGGTTGGTAAGTATGTGGTAAGTGGCACAATGTAAAGTTCTACACTCTCCATATTCAAGCCATTCTCTTAACCTACTTCCCAAGATAACTGATTTTTATTTGTACTTTTCTTCTACTTCCTATCTCAAAAAAACAGAGGGTCTTTTGGCTGAACATCTATGAGTATATATATCTGCTCTGGAAGAAGGTGAAAACCAGGTTGTCATAATTGCTGATTATTCCATGTGGTCAGTTTCTTCCCTTGTCACTATCATCATTGCCTCACCTCACACTCTCTCTTCATACAACCACAAACCTCTTTTGCTCACATGCCTTAGCAAAATTATCAGTGGCCAACTAGTTGCTATCACGAGAATATTTTAGTTCTCATCTTGCCCCATGTCTCTGTGGTATTTGATCATGCTCTCCTTCAGAGCTGTTGCATGCAGAGATTTGGTGCACACAGCTGTTACGAACTGCAGCACACCCTTCTTATTAAGATCCTCCGACTCCCACACCTCACACACCATAATCTTTAAACTATTCTATTCTTCCTTTGAGATTTTCTATCTTTTCAAGTTGAAGCCCTTTGTCTGACACAAACTTGAGAAGCACCCTGAATTGCTGAAGCTCGCATACTTTTCACATCTATTCTATGTCTAAATCCTGAAAATCCTATCTATGGTTTCAAATTCATTCTCTCTTCTGTATCTGCATAGTCACTACCCTGAGGCAGGTGGTCATCACCTCTAGATGGGACTATGGCCACCTCAATGTTCTCACTGTCTTTCATTTCCCCCTAAATCCTATCCTTTACCCTGCCATCAATGTGATTTCATACTATATACAGCTGATCATTTCACCCTTCTGCTCAAAAAGTTTTCATGACATTTCTTTGCTTATGAATTTATGTCTAAACCTTTCTGCAAGTGTTCTAATATTTTTGAGACTCCTCTGTTTTTTGCTTACTCCTTTTGACTGTTTAGAGTCTCCTTGCTGTTCCTACTCCTCATTCTGTGAGTTAGTGCTCTCACTACTCTCACTTTTGACTTCCATGACTCTATCAATCTTTTTTGCCATGGGGTGAAATTCCTTAGGTTTAGGCCAATCACTTACCTGCAATGAACCTACACTTACAGACATGTACATAAATATTTCTAATCTGCATGTGATGATCTTTGTGTGTTCTGAAGGGATAAGAATGAACAGTTAGATGGAGAGGAGATTCCTTCTCTAAAAGAGAATGACCCTTTCAGCAAAGAAGAAAACTATATAGGGAAGTGGTTCTCAGTGGCTTGGTATAGATGTAGAAGGGAGATTAGGGAAGGATATTAAAATCTGAGATTAGATTCCAGTTGAATTTGAATAAAATCGAGAAATTTTCTTTGATTTGTCTTTGTCACCTAAAATTCACTTTGCAATTCTGAACAAGACACTGACCTCAGTCAAGGTTGGCTCTCTGTCTTAGGTTTTGCAGCAAAATTTCTCCCCCAACCCCCTTCATGCCTCCAGGGTGGGATCTGTGGCTTGGTGTAATCCTAGCTATCATCAGTTAATGATACCTTCTTATTTCATTTCAAGGGCACAGCATTAAGCACAACTGAACTTGTGATCACTTACATGCCGTTAGACTATTTCTGCTTATTCAGCTCATCTTTTGGTTTTGCAGCCTTTCTCTTGAATACATTTCCTCTGAGCAGGTCTGGTTAAAATAAAACTTAAGGGAAACTAAAACAAGAGTAAAGCAAACTGAAGAGATTATGATTTAAAAACAGAGGAGAGGGTGATATGCCACATGGCCAGCTCAGCATGGCCTTATTGTACACACAAAAGCATTTTATATGGCTTCTATAGCATACAAACAGCCTTATCCATGGTTCCAGCTGTCCATTCTCCCAAATAGCTCTAGAAGGCATCCCTGTGAGATGGTTTGGCATGTAGGGAGTTTGGCATTTGCTAGCAGGAGACAACCCCACACCAGAGTCTGAATCCTATAGTTTTCCAGGCTGTATGGGGAAAGCAGGAAGTACTGAGAACCGTAGTTGTGATAGAATCTGTAGCTTGGGGATTGAAGATTCTCCCAAACTCTTCAAGATACACATCACGGGGCCTGGTCTGAGGAAACAGCTGTGCTGTTAAAAGAGTAAGTGCATGCTGCTGTGGGGCTTTTAATTGAAGAGGCATAACATTAGACAGATGAAGGCCCACCATAATTAGAAGACAGACTACTTAACGGCCAGTAGCCATGGCCTTGAATGGGGAATGGGAATTCAGCTACTTGGCATTTCTCTCACTATAGATCATAATGGATTAATTAGAACTGCACAAAGACAAAAACATGCCCAAGGTAAACATAAAGCCACATGGAATTGCCCTGAACAGCATTATGAGCACTTTAGCCCAGGGTTTGCAGCACTCCCATCTGAGTGTTGGAATGAAGGCCATAACAAGCACTCCCAGCTCTGTTCTGCCCATTTACTGAGCCTTAAGTTTGAAGAGGGGCAGCGGCTTCACAACCTGATCACATCAGGCTTCTACAGAAAGAAGCTGCAGAACATATTCTTCCTCTTCAGTGCCTACGTCAATGATAGTGGGTTTTTTTTTTTTTTTTTTGGTCTTTCAAATTTTTTTCTGCCACATCATATCCTGGGCTGATTCTGCCTCCTGAAATAGCTAATTTTTTCGCGTTGCCCACCCACAAAAGCAAGTTGATGGTTTGCAGACAGTTTTACACCATATAGAAAAAAACACAGCCATTCTTTGCAACATCTCATTTAGTTTCAGGCATAGCAAAAATCATGTGATAGAAAGAGCATGGACTTGCAGTCAGGTTGCCTTGGATTCACATTCAAATACTGCAACGTACCAGCATAAATTGTTTATTACTTATCTTCTGTTAAAATGGAGTTAAGAAACCTGTGCAGGGTTGTTATGAGAAATAAAGAAAGCAACACCATTTAAAACACCCAACACAAAAGCACCTTACACATGGTCTGATACCCAATGAAAGTTCAGTGTCAGTTTCCTTTCTACTCAGTTTTTGGTGTGAAGTGGTCAAAAGTAATAGGATTATCTGTCCATAATTGAAAAGTTGAAACATATTTTAAATCCTTCCTCTTAGTATATCCCAAATGCATATTTTACAACTTCCCTCAAGGAGCTCAACAGATGGATTTTAGCAGCTTCTTTCTGTCATTTCTTGGAGAGGGAAGAGGTTAAGGAACACAAGATGCCTGAAAAACAGGGAGAATGAATTGATCAGCACACCTGATTGTTAATGCCTCGGTGAATGATGGATTAGAACCATCCAGAAGGCTTGGTTCTACCCTGTAGAGCTATAAATGGCTACCTCCAGAAGTCACAGGTGTTTGTCACCCTAATGGCACTCAAGCAGAGGCCCAATAGACTCTTGGAAGACATTGTAAAAAGGATGTGTTTGTAGATGGAACATGATCTAAATGTGGACCTACAAGGTTTCTTGTGACTGGAAATTTGGTGCTTTTATTACTTGAGTCAAGCAATAAATAGAAGAATAGTCTTAAGAACTGAAGAATCAGAGGGCACTCTCTGATTATTTGGTGTTTTGTATGTAACACAGAGTAGAAGAATTCACACAAACTGACTTTGAATGACTTTTACCAAGTGTCTAAGTTATTTATAGTGGAAGAAGTCAAGTCACAAAGGCTCTGAATTACAACATGGAAGGATCATTTCTGGCTTCCAGTTGCCTTAGAAATATCAGAGTGAGTTCTAAGACCCATGCACATAAAGATTCCTGCAAAGGTAGGACTTCATTTATGTTCTTGGTGGGGTTGGCTATGTCCCTTTAAGGTGTCCTCATTATGTTTAAATTTGACAAAACATCAAAGTCCAAAACTTGGGGCCAGAAATTTGTACTTTGTGAATCTTGCATTTGGATTGCTATGACTTATCCCTAGGAGGTCCTAGTTAAATTTAAATATGATAATTGGTAAAAAGAGAAATTAATACCTAGATATCTATTTTTTAATATAGACTTTTTGAGATGAGAAGGCATGTATTGATGCCAAAAAACATGCTGAAATTTAACACATTTAGAACAGCCAGAAGAATATAAACTCAAATGTGTAGCAATTCAGGCCTACTGCCTTGGAGAGTGGAGAGGTTTAATCATGTCACTAACAATATTTCCTTGGAGGATTTATATCACATTGGCTTTCTATTGTGCCAGATAGATATCATTGTATATGTTTATTTGACTTTCTTTTTTATTTGAGACATGGATAGATGCACAAGATAAACTATATGAAAAAATGGATGATTTCTATCATTTCTCATTTGAAAAGAAGCTAGATGGACTAATATATCCCAGATCTATGTATCAAGTATCAGTAGCATTTCATGTTAGCAATTTAATAAGGTGCCAGGAAACTCTTCTCCTATATCTCTGGATATATGTCTATTTTCAGTAAGAAAGACTGGGATACAAATTGAAAATTACATGGAAGAGTTTAAACATTAAGTCAGCATTAGTTCTTCAAAGTTTGTATATGCTTATTCAAAATAAAAATTATACTAAACTACTGGATAATTTGAGTCCCAATGAGAAACTAGGCACTTGAATTGAATATACACAGAATGGAAAATTTTAGAATTCAGGAACTTGAAGGAACTGGTAGTCTGGGTATTTGTACAATCTGGGTAGAGTTTTAAGAAACTAGTGGTATCATGAGTGCTCTAGCTCAGAATATTCCTAGGGCAAGAGAGAGAAGACAGGATATCCAGGTTCAGTAGGATGTCAGAGGATGGACAGAAAAGAGGAAATATGAAGGCCTAGAAAACACATCTTAACCATTTTAAAGAATTTTGTACCTTGACTCTGAACTGTGCAAAGAAAATTCTCCACTCTATTTTCTCTGGCTTTCCAGAGAGTGGCATTTTGATTACAGATTTTGTAAGTGTGGCTGCTACACACAGAGATGAAGATTTTGAGTCTACAGTCAAGCGTGGCCCACTGCCCAGCTCCTGCTCTACACTCTTAATGTTCCACAGGAGCTCTCGAGCACACACACACTCCCTAATAAGTGCAGATGGACGGTGACTCCCTTTAACGCTGCTTGACATATTGTATTTATACAGGTGGAGACGGCAGTTAAATAAAATATGCGAGCTTCATAATCCTTAAATGTCTTCTCTCTTCCTCTCCCCCAGCGTGCTCTGTGTGTTGGACACAGACTCCTTTCCATAGAAAATAACCACACTGTCCTTTTTAATGTTTTTATACCACAATACCTCTAGGCACTAGTCCACCTTCTAGAAGAAAAACCTAATAAAACCTCAGGAAGTGATTTAATTACAGCAGAGGAAAAGAGTAAAGAGTGAGATAAGGCCAAGGCTGAAATAGCAAGGGGGGTGAGGGGATAGCGGGGAAGGAATTGGGCACTCAGAAAGACAGTGGAAGGCAAACACACTGGCTCATTTAGTAGATGAGGGAAGAGCCCTCTAAGCTGCAAAGAGAGCAAGGATGATGCAAGAACCCAAGGAAGAGGCATTTTCAATACGTGGTACCAACAGTTCCCCAACTGGCGTTGTCCCTCTAATTCAAGGCCTCTGTCCTTCTTTCCTTACCAAAGAACTCCACTATAATTTATAACATGTTATTTTGTTTATTCCAGTAAAAGCTGAATTAATAATCACTCTCAGGTCCATGCTAGAGAGTATCTTTTTTTCTTTTTCTTAAAGAAAGACAGCCCAATCTAATAAGAGCAGAATTTCAGTAATTGCTACCATGGTGTTCTATGCAAATGCTGTGTACTAGATTCACAGATCTGGTTTATGATACAGCAATATATAACATTTATGCAAGCATTCTTTCATGTAACAGAAATTTATGAGCACCTACTCTGTGTAAAAGACATGATACTGCCCTTCAGGAAGTTACAATCTGTTGTGAGAAGTTGAAATGGGAATTACTATAATAAAAAGATGGCAATTGCAACACTGACTTTATTACCGGGTTATGGACAGGAAAGAGGACCACATTCATTTGTTATGTCTGAAAGCAGGGAAAAAGTCACCAAATCCATCTCAGAAGAGGTAACTCATGAGTTGGGTTTCAAAGGACACAAAGGATTTTGCTGGAATAAAAAATAAAATAGAAAATAAAAACACATTTCTGGAGACAGAAATGTGTATGACCAATGGCATAGATGTGTTGGAGAAATACGAGTGGATTGATGTGGCTAAGCATAGGATGTGATATAAAGAAGGATGAGGTCTGTCAGAAGATGTGCCTTGAATGGTATATTAAAACCAGATTGCAAATAAACCTATGGCTAAGTATTCTGAACCACATCCTTTAGCAACAAGCAGTCAAAGAAGGGCTGGGAGCAGGCATAGCATCACCAGAACTCGGCGTTAGAAAGTCCACGGGCAGCTGGTAGAGGACCGTGAGGGTGTGACTGGAAGCAGGGAGAATAGTTGAGATAGTAGTGGTGTCCCAAGAGTAAGACTGGACATTCAAACAAGAAAGATGGCAGAGAGGCAGTTTGACACATGAAAGTCCATCTAATTCAACTCAGAAGTTTGACTTTGGAGTCCTGTTGGAATACTCTGAGTCATGGTAAAGAAATATATAACTAGATGGGAGAAAACAAGAACACGTTTTACAAAAGAGAGGGGAAACATATATGAGCTTCAGGTGAAAGCTGTGAAAAAGGTGGCTTGCTGTGTTTGAGAATATGCATCTTTCAGACCCTGGCCTTTGGAGTCAAAACACATGGTTTGCAATCCATGTCTATCACTGGGCAACTTGGTCAAGTGACTTAACATTTCTATGTTTTAGTTGCTCATCTGTAAAGTGAAAATTATTCCAGTGCTTTTCATCAAAAGTGAGAATGTTATGAGGATTAAATGAAATAATACACATAAAGTGCTGAGAAGAGCGTCTGGTTCATCTCAAAGTCTGAATAAGAATTAGTTGTTAAAATCAGCAATAGACATTATTAATCACAAAGACACATTGATAGTTCATCTTACCCTGAAACATTCAGATAATCTGTATCTTTTTCCCCAGTGGACATGCAATCCCAAGAGGATCAATTAAAGATAGAAGCAGCTTGTTTTAAAAAGAGAGTCACTTTTTTGGACCCAGAAATGTTATATTCCAAAAGTTTATTTCATCAGTGAAAGGGGAAGAGATCAATGCCCTCAGAAAGTTGTGCAGTTGGGCATCATCTGAATCCCCAGCCTCAATAACCCTGAGGGTACAGAGATTCTTGACACCCAGGCAAACACTAATCACATTAACAAAAAGGCAATGCTTATTATGGCTGACAGCATTGTCCCAAATTGTAGGGAAGCAGGGAGGCAGATAAAGATAAAGAAGGGAAAGTAGAAGGAGAAATTCTTTGTTAAAACTCTAATCAGCAGGAAGACCTTGTGAGCAACTAAAAAGAATTTAACATGAGAGCAGAATCTTGATGTACAGCTACAGCCTCAAAAATAGGATGCAATTAAGTGCTTCTAACAAGGCTCCAGTAGTCTGATGGTAAATGTGGAAAGACCAGCTTAATGAAATGTCATGGGGACATTGCTTATAATAATCAGATGCCCTGGATGCCAAATGGAACTTTACCTGCTGGAGAAACAGTTATAGAGGAAAAGAACAAAAGCCTACCAGCTGTTAGGAAATAGAACAGAATGAGCTCAAGGCCCTAGAGGAAGGTGGAAAATTAACCCAGCCTCTGTCTTGTTATGTTTTGTTTACCACTGTGCTTTTCTCTTCTGGATTTAAAATTGTGTATTTCCAACCAGATAGGAGGGTCTTTTAGAAAAACAGTATTGAACTTGGTGTCTGGACACTGCAAAATTGGAAATCACATTAGGGTTAAGATTGTATAGAGCCAGGGATGTCGTTTATCTTGCAAGACTTTAAAATAACTACCCTTATTATTTGCTTTGTTATTTCCCTTAAATATACAATTTACATTCCCTAGTGGCTAGTTAACTTACTTTAGGCTTCTGACTTATTCAGGTCTTTCGTCAAATGAAACCACGTCAGAGAGGTCTTCACTGAATACCTTTGTTCAAAATTATCGTCACACAATCCTCCAGGGACTCTCTAGCCCATTACCCTGCTTTATTTTCTTTACAACATTTTTCAATTCATGAAAATATTATGTTTGTTATTTACTAATACATTTTTTTTCTGCCCATTGTGATACAACCTCCATGAGAACAGAAAACATGCACCTCTATTTTGTACACCACTGTATCCTCAGTCACTTGTATGGTACCAGAATGTATTCAATGCTCTAGATACAATTTGAATGAATTTTTTTATCCAAAAATGTACATAATTTCTTAATGCTTTCTAGCGCTGCTACTCTACTTTCTACTCCCAGATTATCGGATTATCACATACCTTCTCCTCTCTCCTCATCAAGTCTACAGGCCTCTTGGTTTGTTTCTTTAAATTCAATTTCCTTTTCTTTTACAATGACCCTGTTTTAAGTCAAAACATTTTGACTTTTCTGTTCCAAATCTTCACACAAACTCTTCATTCTACTGCTCGGCTCATTTTTCCTTCACTACACCATCATTCCCATCAATATATAAATGTGCTGTTACTCCCAGCCATGAAAACAAACAAAACCACACCCTCTCCAACAACTACCCCATTACAGCACTTGTCAGGGTTACAGAAAATCCTTTTCTATAGTGGTCTTTACTCACTGTTTTGTTTTATGTCCAATTTTCCGAAAAACTATATCAACCAGGACTTACTCTTCGCCTCTTTTATGAAACACATCATCAAGAGTATCAGTGACCTCCATGCTGTGAAATCCAACAGGCTGTCCTAGGTCCTCATCTTACTTGGCTGCTCAGTGACACCTGACAATTGAACAATCCTTCCTTTTTAAAAAAATCGATTTATTGAGATATAATTAATGTACCATAAAATGCATCCAATTTGATGAATTTTGACAAATGGATCCTCACATGTAATCTGCATTAACTACTAACACAATCAAGATATTGCCCTCCTCCAAAGTTTGTGTCCATCCCTGTTAATTTTTCCCCACACTCAACTTAAGGCAGCCATTTATCTGCTTTCTGTCACTGTAAATTAGATGTGGTTTTTTTCATGTTTTATATAAGTGGGAGTTACACAGTATGTACTTTTTTTCATCTGCCAGAGCTCATCAGCATATTCATTCATTTTATTGCATTAATCAGTAGTTCATTACTTTTTATTGTGAAAGAACATTTTATTGCGTGAATATACCACTTTTTAAAATTAATTGTACTGCTGATGAAAATTTGGATTATTTTTATTGTGGGACTATCAGGAATGAGTAGAATGCACCTGTATGCATACACATTTTCATGTGGACAGAGGTACTAGTTTCTATTGGATAAATACATAGGAATTTAATTCTGGGTCATCAGATAGGTTCATGTTTAACTGTAAAAGAAATTGTTGAGGGGTTGCTTCCAAGATGGCTGAATAGGAGCAGCTCTGGTCTACAGCTCCCAGTGAAATCGACACAGAAGACGGGTGATTTCTGCATTTCCAACTGAAGTACCTGGTTTATCTCAGTGGGACTGGTTGGACAATGAGGGCAGCCCGCGGAGGGTGAGCCAAAGCAGAATGGGGAGTCACCTCACCCAGGAAGTGCAAGGGGTCAGGGAATTTCCCTTTCCTAGCCAAGGGAAGCTATGAGTGACTGTACCTGGAGTAGCGGTACACTTCTCTCCAAATACTGTGCTTTTCCCACAGTCTTCACAACTGGCAGACCAGGAGATTCCCTCCTGTGCCTGGCTCAGCAGGTCCCACACCCACAGAGCCTTGTTCACTGCTAGCACAGCAGTCTGAGATTGACCTGGGACTCTGAAGTTTGGTGGGGATAGGGGTATCCACCATTACTGAGGCTTTAGTAGGTGGTTCTATGCTCACACTGTAAACAAAGTGGCAGGGAAGCTCGAACTGGGTGAGCCCACCACAGCTCAGCAAGGCCTACTGCCTCTCTAGATTCCACCTCTCGGGGCAGGGTATATCTGAAAAAAAAAAGGCAGCAGACAGCTTCTCCAGACTTAAATGTCCCTGCCTGACATCTCTGAAGAGGGCAGTGGTTCTCCCAGCATGGCATTCAAGCTCCGATAATGGACAGACTGCCTCCTCAAGTGGGTCCCTGACCCCTGTGTAGCCTGCCTGGGAGACACCTCCCAGTAGGGGCCGACAGACACCTCATAAAGATGGGTGCCCCTCTGGGATGAAGCTTCCAGAGGAAGGATCAGGCAGCAATATTTGCTGTTCTGCAGTCTCCACTGGTGATACCCAGGCAAACAGGGTCTGGAGTGGACCTCCAGGAAACTCCAACAGACCTGCAACTGAGGGGTCGATCTGTTTAGAAGGAAAACTAACAAACAGAAAGGAATAGCATTAACATCGATAAAAAGGACATCCACACCAAAACCCCATCTGTAGGTCACCAACATCAAAGACCAAGGTAGGTAAAGCCACAAAGATGGGGAGAAGCCAGAGCAGAAAGGCTGAAAATTCCAAAAATCAGAATGCTGCTTCTCCTTCAAAAGAACACAACTCCTCTCCAGCAAGGGAACAAAACTGGACGAAGAATGAGTTTGACGTGTTGACAGAAGTAGGCTTCAGAAGGTCAGTAACAACAAATACATAATTTTCAGATCATCAAGGTTGAAATGAAGGGAAAAATGTTAAGGGCAACCAGAGAGAAAGGTGGGTTACCCACAAAGGCAAGCCCATCAGACTACCAGTGGATCTCTTGGCAGAAACCCTACAAGTCAGAAGAGAATGGGGGCCAATATTCAACATTCTTAAAGAAAAGAATTTTCAACCCAAATGTCATATCCAGCCAAACAAAGCTTCATAAGTGAAGGAGAGATAAAATCCTTTACAGACAAGCAAATGCTGAGAAATTTTGTCACCACCAGACTTGCTTTATAAGAGCTCCTAAAGGAAGCACTAACCATGGAAAGGAACAACTGGTAACAGTCACTGTAAAAACATGCCAAATTGTAAAGACCATCGACACTATGAAGAAACTGCATCAATTAACGGGCAAAATAACCAGCTAGCATCTTTGCGGGTAACCTGACCTTTCTCTCTGGTTGCCCTTAACATTTTTCCTTCATTTCAACTTTGGTGAATCTGACAATTATATGTCTTGGATTTGCTCTTCTTGAGGATTATCTTTGTGGTGTTCTTCGTATTTCCTGAATTTGAATGTTGGCCTGCCTTGCTAGGTTGGGAAAGTTCTCCTGGATAATATCCTGAAGAGTGTTTGCCAACTTTGTTCCATTCTCCCCATCACGTTCAGGTACACCAATCGAATATAGATTTGGTCTTTTCACATAGTCCCATATTTCTTGGAGGCTTTGTTCATCTCTTTTTATTCTTTTTTCTCTAATCTTGTCTTCTTGCTTTATTTCATTAATTTGATCTTCGATCACTGATATCCTTTCTTCTTCTTAATCAAGTCAGCTATTGAAGCCTGTGCATGCTTTGTGAATTTCTCATACTGTGATTTGCAGCTCCATCAGGTCATTTAAGCTCTTCTCTACACTGGTTATTCTAGTCAGCCATTCATCTAACCTTTTATCAAGGTTTTTAGCTTCCTTGCAATGGATTACAACATGCTCAGGACCAGACAGATTCACAGCCGAATTCTACCAGAGATACAAAGAGGAACTGGTACCATTCATTCTGAAACTATTCCAATCAATAGAAAAGAGAGAATCCTCTCAAACTCATTTTATGAGGCCGGCATCATCCTGATACAAGAGACTGTCAGACACACAACAAAAAAAAGAGAATTTTAGGCCAATATCCCTGATGAACATCAATGCGAAAATCATCAATAAAATACTGGCAAAATGAATACAGTGCCCATCAAAAAGCTTATCAACCACGATCAAGTTGGCTTCATCCCTGGGATGCAAGGCTGGTTCAACATACACAAATCAATAAACGTAATCCATCACATAAACAGAACCAATGACAAAAACCTCACAATTTTCTCAATAGATGCAGAAAAGGCCTTTGAGAAAAATCAACAGCCTTTCATGCTAAAATCTCTCAATAAACTAGGTATCAGTGGAATGTTCTCAAAATAATAAGAGCTATTTATGACAAACCCACTGCCAATATTATACTGAAAGGGCAAAACCTGGAAGGATTCCCTTTGAAAACTGGCACAAGACAAGGATGCCCTCTCTCACCACTCCTATTCAACATAGTGTTGGAAGTTCTAGTCAGGGCAATCAGGCAAGAGAAAGCAATAAAATGTTATCAAATAGGAAGAGAAGAAGTCACATTGTCTCTGTTTGCAGATGACATGATTGTATACTTAGAAAATCCCGTTGTCTAAGCCCAAAATTTCCTTAAGCTGATAAGCAACTTCAGCAAAGTCTCAGGATACAAAATCAATGTGCAAAAATCACGAGCATTCCTATATACCAACAACAGACAGAGAGCCAAATCATGAGTGAACTCCCATTCACAATTGCTTCAAAGAGAATGAAATACCTAGGAATCCAACTTACAAGGGATGTGAAGGACCTCTTCAAGGAGAACTACAAACCACTGCTCAACCAGATAAAAGAGGACACAAACAAATGGAAAAACATTCCATGCTATTGATAGGAAGAATCAATATCATGAAAACGGTTTTACTGCCCAAAGTAACTTACAGATTCAATGCTATCGCCATTGGATAAAACTACTTTAAGCTTCATATAGAACCAAAAAAGAGCCTGCATAGCCAAGACAATCTGGGCAAGAAGAACAAAGCTGGAGGCATCACGCCACCTGACTTCAAACTATACTACAAGGCTACAGTAACCAAAACAGCATGGTCCTGGTACCAAAACAGAGATATAGACCAATGGAACCAAGTGGAGGCCTCAGAAATAACACCACACATCTACCACCATCTGATCTTTGACAAACCTGACACACACAATCAATGGGGAAAAGATTTCCTATTTAATAAACGGTGTTGGGAAAACTGGCTAGCCATGTACAGAAAACTGAAACTGGACCCCTTCCTTACACCTTATACAAAAATCAACTCAAGATGAATCAAAGACTTAAATATAAGACCTAGGACTATAAAAATTCTAGAAGAAAACCTGGGCAATACCATTCAAGACATAGGCATAGGCAAAGACTTCATGTCTAAAACACCAAAAGCAATAGCAACAAAAACCAAAATTGACAACTGAGATCTAATTAAACTAAAGAACTTCTGCACAGCAAAATAAACTAACGTTAGAGTAAACAGGCAAACTACAGAATGGGAGAACATTTTTGCAATCTATCCATCTGACAAAGGGCTAATATCCAAAATCTACAAAGAACTTAAACAAATTTATAAGAAAAAAGCTAACAACCTCATCAAAAAATGGGCAAAGGATATGAACAGACACTTCTCAAAAGAAGACATTTATGAAGCCAATAGACATATGTAACATGCTCATCGTCACTGGTCATTAGAGAATGTAAATCAAAACCACAATGAGATACCATCTCACAGCAGTTACAATGGTGATCATTAAAAAGTCAGGAAACAACAGATGCTGGAGAGGTTGTGGAAAAATAGGAACACTTTTCCACTGTTAGTGAGAGTGTAAATTAGTTCAACCATTGTGCAAACCAGTGTCATGATTCCTCAAGGATCTAGAACTAGAAATACCATTTGATGCAGCAATCCCATGACTGGGACTATACCCAAAGGATTGTAAATAATTCTATGATAAAGACACATGCACACGTATGTTTATTGTGACACTATTCACAAGAGCAAAGACTTAGAACCAACCCAGATGTCCATCAATGTTAGACTGGATTAAGAAAATGTGGCATATATAAAGCATGGAATATTATGCAGCCATAAAAAAGGATGAGTTCATGTCCTTTGCAGGGACATGGATGAAACTGGAAACCATCATTCTCAGCAAATTATCACAAGAACAGAAAAACAAACACCACATGTTCTCATTCATAAGTGGGAGCTGAGCAATGAGAACACATAGACACAGGGAGGGGAGCATCACACACTGGGGCCTGTGGGAAATGGGGCACTAGAGGAGGGGTAACATTCAAAAAAATACCTAATGTGGGTGACGGGTTGATAGGTGCAGCAAACTGCCATGGCAGGTGTAACTATGTAACTATGTAACAAAACTGCGCATTCTGCACATGTAACCCAGAACTTAAAGTATAATAATAAAAAAAATATTATTCCAAATATCAAATCCACAGAGGTCATTTTAATATTTTGCAACCTTTAAAATTCACACTTAAAAATAAAAGATTCTGCTTGGAAATGTATGTAGTGCTATGTCATAGAAAATTAAATTTAAAATTCTTCACTTACAAAAAAAGAAAAAAAAAAGAAATTGTTAGTTTTCACAGTGGTTATGCTATTTTACATTCCCACAAGGAATTTTACAGTTGCTCCCTATCCTCACCAATACTTGGTATTGTTATTCTTTTAATTTTTCTCCATTCTAGAGAAGGTATTGTTGTTTCTCATTTTGGTCTTAACTTGCATTTTCCTAGTGAATGAATGTTAAGAGCCTTTTAATGGGCGTTTTGGTCACATTTGAATCTACTTTAGTGATGTATCTTTTCAACTGCTTTTCTTACTTTTAAAAATCAGGTTGTAAAATGTTTTCTAATTATGCATTTTGAAAATGTCTTTTCATTTTCTTAACAGTCTTTATTGAAGGGAAAAATTAATTGTATGAAATCCAGTTTATCATCTTATTCACAGTGTGTACTTTTTGTATCCTGTATAAGAACTCTGCTTAATTCAAGGTCAAAATGAGAAATACTTCCTCTAGAAGTTTTAAAGACTTTAGCCTATACCTTTAGGTTTATGATTCATTTCAATTTATTTCTGTATAGAGTGTGATGCAAAGAAAAAGGTATTTTTTTTCATATAGACAGCCAACTGTCGAGCAAAATTCATTGAATTTCCTTGGGATCTGTGCTGAAAATAAATTGACTTTTTTTTTTTTTTTTTTTTTTTTTTGAGATGGAGTCTCGCTCTGTGGCCCAGGCTGGAGTGCAGTGATGCAATCTTGGCTCGCTGCAAGCTCCGCCTCCCAGGTTCATGCCATTCTCCTGCCTCAGCCTCCCTAGTAGCTGGGACTACAGGCACCCACCACCATGGCTGGCTAATTTTTTGTATTTTTAGTAGAGACAGGGTTTCACCGTGTTAGCCAGGAAGGTCTTGATCTCCTGACCTCGTGATTCGCCCACCTTGGCCTCCCAAAGTGCTGGGATTATAGGCGTGAGCCACCGACCCAGGCAAATAAATTGACTCTTTATATGTCAGTTGGTTAGTTGTGTTTCTGGACTTTCTGTTTTGTTCCATTCATGTATATATCTACCCTGTCCAACACCACAATATCTTGGTACTGTAGCTTTAGAATGATTCTTTAAATCAAACAATTTAAGTACCTAGTTTTGTTCTTTTCAAAATTCTATTGGCTGTTATACATCATTTATATTTCAATATAAATATTCATATGAATTTATCAACTTCTACCACCTCCTCAAAATAAGAAAAAAGAAAGTCTGTTGGGATTTGATTGAAATTATATTTAGAAATATAGATAATTTGAAGGATATTGATACATTACAACAGTGAGTGTTCCAAGATACAAACATAATATATCTTCCTATTTAGGTCTACTTCTCATGTAGGTCTTTGAAAATTTTATTTAGCGATGTTTTGTGGTTGTTGGTGTAAAGGTCTTACATGTACTTTCTTAAATTTGTCCATAGGTATTTAATGTTTTTGATGCTATTAAAATGGTACTCATTTTCTTCATTTCAATTAAATTATTAGCTGTTAGTGTATACAATTGACTTTTGCATATTTACCTTATATAATGCAAATTTCCTAAACCAAGATTTTAGATTTCATAGTTCTTTTTTTAAAAGATTCTGTAGGAATTTCTTTATAAACAAACTAGTCATTTCAAATAGAGTTTTGCTTCTAACCTTCCAATTTATAATATATTTTATCCTTGCCTTATTGCATTGAATAAGACATCTAGTAAAATATTGATAAGTGACAAATGAAAATATCCTAGTCTTCTTCCAGAACTTAGAAGAGACAGTAAGTCTTTCACTGTTAACAGTAATATTAGCTTCGTTTTTTACAAATACTTTTTACTAATTTGAAGTATTTCCTTTCTATTCCTGTTTATGGTAGCTATCATTATGAATGGTTGTTGACTTATGTTCATTACTTTTTCTGCATCTATTATAATTATATTTCATTTATTTTTACTGTTTCATTTTATGTATATATGTATTTTGATAGCTAGTTAACTAATGTGATAATCAAACTGATTGTGTTTTGAATGCTAAACCAACTTGACATTCCTGAAGTAAACTTATTTGGCTATTATGTTCTTTTTACATAATATTGGTTTTAATTTGCTACCATCAGGTTTAGAATCTCTCATCTAAGTCTTAAAGGATATTGTTCCTGTATTTTTTTTTTTTTCTGTTGTTTTGGCATCAGGGTAATAATGGTCTCATGAAGTGAGTTGAGAAGAGTTTTCATTTTTCCTATTTGCTGCAAAATATTTTTTTTTAGAATAGGCATTCTTTATTCCTTAAGTGTTTAGTAGAATGAATTAAGTAAGCTATCTCAGCCTAGAGTTTTCATCGTGCAAACATTTTAGATATGAAGCTGCTTTATTTAATAGATACATGCTTCACTAGATTAGTTTATCTTGCCCTTGAGCAAACTTTATTTCTATCTTTCAGGAATGTGTCCATTTTATCTAAGTTGTCTAATTTATTTTATCAGATTACCGTCAATGGTTCCTTATTATCCTGTTGGTGTCTTTAAGCTCTGCTGTGATTTTACTTCTCATATTCCTGACATTTGGCAATTTTTGAATTTACGTATTTGTTTTTCTTGATCTGAGTCAAGGTTTACAAATACTGATGATTTTTTCAAAGAATCAGATTTTAGTTTAATTGATTTTCTCTATTGTTGGTATAGTTTATATTTCATTGATTTTAGCTCTTTTTTTCCTGCTATATGTGAAAATAATTTGTTCTTTTCCTAACTTACTTTTATGGAAAATAAGTCATTAATTTGGGCTTTTCTTGTTTTCTTTTTCCTTCTTTTCCAATAAAAGTGTTTAACACTTTAAATTTCCAACTGCTTTCCACCAACGTTTATGTACATTGTATTTTTAAGTCAATTCAAAATATTTTCAAATTTTAAAATAATTTTTGACCTATATCTTATATAAAATGTAATATTAACTTCTAAAAATGGTAAATTTTTTCACATGACATTTCTTGAAGTAGCTTTATTGTTACAGAATAACATAAAATTGTAATTTTAAGGGTACAATTACATGATTTTTAGTAAATTGACATAATTATGCTACCATCTCCACAATCCAACTTTAATCATCCCCAAATATCCATCATGATCATGTTTTTTATTGTGGTTAAAAAACCCACGTAACACAATGTCTACATTGTAAACAAATGTTTTAGTGTACAGAACTGTTAACTATATGCATTGTTGTACAGCAGATCTGTAGAACAGTTTTATCTTGTGTGGTTGAAACTCTATACCCATTTCACAGAAAATGCCAACTTCCCCCCAATCCAGCCCCTGCAACTACCATTTTTCTTTCTGTTTCTATGAGTTTGAACACTCCAGACAGCTGAAATAAGTAGAAACATGCAGTATTTGCCTTTCAGTAGCTGGCTTATTTGGCTTAGATAATGTCCTCAAGGTTTATCGATGTTGTAGCATATAAAGATTTCATTCTTTTTATGACTGAATAATATTTCACTAGGTATATATTCCACATTTCTTCATCCATTTGTTCATTGATGAATGCTTAGAATGAGTCTATTTTGGCACATGAGTCACAATAATGAGTCATAACTTGGGCAATTGTTAATAATATTACTATAATAACCATGGAAATTCAGATGTATCATCAATATATTGATTTCCTTTCTTTTGAATATATACCCAGTCCTGGGATTGCTGGATTGTATGGCTGTTCTATTTTAAATTTTTTAAGGAATCTCCACTCTGTTTGCTGTAGCTGCTGCACCATTTTTCAATGATCAACAGCATGCAAGAGTTCTAATTTTTCCACATCCTCACCACATTTGTTATTATCTGTTTTTGTGTGTGTGTGTGTTTGTATGTCTGTTTTTTGATAATGGCCATCCTCACAGGAAAGAGGTAAAATGCCATTGTCATTTTGATTTGCATTTCCCTAATGAGTGGTGATATTGAGCATATTTTCATACACCCGTTGGCTATTTGTATGCCTTCTTTGAAGAAATGTCTATCTATGCAGGCTCTTTGCCCATGTTTTATAAGTGGATGTTAACTACTGAGTAGAGTCTTTACCCATGTCTCATAAGTGGATGTTAGCCATTTATTTATTTATTTGTTTTGTTATTGAATTGTAGGAGTTCCATATATACTTCGGATGTTAACCACTTATAAAATACACAGTTTGCAGCTATTTTCTCCCATTCTGTAGATTGTCATTCACTCTGCTGAGTGTTTTCTTGCCTCACAGAAGATTGGTAGTTTGATTTAGTCTCACTTGTCTATTTTTGCTTTTGATCCTTCTCCTTTTGGTATCATATCCAGGAAATCATTGCCAATACCAATGTCATGAAGTACTACCTTTATTTTTAATTCCAGGAGTGTTATGGTTTCAGTTCTCACATTTAAATCTTTAATCCAGTTTGAGTTGATTTTATGTATGATGTAAGATGGGTCCAATTTCATTTAATTGCATGTGGATAATCCAGTTTTCTCAACACCATTTGTTGAAGAGACTATTCTTTTTCCTATTATGTATTCTTGGCACTCATGTTGAAGATTAGTTGACCACATATATATTGATTTATTTCTGGGCTCTCTAGTCTGTCCCATTGGTCTGTGTCTGTTTTTATTACTGTACTTATTACAATAGCTTTGTAATATGTTTTCAGGTCAGGAAGTATGAGACTTCTATCTTTGTTCTTTGTTTAGATTGTTTGGCTATTGGGGGTCTTTGGTGATTTCATATGAATTTTTGGATTGTTTTTCTATTTTTGCAAAACAATACCATTGGGATTTTGAAAAAAATTTCATTGGAATCTGTAGATTTTTTGAGGTAGTCATTCTATTTCTGTAAACACAAGATGTATTTCCATTTGTTTCTTCCTTAATTTTTCTCAGCAATGTTTTGTAGTTTTTGTGTACAAGTCTTTTACTTCCTTCATTAAATTTATTCCTAAATATTTGATTCTTTATTAATTACCTTTTCAGATTTTTATTTTTATTAACTACCTTTTCAGATTGTTATTGTTAGCTTACAGAAACACAACTGATGTTTGCGTGTCGATTTTTGTATCCTGCAGCTTTGCTGAATTCATTTATTACTTCTGACAATTTTATGGTGGATTTCTTGGAGTTTTCTGTATGTAAGATCTTCCCATCTGTAAACAGAGAAAAAATTTTACTTCTTCCTTTTCACTTTGGATGCCTTTTGTTTATTTATTTATTTATTTTTGCCTAATTGCTCTAGCTAGGATCAGTGCTATGTTGAACAGAAGTGGCAGAAGTAGGCATTGTTGTCTTATTCCTGATCTTAGCAGAAAAGCTCTCAGTTTTTCACCATTATCATAAAGTTAGCTGTGGGCTTTTCTTTGTTGGCCTTTATTATGACTTTTATTATGTGGAGGTAATTTCCTTATATTCCTAGTTTTTTGAGTGTTTTTATCGTGAAAGGGTCTTCAGTTTTATAAAGCGTATTTTCTACATCTACTCAGATGATCACGTTATTTTTATCATTTATTCTAATAATGTACTGTATCACTTTCATTGACCGATGTTGATTTATCCTTGCATCCCATGAACAAATCCAATTTGGTCATGGTGTAAGATTCTTTTAATGTACTGTTGAATTTGATTTGCTAGTTTCATCTTGGGGATTTTTTGCATCTATATTCATCAGAGATATTTATCTGTGGTTTTCTTTGTGTATTTGTCTGTCTTTGGCATAAGAGTAATGATAGCTGCATTAAATGAGTCTGAGTGTTTATTACTTTTCAATTTTTTGGAAGAGTTTGAAACAGATTTACATTATTTCTCCTTTAAAGTTTTGGTAGAATTCTTCAGTGAAGTCATCCGATGGTCATTAGCTTTTGTTTATTGGAGGGTTTTCAATTACTAATTCACATTTACTAGTTATAGGTCTGTTCAGATTTCCTATTTCTTCATGATTCATTTGTAGTGAGTTGTAGTTGTATGTTTCTAGAAGTTTATCCATTACTTTAGGTTATCCAATTTGTTTACTTATAATTATTCATGAGAGTCTCTTAGACTCTTTTTTCTGTGACATTAGTTGGAATTTGTCCTCTTTCATTTCTCATTGTATTCATTTAAGTGTTTTCTCGCTTTTTCAGTCTAGCTAAGATGTGTTAATTTTGTTGATCTTTTCAAAAACCAAGTCTTAGTTTTATTGATTTTTTTCTATTGCTTTTCTATTCTATATTTTGCCTATTTTTGCTCTAATCTTTGTTATTTTCTTTCTTCCGCTAACTTTGAGCTCAGTGTGTTTTTCTTTTCCTTTTTCATTGAGGTATAAAGTTAGGTTGTTTTTTCTAAGAAAACTTTAGCGTAGTTTTTTAAGAAAACTTTTAGTCTAGGCACATACTACTATAAACTTCCCTCTTTTTACTTCTTTAGCTGAATCTCAGTTCTGGTATATTGTATTTTCAATTTCGTTTGTCTCAAGATATTTTCTAGTGTACCTTTTGATTTCTTCTTTGAAAGATTGGTTGTTTGGAAGTGTGTTGTTTAATTTCTAATTTCTACAAATTCATAAATTTTTGAGTTTTTGTTCTGCCACTGATTTCTGGATTCGTTTCACTGTGTCAGAAAATATACTTGTTGTGATTCCAATTTTTAATTTTTTGAGACTTATTTTGTTACCTAACATGTGATCTATCCCAGAGAATGTTTCATGTGCCATTGGAAATCATGTGCATTCTCTTCCTTTTGGGTAAAATACTCTTTATATATATTAGGTTCATTTGGTCTAGAGTGTTGCTTAAGTTTTCTATTTCCTTATTACTGATGTTCTATCTGATTATTCTATTTATTATTGAAAATGGGTATTAAAATCTCAAACTGTTACTGTATTTCTATTTGTCCCTTTGGTTCTGTCAATGTTTGCTTCACATATTTGCTCTGATATTTAGTGCGTATATAATATTGTTCTGTCCTCCTGGTGAATTCATCCTTTTATCATTATATGATGTTCTTCCTTTTCTCTTGTGATAGTTTTTGACATAAAGTCTACTTTGTCTGATATAAGTACGACCTACTCACTTTTTGTTATCATTTATATGTAAAATATTTTCTCTTCCTTTTACTGTCACTCTATGAGTCCTTAAATCCAAAGTAAGTCTCTTTTAGACAGCACATAATTGGATCCCTTTTATTTTGCACAGTCAGACACTCTATAACTTCTGATTGGAGAGTTTAATCCATTTACATTGAAAGTAGTTATTTATAGGAAAGGATTTATCATTGACATTTAATTCATTATTTTATGTCTTATAAATTTTATTTGTTTTTCTCTATTTCTGTCTCCAAAATTTGTTTGTTTCTTTTAAATATTTTTTATCTTCTTGTTGATATTCTCATTTTGTTCATGCCTTATTTTCCTGAACATGTTGAATACTTTATGATGGTTATTTTGAATGCTTTGTCAGTTTCTTTAAACGTCTTGTTACTTTGTGATGTTATCTGGGCATTTGAAAAACAGTCACCTTTTCCATCTTTATTGACTGGCTTTGTACTGGAAAAGAACTTCACCAATCAGCCTGGCTAGAGATTCAATGGACCTCTCAAAACTTTTCTACAGGTGCATCTTCTCTGGACTTGTGCTTATAAAGTCCAGATTAGAGAGGTTTTTCCGATTTCTTTAGTCAGGAGCTTGAAATCTCTTGCTCCTTCTGTTGCCTACCTGTGGTATTGAGAATTCTCTGGGGCTGCTCTCGTTCACTCAGCTCTTTTATGTTCTCAGTGCTTCCCCCTCATACATCCCGCTCCAGACATGTAGAGTATGTGGGATCTCTCTGGGTTCTGAGTTGGATGAGACAAAAACCAAGTTTTGCAGGTAAGCAAGCCCCTGAAAAGTCTGAATATTAGATATATGTTTACTTTCCTTCCTGAGGGAGAAGCCAGGTGTTGGGTGTTTCCTTCTAATGGATCACACTATGCTTTGGCAAGTGAGTGACACAAATTTTCCCACAGGCTTCCATGCTGCCAGTTTTGTGCTTGTCTGATATACTGAAGCCTTTTATTTCGATTCTGGATTTCTCACAAGTGGAAATGGTTTACTTATTGCTGTAGAATTGTTGTTTCCATGGAGGAAGGAGGGTGTGGAGCCCAATATGTCATGGAATTCTCTGTTGTTCTTTAGGTCTAATCAATTGCCCTGCTCAGAAACTTAATCTCCGTCTCTGGGACTGGGACTCAAGTTGGTATCAGATAAAGCTCACGTATCTCCTCCTTCCAAGTGTCCATACGTTGGAAGATTTTTTTCTTGATATGGACAAATTCTCCAAACAAAAAAATTATGCCTGATAAAGGTACCAAAAAATGCCTACTGTTTAGAATTCCTAAAGCCTTGACTTGAAAACCTGGTTGTATCTGTGTCCAAAGTAAAAATAAGAAATTTGCACGTATTTATGATGTTTACCCCATTCATATGTTAAAAACAACCCCCAATGTGATAATATTAGAAGGTGGGGTCATTGGGACATAATTAGGTCAAGAGATTGAAGTCCTCATGAATGGGGATAGTGTCTTTATAAAAAGACACTGGAGAACTTGCTTTGCACTCTGTTTTGGGCTGCATGTGAGGACACAATGAGACATTGGCCATTTGCATCCCAGAAAAAGTTCCTCATCAGAATACAACCATACTGAGACACCTGAGCTCAGGTTTCCAGACTTCTGAACTATGAGAATTAAATTTCTATTATTTTTAAGCCACTCAGTCTATGGTTATTTCTTATAGCGTCCTGAATGGACAAAGACAGAAATTGATACAAAGAAATGGGATACTGCTACAACAAATACCTAAAAATTTGGAGGCAGCTTTGAACTGATCAATGCAAGCAGGCTGGAAGAGTTTTGGATTGCATACTAGAAGAAGTGAAGTGATCACAAAGAGATTTTTAAAGAAGATACTAGCAAAAGTTCAGAAAAGAAAGAAGAGGGTTGTAGAGAGTTTCCCAAATAACCCTATACAAAATGTTGGTAGAAATATAGACAGTAAAGGCCATTCTGATGGGGTCTCAGATGGAAATGAGGAACATGTTATTGGACAGTAGATCAAAGGCAATCTCTGTTATAAAGTAGCAAAAACTTTTCTGAACTATATTCATGTTCTAGTGTTTTGTGAAGGTAGAATTTCAAGAATGAAATTGGATATTTCCAATTAGTGGAGGAGGTGTCTAAGCAAAATATTAAAGTAGTGGCTTCATTCCTTGACTGCTTGTAGTAAAATCTAAGAAGAGAGGAATAAAAGGAATAAAAAGAAACTGAAACAAAGATTTGGAAAATTATCAGTCTATTCATATTGCAAAAAAATAAATCAATCAATCAAAAGGGGGAAGCATGTTTGGAAAAGAACACTAAGGGTGTGGCCAAGCAACTGTTTGATAAGTACAGGTGTGAACTAGAAGCTTAATCAGCCACTCCAGCAGATACTACTAGCTTGAATTGAAGAAGGGTAAAAAGATGGTCAGGAATGAAGAAAATTTGTCAGACTTTTTGGATTTTATAGGATGGGACCTTAGAGCTATTCAGTGTAAATTATGTTCTTTAAGAAAAGGGAAGAAGGACCCCAAAGACAAGCAGAGATAATCAGGGCTGCCTCTTTGCTTCACAAAGTGGGAATGGAGGCATGGCCAAGCTTTCAACAGGCCAGATGACCTCCACCTAAAGACTCAGGGTAGGGCTGCCAGCAGCTGTGGGAGTTCAACCCCTTCCCAGTGGAGCCTTGGGGTGGAACCCTTACTTGGTAGAGCAGATATAAGATCACTGCCCCACTGTGTCTGGAAGGCAGGACTACCACACAGGCGGGTCTGGAAAGCAGAAGATTGAGACAAAGAGGATTATTCTCAAGTCTTAAGATCACCAGGAGTTTGCCTTTCTCTCTTGTGGCCCATGGCCCATTCCTTTTTTCCTATTATTCTCTTTCGGAGTAGGAATATTATCCAATGCTTGTCCTACTCTTGAATTTTAGAAACGCGTAACTTGTTTCATTTCACAGGAGATGAACTTTGTCTCAAGACTGTACTTCCAGTCTTACCCGTATGTGGTTTCGATAATATTTAAATGAGACTTTTGACTTTTGACCTTGAAGTTGATGCTGGAATGAATTAAATTCTCAGGACCATTGAGATGAAATAAATAGATTTGGCACGTAAGAATGACATAAATTCGGAGTGGCGGGGGTGGGCAGGGGAAGAATGCTATTGACTGAATGTGTCTTCCCCAAATTCTTTTTTTTTTTTTTTTAAATTTATTTATTATTATTATACTTTAAGTTGTAGGGTACATGCGCATAACGTGCAGGTTTGTTACATATGTATACTTGTGCCATGCTGGTGTGCTGCACCCATCAACTCGTCATTTACATCAGGTATAACTCCCAATGCAATCCCTCCCCCCTCCCCCCTCCCCATGATAGGCCCCTGTGTGTGATGTTCCCCTTCCTGAGTCCAAGTGATCTCATTGTTCAGTTCCCACCTATGAGTGAGAACATGCGGTGTTTGGTTTTCTGTTCTTGTGATAGTTTGCTAAGAATGATGGTTTCCAGCTGCATCCATGTCCCTACAAAGGACACAAACTCATCCTTTTTCATGGCTGCATAGTATTCCATGGTGTATATGTGCCACATTTTCTTAATCCAATCTGTCACTGATGGACATTTGGGTTGATTCCAAGTCTTTGCTATTGTGAATAGTGCTGCAATAAACATACGTGTGCATGTGTCTTTATAGCAGCATGATTTATAATCCTTTGGGTATATACCCAGTAATGGGATGGCTGGGTCATATAGTACATCTAGTTCTAGATCCTTGAGGAATCGCCATACTGTTTTCCATAATGGTTGAACTAGTTTACAAACCCTCCAACAGTGGAAAAGTGTTCCTATTTCTCCACATCCTCTCCAGCACCTGTTGTTTCCTGACTTTTTAATGATCGCCATTCTAACTGGTGTGAGATGGTATCTCATTGTGGTTTTGATTTGCATTTCTCTGATGGCCAGTGATGATGAACAGTTTTTCATGTGTCTGTTGGCTGTATGAATGTCTTCTTTTGAGAAATGTCTGTTCATATCCTTTGCCCACTTTTTGATGGGGTTGTTTGATTTTTTTCTTGTAAATTTGTTTGAGTTCTTTGTAGGTTCTGGATATTAGCCCTTTGTCAGATGAGTAGATTGCAAAAATTTTCTCCCATTCTGTAGGTTGCCTGTTCACTCTGATGGTAGTTTCTTTTGCTGTGCAGAAGCTCTTTAGTTTAATGAGATCCCATTTGTCAATTTTGGCTTTTGCTGACGTTGCTTTTGGTGTTTTAGACATGAAGTCTTTGCCCATGCCTATGTCCTGAATGGTACTACCTAGGTTTTCCTCTGGGATTTTTATGGTATTAGGTCTAACATTTAAGTCTCTAATCCATCTTGAATTAATTTTCGTATAGGGAGTAAGGAAAGGATCCAGTTTCAGCTTTCTACTTATGGCTAGCCAATTTTCCCAGCACCATTTATTAAATAGGGAATCCTTTCCCCATTTCTTGTTTCTCTCAGGTTTGTCAAAGATCAGATGGCTGTAGATGTGTGGTATTATTTCTGAGGACTCTGTTCTGTTCCATTGGTCTATCTCTCTGTTTTGGTACCAGTACCATGCTGTTTTGGTTACTGTAGCCTTGTAGTATAGTTTGAAGTCAGGTAGCGTGATGCCTCCAGCTTTGTTCTTTTGACTTAGGATTGTCTTGGAGATGCGGGCTCTTTTTTGGTTCCATATGAACTTTAAAGCAGTTTTTTCCAATTCTGTGAAGAAACTCATTGGTAGCTTGATGGGGATGGCATTGAATCTATAAATTACCTTGGGCAGTATGGCCATTTTCACGATATTGATTCTTCCTATCCATGAGCATGGTATGTTCTTCCATTTGTTTGTGTCCTCTTTTATTTCACTGAGCAGTGGTTTGTAGTTCTCCTTGAAGAGGTCCTTTACATCCCTTGTAAGTTGGATTCCTAGGTATTTGATTCTCTTTGAAGCAATTGTGAATGGAAGTTCATTCCTGATTTGGCTCTCTGTTTGTCTGTTACTGGTGTATAAGAATGCTTGTGATTTTTGCACATTAATTTTGTATCCTGAGACTTTGCTGAAGTTGCTTATCAGCTTAAGGAGATTCTGGGCTGAGACAATGGGGTTTTCTAAATATACAATCATGTCATCTGCAAACAGGGACAGTTTGACTTCTTCTTTTCCTAACTGAATACCCTTGATTTCTTTCTCTTGCCTAATTGCCCTAGCCAGAACTTCCAACACTATGTTGAATAGGAGTGGTGAGAGAGGGCATCCCTGTCTTGTGCCAGTTTTCAAAGGGAATTTTTCCAGTTTTTGCCCATTCAGGATGATATTGGCTGTGGGTTTGTCATAAATAGCTGTTATTATTTTGAGGTACGTTCCATCAATACCGAATTTATTGAGCGTTTTTAGCATGAAGGGCTGTTGAATTTTGTCAAAAGCCTTTTCTGCATCTATTGAGATAATTATGTGGTTCTTGTCTTTGGTTCTGTTTATATGCTGGATTATGTTTATTGATTTGCGAATGTTGAACCAGCCTTGCATCCCAGGGATGAAGCCCACTTGATCATGGTGGATAAGCTTTTTGATGTGTTGCTGAATCCGGTTTGCCAGTATTTTATTGAGGATTTTTGCATTGATGTTCATGAGGGATATTGGTCTAAAATTCTCTTTTTTTGTTGTGTCTCTGCCAGGCTTTGGTATCAGGATGATGTTGGCCTCATAAAATGAGTTAGGGAGGATTCCCTCTTTTTCTATTGATTGGAATAGTTTCAGAAGGAATGGTACCAACTCCTCCTTGTACTTCTGGTAGAATTCAGCTGTAAATCCATCTGGTCCTGGACTTTTTTTGGTTGGTTGGTAGGCTATTAATTATTGCCTCAATTTCAGAGTCTACTATTGGTCTATTCAGGGATTCAACTTCTTCCTGGTTTAGTCTTGGAAGAGTGTAAGTGTCCAGGAAATTATCCATTTCTTCTAGATTTTCCAGTTTATTTGCGTAGAGGTGTTTATAGTATTCTCTGATGGTAGTTTGTATTTCTGTGGGGTCGGTGGTGATATCCCCTTTATCATTTTTAATTGCGTCGATTTGATTCTTCTCTCTTTTCTTCTTTATTAGTCTTGCTAGTGGTCTGTCAATTTTGTTGATCTTTTCAAAAAACCAACTCCTGGATTCATTGATTTTTTGGAGAGTTTTTTGTGTCTCTATCTCCTTCAGTTCTGCTCTGATCTTAGTTATTTCTAGCCTTCTGCTAGCTTTTGAATGTGTTTGCTCTTGCTTCTCCAGTTCTTTTAATTGTTATGCTAGAGTGTCAATTTTAGATCTTTCCTGCTTTCTCTTGTGGGCATTTAGTGCTATAAATTTCCCTCTACACACTGCTTTAAATGTGTCCCAGAGATTCTGGTATGTTGTATCTTTGTTCTCATTGGTTTCAAAGAACATCTTTATTTCTGCCTTCATTTCGTTATGTACCCAGTAGTCATTCAGGAGCAGGTTGTTCAGTTTCCATGTAGTTGAGCGGTTTTGATTGAGTTTCTTAGTCCTGAGTTCTAGTTTGAATGCACTGTGGTCTGAGAGACAGTTTGTTATAATTTCTGTTCTTGTACATTTGCTGAGGAGTGCTTTACTTCCAATTACATGGTCGATTTTGGAGTAAGTACGATGTGGTGCTGAGAAGAATGTATATTCTGTTGATTTGGGGTGGAGAGTTCTATAGATGTCTATTAGGTCTGCTTGCTGCAGAGATGAGTTCAATTCCTGGATATCCTTGTTAACTTTCTGTCTCGTTGATCTGTCTAATGTTGACAGTGGAGTGTTGAAGTCTCCCATTATTATTGTATGGGAGTCTAAGTCTCTTTGTAAGTCTCTAAGGACTTGCTTTATGAATCTGGGTGCTCCTGTATTGGGTGCATATATATTTAGGATAGTTAGCTCTTCCTGTTGAATTGATCCCTTTACCATTATGTAATGGCCTTCTTTGTCTCTTTTGATCTTTGATGGTTTAAAGTCTGTTTTATCAGAGACTAGTATTGCAACCCCCGCTTTTTTTTGTTCTCCATTTGCTTGGTAAATCTTCCTCCATCCCTTTATTTTGAGCCTATGTATGTCTCTGCGTGTGAGATGGGTCTCCTGAATACAGCAGACTGATGGGTCTTGACTCTTGATCCAGTTTGCCAGTCTGTGTCTTTTAATTGGAGCATTTAGTCCATTTACATTTAAGGTTAAGATTGTTATGTGTGAACTTGATCCTGCCATTATAATATTAACTGGTTATTTTGCTCGTTAGTTGATGCAGTTTCTTCCTAGCCTCGATGGTCTTTACATTTTGGCATGTTTTTGCAATGGCTGGTACCGGTTGTTCCTTTCCATGTTTAGTGCTTCCTTCAGGGTCTCTTGTAAGGCAGGCCTAGTGGTGACAAAATCTCTAAGCATTTGCTTATCTGTAAAGGATTTTATTTCTCCTTCACTTATGAAACTTAGTTTGGCTGGATATGAAATTCTGGGTTTAAAATTCTTTTCTTTAAGAATGTTGAATATTGGCCCCCACTCTCTTCTGGCTTGGAGAGTTTCTGCCGAGAGATCTGCTGTTAGTCTGATGGGCTTCCCTTTGTGGGTAACCCGACCTTTCTCTCTGGCTGCCCTTAAGATTTTTTCCTTCATTTCAACTTTGGTAAATCTGGCAATTATGTGTCTTGGAGTTGCTCTTCTCGAGGAGTATCTTTGTGGCGTTCTCTGTATTTCCTGGATTTGAATGTTGGCCTGCCCTACTAGGTTGGGGAAGTTCTCCTGGATGATATCCTGAAGAGTGTTTTCCAACTTGGTTCCATTTTCCCCCTCACTTTCAGGCACCCCAATCAGACGTAGATTTGTTCTTTTTACATAATCCCATACTTCTTGCAGGCTTTGTTCATTTCTTTTTCTTCTTTTTTCTTTTGGTTTCTCTTCTCGCTTCATTTCATTCATTTGATCCTCAATCGCAGATACTCTTTCTTCCAGTTGATCGAGTCGGTTACTGAAGCTTGTGCATTTGTCACGTATTTCTCGTGTCATGGTTTTCATCTCTTTCATTTGTTTATGACCTTCTCTGCATTAATTACTCTAGCCATCAATTCTTCCACTTTTTTTTCAAGATTTTTAGTTTCTTTGTGCTGGGTACGTAATTCCTCCTTTAGCTCTGAGAAATTGGATGGACTGAAGCCTTCTTCTCTCATCTCGTCAAAGTCATTCTCTGTCCAGCTTTGATCCGTTGCTGGCGATGAGCTGCCCTCCTTTGCCGGGGGAGATGCGCTCTTATTTTTTGAATTTCCAGCTTTTCTGCCCTGCTTTTTCCCCATCTTTGTGGTTTTATCTGCCTCTGGTCTTGATGATGGTGATGTACTGATGGGGTTTTGGTGTAGGTGTCCTTCCTGTTTGATAGTTTTCCTTCTAACAGTCAGGACCCTCAGCTGTAGGTCTGTTGGAGATTGCTTGAGGTCCACTCCAGACCCTGTTTGCCTGGGTATCAGCAGCAGAGGCAGCAGAAGATAGAATATTTCTGAACAGCGAGTGTACCTGTTTGATTCTTGCTTTGGAAGCTTCCTCTCAGGGGTGTACTCCACCCTGTGAGGTGTGGGGTGTCAGACTGCCCCTAGTGGGGGATGTCTCCCAGTTAGGCTACTCAGGGGTCAGGGACCCACTTGAGCAGGGAGTCTGTCCCTTCTCAGATCTCAACCTCCGTGTTGGGAGATCCACTGCTCTCTTCAAAGCTGTCAGACAGAGTCGTTTGCATCTGCAGAGGTTTCGGCTGCGTTTGTTATTGCCCTGTCCCCAGAGGTGGAGTCTACAGAGACAGGCAGGTTTCCTTGAGCTGCTGTGAGCTCCACCCAGTTCGAGCTTCCCAGCAGCTTTGTTTACCTACTTAAGCCTCAGCAATGGCGGGCGCCCCTCCCCCAGCCTCGCTGCTGCCTTGCCGGTAGATCACAGACTGCTGTGCTAGCAATGAGGGAGGCTCCGTGGGTGTGGGACCCTCCGGGCCAGGTGTGGGATATGATCTCCTGGTGTGCCTGTTTGCTTAAAGCGCAGTATTGGGGTGGGAGTTACCCGATTTTCCAGGTGTTGTGTGTCTCAGTTCCCCTGGCTAGGAAAAGGGATTCCCTTCCCCCTTGTGCTTCCCAGGTGAGGCAATGCCTAGCCCTGCTTCAGCTCTGGCTGGTCGGGCTGCAGCAGCTGACCAGCACTGATCGTCCGGCAGTCCCCAGTGAGATGAACCCAGTACCTCAGTTGAAAATGCAGAAATCACAGGTCTTCTGTGTCGCTCGCGCTGGGAGTTGGAGACTGGAGCTGTTCCTATTCCCCAACTCTCATTTTTTCCGTCTTCCCCAAATTCTTATGTTGAAACCCTAACCTTCAGTGTGACAATCTTGGAAAGTGAGGCTTTTAGGAGGTAATTAGGTTGTGCAGGTGGAGACCTCCTGAATGGGACTGGTGATCATAAAATCAGACACTATAGGGCTTGCTTTTTCACTTTCTGTTCTCTGCCATGTGGGGGCACAATAAGTCAGCCATCTGCAATCTAGAAGAAGTTCCTCACCAGAACTCAACCGTGCTGACACCCTGAATGTGGATTCTAGACTCCAGAAGTATGAGGAATAAATATCAGTTGTTCACAAGCCACCCAATGTCTGGTACTTTATTATAGCAACTTGAATCGCCTGAGACACTGACTACATGGTGGCTATTTTCCTTATTTCTAAGCTTTCTGAATCCAAGCTAGTTCCTTTTAACTCATTAATCGCTACTGCCAACTGCTTTCAATTAGTGTTTAACTCAGTGTTAAGTAGTTTTTGTTTTTGCTATGGTTGTTATAGTTTTTTCCTCCTACTTTTACCACTTAAGTTATATTTGAATTACTATGGATAGCTCTGCTTTTCACTTTTAAACTGCTTTAGCAACTAAAGTCAATTCCATTTGTTTTTAGAAACACAGCAGTTCCCCGATGCTCTTCACAGCTGTTTCACTTCATTCTTTCAAATATTATTTAAAAATAGTTATTGGCCAGGCACAGTGGCTCACATCTGTAATAATCCCAGCACTTTGGGAGGCCAAGGTGGGTTAACAGCTTGAACCCAGGAGTTTGAGACCAGTCTAGGCAACCTGCCAAAAACATGTGTCTACAAAAAATGTGGAAATTATCTGGGCATGGTGGTGCATGCCTGTATCACAGCTACTTGGGAGGATGAGGTAGAAGGATCACGTGAGCCTGGGGAAATAGAGGCTGCAGTGAACCATGATCATGCCACTGTACTCTAACCTGGGTGACACAGTGAGACTGTGTCTCAAAAAAATGATTAATTGCATTTTAGTATTAGGTCTAATTATCAGTTCAGTAGTCGTGAGGTATAACTTTTTTTGCTGCTGTTCTGCTTATAAATTGAGCTTCCAAAATCTCCCTGCAGAAGTCAATATTCTTTAAGGTTAGAAAGAGAATGTTAGCTAGAATTTTCTTTTCCTGTGTCTCCCCATGTTACTCAATCTACATAAGTTTACCTTCAATAATGACTTATTTCTGCAAATACGATATGTTACCTGGAGACAGCTTTCAGTCATCCATCATTCTGCTTTGAATTTAACAAGGAGTCTGACAATTGCTTTATCCTGGATACTAAAGCTGCCCTTCATGTTCTTCAGTATCTGAGTTATACACCACTCCTTATGTTGACAGAATGTTTTCCTGAAATTATTAAATTACTGTCTTTTGCCTAGTGAATGCTCAAACTATATTAAAATCATAAAATCCCTTTAAAAACATAGAAAATAGATTTCTCACATTTTCTTAGATTTATTTCTATTTCTTAGAAAATAGATTTCTCACATTTCTCAAAGAAAATTAGGAAGTTGGTGAAATTCAGATCATCATACTCTCCCCTATCAGCTAATTCCCCATCCTACTCCCTCTACTGATTCTTGCCGCATGATCTATTCTTATTATCTCAGAGACCAGCATTCACAATTTTTTTTTTAAAAAACCTGATCTTATTTCCAACAAGCCCAAATTTCTCCTAGTGAATTTTACCTCCAGGTTAGATATTAGTTCTACTCATGATATTTACATTTATAGAAGACCTTTTAGTCTGTGTGCTACATTAGACATAAAATTGTTTGCTGGTTTTGCCAATTCTTGCTGTGCAAACTGGGACAAGTCAGTTAACTTTACCTAGCTTTAGTTTACACATTCACTAGAACAAAATTAAAAACTGCTTTGTGAGATTTTTGTGAGTTTGAGGTAAATTAAAGAATATGAAACTATTAACACAATATCTGAAAAATATAGTGCTCATTACTTGTGAGTTTGTTGTTTGCAAGTATAGGGAAGACTTACCACCTTTCAAATTTAGTCACGTGTCATTCACATTTTCTATCTTCATGAACTATCATGTCCATAGGCGATTATAAACAGAATTTATATCTGCTATGCCTTGTTTATTTTTTACATTTCAACATTAACTGATTTCTTAAGTGCTAGGTTTCCTTCTTATGCAAAATATTAGGTAAAAGAGCTCATACTAAATGGAAAGGATAAGACACTTGATTTTTCTTTAAAGGCTTAGAGAAACCAAATACTTTTTATTGTCAGTTTAGAGAATCCAGAATGACAGAAGCTTCAAGTGGGTTAAGAACTCTGAGATCATAGCTTCATGACCCAAATTTTCTAATATCTAGAAGGTTTAAGTACCTGTGTCCTCAGGAAACATGCTTTTCTTGGACCAGCTAAATTGGCTTATAATAAGGGTCTTTGCCCTTGTTCCAGGAGTATTTTCTCTTAATCTGTCTTCTGATTGAACTCCCCAGTGCTATATAAACCCATATATGTGCACACTCTCTGATACTCCAAACAGTGCTGACAGCTATGCTGGGAATTCCCATATACAGCACTTAAAAAATGTCACATTCAGTAAATGGTCATTTTACTCATAAACTGTATCATCTTATAATCTTATAACCAAATAAAATTTCTAAGTATAGCTCCCTAAGGACAGGAAATGAGTAGTGAATATATTTTATTCAAAGCCTAAGTCAACTAACCAAAATACAATAATAATAAAAAGGTTTAAAAACTTTTTTAAAGGATACAGTATGTAAATTCTTATCAATGAACAAGAAAGTAGGTCACTTTTTGGGTTAAGATGAAAAGAAAATAAAAATAAAAGAGAAAAGGAGAGATAAAACTTGAATAAGAAAATCTAAAATGCATGGCATACCAAATGCAATTTCAAACTAGAATTTATTTCTGTAATAAGATTCATGTCAATATAAATATTAACATAGTTGGTTGTGCAAATCACAACACTCAGAGAGCACTTGAAAGCATTTTAAAGTTTGATATCTACAGAAAAATGCATGCATTTTCTATATCGGGATTTATTTTTTCTTAAGGAAAAAAATTGGATCAGAAAACTCATGCCTCTTCTTACAAATTAGATTTAGAAAACTGATCTCCAACACCACCATTCTCCTACAATGTTAGACAGGAGAGGTTATTTTTATGCCAGGTATTATAATACATTACTAGGCACCTAATGTCAGAAAACCAACCTGGCATGTTCCTGTATATTCCATTCTATGGAAAAGAGAAGGATAGCTTCTGTGGTATTCCAGGAGACAAAACCAGAACCAGTATGTGGAAGCTCTGGTAATGAAGACATGAGTTCAAGAGGAGAAACAATTTTCTAATAATTAATGCAATCCAGCAATGCTGTGAAGCTCACTGCTTGCCATTGCAAGGAAATCTAACAGCATCTGATAACCAGGTCAAGTAGGTAGCTGATGTGGCTTTACTGTGGTCAGAAATGGGAATAAATCACCTTGGAGCCTTTCCCCTGTCAATCTTGCATGATTCTGAACATAGTATTGATTTATTGGGCCTACATTTGAACAAAATAGAGATTAAAATCTTAGGGAAAATAATAACTAATTGGGATTTGTGTCTTCTGTAGACACTACATCATCTCAGGGGAGATTCCTTTCAGTAATGTTTTCAGCCCATTGTGAACACGGAATTCTAAAGACAATGGTGTGTTAGAGGAGTTATGAAAGATCACTAGAAAAGAAGAGAGTGTGGAAGGAGAGGTGGGTAAAGAGGGGAAAGGAAGTAAGGTATAGACATTCAGTTTCTTCTAAAGAATTCATAAATTAGTCACATAACCGATATACAGGTACTGATTAGTGTTAGAAGTAAATTGTTGAGTGTTAGATTGACTGCAAAACTATGAGAAAAATAGATTTTTTTCTAGGGGAGAAAATTTAAAAATATGTCTCTGATATATAAGAGAAAGTAAATGGTTTCCAGTTTTTTGCAAAATTTACATTGGCAACCATTATCATATTTGTCATATTTGGAACAAAATAAATGCATACTAGGTTTACTAAGAAGAAAAGGTTGTTCAGACATGGGGCGCTGAACCACTATTTGTGCTCTAATGCTATGGTAATAGAAGGTGGTGGGTTTAAATAGCCGACCTGGGCACAGGAGTGAAGGAACACCGTGGGATTACTCAGAGATTGTCAGACAAGTCACGGTGTGAAGAACTGGTTAGAAACAAAAAGAAACCAAGGTAGAGTTAGAAGAAGCAACTAAGAAAGGAAGGGGGGTGTGTGTATGTGTGTGTGTGCGTGCGTATGTGTGTGTTTCCTATGTAAATCTAAGATGGTGCATTTGAGAATATTTTATTACTGCAATCCTTTGTTTCTTTCATGCAGGAGCAGTGGATGCAAGTAAATAAATGTTGGCAAATTCACACTGATTTGCCACCTCTATTTCTCTAGCTTTCCTTATCAATGCAAGAAATATCCTTTTAGTGGGAAAGAATATTCATTCATTCCTAAGGCAGAGTTTGAGGGTTTAATTGAGATTGCAGTACTCAGTGCAGCCTGCTGCCATAACTGAACCATCCACCTCGCTAACAAGAGGTGATGTCAGTTATTCTGCTGAAACAGAAGAGCTGGGAACCTCTCATTGAATATTCTTTATGTCTGTAATATGCTTGGTATGGTACAGAAAATTCCTTAAGTAACCCCAATCGATCTCTCTCACTCCTCATTCTCCTGTATGTAGCATATATGTTGTGACAGTCATCTGCCAAAATCTGGTCTTGCTCTCTTCTCTATTAGCTACAGAGATTGTATCAGGCCAGCCATCATCACTATACAAAGCAATTCCAAAACTAATATGTGTTATGTGAGGTCAATATGCTGGTGAGAAAATTTTGTTTACTGTAGAACGAATTTCATTTGTTTTTGTTCAGAGATGAAGCCCATTTGGGTGTTATAACTTGAGGGGTAAGGTTGCTTTAATGATTTTTTAAGAGATACTCTTAAATTATCCATTATAGCTAAAGAAAACTTGAACAATAATAACATTTACAGTTGATATTGCGTGTCTGGAGGGCTTAGCTGCTGTGGGATTCTTATCAGAAGCAATTCTTAAAACAGACATTTTCTATTATTCCCATTACTAAAGCTGCTTGTCTTGTCTCTGATGCGAAAATATGAACCAGATGAGAAAGAAATTTTAGGCTAAATTGTTCAGGAAGGCTATCAATACCCAAATAACCAGATGAACATTTTTCAGAGAAACGAAGAGGAAGATCAAAGAGAAAATAAATAACCTGAGATGTAAAATTAGACTCCATATAATTTTCAGGCTATAAAATCTTGGCAAGTTATTTACCTTCCCTGTTTCAAAACTACAATTAATAAATTGAGGAAATTGTGCTTAATAACCTCTAAATTTTTAATCTAGATTTACCTTTTTTTTTGTTTTGTTTTTTGCCAATTTGGGGACCCACACACCAAGAGAAGAGAAGTGTCTTCTCTTCTACGCCTTTGTAAATGGTTAACATTAAAGTAATTTTAAGTAAAATTGTGACATTATTTACCTCAAGACTAAATCTAAATCAGAGTGGATCAATGGGCATATGGTGCCCTGATTAAGAACAGAGAATATTTTCTGTTTTTCATTTGTCCTTTCTATTTTTTTGGCCATATATGTGAAAAGGTATATCAGAAGAATGGAACATGTCTGTGAGGAGTGACTAAAGTGAGATGTCAAGGAAGATTAGTGTTAGGTCATATAAAGAATAACTGGAAGCTGAAAACTTTGATCCTAGAGAAAATTTAATTATCCATGACGCAAAATATTTGAGAAATTATCATGTGAAAGAGACATTAAACATATTTCATGTGATTTTAAGAGTAAAATTTAATGGCAATAATTGGAAAGTAGAAACAAGCAGACTTTGGCTTAATACATTGTCAGTGAATAGAGCCACCAACAAAATAAAATTGGGTTGCTTTAGAAGATACTGGGATCACTGAATCCCACTGGATATGCTTAAACAAGATTGAATGTTTAAATGAAAGGATATTGTATACAGAATTGACGAGATCAGAGGGAAGAGGACTCAATATTTGAAGTGTCTGAAGGTCTTAGATTCTATTTATCTATTGACATTTTAATATAATTTCTCAGGAAATGTTTGCATAAAGTAAGCATGAGTAATTACCAGCAAACGTTTTTCTCTTAGCCCACTGTTACAGTGAGGAGATTTTTATTTTTAAGTTGAAATGTGCTTTTTCCCCCCCAAGGTATTATCTGTTAACAAGTTTTAATGTGTGTGATACAGTGACATGTACACTCTTTTAAAATTCTCATTATCTTCTAAAATGTCTCTGATATATCTAACTGTGCTGTATTCTACTTGAGGGTTGCAAGTATTTGTACATCTTTATTCAGTGCACATCACATCTAGTAAATTAGGTTCTCAATAAGCATTTGGTAATTGATAAGTCTAGATCTAAAGGTTTTGTAGGATAAAAGTATAATATGTGATCCCCATATTTGCAGTAGAATGACCTATACATTAAAATGGAATATTCTGAGATAAAAGCTAATCAATGATAACATTTATTTGGAAAAAAATTGTAATGTAAATATAATGATGATGAGAAAGACTAAAGTGTGATGATACTGAAAGTCAATGCATGTTCTCCCTCTTGAGAAATAGGAACGTATTCAGGAAGTATATCAAGAAGACTCTGACACAATGCAGACTCAGCTTCACTGAGCAAAATTACACCTAGTTGAATATTATCATTTAAGCTTGTCTCTTTAATTGGTATAATGTAAGTAGGCAAGAATTTTTATAATTGTAAGCATGATCTAATTAGAGAGAAATAGACTAAGTCTAGAGTCAAATTCATTGCCTGAATCAGATGAGAAGGTCATATTAGATTTCATTTCAACAGCAGCGTTTGAAAGGTGTTACATTAATGGTACCCAAAATTCTCACACAAGCTTTTGTATAATACAGATCTAGATGGGTATGAAGGACTTGGACTTTTACAGCTGCGATGGAAATAAGAAAAAGCTGAGCATATTTATAGTTTACACATGGTATGTGGGTTTGAAGGACATAAAACACAGCACTGTCTTTCCCACATGAATTGAAAACCAGTACCAATCTAAGGAAAGGTATGTAATGAGCAAACTGTTCCTTATAGCTGATAAGGCTCATGATAATAGCTCAAACATATTGAATGTTTCCACAGTCTAGGGATTGTTCCAAGTGACTTACATATATTAACTCATTTCATCCTCAAAGAGCCCAATGAGGTAGGTAATATTATTGACCCATTTTTCACATAAGGCAAACTTAAGCAAGATGACATTAACTGATTTAACCAAGGTAACATTGCTAGTAAGTGGCATAGCTCAGACCTGAACATTGGCAGTCTGGCCCTATGCTTCTTACTCTTCAACACTATGGTTCATTGCTTTCCTAGTTGATTTTGGAGCTTGTGCCGTCACCTGTGAACAGGTGCTAATAGAGTCCTCATTACGGACAGTCTTATCCCTCTTTCACCAATAGCTCTGGACTGTGGCAGAACTCACACACAGAGACACAATCTCACCCTCGCCAAAGTTCAGCATGGAGAAGCAGAACCAAATGTATAAATTCTGTGGACAGCTTACTCTCAAGAAGAAGGAAGAGGAAGAAGGTGGGCCACGTATGCCCATTTCCTTTCTACAGTTCTACCAGTCAGACCAATTGTCTTTTCCCGCTGAATGAAAGAGTGAAAACATAGAAGGAAGTGTATTACATCACTGGTGACACCTCTATGTGAAAGAAAACATCATGAATGGAGAATTGTCTCTATTCCCTCACTCTCCGCCACCATCTCCCCATCTTCTTGTTTTCTTAAATTGGGCTATGCCTGTGGTCAACTAGGAATATGCGATGGAGTCGGGAAGTCAGCAGCATCAGAGCAGACATGTTCCACCTTCATGGGAGAACTAATCGCTGCAACTTAGAATGTCCTCCTGGAACCATTGATAAAGATTTGATATTTTGCTTGCAGAGGCTTCTGAAATAGGTTTGGAGAGCCCCATATCAGTGAGTTCTGAGTCTACCAAAACAGTAACTATTCAAAAAGTCTCCTGTTAGAATACGATATTCCCACCCAAAATGAAATGGTTTTTACATTTTTTTCAATTTCTATTATTGAAAGTGTAGTTTATATTATTTCCACTTTATGAAAGCTACAAAGGCTTTCATAAAGACCCAATTTATAGTCAATTTTGATTATATTTTATTTGCTAGAATAGAAAATATATGTTCTACTAGGAGGAGGTAATTGGTATATATTCATGAGGTCTACTACTTTTATTATGTAGTGTAGGTCTTCTATATTCTTACCTATTTTCTGTTCACTTAAACCATCTTAAACCAAGATTTATATATTTTATCCTAATATCAGTGTAATGTTGTCAATTTTTCCCTGCCTATCCTTTTATGCTTTATGAAGCTCTTTGATTTGATATTTGATGCATAGGCTTTCATACCTGTTATATTGTTATTGTGAACAATGCTCTTTGACATCCACAAAATGTCCTCCTTTCTCATTTAGTAGTTTTGTGGCTGAGTTATATTCTGACAATAATTAAGATTATGGTCCTTTCTTTCTTTCTTTCTTTCTTTCTTTCTTTCTTTCTTTCTTTCTTTCTTTCTTTCTTTCTTTCTTTCTTTCTTTCTTTCTTTCTTTCTTTCTTTCTTTCTTTTTTGAGACAATTGCCCAGGCTCACTCCGTTGCCCAGGCTGGAGTGCAGTGGCATGATCTTGGCTAACTGCAGCCTCTGTCCCCTGGGTTCAAGCAACTATCCTGCCTCAGCCTATCGAGTAGCTGGGATTACAGGGATGCGCCACCATGCCTGGCTAATTTTTGTATTTTTAGTAGAGACAGTGTTTCCCCATGTTGACCAGGCTGGTCTCAAACTCCTGAGCACAGGTAATCCACCCGCCTCAGCCTCCCAAAGTGCTGGGATTATAGGCGTGAGCCACCACACCCGGACATAGTGTTTGCTTTTTATGTTTGCATTTACTTTGTCTACTTTGCCTATCTTTTATTTTCAGACTTTCCGAATCACTTTGGTTTACATATGTTTTACATTAGGCATTCCTTTGTGAATATATCTTACAATGTTGTTCTACCTATGGGTTACCAAATATTATTTGCATTTATTAATAAAATTGATATTTTTTTATCTTAGCTCTGAATCATTTTTATTTTGTGGTATTGTATATATTATATTATAATTTATGCTTTTATTCTACAGTCTTTTATTTTATTTAGATATTTAATAAAGTTAGTATATTAATTCTAGTAGACATCATATTAGTAAAACCTTTATAAATAGCTCTTAGTTGATTTCTCCTTATTTACACTTCCACTATTTAATTTTCAGCTTTAAATGGTAACATTTGACTTATTACCTATGGTGACCCAATAACCTTATTTTACTTTCTATACATTTCTCTCCCCTTTGTTTTATTTTTCATTTTGAAGAGCATTTTATTTATACAAGAGATTTTTTTCTTCCCCTAGAGTTTCTGGTTTTTTTTTTTTCTTATTCTTTTAAGTGAAACAAATTTGCTTGGTGTGTTTTAGAGTTAATTCGTCTCAGGTGACAAGGAAATGTTTTTAGTATGCAGAATTAGGCATTCTAATATATAAAAGTATTTTCTTGATTTGTGTGTACCATTAAATCTATTCAGAATATTTTAGTGACTCCTGTAATTCATGTTATAATATTTTATTCTGTGTGTCAAATCTATACTTTTATTTTGTTTTATTATTATTATTATTATTATTATTGTTATTTTTGCTCTTTTCTTTAGTTCTTTTTCCTTCTTGGTCCCAACGATTGTCTCTTCTGTGTACTTTACATATTTGCAATTATGTCTATTTTCCCTTGAATGCCTTGTCATTTAAATTCTTATCTTGGAGTTTATTTTGTCTTCTGCTTCAATTTTTTTCTCCTGTTTCGCTCCTTATGCCTGTTCATTTCTAGTTGTAGTGTTTAAATTTTTGATTTATATTGTTTTTTCATATATCTTGTATATTGCTTGTTTAATTGCATTTAATTAATATTGGAGTGATATGCTTCAGCTCTCTTTTTTTTGAGAGGAACTTTTAGTAATCATTATCTCTTTTCTTGTTGTAGTAGCTTTCTAGGGATACTGTGTCTTTTTTTCTGTTCGTATAATATATGTAGACCAATAGGAGCTATAAATCTTCATAGCTATCTTGACATTGTTTTAATCATCACAATTATCAGCAATTCCACAATGGGAAGAAGGATTTGGGTACCAAACTTGTTTTCTAGGTTCAAGAGTGCATTCTTCAATTGATATAGTAAAGTGCACTTAGTTTTAAAAATGGCAATGTTGGGGGAAAGTGTTCTTGCTAATTATTAATTTTTATCCTATTTTAATCAGTTATCTTTTTTTGAAGTAGCTTCCTTCATTCCCTTCATCACCATGTCTCCAAGGGACATTACAGCTTTTAAGATGTCCTCTTCTACCAAGAATGATGTCTTTTTCAACTGTCACCTGTCATTCTAGGTACATCATAAACATTTCTTTTAAATGTCTTGGATCCAATGCTCTGCTCTCCCTAGTGTCACACCTGCTTTTATTATTATTTTTTTTTACTAGCATGTACTCTCTACTTTTGCAGGTGCAAACTAGATAATATTTCCTGTGTTCTCCCAACACTAAGATGCTGACAAACTCTCTACTATTTTAAGGGTTTCAGAGATGATCCTGTTCATCTCAGGTGTTTAGTTTCCAAATGACCTATAAATCTGAAGTTGATACTATCTTCAGTCGCTCATTTCTGCAACAGATAATTTAAGCTGCAAGGTTTATAGAAGATGTTTGAAAGGATTAGAATTTATGTGGACATGATTGCCCTATGGAAATCAAGAATTATCAAGATCACAATATTTTACTCAATATTTATTGTAGTAAATAGAAAATAATATAATAACACAGCGTTTGAATTTTCAGTAAAATAAAAGGGTATATGGATTCAAAGAAAAAAGATAGAATACACATTGAAATATATTACTTACAAGAAAAAAAACAGAATTCAATGTAATATCATATTTAAAACCTGTGTGAATATTACTAAAGCACAGAGGTCACCTGGAGAAAATGAAGTTAAGGATTTAATACAGTCCTAGTAAATTTTTTCACAACAAATGCAAAGTCAAATTATAGAATGGATAACACTATTTGTAAATAGGTATGAAAAAATCCTTGAACTAGAATATGTTTTAAAAGTTACAACAAACACAGAAACAAGCAAATCAACCTAATTATAAAATGGGCAAAAAGCAGGAACAGACATTTACTTCACCAAAGAGGAAATATGAATAGAAAATAAAGCATGTGAAAATATGCTCTGTATTATTAGCCATTAGAGAAATTTAAATTAAAACCACAATGAAACATGACTCCAAACCTCTCAGGACAGCTAAAAAAACCAACCAACCAAACAAACAAAAAAACACAAAATGTGGTGGGGGTGGGGGGACAATACCAAATACTAGCAAGGATGCAGAGAAACTTGTTCTCCCAAATATGCTGAGTGTTGAATAAAAAGCACCAATCTCAATCTCAAAAGGTTACATACTATATTACTCCATTTCTAGAACACTTTCAATGATGAATAAAATGGTAACAATGAAGATCAGATAGTGGTTACCAGGAGTTAGGGATGGCAGGGGGTGGCGTGGGGCTGACTGCCACCACAAACAGATAGCTGGAGGGAGTCCCTTTGTGATGAAAGATCAGTTTTGTATGTTGATTGTGCTGGTTTCCAAAATGTACACAAGTGACCAGATTGCATAGTACTACACACATAAGCACACAAGCACACGCTCACGTGAGTACACATAAAAGCACAAGTGAAGTACACATGGAGTCTGAACAAGGTCTGTAGATTGTGTCAATGTCAGCTTTCTGTTTTTGCTATTGTACAGTATTTATGCAGGATGACCACCGAGGAATATTGGGTGAGGATACATGGGGTCCATGCTGAACTACTTTTAAAACTCCTTGTGCATCTATAATTATTTCAAATTTAAAAATTTAAAAACCCATAATTAACGCACAAAATTATGAATTAAAAATATATATAAGAATATAATTTTTCAGCATTTAATTCACTGAAGGAAACTAGTGAAACATCTGCCTATCCAGAAATTGTTTCAATAACAGGAAGAACAGTTGGAAAAAAGTTATGCTCAGTTTTCTCTCACGTTTCGTTCACATTTCAAAAATCTCTTTAAAATTGAAGTTATAATTAAAATTGGCAACTAAAACTGGAATCAGAAAATCACAATGTTTATCTCTTTGGAGACCTAGGGTAGTATTGATATGGATTTTAACTCTATATATTCTATATAAAATGTTATCTGGCGGGTTTTTCTCCCCAGGTTGGGGAATGGATGTCCAAGGTTCAACCCTTTCATATGGCTATGTATAGTGACATATTTACTGTCAAAATACTGTGACTCAGGAAATTTTAACAACACTGCTATTTAATTCCCTCGCCCATTTTCATTAAATATTCTCTCTCTTTCTGTCTCTCTGTCTCTTTCTCTCTCTCATCCTCAGGATTTCATCGTGACTTTCACTGTTATCTTGAGATTTTATTGGAATTGTTGCTGTGTGTGTTTAATTACATAATAACAGTGCTATTTTTTAAGGAGGGTCTGAATTAGCAGCATTGTTGTTGAGACATAAACCTTTTGCACAATCAGCACATTGCTGGTAGTAGTGCTGGGATTTTGAGTTTAATCTTTGAGAGGTTTTTAAATGGCAGCTGTGTGTCAACTGCTATGTCTGGCAAAAAGTAAAAATAAAATAAAAGGCATCGATCTTTAAAAACTTAACATCACTTTCCACCTACACATCCCAGAAAATGAATCTGCATCAGAAGGGGAAAAACATATTTTGTTAATTATATTTTTCTTCCAGGATCTTTTAATCCAACCCAGAAGAAGAAAAACTTAAGTGATTTGCTTCTTTTACCTATAAAAAAGGAAATTTTGAATAATGACAATAATAATAACAGCCAGAATCTGAGTATCTGTATGGTAAAGTCTGGTGCTTAGCTTTGTGGATAATCTAATGGTTTAAAAAGGCATGTTCATTTCCCCCAGGAGTACATCTGTATTACACAGAGCAAGTCTGCCTTGGAGCAGATGGGGACAGCGCCCATGATTGGCTGATGGTTGATTTAAATATCCCAAACACTCACACAGGACCATTGGTTTTATAACAATTGCACATTCTTTTGGCAGTGACATACTCAGTGGTATAAGATGTAGAGGTGGAACATAGTGACATTGATGATCCTGACCCTGTGTAAGCCTAGGTTAACGTGTGTGTTTGTGTCCTAGTTTTTAACAAAAAAGACTAAAAAGCGAAAGATAATTTTAATATACAAATCTTATAGAATAAGGATATCAAGAAATTACATTTGTACAACTGTGCAGTGTTTGTGTTTTAAGCTATATGTTATCACAAAAGAATCAAAAAGTTAAAAAGATTAAAAAGTTTATAAAGTAAAATATTACAGTAAGCTAAGCTTAATTTATTACTGAAAAAAGAAAAGGCATTTTAATATATTTAGTGTAGCCTAAGCGTACAGCGTTGATAAAGTCTGCAGTACTGTGCAGTAATGTCCTGGGCTTTCACATTCACTCACCACTCACTCACTGGCTCACCCAGGGCAGTTTCCATTCCTCCAAGCTCCATTCACGGTCAGTACCCTATACAGGTGTAAAACTTTTTTAATGGTGTATTTTCACTGTATCTTTTGTATGTTTACATGCACAAATACTTGCCATTGTGTTACAGTTGACTACAGTGTTAAGTACAGTAACATGCGGTACAGGTTTTTGTTTGTTTGTTTGTTTTTGATGGTTTTGCTCTTGTTGCCGAGGCTGGAGTGCAGTGGCGTGATCTCAGCTCACTGCAGCCTCTGCCTCCCAGCTTCAGGCGATTCTCCTGCCTCAGCTTCCCGAGTAGCTGTCATTACAGGTGTGCACCACCATGCCTGGCTAATTTTTTTGTATTTTTAGTAGAGATGGGGTTCTCCATGGTGGTCAGGCTTGTCTCGAACTCCTGACCTCAGATGATCCACCTGCCTCGGCCTCCCAAAGTGCTGGGATTACAGGCGTGAGCCACCGTGCCTAGCCACAGTACAGGTTTATAGCCTAGGAGCAATAGGCTGGACCATACAGCCCAGGTGTGTAGTAAGTTATACCATTTAGGTTTGTGTAAATATACTCTATGATGTTTGAACAATGATAAAATCATCCAAGGATGAGTTTCTCAGAACATCACCCTTTAGTTCACTGAAACATTACTGTATATAACATTATATATTTTATATACACATATATACACACATACACATATATACACATATATATCCATATATCTGTAGTGTGTGTGTGTATATATCCATGTATATGGGGTTAAGTTGGGTTATATCCGCTGGGATATTTAATGTGAGAAAGAACCAATCAAATTGGTTACCTGAAGCTCACTCATCCACCATTCACTAATGTAAACTGAGTTTACAGTCAGCTCATCCATTCTATCCCCAAAAAATGAGAAAGAGAGAGAAACTGGAGAAACCGACTTTCTCTTTTCCGACTGTTAGCTTAGGCTGGTGGATGAAAAAATATTCATTATTGAAAGTTATGTCTGGAGCCAGAAAAAGAATGAATAAGAAAATGAATATTTTATATTTCACCTGCCAAGAACTCAAATCCCAAATGGCATAGCATACTTAAATACAGTTATTATGGCCACATATTGTTTGGTCTGTAGCAATATAGCATTTATTAAAAGTGCTCGGTTGTTAGTGTTCAAGTTCATGTTGAAATATACATGTGTGTAGCTCTATCTGTATATATGTGTGTGTGTGTACATACACACACACACATATACACACACACATACACATAAATTCAAAGGGCATTTTATTTGTACAAAGCTTGTTTTAGGAGAACTGTCAGATTATGATGAGCTTAAAAGCTCTGTGCTATATATTGTTTTCTAAGCCACTGCTGGATGCTGAGTTGATTTCAGTACGGAGTCATTTCCAGCTGTGGCAAGCTGTGTACTGAATCTCCTAGTACCCAGGCATGGCTCATGATAGAACAATTTGTCCTGCCCAAAGAGAGAAACGTCTTCCACCCAGCCCTCTTGGCTATAGGATTTTTAAATCAGGAGTGAATCAGACTAGTTTAAATTCATTTGGATATATTTTCCACAATATAACAGGAAGAGATTTTCTCCCCCAGCTAACAAATCTACTCATGTGCGGAAACTTTGTGTTCCAGCCTAACAAGGCTTATGGTCTCCAGAGCACTCCATACATACTTTTGCCTTTTCTTTGCTTAAGTTGGTCCCTCCAACATGAAATGTTCTCTTTCTCTCCTATTGCTTTGCCCATCCAGTAATAAGCAGAAGATTTTTCCCAAAGAGCGAAGAATTACTTGCCAAAAAGTATGTTGCTCTGTTCTAAAACCCTGCAAGCTTGGGCTGTGGTTCTCCCATGAATGATTGCCACAGACTTCACGTAGCATCCCCATTTTGTATCATTCAAGTTCTATTCCATGCACTGATCAAGTCAGAGCAGCTTGCCCTGCAGCTCAATCAAGAGCCCTACTCAAAGCTAGAGCAGGGGTCCCATCTAAAGTTGGAGGCTCTATAATTTACTTAGCAGGTGAATCAATGTGATGTATTTGCCTTCAAGGTCCAATGAATTGCCCCATGAATATTGTTCTCTTTCATGGTGGTAAATATAATAAAGTATAGCAGCTTTTCTTTCACTATGGTGAGTGCTATGCCAAATGCCATTAACCACCAATTTCTTCCATCACCAATAATGCTACCAGCATGGCAGAATCCCACATATTTAGAGAGTTTATCTCCCACCTTCTATCAAATGCAAAGATATGTGTTTATTCCTGATCATTGGCATGGTGACATCAATATAGTAGACCAGTGAAATGTCTGTGAGAAGGTAAGATAATCTAAATTCCTATAGATTAAATCATCCAAGAGAACCAGAACATTTATATAGTCTTGAACTAAGACCAAATATTATTCTCTGTCTTGTGAATAAAAACTGATTCTAGTGTTGTCTGAGAGTTGGACAGATGGTGTTGGTGGTTGGGGGTGGAGGCACACAATATCTGTGTTCAGGAAATACGGCATGTATGGTTACCTCTAATAAAGAGTCAACAAATAGAACAGCAGCTGCAATTTGTTCACAACCTGATAAAAATTTGTGAAATCTGCTGTCGTTTTCCAATACCTCTCTATCTGCGATATAATCCAAAAAGGAGACTTAGCAGGTTTGTGCTAAGAATCATTGAGTTGAATCTTTGAACTATTGGGTGATGGCACTAATCTTTGTTATTTCTCTAGGAACGTGGTATTGATTTCTGCATGCTGTTTTGGTGTTACATTATTTCTAGGGGTTTCTACTTGCACCTTCCTACCACATTATCACTTCTTTCATGGTTCAGGAGCTAGTGTGGGAACCCTGACAGCAGCTTATTTCAAGGCTGTGCATTCAGCAAACAAAGAAATAACAGGAGCCTGGTTTCTCAGACTCCTTGGACCTACAGTTAATTTAACTGAGGATATTAAGTTATTTATCACCTGAACCCCACAATCTTGACTCCAATAAGTGGACCAGCATGATGTTCTTAATCCACAGAGATGAGTATTTGTTCACAGCTGCAAAAAGTTGAAAATAGACTTTTCTCCTGTGTGCAGATTTCCTAGTAAATGTTTACAGATCCCTTTGGAGATGACTATAGGAAAGATTTGGAGTCATAACTTCTGTGCTATCATATGATCATTGCTGAATGTTTCAGAGGTCTTCCTTTGAGGAAAATACTCTCATTCTGTGAACTAACTCAAATCCAGGGACTGAGTTCCTTAAGTGAAATATATGCTCACCAGAGCTCTACTGGTAAAGAAGAGCTGCCATGTAGCTTCTGGCACTTTGGGATCTGTTCATGTTCACCAAAGTCAAGGCACATCATGAAGTGGAGCAGCTTGTAATTTTCTCCTTTGTTTCTAGAGGGGAGCCACCACGGTTTTATTTATGTGTAAGAAGCTGGTCCTCTCTTCACCAATGTACTTCTTTAGTGTTAGTGAAGGGAGTATGCTCTAAATCCTCCAAGATTCAGGCTGAATGTTGAGGGTCATATATGATAAACATATCTTGATTTCTCCCTAAATATTTAGATTCCTTTCTTTATGTTATACACAGACATTTCTGACACCTAACTTCATTTAGCATAGTCCACCCTTCAGTCTAGATTTCAGTCCACCATCTGAGTTGCTGTTATAACCACTCTCAGATACATAAATTACTTCTTTGAATATAGAATCGCTGACAAAATTTTCCTAACCTTGGTTCAATATAAAATTGTTTCTTCTACTATGCTATAAGACCAACAAAATCAATTTCCACACATATTCCTGACATTTCTGCTGATACAAATGAGCAAATTCTTGCAAATTTTTGGTGTATAACTGTCCTTGAAGGTCAAACTTTATTCTTGTCCCCCCTGAAGTGTGCTGAGCTGTGCATCTGAGAGATGGCAACAGAGGTGGGGCATTCAGAGAAATGGCTTCTCTTTACCAGTACATTTTCTTTTTTTTTTCCTTGGGCTTTTCAAATTTATTTTTATTTTATTTTATTTTATTTTGATTATACTTTAAGTTCTAGGGTACATGTGTACAACATGCAGGTTTGTTACATATGTATACATGTGCCATGTTGGTGTGCTGCACCCATTAATTCGTCATTTACATTAGCTATATTTCCTAATGCTATCCCTCTCCCCTCCCTCCACATACAACAGGCCCTGGTGTGTGATGTTCCCCATCCTGTGTCCAACTGTTCTCATTGTTCAATTCCCATATATGAGTGAGAACATGCAGTGTTTGGTTTTCTGTCCTTGCGATAGTTTGCTCAGAATGATGGTTTCCAACTGCATCCATGTCCCTACAAAGGACATGAACTCATCCTTTTTATGGCTGCATAGTATTCCATCATGTATGTGTGCCACATTTTCTTAATCCAGTCTATCACTGATGGACATTTGGGTTGGTTCCAAGTCTTTGCTATTGTGAGTATTGCCACAATAAACATGCATGTGCATGGGTCTTTATAGCAGCATGACTTACAATCCTTTGGGTACATACCCAGTTATGGGATGGCTGGGTAAAATGGTATTTCTAGTTCCCGATCCTTGAGGAATCACCACACTGTCTTCCACAATGGTTGAACTAGTTTACAGTCCCACCAACAGTGTAAAAGTGTTCCTATTTCTCCACATCCTCTCCAGCACCTGTTGTTTCCTGACTTTTTAATGATCGCCATTCTAACTGGTGTGAGATGGTATTTCACTGTGGTTTTGATTTGCATTTCTCTGATGGCCAGTGATGATGAGCTTTTTTTCATGTGTCTGTTGGCTGCATAAATGTCTTCTTTTGAAAAGCGTCTGTTGATATGCTTCAACTACTTTTTGATGGGGTTTTTTGATTTTTTTCTTGTAAATTTGTTTAAGTTCTTTGTAGATTCTGGATATTAGCTCTTTGTCAGATGGGTAGATTTCAAAAATTTTCTCCCATTCTGTAGGCTGCCGGTTCACTCTGATGGTAGTTTCTTTCACTGTGTAGAAGCTCTTTAGTTTAATTACATCCCATTTCTCAAATTTGGCTTTTGTTGCCATTGCTTTTGGTGTTTTGGTCATGAAGTTCTTGCCCATGCTTATGGCCTGAATGATATTGCCTAGGTTTTCTTCTGCGTTTTTCTGGTTTTAAGTCTAACATTGGAGTCTTTAATCCATCCTGAATTAATTTTTGCATAAGGTGTAAGGAAGGGATCCAGTTTCAGCTTTCTACATATGGCTAGCCAGTTTTCCCAGCATCATTTATTAAATAAGGAATCCTTTCCCCATTTCTTGTTTTTGTCAGGTTTGTCAAAGATCAGATGGTTGTAGATGTGTGGTATTATTTCTGAGGGCTCTGTTCTGTTGCATTGGTCTATATCTCTGTTTTGGTACCAGTACCATGCTGTTTTGGTTACTGTAGCCTTGTAGCATACTTTGAAGTCAGGTAGCATGATGCCTCCAGCTTTGTTCTTTTGACTTTTTTACTTTCATATGAACTTTAAAGAATTTTTTTTTCCAATTCTGTGAAGAAAGTCATTGGTAGCTTGATGGGGATGGCATTGAATCTATAAATTACCTAGGGCAGTATGGCCATTTTCACAATGTTGATTCTTCCTATCCATGAGCATGGAATATTCTTCCATTTGTTTGTGTCCTGTTTTATTTTGTTGAGCAGTGGTTTGTAGTTCTCCTTGAAGAGGTCTTTCACATCCCTTGTAAGTTAGATTCCTAGGTATTTTATTCTCTTTGAAGCAATTGTGAATGGGAGTTCACTCATGATTTGGCTCACTGTTCCTCTGTTATTGGTGTAGAGGAATGCTTGCGATTTTTTTCACATTGATTTGGTATCCTGAGACTTTGCTTAAGTTGCTTATCAGCTTAAGGAGATTTTGGGCTGAGATGATGGGGTTTTCTAAATATACAATTCAGTCATCTGAAAACAGGGACAATTTGACTTCCTCTTTTCCTAATTGAATACCCTTTATTTGTTTCTCCTGCCTGATTGCCCTGGCCAGAACTTTCAACACTATACTGAATAGGAGTGGTGAGAGAAGGCATCCCTGTCTTGTGCCAGTTTTCAAAGGGAATGCTTCCTGTTTTTGCCCATTCAGTATGATACTGGCTGTGAGTTTGTCATAAATAGATATTATTATTTTGAGATACATCCCATCAATACCTAGTTTATTGAGAGGTTTTAGCATGAAGAGCTGTTGAATTTTGCCAAAGGCCTTTTCTGTATCTATTGATATAATCATGTGGTTTTTGTCTTTGGTTCTGTTTATATGATGGAATACGTTTATTGATTTGTGTATGTTGAACCAGCCTTGCAACACAGGGATGAAGCCAACTTGATCTTGGTGGATAAGCTTTTTGATGTACTGCTGGATTTGGTTTGCCAGTATTTTATTGAGAATTTTTGCATTGATGTTCATCAGGGACATTGGTCTAAAATTCTCTTTTTTTGTTGTGTCTCTGCCAGGCTCTCATATAAGGATGATGTTGTCCTCATAAAATGAGTTAGGGAGGATTTCTTTTTTTTTCTATTGATTGGAATAGTTTCAGAAGAAATGGTACCAGCTCCTTTTTGTACCTCTGGTAGAATTTGGCTGTGAATACATCTGGTCCTGGACTTTTTTTGGTTGGTTGGCTATTAATTATTGCCTCAATTTCAGAGCCTGTTATTGGTCTATTCAGGGATTCAACTTCTTCCTGGTTTAGTCTTGCGAGGGTGTATGGGTCCAGAAACTTATCCATTTCTTCTAGATTTTCTAGTTTATTTGCGTAGAGGTGTTTATAGTATTCTCTGATGGTAGTTTGTATTTCTGTGGGATCGAAGGTGATATCACCTTTATTATTTTTTATTGCATCTATTTTATTCTTCTCTCTTTTCTTCTTTACTAGTCTTGCTAGCAGTCTATCAATTTTGTTGATATTTTCAGAAAACCAGCTCCTGGATTCACTGATTTTTTGAAGAGTTTTTTGTGTCTCTATCTCCTTCAGTTCTGCTCTGATCTTAGTTATTTTTTGCCTTCTGCTAGCTTTTGAATGTGTTTGCTCTTACTTCTCTAGTTCTTTTAATTGTGATGTTAGGGTGACAATTTTAAATATTTCCTGCTTTCTCTTGTGGGCATTTAGTGCTATAAATTTCCCTCTACACATTGCTTCAGATGTGACCCAGAGATTCTGGTATGTTGTATCTTTGTTCTCATTGGTTTCAAAGAACATCTTTATTTCTGCCTTCATTTCATTATGTACCCAGTAGTCATTCAGGAGCAGGTTGTTTAGTTTCCATGTAGTTGAGTGTTTTTGATTGAGTTTCTTAATCCTGTGTTCTAGTTTGATTGCACTGTGGTCTGAGAGACAGTTTGTTATAATTTCTGTTCTTTTATATTTGCTGAGAAGTGCTTTACTTCCAACTATGTGGTCAATTTTGGAATAAGTGAGATGTGGTGCTGAGAGGAATGTATATTCTGTTGATTTGAGGTGGAGAGTTCTGTAGATGTCTATTAGGTCTGCTTACTGCAGAGATGAGTTCAATTCCTGGATATCCTTGTTAACTTTCTATCTCGTTGATCTGTCTAATGTTGACAGTAGGGTGTTAAAGTCTCCCATTATTGGGTGCAGCCACTTTAGGGTTTAGGCCAGGCAGGGCAGGCCTCACCAGAAGAGAAGAGGAACTGTTCTTGACAGCAATAACATTTTGGCAAGGTTTCAGAATGGGCACACTCCAAATGAGACAAACCTGTTTGAACGTCCTTAGGCAAATTCTTGGAATCTAATTCTTTCACCAACATTACCCACTTTTCACTTGGAAGAACTGGCTACTCTGTACATTCCAATGTGTTGTGATTCAACATTACTCCGAATCTGACTGTTTTTGATTTAAATACGTCTTCCTGAGTTGCAAAACGACAAAACATTTGTTAAAGGCAGTCATAGAAGCTTCCTCTAACATCCTAGCCTTGACTTCAGTTACATATTTAAAACCACAAGTTTACCATTTGCTTTCTTTAAACTCTCCATCACAGTCACATTTTCTCATTTTTATTTTGTGCAATAATGATTCACAGAGGCAGATGGCCACTTGCCCACTAGATCTATTCCTTCAATCAGCCTATGTATAATTAAATATAATGTCTGCCACTGTTCCAGTAGATCACCATGCTCAGAACATCAACTTTTCATTTGCAGCTACCTGGTTTGGATAACCAAAATCAAATTCTCATTTCCTTTAATCTCCTACCTTCAACCCCTGCTGATTTTAATTACAGTAGTCCCTCCTTATTCATGGGAACTATGTTTCAAGACTCCAGTGGATTCCTGCAACCTCAGATAGCACTAAACCTCATATACACTATTTTTTCCTATATACACAAACCTATGATAAAGTTTAATTTAATTAATATTAAGTTAATATGGTGCAATATGTTGCTGTCAATCAGAACATATCTTCTCTTATATCTTCCACCCACAAATGTAATACCTTTTTCAACCTTAACTAAAAATTTATCACACTGCGGCCATAGATTTTGCAGTTTTGGGTGCAACAGTACAATTAGCACACATTTCTTTTTCCTTCTTTACAACTGCACCAATAGAAGATTTGTTCTTACCATAGACTTTAGCAACCTCAGAGCAATTATTTTTCTTTTCTTATTAAGTGGACTACTTTCACCTTTCCACTTAAAAGAAACACTTCACTGCTTCTCTGGCAGGCCTGAATGTCCAGCATCACTACTCTTGTGTTTTGGGGTCATTATGAAATAAAATAAGGGTGACTTGAGCACAAGCACTGTGATGCCGTGACGATCAGTCTGATAACTACTTAGACGCCTACTAAGTGACTAGGGCAGAGAACATCTACAGCGTAGACAAACTGGACAAAGGAAGGATTCACGTTCCAGGCAGGACAGGGTGGAATGGTGAGAGATTTTACCATGCTACTCAGAAGGGCACACCATTGAACGTGTATGAGTGGTTTATTTCTAGAATTTTCCATTTAATATTTTGAGACCCCTGTTGACTGTGGATAACTGAAACCATGGAAAGTGAAACCATGGATAAGTGTTAATTAGGGTTCAGTTTTAGAAAACAGAAGCGACTCTAGTTTGAGAAATGCAAATTTTCTTATAATTTATGAAGTGGCTTCTAGAGCTGTTGGTACTTCCAAGGAACCAGATCGTGATTGAAAGTTCAGGAGTGACACCAGAAACCACACTGCAGAACCAGGCCACTGATTCATATTACTCTTGCCACTATACAGAAGCTATTGATATCAAAGAAATGCTCTGATCAGGAAGTGATTATAGCCACAAAACTTACCAGAAAACGAATAGACGATGCTGCACTTTTTATGACTTGTGTTTGCATATATTATACACTTCACCTTCCCTTTGGTATCTATTGGAAGCTAGTGACTACATGATACCAACATCTGTGCTAACACAAACAGAACAATTGTAAACCCTGACAGTCCACCAGTAGACTCAGAAGCAGCAAAATTACATCTATGCTTCACTTCCACCCTTTAAAACTGAAGGCGAGTTTTTGCTTTCTTTCCTTAATATTAAGAAAAGCACAAAAATACAGTCGGGTTCCAATTCACCATATTCACCACCTCAAGGATATGTTAACTAGTCTGATTTAATTATTCTACAAGGTAAACATGTATTAAGACATCACATTGTACCCTGTAACTATATGTAATTATTATTTGCCAATTAAAAGATTTTTTAAAATCTTCTTTAAAAGAAGAGTAGATGTCAACATTGGAAATACTTTCAGTTCTTCAGTGATTTCTGGTACCAAGTATTACAAATGAATAAACTTAATTTCTACATGCCTTGCATTTCTTTTACATAAAATAATAATAGAATTATCAAGCTCATAAGGACTTTGTGAAAAGTCAGTGAGATGATACTGAGTGGCTCGCTTGGGCCATAATGGGTGGGTAACAATAAAACTACCAAAGAAGAGCTGAATTATTACTTCTTCTCATCGAGATACTGCTAGTGTTTTCCCCTCTTCCCACTGCTTAAATGCACCAAACACAATCTTAACACGTAATCCCCTCTAAATATCTAAATTTTAGTGGCCAGTCATGGTGGCTCATGACTGTAATATCAGCACTTCAGGAGGCTGAGACGGGAGGATCACTTGAGGCTAGGAATTCGAGACCAGCCTGGGCAACATAGTGAGACCTGATCTCTACCAAAATGAAGTCATGTTAGCTAATATTCCAAACATATTCCATGATTAGACATTGTGTCAGATAATGAATGAGTCCATACCAAAATGGAATCATTGACCTGCTTTACTCTCCATTCCCTGAGGCAACTAACCTGATATCCAACACCATGTACCAGAAGCAAAAAGTAGTTACAGATGGTGCCCATTTTGACTAATCAATTCCTTTACAATGTACATTGTTAAATATTTTGAATGAATCTCAGGGGTGGAGGTAGACATTAGAAAGAAGTAAAAATGAGCATCCAGAAATGAAATAAGTCAGGGAGCAAAGTGAGCAAGATATCAAGAGGTGCCTGAGGATACACAGGCATCATCCAACTCCTGATGAAATTTCTCCCACACATAGAAGTCACCTTAATGCAAAATAAAAGTATCTTCTTTGAAGTTTAAAGCGACTTCGTATATTGCTTTATAGTTTACTAAGAATCTTCTGTGTGCTATAGTGCTCAACCTTCACAGACACTCTCTGAACTATGAAGTAGCAGAGTAGCAGTTCCCACTTGTTCAAACAGCATCCTCTGCCCCTGCCTGCCCTTTACGCTAGACATGTAATACTTATTCTTTGAATTTTCATGTTTTTAAAGTACTGGACTTGATGTAGGAGACTCGTAGGAGGACTTGTTTTTTGGTCAGAACCGTGCTGACCAAAACAAGCCCTGGTTCGGACAGGATAAACTGAAAAAACTGGCAGGAATCAGCAGATGGTGACTAAGGTGACCCCTAGCTGTCTTCATTATTCATTGGCATAAGACACTCGCACCAGCACCATGACAGTTGACAGGTGCCCTGGAAATGACCTGAAAGTTACTACCCCTTTCTATGGCAAGGACTCAGAAGTTACTGCCCCTTTTCTAGAAAATTCTAAATAATCTGCCCCTCAATATACATTGATCTGCCATTAATTTGCATATAATTTAAAGTGGGTTTACATGAGTAAAAATGCAGTTGACAGAAACCCATATGTTGTGGACTCTGGGCAAAATTGCCTGTGTGTTATCTCTGCTCCTCAAGGAGTAGTGCTGTTCAATTAAAGTATTGCTGCCTAAAACCATTGTCCTGCCCATGAATTTTTTCCTGAGTGAAGCCAGGAACCCTCCTGGGCTAAGCTCCAATTTGTGGCCTGCCTCTCCTGCATCAAACCTATACTAGGAAAAGATTACTGTCTGTATACAGTTGGAAGGATCATATGTAAAGATGGAATTTTTTTGTTGTGTTTTGTTTTGTTTTGTTTTTTGAATCACAGCCTCTCTCAATTGTGATCCCAAAATCCAATAGAAGACTAGGTATGAGGAAGACTAAAGACTCATTTTTATCTAGGAAATAGATTTTGTGTTCTAGGCTCAATGATAGCTCCTGAAACACGTAAACAGCCTGGGAACTAACAAATAAGAACATAATTTGTATCTACTCTTTGAGGTGTGTGTGTGTGCTTGTGAACCCCATCTCCTTAAAAATTATGTCCCTACATTCCTGGAAACACGTGTGTGTGTGTGTGTGTGTATATATATATATCTCATATGTTTTTTATACATTTTTTTGTTTGTTTCCATCATCATTTTTGTTTTCCTTTGGTACTTTGAAAACTTCAGCTTTTCTATTTTATGCTAAGTGAAAACGGGGAAAATGGTTTATACACACAGGGATCTAATAATTAAAGGGGTGCAGGCAGTGCCAAGACGTATTTTCTCCAAAAAGCTTACGCTGTGAAAAACATTCAATGTCAACAGAGGCAGCTCCTCTTCATCGCTTGAAGATCAAGCTTTTGACTCTTTGTAAAATAAGCCTCATTATAAAATATCTTCCTGGCCAGGCACAGTGGCTCATGCCCACAAGCCCAACATTTTGGGAGGCTAAGGCAGGTGGATCACCTGAGGTCAGGAGTTCAAGACCAGACTGGCCTATATGGTGAAACCTTGTCTCTACTAAAAATACAAAAATTAGCTGGGCATGGTGGTGGGTACCTGTAATCCCAGCCACTGGGGAGGCTGAGGCAGGAGAATCGTATGAGGTGGAAGTTGCAGTGAGCCGAGATCATGCCATTGCACTCCAGCCTGGGAGACGTGTGAAACTCTGTCTGCAAAAAAAATAAATAAAAATAAAGTATCTTCCCATTACAAATACTGGTGCTTCTTGGTACTATTTAATACTTAACATGGATTTCTTCTTTATGCTAAATTCTCTATTCTATGAAGAAACAGATTAAAACTCAGAAACTCAGATGGGTAAATGCACTTGAATAAATTCCCATGGCTAGTAAACATCAGAACTAGAATTGAAAACCCTTCAGTTCCAATGTTCCTACTCCTTTGAAAAAAATTTTTCTTAGCATTGTGGTTCAAGGGAAGTGAACTGTGTATTCCAAGTCTCTAGAGTAGCCATGACTATAACTGCTATTGAGGTGGCTCAGGAACTAAAGAGATCTTAGGAATGGCAGCTGTGCAGTGACAAAATGTCTCCTCAGGACACCCATTTGATCCAAAAGCCAGAAATCTGACAGATATTCTAACATAAGAATTGTTCATTTTCATAGTGTTCAGTATAACAACACAGATGGGCACAATTTGATATCTCAGTTTTTGCACTGCTCATCCGCAGATTTTTGTAGCATCATGTTCTGCTTATGAAAAGTCTTCAATATCAAAACAAAATTGACTGTTATTTTTCTTAGCTACTTCACATATGTAGAGAACAAAGAAGATAAGGAGAGCAATGCAGACAGAAAAAGAAGAGGAGAGAAGAAAAAGGAAAAGAAAGAAGGGCAGGGAAAGAAATAAAAAGATATCTTCTAATAAGTGTGATTGCACTGGGAAGTAGAGACTTGGAATCCACCTCACCTCCTGATCCAAGTCATTATTCTCTTCCCATGTTATGCCATGTGTGAGCAATGACACAATAATTTTTCTAACAGAGATGATGACTGTGTTCTTTACTCGTATTGATTCAAAAATTAAGAAGAATGTTTTGCATTGTGGAAAATTGTTATTCAAACATTGATTACAGTAAGCTAGGAGCCCATAATATAAGTGATGAGAAGATAGGCAAATAAACACTAGTGATATAAAATAATGTTTTAAGAAAACGGCAGCTTTACATTCTAACTTCTGGAAAAATATCAAGGCTTTTATTCTTTCTTCCAAATCCCTCCTCTCGACCTCTAATAAGAACTTCATGGTATCCAAAGGTAAATAATTGGGCCATATATATAGTGAGTCAATAAAAAAAAAATGGTCAGACAGTGGTTCACTCCTGTAATCCCAGCATTTCGGAGGGCTGAGGTTGAACAATTGCTCGAGTCCCAGAGTTCCAGACCAGCCTCAGCAACATGGCAAGATCCTATATCTACGAAAATAGAAAAATTAACCAGACAATGTGGTGTACACCTGCAGTCCCAGCTACTCAGGAGGCAGGGGTGGAAGGATTGCTTGAGTCAGGAGCTCGAGGCTGCAGCGAGTTATATTTGTGCTGCTGCACTCCAGCCTGGGCAGCTGGTGAGACCCTGACTCTAATAAATTAATTAAATAAATAATTAAAATAATGTTAAAGTTCTTATTGTTCTTTAGCCTATCTTGTATAAATTTCTTCCCTTTCTGCATTTCTTTGTCTACTTTTTAGTTCTCACAAATCCAGGTACAGATCTTTCCTTCACAAGGACAGAAACATCATTCCTCATCTTTCTCCTAGTATGAGGAAAGGAATCATGGTATGCCATTAAATTGAGAAGAAATAGAGTATCAAAACTGAGGACATGCCAAATGCTATGGAGAAGCTACAGAGATTGGGCATAGAGTGGAATTATAAGACTTCTCTGCAAGGAAGTGATCAGCAATTAGGAAGTCACAAATGACCTTCCGAAGATCAACATGAGCAGTGGATGTATCATAAAGTAACCGCAATGGAGTGAATAAAATGAAAGAGAATGAGAATATTTGCTCATTATTTACAAAGTTTAGGTAAAGCATAACTTTTTAGTAGAGATTTCATGCAATCAAACAAACTTGTACCAATGAAAATACCCGTTTTGGCTATCTATTATTATATACAACTCAGTAGCTTAAAAGTTGATTGGTATCTTACAGCAGAGTTTGTCGAGTAGTCTTAAATGGTGGTTCTCTGCTGAGATCACTCATGGCTTGTAGTCAGATGTCAACTGGGGCTGCATTTATTTGAAGATTCAAATGGGCTGGACATCTAAGAAGGTTCACACACATGGATGGCAGCTGATGCTGACAGCTGGCTGTAGGCTGGACTGATACTGTGGACTGGAGCCCTACACATAGCGTCTCTATGTGTCTTTCTAGCAGCATGATAGATTCCTATAAGTTTCTCCTGAAAGTGAGTGTTCTATAAGACTCAGATGGAAGTTGCAGTACTTTGTGTGGCATATTATCAAAAGTCATGTGATATCACTTTTGCTATGTTCTATTGATCAAAGTGAAACAAAATCAGTTGTATTTCTAGAACATAAAACCCTGGATAAATTTTGAATAAAACGTTTATTATTAGCAACTTTCTTCCACTCCCAAGTTGACTTTCAGATAACATTATTTGGAAGGACACAGCAGTGCATTGTAATCAAAATGTATAACTTAATAAACATGTTTAATTATGTGATGTAAATTGTCAAGATGCTGTTTTACAGCATTTTCTTCTATATCGTCTTCTGCAAAGTGCAAGGGGTAGGATGTAGGACACTAAAATCCTTCTCCCCTTTATTCAGGTGTTCTATTCCCAGACTTGACAGACATCACTGATGATGTGATCATGTCCACAGAGGGAGTCAGGAACAACAATGCTTTTGGCTAGAGAAAAATCAATGTGTACATACAAAAAAAAAAAACAAAACAAAACCAAAGTGATAAACGAGACAGTCTGGTCAAGCTTCAAGAGGAGACAGGCTAATCATTGAAAAAAACAAAAGAACTAATGCACAAGGTAAGACTAAGTGTCTGTTGCAGTGTAGTGTTAGGTGGTGTCCTTTAAAATAAGAGTTTATTTGGCCTATAGAGAATGGTAGTATATTAGACAGACTATACTGAGCTATTATTTTGAATAATAAATGACTGAGAAAGAGCAAGATGGATTTTTTTTTACACATGCACTCCAATGCCCAGATTTGCTAAAGCACTGTGCTTCCAGTCAATAGTACCCTTGTAGCTTGTTTGTTTAATTGATTGCATTGCTATGTCAACCTTCAAGACCAAAGCGTCAAATATTTACAGACTGGAACACATAGTGTTTGGTGCAACTTGGTCTTCCCCGCGACACTTGCAAATGTTGCAGTTTACATAATACATTGAGCCAGACAGAATCTGAATTTACTACATTAAACAGGGTTATGTTCATTGACAGCCTCAAGTCTTATTAACATTACTGAGACTTGTGATTCTAGAAAAACAAACAAAAATTTTAGAGATCCAACTCATTTGTATTGCCAACTGGTATTAATATTCTTAGTATGAAGTAATTTAATGAAAGGGCTCATTTAGAAAAAACAAATATTTGTTCTCTGGATTTGAAGATCTCTTCTTTGGACCTTGTTTCACTTCTAAATATTCATGTGCAATGGATTTTGCCCCATTCAAATGAAAAGTATGAAATAGAAAATTGTTTTGAATGTATTATTGATTTTACAATTTTTGTTTGGAAACATCCCATGAGTCCACATGCTTAGCAATTTTTGCTTTGACTTAAACAAGACAACAGGACTTCAGTGTTTCCATGAAAAGTCTTGGCAGAGTAGAGTCGGTCAGAGTTGAGACAAAACCCAATTGATATGAGAAACTTTGACAGACAAATGCTTCTGTGAGAACGAGCAAGCAGTTCAGGTGTAGCCAGCCAGTGGGGAATGCAGACACTACATGTAACTTTTTTTTTTTTTTTTCTGTTAACCACTTTGTTAATTAGGGGCCTCGAATATAAAACAGGCCCTCCTTAGAGAAGAAGATGAACTAAAGATTGAGAAGCAGGAAAGAAGATGACTGACCCAACTTTGGTGAGGTAGAAGAACAATGCTTTGCCCTTTTCCTGGGTGAAGGCTGCAGCAACCTTATCCTGGTGAAGAGCTATCCTTAAAGAGGTAAATTAATCTTCCCAAGACCACTGAGTGTCATGGAGCAGAGACTCCAACCAAGGTGTATCAGACATCAGTGTATAATTTTTCCATAATTCCATGCCAAAAATGTGTCTACACATAACTACTAGTGATATTTTAATCAAAAAATCTACTAAAAGGACAACTGGGAATTTTATATCATTGATACAGAATCTTTTTTTCCTTTGCATAGTTTCACCAGCTTCATGAAACTGACCAATACCAAGGAACTTGTTGTGAACTTGGTGGGGAGGAATAATTTGTCTTTATTTACCACATTAAGAAATCCTGCATCTTAGCAGAGCTTAATAGTGCATACCTGTAGTTTCAGCTAATTGAGAGGCTGAGGAAGGTGGACTGCTTGAGCCCAGCAATTCAAGGCTGTAGTGAGCTGTGATTGCACCACTGCGTTCCAGCCTGGGGAACAGAGCAAGACCTTGTCTTTAAAATATATACATATTGTATCCAATTCAACATGGGTGATATTTGTTTATTTATTGATCTAGGATATGAGTGACATATTAATAGAACGATTGTCTCAAATGCCATTTTCAGCTGCATTGTACGTGCCAGTTTCTGTGCTGAGTTTCTATAAATTATCTCATTTACTCCTTGTAATGTGGTTGTATTATATTTGTTTTACAGATATGGAAACAAGTTCAGAGTTTTATAAAAAGTAGTGGAGACTGGATTCAAAGTCCCGCCACCTCTGATTCTCATGGTGTTATGAGAGAGCCTTTGTCATTTGGGTGTTGCTTCATTCAGAAAGAACATGGCTTCTGCAAGTGGGTGAAGACACTACAGAGTTGCTGAGGTAGTTACCTAAATTCCAGGCAGGAGCTAAAATTCCACCTGATTTCCTGTTGGTGTAGCTCATTAACATCAGTACTCTGAGGACTAAGCAACTAAAATGTAGTAAGTATCAATTAAAACTTCCAAGTAGAAGCATGCTCAAATTACTTGGAGAAAACTGATTAATTGTGCAGATGCTACTGGTGCTGGGGAGAATCAGTAGGCTCCCTTGTCAGCTATGGAATACTCCATCACCTTCTTGCTGTTCTCTTCTATTTTAAAAACGTAAGCTTCCTGATCAACTAGGACAGGCACCATGGTATAGTGAGAAAAGCATCAAGTGGTTCAAGAAAATTAAAATCCAGTCCTGAGTAGTAAATCAGCTTCCCTCCATCTTTGTAATTTTATCTCCCTAGGCCTCAGCTCTGTACCTGTAACTGAGTAAACTAGATAATTTTTAGTCTTTTCAGTTCTAAAATCTCTCATCCAAAATTAAAAATTATAGTATCTAAAAATCTTTCACAAACAACTTGCGGTGATGACAAAAGTTAGAATCAAGTGAACCATGTTAGAGAAAGAAAAAACCAGCACACTTCTCTGTCCACAGAATTGGTAGTATACTCTGAAAAGCAGGCTGTGCCTGGGAATCTGAGCCTACATGTTTAACTATATAGAGAAGAGACAGAGGATTTTTCACAAATAATACTCTAATTTTGAAATCGAGAAGTGAGAGATGAAGTAAAGGGGAGCTTCTTTTAGTTGCAAAGTGCCAGCGCACACAAGAACCAGTGTATGCCTCTGGATCTCCAAAGATATCATGCTGAATATTCATGGCAAAATGGGCTTATTTATGAAATTACAGTATTTCTGTTCACCATCATAGAACATCTGAGATGGATTTCTGAAGTTTGCAATTAGGAATTTCTAGACAGTTTGGGAAAATATTAATAATAACATGTTCATTGATTCCCTTAGAGGAAACGATGCTAAACTTGTTAATAGTTTGACAATCAGTCTTTCTACTTCTGTGCCTGGCTTATTTCACTTACCGTAATATTCCCCAGGTTCATCCATGACAATGACAGGATTTCCTTCCATTTTAAGGCTGAATAGTATCCCGTTACACACACACACACACACACACACACACACACACACACACGCACGAGCGCGCACACACACACACACACCACCTTTTCTTTATCTATTTGTCCATTGATGGAACTTGGTTTTGGCTATCGTAAGTAATGCTACAACAAATGTGGAAGTGTAGATATCTCTTTGAGATACTAATACTAATTCAATTTATTTGGTTATATAGCCAGAATGAGATTGTTGGATTATAGGACAGTGCTGTTTTTAATTTTTGAAGGAATTCCAAATTATTTTCCATAATGGCTATACCAGTTTATACTCCCATTGATAGTATAAAGGGTTCCCTTTCCTCAACACCCTCCCAAGTATTTGTTATCTTTTTTATTTTTGATAATATTCATTTTAACAGGAGTGAGGTGATATCTCATTGTGGTTTTGATTTATATTTCCCTGATAGTCAATAAAGTTAAGCATAATTTTTAATATACCAGTTAGACATTTATATTTTTTCCTTTGATAAATGTCTATTCAAATCCTTTGCTCATATTTTTGTTGGGTTGTTTTCTTGTTGTTATGAGAGTTTCCTATGTATTTTGGATGTTATCTCCTTGTTGAATGTATAGTTTGCAAATATATCTTCCCATTCCATAGATTGTCTCTTCACTTTGCTAATTGTTGAATTAACAACAATTAAGCTGTACTGAAACTTTTCAGTTTGATGAAATCTTACTTAGGTATTTTTACTTTTGTTGCTTGTGCTTTTGAGGAGATACACAAAAATTAATTGTCCAATCTAATGTCAAGAAGCATTTCCCTGTGTTTTCTTCTAATAGTTCAATAGTATTCAGCCTTACATTTAATTACTTAATCTATTTTGAGTTGATTTTTATGTGGTATAAAATAAAGGTCGAATTTGGATATCCAATTTTTCCAACACCAATTAATGAAGACTCACTTCTTTCCTCAATGTGTGTTCTTGGCAACTTTGTCAAAGGTCAATTGACCACAAATATGTGGATTTATTTCATGACTTTCTATTGTGCTCTACTGGTCTATATGTCTGTTTCCTTCCTTCCTTCCTTCCTTCCTTCCTTCCTTCCTTCCTTCCTTCCTTCCTTCCTTCCTTCCTTCCTTTCTTCCTTCCCTCCCTCCCTCCCTCCTTCCTTCTTTCCTTCCTTCCTTCCTCCTTCTGTTCCTTCCCTCCCTTCCCTTCCCTTTTCTTTTCTTTTTCCTTTCCTTTTTTCTTTTCTCTTCTTTTCTTTTCTTTTCTTTTCTTTTCTTTTCTCTTTTCTTTTCTTTCTGATGGAGTCTAGCTCCACTGCCCTGGCTGCAGTGCAGTGGCATGATCTCGGCTCACTGCAACCTCCACCTCAGGGGTTCAAGCAATTCTCCTACCTCAGCCTTCTGAGTAGCTGAGATTACAGGTGCATGCAGCCACACCTGGCTAATTTTTTGTATTTTAGCAGAGGCGGGGTTTCACCGGGTTGCCCAGGCTGGTCTCAAACACCTGAGCTCAGGCAATCCGCTTGCCTCAGCCTCCCAAGGTGCTAGGATTACAGGCATGAGCCACTGCACCCAGCCTGTATGTCTGTTTTAATGCTAGTACCATACTGTTTGATTATGATAGCTTTGTCATATATTTTGAAATCAGATAGCACGATTCATCCAGATTTGCTCTTCTTGCTTGAGATTACTTTGGCTATTGTTTCTTGTGTGGTTCTATATTAATTTTAGGATGGTTTTGCCTACTTCTGTGAAAAATACCATTGGAATTTTGTCAGGGATTATATTGAATCTGTAGATCACTTTGACTATTATGAGCATTTTTAATTCTTCTAATCTATGAACAAATAATATTTTTCCACTTATTTGTCTCTTCTTCAATTTCTTTCATCAATGTCACATAGTTTTTAATTTATAAATCTATCACCTACTTGGTTAATGTTTTCCTAAGTATTGTATTCTTTTTAGTGCTGTTATAAATGGAGTTGTTAATTTCTTTTTTGGAGAGTTTGTTGCTAGTGTATAGGAAGGCGACTGATTTTTCTATTTAATTTGGTATCTTGCAAATTTACTGAATTTATTTATTAGTTCTAAGAGGTTTCTGATAGATTCTTTACAGTTTTTTATTTATAAGATTATGTCATCTGCAAATAGAGACAATTTTACTTTTCTCTTTCTGACTGAATGGCTTTTATTTCTTTGTCTTGCCTAATTGTTCTGGCTAGGACTTCCAGTACTATGTTGAATAGAAGTGACAAGATACGTATCATTGTCTTGTTCCTGCTATTAGAAGAAATATTGTCAGCTATTTACTTCATTATGTTAACTGTGGACCTGCTACATATGACTTTTATTATGTTGAAGTAGTCTTTCTACACCTAATTTGTTGAGTTTTTATCATGAATGCATATTAAAAATTGTCAAATGCTTTGTATGCACATATTGAGATGAACATACAGTTTTTATTCTTCATTCTATAAATGTAGTATGTCACATTTGCTGAATTGCATATGTCAAACCATCTTTGCACCACAGGGATAAATCACTCTTGGACAAGCTATATGATACTGTATGGTTTCACTCATGTGAGTGAACCTATAGAAGTCAACTTATAGAAGCAGAGAATAACACAATGGCTGCCGGGGCTGGGGTAGGGGAGTGGGAATGGAGAGATGTTCGTTAAAGGGTACAAAGTCTCAGTTGTGCAGGATTGAATGGTTCAGAAAATTTAATGTGCAGTATGGTAACTGTAGTTAATAATGCTTATTGTATACTTGAAAATTGTTAAGAGAGTAGACAAATGTTCTCACCACACCAAAAAAAAGGTAATTACATGAAGTGATGTATATGTCAGGTAGCTTGCTTGCGATAATCATTTCACAATGTATATGTATATCAAAACCTCACATTATACACCTTTAATATGTAAATTGTTATTTTTCAATTATACCGCAATAAAGCTGGAAAAAATTAAATAAAACAAATAAATAAAATCTAATAGTACCTTTTAAAAGTACCTAATAGTGTTCAAAAATAATGTGACATTGTTAAAATGCTCTTGCAGGGTTTTGTTTTGCTCATGATCTTAATTATGGATATGAATGTGATAAACAATAATTGCAGCCTGCTACATGTAGATAATGTTTCATTTGTTAAAGTTAGTGAGACTGTTCAATTGACAAAATCTAAAGTGAACCCAAACCTAAATATTCACTATTGGTCTCAGTATCTCTCCTCTCTCTCTCTCTCTCTGACACACAGACACACACACACGCACACACATACACACACAATGTCCCTAATGTCCCTTTTCATTTGGTCTGGGACTTAGCACTCAGTGACAACAACCATGTGAAATTTTGCCTATTAGAATTTTCTACAGAGCTTTAAATAACTCCAGTGATAGTCAGTTACTTTTTCCTTGAGTTTTTTTAAGGTGCCAGCCAAAAAGGCTGCCCTTAGCCAGGATCAATTTATCAGTTTCAAAGGAAAAGATAATAAAAGTGTCATTTCTGGCCATAGCACTGCAGGTTCTGCTGATATCCTAATATTAAAGTTTATTATAAGTAGAGCTGTCTCTTAGTTTTTGATATCAAAATTGTTTCCAAGTCTTGTTAAGACCCCTTGTTACTCTTGATGGGAGGAAAGGAAAAAATAACCCAAAGTGACCCCAATGGGGCACGGAAGTGACTGAGCTATTAAACACCTAGCTATGTGGATGGTTTTGTGGAGTTCTTCAATTTATCACAGATACAACCTGCCAGGAGAAAATTAATTTAAAACTCACTTCCCTTGCAGGCCTGCTAAAGATACTCAAAATGTGAGAAAGGTTTACAGAAAGAGAGTCAAAATAATTGTTGACTCCCAAGAGGCATTCTTGGTTTCTGTTCTTTTAATAACTTGCATCTTCTCACAGCTCTTTATCAACAGGACTTCTAAATGAAGGAAGCAAGTAAATAAAGTATTCCTAATGTGGGATAATCTACAGGAAATGGTTCTGACCTAATAGAGAAGACGGAGTAAATATTTCTTCCATCATCTACAGATGGGTAGTCTGGCTTTTCTAATGAGAAGCAGTATATCTTATTTAAAAGAGCTTTGGATTCAAACGGAACTTTGCTCAAATTCTAATTTTTCTAGTCATTACCTGTGTAAACATGGGCAAATTTCCTAAAATCACTGAGTCATCTATATCAATAAAATTGAAATATTAGTGACCACATTTATGGCTGCAGACAGAATGAGTGGATAGAATCTCTTCTGCTAGGAATGTTCTTCCTTCAGATTGCTATAAAGCCATATCCTTCTCACCATTCAGGGAAATCCCAAAGCCACTTCTTCAGACAGTTTTCCCCTCATTACCGATATTAGTCCATTTTGCATTACTATAAAGGAATACTCAAGGCTGAGTAATTTATAAAGAAAAGATGTTTATTTGAGCTAATGGTTCTGTAGGCTGTACAAGAAGTGTGGTGCCAGCATCTGCTTCTGGCAAGAGTCTCTGGAATCTTACAGTCATGCTAGAAGCCGAAGAAGAAGTGGCTGTATCACATAGCCAGAGTGGAGTAAGGGAGAGAGCAAGCTCTTTTGAACAATGAGACCTTGCATGAACTCATAGAATGGAAACTCACTTATTACTATGAAGATATCACCAAGCCATTCATGAGGGATCTGTCCACATAACCCAAACACCTTCCATAGGCCCACCTCTGACATTGGAAGTCACATTTCCACATGTGATTTAGAGAGGACAAATATCCAAACCATATCATTGTGACCTTGGTCCCCTAAATCTCATGTCCTTCTCACGTTGCAAAATCTAATAATCCCTTCCCAGTAGTCCCCAAAGTCTCAACTCATTTCAGCATCAACTCAAAATTCCAAAATCTCATCTGAGACTCAAGGCATGTTAGTTCCACCTATGAGCCTATAACATCAAAAACAAGTTATTTACTTCCAAGATAGAATGATGGTACAGGTGTTGGGTAAATATTCCCATTCCAACGGGGAGAAATCAGCCAAAGAAAGGGGCAACGGATGACACGCCAGTCTGAAACCCAGAAAGAAGTCATTTAAATCTGAAAGTTCTAAAATAATATCCATTGACTCCATGTCCTGCATCCTGGGCACACAGGTGAAAGGGGTGGGCTCCAAAGGTCATAGGCAGCTCCGTACCTGTCGCTTTCCTGGGTGCAGACCCTGTGGCTGCTGTCATGGGTTGGAGTTGAGTGCCTGCAGTTTTTTCAGTCTCAGGTGTAAATTATTGGTGGCTCTACCATTCTTCGGTTTGGAGGGCAGAAGCCCCCTTCCCACAGCTCCACTAGGCAGTGCCCTGATGGGGATTCAGTCTAGGGGCTCCAACCCCACATTTCTCTTCAGCACTGCCCTAACAGAGTCTTTCTGTGGGAGTTCTGCCCCTGTGGGAGGCTTCCGTTTGGGCACCTAGGCTTTTATATACAACCTCTGAAATCTAGTTGGAAGCTGCCAAGCTTCCTTCACTCTTGCACTCTGTGCAACTGCAGAGTTAACACCACATGGAAGCTACTGAGGCTTCTGGTTGAGTCCTGCAGAGCTGTGGCCCAAGCTACACCTGAAACTCTTTGAGCCAAGGCTGGAGCCAGAGTGGCTGGGATACGGGGAACAGTATCCTGAGGCTGAGCAGGGAAGTCCTGCCGTGAACCTGTTCCCTGAAGCCATTCTTTCCTCCCAGGACTCTGGGCCTGTGATAGTAGGAGTAGCCTGGTAGAAATCTTTCTGAACTGCTTTGAAGGCCTTTTTTCCCATTGTCTGGGCTACTAGCACTTGGCTTTCCTTTAGTCATGACAATTTCTCTAGGATGTGGTTGCTTCATAGCTGCTTCAATTCCTCTCCTGAAAAAACTCTATCCTTCCTTATCACCTTGCCAGGTGGCAAATTTTTCAATTTTTAACATTTTTCTTCCCTTTTTTCTTCCCTTTTCCTTATAAATTCCAACTTTAAATTATTTCTTAGCTCTCATATCTGTTCATAGGCTATAAGAAGCTGCCATACCACTTCTTGAATGCTTTGATGCTTAGAAATTTCTTCCTCCAGATACCCTACATCATTACTCTTACATTCAACCTTCCACAAAGTCCTTGTGCATGGACACAGTACAGCCAACTTCTTTGCTTGGGTGTAACAAGGGTGACCTTTGCTCCAGTTCCCAATACATTCCTCATTTCCAACTGAGACTTCATCAGCGAGTCCTTCACTGTCCATATTCCTGTTAGCATTTTGTTCACAACTACTTAAAAAGTCTCTAAGTAAAGTTCCAAACTTTCCCTTGTCTTCCTGTATTCTTCGGAGCCCTCCATATTCTTCCAACTTCTGCCTGTTACCCAGTTCCAAAGCCACTTCCACATTTTCAGGTACCTTTAGAGTAACACCTCACTCCACATTACCAATTATCTGTATTAGTCAATTTTGCATTGCTATAAAGAAATACCTGAGGCTGGGTAATTTATAAAGAAAATGGAAAGGTTTATTTTGGCTCAAGATTCTGCAAACTCTATAAGAAATGTGTTGCTGGTATCTGCTCCTGGTGAGGGACTCAGGAAGCTTACACTCCTAGCAGAAGGTAAAGGGGAAGAAGGCATATCACGTGGTAAGAGAAGGAGCAAGAGAGGGGGACGAAGCACCAGGCTCTTTTTAACAACCAGATCTTGTGTGAACTCATAGGGAGAACCCACTCATTACTGTAAGGACAGCACCAAGTTATTCATGAGAGATCTATTCCCATGAACTAAATACTTCCCACTTAGCTCCATCTCTAACATTGGAGATCACATTTTAACGTAGGTTTGCAAAGGACACACATCCAAGCCATATCATCACCCAAAGTTGCTGCCACACCAGTCCTATAACTCTAGCTTATTTGCTTTAGTGATCAATTTACAGAAATTGTTTTGGTTGCAAATGTACTTATTATGTATTTCTCCCAGTAGAATATTCTATCTCCAGCCTATGCTGTCTCCAGCTTTTTGAGCTGTGGCTGACACCTAGTAGAGCTTCATATAAATAGTTTGAAATGAATAAAAAACAGAGGCAAAGTAAAAGTACTCAACATAGATGCTAGTCTATAATAGATGCTCAAAATTTTGCCACAAATTATTTATTTTGTTGGGGCTGTTAGCTTTAAGTGGCAGTCTATCCCAAATGAATATCTATGCCAAAATGTTAAAGTTTGGCAGAACTTATTTAAATCTTGGAATTATGTTTAAAATAGCTATTTCTGGAGACTTAGGAAATTTGCTATAAATGTGAATGTGACAAGTAGGAAAATATACAAATCCCTTTTTCCTACTTTGTATTGATTATATCGAGTTTTTGGAGGCAGAATAAAATTCTATTCACTATCAGCATATTATTTTCTCTGTCCAGCTACCTGCATTCCAGGTAAACAACATGGGCTGACATACACCAATGAAAACATTATTAGAGCAATGACAGAAAAATAAAGATGCTAAACACTAAGTTTAAAAGCTAAAGATTAAGGTATGTGAGAGAAAGAAAACACTTGGATGATACAGCAATTTATTTCTTTCTCTATCCCTTCCACCAAACGCTGAGACTCTGGAAGAGCCCTCCAAGTGAGAGAAAGCAATGCAGTTAAGCTGGAAGGATTTGAGAAGCTTAGCAAAAGATCTGTTTTTGTGGTCTTCCCTTAAACTTCCCAAAGACTGAGCTGGGAGAAGAGACTGGAGTGTTGATAAAATGCCTCCTTTGAAATTGAGGGATATGAGAATAGAGAAAAACCAGGCTGTGCTAATCATTTCTAGAAATGGAATAAGCAGCTATGAGAGATGTTAGAAGCAAAGCATAGCCATTCGCAGCCCTGAGTTTCTTACAGCCCCCAAGTGTCATAGGGTAGATTTCAAAATCTCCTACAAGCTCAGAAGTGAGTCCAAAAGATTGCTGGGAGAAAGCAGGAAGAGAGGGAGGAAAAATAAGGAGGAAGAAAAAGGAAAATGGGAGTTTTATTATGAGGGTATGGAGATATGCTTTGAGATGATGAGGCATGCAGACTCCTCCCTAAAGGTTGTGAGAATGCTGAGTCCCTGGCTCCCTCTCAGAGGATCGCCATTGTCAGGGAGCTGCTCGTTTCCCATTCAAGGGCACTTTACATTACTGGACCAATGATCAGATACAACAATGTCCATCTGGAATGGAAATCTCAGAAATAAGCAGCAATGGCTTTTTTATTTTTTATTTTTTTAGTGCAGTTTTGGCTACTTTCCCAGCGATATTACTCCAGCAGTTTCTCAAGCCTTACCACTCCCCCCATCTACCTGCCAGTTTAAAACCATCAAAAAGAAGAGGGACAAAGAAAATACACCTGATGGGAGGCACTAAGTTTTTAAAATATAAAACATGTGCCTGGAAGTCAGAAAAAAATGTGAATTACTATAAAATAACAAAAATAACCATAATCACAGCCATCATTACAGGAGCAAACACGGATATGATGTTTGTTATATGCCAGACACTGCTCCCAGTTCTTTGTATAGATTAATACATTTAATATTCACAACACCATTATGATTTAGTTACTCTTGCCATCCTCACTTTATAAACAGGGAAACTGAGACACAGTGGGGTAAGTGTAACTTACTAAGGGTGACGTATGTGGCAGAATATGAAGTCTAACTCTTAGTTTATGCTCCTAACCACTATATACTTGACTTATATATAAAGTAGGTGTAATTGTATTTGCATATAAAATTCTGCGGCTTTCAGATTAAACATACTTTTGGACAGTAACACAAGTCTAAACTTTAGGTCTCTGCCCCAAACTAGGATTAAATATAAAAAAGGATCACGTTAAGAGGAGCTTTCTAGGCCGGACACGATGGTCCATTCCTGTAATCCCAGCACTTTTGGAGACTGTGGTGGGCATATTGCTTGAGTCCAGGAGGTCAAGACCAGCCTGGACAACATGCTGAGACCCTGTCTCTACAAAAAATACAAAAATTAGTCTGGCATGGTGTTGTGTGCCTATGGCTCCAGCTACTAGAGGGGCTGAGAGGCAGGAGGATCACCTGAGCCTTGGGGTTTTGGCTGCTGTGAGCCCTGATTGTGCCACTGCACTCCAGCCTAGGCGACAGAGTGGAAAGACCCTGTCTCAAAAAAAGAGAGAAAGTTTTCTAATTAGATATTGAAGAAAAAAAACATGATCAAGTGTGACAGTGGTATCTACTCTTATGTCCTAGTTTGTCATCTTGTGAGTTTAGAGCTAGATAAATGATTTATAATTATGAAATATTGTCATCAAGTCTTCTAAGCTATGCCTTTTATCTCCTCCAGTGTGAGCCCTTGAGAATACTATCAGCACCAGGTGGTCTCATCCACTCATTATCCCTATAGAAAATGCCATGGAGTTATAGAAATTTCTGTTAAATCTATTCATACATGCCACAAAAAATTAAGGCACATACAAACAGATAAATAGGTAAGTTGTATTGCTCTTTGTCCAGTTTCCCTCCCTTAATCACACCAAATATTTAACAGTAAATTTCAAAATTACTTCCAGACTCCTCTTCTAGAAAAAAAAAAAAAAAGTCCCCTGTTGGTTGTTTTTCTTCCACAGTAGAGAAAGCTAGAGTGGAGGATTTGGTTAAGAAAAGAGTGTTAGAATCTTGCTGTGTGTTCCATCAGAGTACACAACCAGGTCTTTCATTTAAAGCAGATCAAACGATGGACACATTATTCGTTATTGTTTAGCTGCCTGGGTTTAGGATGAAATTACCAGCTGCCCAGGGGCCCAGCATTTCAGCTTCAGATCTAGCTGTGCTCATAACACAAGGCACAATGCTTAATGGCATTGTCAGCCATTTAACATAAAAAGAACATGCTGTAATCAAGTGGGGACTTTTCCACTGTGTCACTCTTGGGGCCCATTTCAGGAAGCCTAGGAAACCTGCCACTGAGTTTTAAGGGGAGACAAAAAACAGAAAATGCTTCAAAGGGGGCAAAGGTAATTGTTCCCTATTAATTTTTTTCTCAAATAATATTTTTAGTTTCTTTTTTTAACGTGTTACTATTTTGAGAAAGCTGTACTAATGGCTTCAAATCTGGTACTTTCAGATTCTTATTTTTTAAAAAATCCATGGATTAGAATCTAAGGAAAATCAGAAGCTCCCAAAATGCAATATCTAAGACATCTAGGTTGGCATAACCCTTGAGAAGCAGCTCTAGTTCTTAGCAGGAATAATGTTACCTGCCACCTAAATAAATGCTAAGGTTTAGTGTGTGGAAATAATAAAGCCAGGGAGATGAAGTGGATTCTAGATATATTAAATCTGGGATAGTTTCAAATAACAGCCTTAAGCAATAAAGTGAAGCTTCCATCCTGTATTCATAATGTCAGTGTTACTGTGGAAATGCTAGCTTTAAAATATAAGCACCCAAGGTTGTCTTCTCAAAAGACTCTCTTCAGACATTATTTTAAGTCCCTTTGAACAGGGAAGCAGAATGTCACCAACTGCGGACTCTTGAGTTTTGATGTGATGAATTCTTGCTGACATCCTAGTGCTAGAGATGCTGCTCTTGAATTATTTGGAACTGAAGGCATTTCCATATGGACAAGCTCTCATTCCAAGAAGACAGAATGATGGTGAAAAATGTGGGCCTAGATAGAAAGATGACTTGAATAGCTGTGCCATTTTGGAAACTGTGGGATAGAAGACTGGCAGGGGGATAGGGTAGTAAGAGGAAGACAAGTGCGTTGTAAATATAGAATCAAAACCTGCCATTGCCAAGTGCAAAATCCACTACAAGCTTGAGGTGAGATTAAAAGATAAATAACCCTGAACGTGCTCCTCTTTGCCTCTGTGAAGAAATAGCAGTTCTATTTGCTGTATTTGGGAGAACCCAAATGTGGAATTAGAAGTTCTGGGTGGAGCATTGGCTCTCTTAACAAGCTGGGAAAACTTGCACAAATTAATTAACCTCACTGAGCTTCAGTTTGCTTAACTGTATATTGGAGCTAGTAACATGTTGTCTAATTCATATGATTCTTGTGATAATCAAAATTGAAATGAAATAATGCATGTGAAAATGTATGGCAAATTGTAAAGAAGAATGCAAGTGTAGTATGCTATCATAATTAGGTAGTTAAAAGCTAGCAAAAGAATAAAGAAGGACTTGAATGCTAGCTTCATGATGGCAAGTGCATTATTTTATTCACTGATATATCTGCAGTGCCTACAAAGCAGTCAGGCAAATTGGGAAGTGCTCAATAAATTACTGTTGAATGAAAAAATAAATTATTATATTGTTGCTTTTTGAAAGATTTAGAAACATTCTTCATTTGCTTTTGGAATTCTTGTCTGAAACACCATGCCTATGGTAAGAATATAAAGCCATCTGAAGCTCCTGTTTCCTCAGTAAAATGGGAATATTACCTTACCTTTCATACGCAAGGGAGGAAAAAAAGAAAAACATTGTCTTATTTGATCTCTCTTTCAATAATTAAACGTTGAAAAGAAAAAGTGCACGTGTATGTGTTCATATACACATCAAGGTCCATAAAATTTGAATAAAAATTTAAAATTTGGATCTTTTGTATCAATACCACATTGTTTATGAAGTTTAACTCACTAACAAAATGGGCAGTTACCAATGGCCTCATTATTTGTGAAACTGGTAAACAGTTGGTACACACACACACACACACACACACACACACACACACCAGTTCTGGTCTTTGGTTTCAAATGTGACCTTACAGTAATGATTAGAAAAAAAAATCATTTTAGGACTGGAAATGTCAAAGCACTGTGTCAGTCTGTGGCTGGTTTTTCTATTTCTTACTGTCTCTCAGAAATAAAAATTCATTGCTATAAAGTCGCTGTTTCTGTACAATGGCAACTAAGTTTGTGGAGTACTAGTTATCCAGCAACAAAATATATCAGACAGCATCATATAAAATTTTTTGACAATTATTATTAGAACTGAAGTGAATTTTATATTTATGCTTACAATAGAGAAAGGGTTTCCTAAATAATTTATGGTATACATAAGCATGCTAGAGACATATTTAAAATACTTCAAAGAAACAACTGTTTTCAAGGGCCCTCTGGCACCTGAGAAGTACTATTTATAAGCAGTTAATTGACACACTACTTATAAGTCATCCTTATGTGTGTGGAAAAAAAGAAAAAAAGGTGCCTAAAGACCTCTATTAGAAAACAATTTGCCACTCTGTATTTCCATCTACTGTATGTATTTGAAAGATATTAAACTACCTTAAAAGTATATTAAAATTCATTGTTTTCCTTTATTTTCTACATACTCAAACTGGAATCTCTTCCCCTCCCACTCCCCAAAGACACACAAACATGTCCATATGCATTTGCTCTGCAATAGTGAGGTTTTCCTGTATTTTGTTTTGCCATTCAGAGAAGAGAACTGTGTCAATTGACTTTCTTTGTCCTGAAGAATAAGAGCAGGATCCCCTTTGCTGGCATCAGCACCTCCTGTTTATCCTTCTTACACCACGTCTCCAGTTCTAGGCCCTGGGAGAGCCTCTCCTACGGGCTCCACATTGTATCCCTGGAAGAATAATGCTTCCCTGTCTCTCACCCAGCTCTTGGCAAAGAGCAGAGATCACTGAGGCCAATTTTCCCTGGGGAATGGTCTGAATTACTTGTCCACTTGAGTGATGGTCCTGGCAAAATATCTAATTGATGGCACTGCCTAGTGTTTATTATTCTAATAGTCCTGAAGAAAGCCTGGATGATTCTCCATTAACCCACAATGAAACTCTAGGGGAGCATTTCCACAGCACTTCAGAGCTTGTTAACCTAAAAGTAATTGGGCATATAAATTTGGAGGGTCTTATTTGTTCAGCCAGCACTAAGTGGAAGAAAAGAATGGCCATATTTACCCTATTTAAATATTCCATTCAAAGAAAATATGCCAAAAGCACACTGACTATCCAGGGTCCTGAGAGATAGATCTTGGAGAGACACCACAGCACACACGTGAGCCATTATGCCACTCCCATTGGAGCACAAAGGGTCACATATGACTGCTCTAGCATTTGTGCCTTTATTTGTAGCAGCAGATGAAACAACAAATGCATCCAGTCAGGAAAATACTATGCTGGTTCACGTTTAGCATGACTTTCCACACTCTACCTTCGGCCTGTGAATATTGACAACAGGATGCACACTGGGAGAGGAGAGCTGGGGAGCAAACATTACAAATGCAGGCACAGGTTTGTTATGTTAATATGGAAGAACAGTCCAGGAGCTTGGTGGAATAGGAGGGTATGAGTGTTAGCAAGATAAGCAGCAGAGAGAGCCTTAGAGAAGGAATCCACAAGAGAAGGAAGAAGGAAGGGAGAGAGCAAGGAAATTTGAGAGACATGGAGGGGAGCTAGGTATTGGCAACAATTTGCTGTGATTTCATCCGGATTAAACTTTGCCGAATAGTGGTCGTGTGATTGCTTTTGCATTTTTATTAGATCCATAGCTTGTGTTTGGCTCTCACCTGGGAGTGCTTTAAATAACTGTGACCTTTCATGACACAATTGTTCTTTGCATAGGCTTTCCCTTCCCTCCCTGAGATAAGAAAGAAACACATTAAAAGCCACCAGGTAGAGGAGTTACATGGGTGCAGAATGGCTCGAGCAATTGGAACACTGATAACATTAACAAATGTCGAGGTTGGTCTCACTCTCCAGAAGTAATTGTAAGTGAACCAAAGTAGTAGTGGGCATGTCATGTGATGAAACTCACATTTTGTGGTAGATACTTATACTTCATATTAAATCTCCAAACAATGTCATGTGGATACATATCAAAAGCACCCTGCGGCATACCTGTCAGGTGCTTCTCACCTCCAGCCCAGGAACCTCTCTGTTGGTGCTAAAGCATGAGATGCACAAGACTGCTAGGCACCCATGCAAGTGCAATCAGGAGACAGGGAGGAATTACTATCCCATGGGACAAACCAGTGGGAAACAGGATCCATAATTTTTTCTCCCATTGTTCTTTAATGGACTGTTCAATGAATCAAGTACATGGAGGACAACTATAGGTGGTATGAGTATGGGGGACAAAAACTGTATGAAAAACGAACTGGGTTATTGTAACAGAACACTGTAGGGAATTAGAAGGTGGTTCATGTCTTCTTTTTATGAAGTATAGCATTTTACAAACACTAATTAGTATAACTTCCCAGAAGATAGTCCCAAGAGATCTACTATGTTTCATTTGATAACAAGTGGTGGCCAGCTTGATAGCACACCCTGTTACTGAACCTCCTCCATTCTCTGCTTCGTTTCCCTTTTTCTTCACTCTTGTGACTCAGGATTTCACTCGATGATAAATTGGTAACATATAAACCTTTGCCTGGGGTTCTGCCTCATTGACTCACAGGGACACCTCCATTTACAGTACCAACATGAATCTACCAGAAAATGGCCAGGAAATCATCTTACTATGTTTAATGTTGACTTAAGTACTTGGATTACAACGATGGGTGGTAGGAAATACAAGGGATAGAAGCTGTATTGACTGCAAAAAAAAAAAAAAAAAATGGAGGTAGTAGCACGACTGAGTCATTGTAGCAGAGCATGGCAGGGAATTCGAGGTAATTCATACTTTCCTGTTATGAAGTGAATACTTTAGGAATTGTCTTAAGTTTTGTTCTTAGAGTTTAGATCATTGGTAATGTACATGTGTCTTTTGGTTTAGAAAACTAGAAAGAGTCTACAATAAACAGAACATTAGAGGCCAATGTCTAAAATAACCCAAAGCCAGAATATTTACTGCAGAAAGATAATAACTATCTCAGCTCTTGTATGTACTGAGAATAAAATAAGAAAACTCATGCAAAGTATGAGAAAGTAGTAGTGGGCATCTCAGGTGAAGAAACTGAAATTTTGAGTAGATACTTATACTTTCACATTAACTTAACATGAAAGTATAAGTATCAGCTATAAACTTAACATGAAAGTATAAGTATCAGCTATAAATGAAGTTATAAATTTTCATAATCAATTTTATGAAATTGTTCCTCAGTATATTTGGAATTTTGGATTTTTGTTTTTAATTTCAATTTTTAATTGTAAATTGATAAAGCTGTGTATATTTATGGGTGAAAAAATGATGCTGTAATTTATTAATATAATGTGTGATAATTAAATCAACTTAATTAACATCCATGACCTCAAATAGTTATCATTTTAAATAGGTATCTTTTTTTCTTTTGGTGAGAACATTTGAAATATAGTCAGCAATTTTGAAGTGTACAATATATTATTATGTTCACCACGCTGCAATATGTCTCAAAGAAAAATATTTTATACCTCCCATCTAATTGAGGCTTTGTACCCTTCAACCATCATCTCCCTGTTCCCCCATCCCCACCCCCAGCCTCTGGTAGCCACCATTCTACTCTTGCTTCTTTGAATTTGATTGCTTTTAATTCCACAAATAAGTGATAACATGTAGTGTTTGACTTTCGGTACCTGGCTTATTTCACCTAAAAATATAGTCTCCAATTTCATGCATGTTTTTGCAAATGACAAAATTTTTTTCCTTTTAAGGCTGAACAGTGTTCCATTGTGTATATATACCACATTTTCTTTATTCATTCATATGTTGATGGACACTTTGGTTGATTTCATATGTAGATATTGTGATTGGTGCTGCAATAAGCATGAGAGTACAGCCACCTCTTTGACACACTGACTTAGAATATTTTGGGTGGATACCCCAAAGTGAGATTGCTCTTTCACCTAGTAATTCTACTTTTAGTTTTTTGAGGAAACTCCAAAATTTTTGCATAAGGGCTGTACTAATTTATAGTCAATGTGCATTCAGTACAGCAGTATTCAAGGCTTCCCTTTATTCCACAGTACCTTTTGCTTTTTCAGAGCCCATTTATTTTATAAATTGGTGGTTATGTATTGTGCTATTTTGTGATCATCTCAAAACCTTTAGTTGACCTCATTAAAGGTATTATGCACATATTTGATACTTTGGAGACTACATATTCTGGGACCCTAAAACTGTATACTGGAGAGAATTTTATGTTAATCTCTAAGGGACATTCATCCAAGTCTGACTCTGGATTGACAGCAAAGTCAGCTTGAAAGTCTTACATGAAAGGTTAACGTTTTGGGGGTTAGAGTCCTTTGTATAAAGGCAAATATTTCTAGGTGAATAATCATTCCCTGTGACAATGGTTCCATGGCTTTTTGGTATAGAGAATTTCAGAAATAAAGATCGACATGGAAGTTTTGGGTTTTGAACATTTATATTGTTGTAGAGTCAAATACTGTTTAAAAAGGTGACATAGTGCTGGAAGCAATTCAACTACTTGAAGACATAATATGTCTGAAGATGTGGTTACACATTCATCTTGCATTAAATTAATATATTTTATAAGCTTAACGAGATTTTGCGCTGAGACGATGGAGTTTTCTAAATAAACAATCATATCCTCTGCAAACAGGGACGATTTGACTTCCTCTTTTCCTAATTGAATACCCTTTATTTCTTTCTCTTGCCTGATTGCCCTGGCCAGAACTTCTAACACTATGTTGAATAGGAGTGGTGAGAGAGGGCATCCCTGTCTTGTGCCAGTTTTCAAAGGGAATGCTTCCAATTTTTGCCCATTCAGTATGATATTGGCTGTGGGTTTGTCATAAATAGCTCTTACTATTTTGAGATACGCCCCATCAACACCTAGTTCATTGAGAGTTTTTAGCATGAAGGCTGTTGAATTTTGTCAAAGGCCTTTTCTGCATCTATTGAGATAGTCATGTGGTTTTTGTCATTGGTTGTGTTTATGTGATGGATTACGTTTATTGATTTGCATATGTTGAACCAGCCTTGCATCCCAGGGATGAAACCAACTTGATCATGGTGGATAAGCTTTTTGATGTGCTGCTGGATTTTGTCTGCCAATATTTTACTGAGGATTTTCGCATTGATGTTCATCAGGGATATTGGTCTAACATTCTCTTTTTTTGTTGTGTCTCTGCAAGGCTTTAGTATCAGGATGATGTTGGCTTCATAAAATGAATTAGGGAGGGCTCCCTCTTTTTCTATTGATTGGAATAGTTCCAGAGGGAATGGTACCAGCTCCTCTTTGTACCTCTGGTGGAATCTGGCTGTAAATCCATTGTAATCTACCCATCTGACAAAGGGCTAGTATCCAGAATCTACAAAGAATTTAAACAAATTTACAAGAAAAAAATCAAACAACCCCATCACAAAGTGGGCAAAGGGTATGAACAGACACTTCTTAAAAGAAGACATTTGTGCAGCCAACAGACACGTGAAAAACTGCGCAGCATCACTGGCCATCAGAGAAATGCAAATCAAAACCACAATGAGATACCATCTCACACCAGTTAGAATGGCGATCATTAAAAAGTCAGGAAACAACAGGTGCTGGAGAGGATGAGGAGAAATAGGAACACTTTTACAATGTTAGTGGGACCATAAAGTAGTTCAACCATTGTGGAAGACAGTGTGGCGATTCCTCAAGGGTCTAGAACTAGAAATACCATTTGACCCAGCCATCCCATTACTGGGCATATACCGAAAGGATTATAAATCATGCTGCTATAAAGACACATGCACATGTATGTTTATTGTGGTGCTATTCACAATAGCAAAGTCTTGGAACTAACCCAAATGTCCATCAATGATAGACTGGATTAAGAAAATGTGGCACATATACACCATGGAATACTATGCAGCCATGAAAAAGGATGAGTTCATGTCCTTCGTAGGGACATGGATGAAGTTAGAAATCATCATTCAGAGCAAACTATCGCAAGGACAGAAAACCAAGCACCACATGTTCTCACTCATAGGTGGGAATTGAACAATGAGAACACTTGGACACAGGGTGGGTAACATCACACACTGGGGCCTGTCGTGGAGTGGGAGGAGGGAAGGGATAGCATTAGCAGATATACCTAAGGTAAATGATGAGTTAATGGGTTCAGGACTCCAACATGGCACATGTATACATATGTAACAAACCTGCACATTGTGCACGTGTACCGTAGAACTTAAAAAGTATAATAATAATAATAAAATTAATTAATATATCTCATCTAAGAAGTGATTTCAGATTTTAGATTTGATCCTACTGCTCAGAAATGTATTTTTTCTTTTCCAAAATCTATCAGAAGTTATCATTTGAAAAACAGATGTTGGAAGCTTATTTTAAGATATTGGGGTCTTATTGGGAGAGAATGGCATCAATGACTATTTTTGAAATATTAATACTTGGGAGATCGTGATTGCAGCATGTCAGGATAGTATTTGCCATAAATTTATATTTGAGGTTGTTTTCTTAGCCACTGAGGACTTAAGAAATACCTGAATATGCCTCAGATGACTTCCTTGGGGGAGGATGGGGAAGTTAAAGAGAAGTGGAACATAAAATACTGGACACATCCAATAAATTCCAGGAAGTATTGAGTTTTCCTAAAATATCTGTGAGTTATTCATTCAATCAATACCAAGATTACTTTAGTGTATATTATCTGTAGAAGGTGACAGATAAGTCAACACTGGCTGATGAATCGTACATCTTCAAATGTTAATATTAAAATAATTTTCCTTGCTGTGACATCTGTGCATTCCCTCAATAGAATTCACCTATCTTCTAAGTATCCCTCTCTTTTGTAAATATTCTCCACTGGATCTTGACTTACATGAGTGCAGTGACCATGTGTATCTTGCATAAAGCTATATATTGGAAATGAGTTAACAAAAGTTGTGGAATAAATAAATGAATGAACTAAAATAATTTCGTATCCCCATGTTGATTTTCTTAAAATTGGGCCATTAGAGAAATACAATTTCATGCAGATAAAGAGTAGCTCTTTGTTCTTCAGTTTCCCCATTTTATGTCATTCACCAAATATTTTTTGAGGTTTTTTTGTTCTTGTTGTTTATTTGATGTCACACAATGTACTAGGGATTCTGCAGGGAAGCAAAAATAACACAAAACAAACATCAAAAAATTGTTCCTTACCTCTAATATTAATTTTAGATAATATAATATCTGCATCAAAAAAACTTGAAAGAAATCCTAATGAATTTACATATAACAAGATTTGGAATATGCTTTCACATATCATCTTCCTAAATCTTGAACACATTAATTACTTTTAAAAAGGAGAAAGCCTCCAGAGTAGCTGGAACTACAGGTGCATGCCACCATGCCTGGCTAATTTTCAAAATGTTTTAGTAGAGACAGGGTCTCACTGTGCTGCCTAGGCTGCTCTCAAGCTCCTGGGCTCAAGTGATCTGCTTGCCTTGGCCTCTGTGCTGAATTACAGGCATGAGCCGCCACCTCTGGACAAAAGATTCTATTTCAGAAAGTTTGTTCCAGTTTTGGAAAACAGTTGTTGGTGTTACCTTTAGGAGCTTCTTAAGTTAAACATCTTTAGATTATTATACCTTTTAAAATGTCATATGGAAGTTGATAGTTGTTTGATATTCATATATATATTGTATTTCATGTTTTAAGTATGTTTTTATGTCATGTTGTATCTTAGTATGGTTTTCTTTTACATGTTTTTTAAAATATGTTTTGGCATGTTTTTCTATTTCTCCTCCCCACCAGCAGCCATTGACCAAGTTGGCTCAAGGCCTGGTCCAGGAGTGGACATTTGGCTTTTAAACTTGCTGGCCAATAGGCTTTGTGACCTTTTGGCAAGTCCCTCTCCAAGGCCCTATTTTTCTTGAAGGTACAAACAATGCAGAGACTCGAGAACCTTTCCCAAGTCCTTGTCTCACAGGAAGAATTCTAGTTGCAATCTTTTCTTCCTCCCTCTACTTTCTGCCGCTATCCAAGCTTCTCTTTCTCTATCCTCTCTCCGTTATAGTGTGTTTGTACCTCCTTTATTCTATCTCTAGCACCAGCTGTATTAATAATAAAGTGATGCCTTGGCCTCCAAAAAAAAAAAAAAAAAAAAAAAAAGAGAAAGCCAAGTATCCCCAAAATATATTCTTAATGTCATCTAAAATAACAGAAGACCACATTTTTAGGGAATTATATGGCTATTCAAAATAAAAGCTGCACTCTCACTTGTGACTAATATCTATTGCTCTGGAAAACAGGATTTAAATATAAGCAATGTGGACAGCTCTCTGGGTGTACTCTAGAAAGAAAGGGCTATGCCCTCCTCTTCACCTGTTTCCTTCTCCTTCTGCCTGGAAGATGATGTGTTTTTGAGCCCTCTTGAATGATGTAAACAAAGGCAATAATCTAGAGGTAGTGGAGCCACAAGATAAAACATAAATTTAATTTCAACACCCGAGAAAACAACTCAAAAAAACAAATTACACATGATTATTAATCATGAATATGGATGCAAAAATTTTAAAATAATAAACCAAATCAAACAATATGTAAAAAGGATAATATGTCATGGCTAAGTATGACTTATCCCAGAGATGTAAATTTCACTTTACGTTTTAGTTAAAAGTAATCAATATGACCACATTATTGTTACAATAAAGGAGAACAAAACATATGGTCATTTCAATAGATTTGAAAAAAATGTTGGACATAATCAAAAGCACAAGTATATTGAAAAACTCAACAAACTAGAAATATTTGGAAAATCCTACAAACCGATAAAAGTTAACTATAACAAATCTTTAGCTAATATCATAGTTAATGATGACAGATTGAATTTGTTACCCAAAATATTAAAAACAAAGCATGAATGCCAAGTTTTACCACTTCTATTCAGCATTGTATCCGAAGTCCTAGCTATTGCAATAAGGCAATAAAGTGAAATAAAAGAAATGAAGTCCAGAAAGGAAAAAGTAAGACTGTTACTTTTTTCCAAAGAATATAATTTCCTGTGTTGAAAATCCCAAGGAATCCAAAAAATATCTACTAGAACTAATACATAAATTTAACAAGGTTTCAGGAATACATGGGTTTTATTGAAATACAAAATGTATTCTTATTGATTAGCAGTAAATAAGTGAAAATAGAACTTAAAGATAATTGCATTAGTAGTAGCTGCAAAAATTTTAAATACTTAGTGCTCAATGTAACCAAATGTATCTAAGATCTCTATACCAAAAAAAAATGAGAAAAAAAAATTAAAAACAAATAGGAAGGGATACTGTGTTCTTAAGTTGGGAGTTAGAAGACTTGTTATAATTGAAAGAGCTGTTCTCTCAAATTGCTATATATACTCAAAATAATCCAATAAAAATTACCACTGGGTTTCTTTTAATAGAAATTAACAAGATTTTTCATATAGAAATGCAGAGAACTTATAATGACCAATAAATTGTTTTATAAGAAGAACAAATTGGAGGAGTTACCCTATTTGATTTCAGACAGTAATCAAGACAGTTTGGTATTAACAAAAAGTTAAGTATATCAATCAATGGAACCATAATTAGTCCAGAAAAAGACTCATACATGTGTGGAACGTTGATTTTCAGCAAAAATGCCAAGGAAATTCAGGGAAAAAATGTCTTTTCAATAATTTTTGCTGTATCAACTGGTTATACAGATGAAAAATATTTACATTTGTTAACCTAACTGCATACATAAAAACTAACTCAAAATACGTTATAAGACTAAATATAAAACAAAAAATTTGTACAATTTCTGAAAGAATACACAGGAGACAATTTTTGCAACCTTAGGTTAAGCAGCATATTCGCAGAACACAAAAAGCATGAGCCACAGAAACAAAAAAGAAAAATAAAAGATAATCTGGACATTATCAAGTGTTTAAAAAATTTCTTCTTTGAAAGACACCATTAAGAAAAACATAAGCCAGGATATTGGAGAAAGTAACATTTGTAACATTATATCTGACAAAGAACTTGCAACCAGAAAATACAAAGAACCTTTATGACTCAGTAAAAATAATAATAATAAAATGAATAAATAAATAAAAATAAAATGAGTAAAACAGTTAATCAGATACTTCACAAAAGAAGCCTATAATCACATAAAATGATGTCCAATATCATTAATCATCACATAAATGCAAATTAAGAGCAAAATTTGACAACATCATATACATATAAGAATGACCAAAATTAAAATGACTGGTCATACCTAGGGTCAGTGAGAATCTGGAACAACTAGGACTCCCATAAAATTCTGATAGAAACTTTAAATGGCTATATCCACTTTGGAAAATAGTTGGATTTGTTTGTTTGTTTGTTTTGAGACCACGTACCACTCTGTTACTAGGCTGGAGTGCAGTGGCATGATGGCGGCTCACTGCCATTCTCTGCCTCAGCTTCCCAAGTAGCTGGGATTCAAGCCATTCTCCTGCCTCAGCTTCCCAAGTAGCTGGGATTACGGGCACACACCACCGCATCCAGCTAATTTTTTAATTTTTAGTAGAGATGGGGTTTCACCATGTTGGCCAGGATGGTCTTGATCTGACCTTGTGATCTCCCTGCCTTGGCCTCCCAAAGTGCTGAGATTACAGGCATAAATCACTGTGCCGGGCCTGCATGATTTTTAAAAATGGCAAATAATTAGTAATCAATCCAGTTAATCTGTTTCTAGGTATACACTCCAGAGAAATGAAAACAATATGTCCATACAAAGACTTATGCATGAACATTCTTAATAGCTTTATTCGTAGGAGCCCCCAAATGGAAACAACCCAAATGTCCATTAATAGTTAAATTAATTAAAAAATTGTAATATATGGATACAGTGAAATACTAATCAGAAATAAAAAGAAAAAATCTATAAATAAACACACAAAATATAGATGAATATCAAAATCATTATGCTGAGTAAAATAAACTAGATTTTAAAAGAGTATACTTAGTAGTAAAATGTACACCTGTAGTTGTCTAGGGATAAAGATGAATGAAGAAGTACATTTTAAAAAGCCATAAGGAAACTTCTGGGGATGGTAGTAATGTCCATTATCTTCATTATCATGATGGTTTCACTTTCCAGGGATATCTAAAAACATATAAAATTGTACCTTTTACATATGTGCAATTTATTTTACTTCAACAGAAATTCAATAAAGTTATAAAAATAGTGATGATTACAGTAAGAGCATAGAGAAAAGGAACATAATTCTGTTGGGAAATTAAGAAAGGATTTCTGGATGAGGGCCTATGTTTAGCTTAGTATAACCAGCCTAGTATTTTTTAGAAAACCACAGCTGAGTCACCAGACTTCTTAAAGTTATATACATATAGGTAAACAAAAGTTTATCTCCTACTTGAAATAGGAACACTTTTACACTGTTGGTGGGACTGTAAACTAGTTCAACCATTGTGGAAGACAGTGTAGCGATTCCTCAAGGATCTAGAACTAGAAATACCATGTGACCCAGCCATCCCATTACTGGGCATATACCGAAAGGATTATAAATCATGCTGCTATAAAGACACATGCACATGTATGTTTATTGTGGCACTATTCACAATAGCAAAGACTTGGAACTAACCCAAATGTCCATCAATGATAGACTAGATTAAGAAAATGTGGCACATATACACCATGGAATACTATGCAGCCATAAAAAAGGATGAGTTCATGTCCTTTGTAGGAACATGGACGAAGTTAGAAACCATCATTCTGTGCAAACTATTGCAAGGACAGAAAACCAAACACTGCATGTTCTCACTCATAGGTAGGAATTGAACAATGAGAACACTTGGACACAGAGTGGGGAACATCACACACCGGGGCCTGTCCTAGAGTGGGGTGGGGAGAGGGATAGCATTAGGAGATATACCTAATGTAAACGATGAGTTAATGGGTGCAGCACACCAACATGGCACGTGTATACATATGTAACAAACCTGCATGTTTGCACATGTACTCTAGAACATAAAGTATAATAAATAAATAAATAAATTTATCTCCTACTTTTAATGTGTCTATCAGAAGGAAAAGGACAAAAAATGGCTGTAGATCCCTAAGTCACCTGAGCTTACGGGAACTGTTTCATTACCTTCCTTTTTCAGATCTGAGGATACTTTGTGAGACAATACTTCACTGGTACATGTGAGGCTCCAGTAGTGGCAGAGTTTTAGCTTGTTGCTGGAAAACTCAATGAGGCAAGAGGAGAGAAACTTGACCCCACTGGGACAGGTTCAAATACTTAAGAACACTCAGAAATCTCTACATATGACTAGATTTCTTTAGGTCATCCCGTTCATGATTTTTAAAACTGTGTCAGAAATGTTAAAAATAAACATTTTATGTATGTCTGTGTGTGTGTGTAATTGAAATAAGTTTGATATGTGTCCCCACCCAAATATCATCTTGAATTGTAATCACCAGTATAAGAGGTGGGGCCTGGTAGGAGGGAATTGAATCATGGGGTGGATTTCTCATGAGTGGTTTAGCACCATCCCCTTGATGCTGTACTCACGATGTGATTTCTCATTAGATCTGATTGTTTAAAAGTGTATGGCACTTACTCCCTCTTGCTCCTGCTTTTCCATCTGATGTGCCTTCTCTACCTTTGCATTCAGCCCCAGAAGCAGATGCTGCCAAGCTTCCTGTACAGCTTGCAAAACTGTGAGCCAAATAAGCCTCTTTTCTTATAAATTATCTGGTCTCAGGTATTTCTTTATAGCAGTGCAAGAATGACCTAATATAGTAATTAATAAGTAAACAAACAACATATTATATCTAGACTTCAGGCAATAAATTTTGTCTAAATGTCCTCTTTTGTTTATTTCTACCCACTCCTCAATTTCCCTTTTCTTAGCAATGATTTCACCTCACTAGTTCTTCCCTGTTTCTCTCCAAAATCTGTCACTTTCATTGTCATGCTGTTATATTCTTTCAGCTAGTCCCTGCCACCTAGCAAGGTTTAACAAAATAACAATCTATTCATTTTATCACAACTTTCCCATTTGAGATTTATTGATGTAGATAAAGTTTGTTGTCAATTTGATATTTGTTTCTGACTAACCAATTGCTTCCTTCCCATATGCTTAGAAATTTTTTTCTTTACAACAGAATTTTAAAATTTCATTAAGCCATATTTTAGTATTTATAAAACCATTCCCATGGGTAGTTTTTAAAATATTGTTTATCAAATATTTATTTCCTCTTAGATTATTTGACATAGATCTTTAGCAATGTGACTTGATTTGGCCAATAAGATGTGAAATAATCTACTACGTGTCATTTTCTGGTAGAAGCCCTAAGAATCTGTTTCTTTTTCCTGCTTTGTCAATCAGTAGAGTGCAGACAATTCATAACTGCAAAAGCGTGGGACCAACCCAAGTGCCCATAAATGAGTGGATAAAGAAACTGTGATATATATATAATAGATATGTATATCATATATATATGATGGGATACTACTTAGCCATATACAAGAATGAATTAACAGCATTTGCAGTGACCTGGATGATGAGATTGGAGACTATTATTCTAAATCAAGTAACTCAGGAATGTAAAGTCAAACATCCTATGTTCTCACTGATACGTGGGAGCTAGGCTATGAGGATGCAAAGGCATAAGAATAATACAATGGACTTTGTGGACTTGTGGGGAAGAGTGGGAGGTAGGATGAGGGATAAAAGACAACACATATGGTGCAGTGTATACTGCTCAGATGATGGGTGCACCAGGATCTCATAAATCACCACTAAAGAATTTACTCATGTAACCAAATACCACCTGTACCCCAATAATTTATGGAAAAACAAAATAATAAAATAAACCCTCTGAATCTAGGGATCTGTGTTTTACATAAATGTAGCTAGTCTATCCTCAGTAACAGGAATGATAGAATTTTGAATGTTTTAAACATTTTGGATTAAAATTTTTTAAAAACATCCCAAGTAAGCCAAAAGCAAAACAAGACAAAAAACTTGAATCCCATTTCCAACTCAGCCAAATTTTCTTTTATCTTATTTTTATTACTGTGCTTACTTTTAATAGTTCTTCCCCAACAGCAATTCTTGATGGAGTCTCCCATCATTTATCTTAAAATTCATATGTTTCTTTTATTGTTTTCATTTGTTTCTGCTTTCTCCCTGAATTATGATGTCATTTCTCAACTTGTCCTGCACTTGTTTGTTTATTACCAATTACAATTAATTTAACAACTTTCTCCTAATTTACATAAGTGAGCTTTTCCCCCCAGGTCAGATAATTCGGATATAATAGGGAGTAACTATAAATGAACTACTGATATTTATAGATATCGTCAGAATGTCTTCCTAAATCTATGTCAATTGATAATTCTTCTCAGAATTTATAAGTACCAATTCGCCACATCTTTAGTAACTTTAGACATAATACTTTTTCAGTTTAGTAAAACTGGTGGTAAAGATATTCCACGATTGTATGTATTTTCTTTCGCTGATGTTTGTTAATACTTACATTTGTATGGTGTTTCACAATATCCTAGTAAGACCTGTTTGCTATGATTTGCTTGTATCACTTTTCCTGTATATAAAGATTTTCTGTGACAGGCATGAGAATTAAGTTGATTCAGTGAACGTGTAAAATGACCATGCTGCAGATCGTGAGATCTAAGGAACTGGTTCATCCTGCAGAGCTGAAACTGTGTACCCTTTGACCAACATCTCCTCCTTTTCCCATACACTTTGTGACTTGGCAACAACCATTCTATTCGCTGCTTCTGTGAATTTGATTTTGATTGTCTGTTTTGTTTTTGAGACGGAGTCTCGCTCTGTTTCCAGACTGGAGTGCAGTGGCGCGAGCTCCGATCACTGCAACCTCTGCCTCCCGGGTCCAAGTGATTCTCCTGCCTCAGCCTCTCAAGTAGCTGGGAGTACAGGCGTGCGCCACCACGCCCAGCTAATTTTTTGTTTTTGTTTTGTTTTTGTATTTTTAGTAGAGAAGGGGTTTCACCATGTTGGCCAGGATGGTCTCAATCTCTTGACTTCGTGATCTGCCCGCCCCCGCCTCCCAAAGTGTTAGAATTACAGGCTGAGCCACGGTACCCAGCCGAATTTGACTTTTATAGATTCCATAGATACGTGAGATCATGGAGTATTTGTCTTTCCGTGCTCAGCTTATTTCACTAGCATAATTTCCTACAGATTCATCCATGTTGTCACAAATGACAAGATTTTCTTCCTTTCTAAGGATGAACAATATCTTATATATATGTACATATGTGTATATATATGTCCATAGGTGTAGGTATGTATATCTATGTATATATGTGACACTTTATCCATTCATTCAACAATGTACACTTAACATTGATTCTGTCTGTTAGCTATTGTGAATAATGCTGCAACGAACATAGAAGTGCAGATATCTCTTTAATATACTAATCTCATTTTTTCAGATATATACCAAAGAGTGGGACTGCTGAATCAAATAGCAATTTCATCTTAAAATTTATGTGAAACCTCCACTGTTTTTCATAATGGCTATAACAATTTACATTCCAAACAAAAGTGTACAACGGTTGCCTTTTCTCCACATCTTCCACAATACTTCTTAACTTTTGATGTTTTGATAATACACATTCTAACAGGTGTGAGGCGATATATCATTGTGATTTTGATTTGCATATTCCTGATGATTAATGGTACTGAGTAGTTTTTTATACACCTGTTAGCAATTTGTATTTCTTCTTTTGACAAATGTCTATTCAGATCATTTACCCATTTTAAGTTCAGTTATTCATTTTCTGGCTATTGAGTTGAGTTCTTTATATTTTTTGGATATTAACTCCTTATCAGATGTATGGTTAACAAATATTTTCTCTCATTCTGTAGGTTGTCTCTTTGCTCTGTTGATTCTTTTCCTTCCTGTGCAAAAACGTTTTAGTTTGATGCAGTTTCATTTGTCAATTTTTGCATTTGTTGCCTGTGCTTTTGGAATCATATCAAAAATTAGTGGCCTAAACCAATTTCAAGGAGCATTTTCCCTTCACACTAGTTTTATAGTATCCAGTGTCAGGTCTTAAATTTAAGAGTTTAATCTATTTTGAATTAATTTTGGTGTATGGCATAGGATAAGAGGTTGATTTCACTTTCCTACATGTGGATATCCAGTTTTCCCAACACTATTTGTGGAGGAGATTGTCTTCCCCAGTGCATGTTTTAGGCAATTTTGTCAAATATCAGTTGACCATAAGTGTGTGGGTTTATTTCTGGGCCCTCTGTTATGTTTATAGGCCTATGTGTCTGTTTTAAATCAGTACCCTACCTTTTTTTTATTGCCATAGCTTTGTAATACATATTAAAATCAGGTAATGTGATACCTACAGTTTTGTTCTTTCTGCTGCAGATTGATTTAGCTTTGGAGGGTGTTGGGTAGTTGTACAAAATCTATAGAATTCTGTAAATATTTTGGGGAAAATGTTATTGTAATTTTGATAGTGATTGCATTGAATATATATATGGCTTTAGGTAGTAATATTATAATATTAATTCTTCTAATCCATCAACATGGTATATCTTTCCATTTATTTGTCTTCTTTAATTTTTTCATCAATATCTTATAGTTTTCAATATAAGAGTCTTTCAGCTCCTTGGTTAAATTTATTCCTAAATATTTTATTCTTTTCATGGTACTGTAAATAGAATTTTCTTAATTTTCTTTTTTTTTGATAATTGCTCGTTAGTGTACAGAAACACAACTAATTTTTACAAGTGGATTTTCTATCCTGAATTTTTACTGAAATTACTTATTAGTTCTGGCTGGGCACAGTGGCTTATGCCTGTAATCCCAGCACTTTGGGAGGCCAAAGCAGGCAGACTGCTTGAGCTCAAGAGTTCAAGATCAGCCTGGGAAACATGGTGAAACCCTGTCTCTACAAAAAGTACAAAAATTAGCTTGACATGGTGGCAAGCACCTATAGTTCCAGCTACTTGAGAGGCTGAGGTGAGGGGATCACTTGATCTTGGAAGGTGGAAGTTGCAGTGAGTGTAGATTATGCCACTGCACTCCAGCCTGGGTGATAGACCCAGACTATGGAAAAGAAAAGAAAAGAAAAGAACAGAAGGGAAGGGAAGGGAAGGGAGGGGAAGAGAAGGGAAGGAAAGGGAAGGGAAGGGAAGGGAACAGAAGGGAAAGAAAAGGAAGGGAAGGGAAAGGAAGGGAAAGGAAGGAAAACAAAGGAAAGGAAAGGAAAAAAGGAGAGAGGGAAGGAAAGAAAGGGAAAGAGAGAAAGAAAGAGAGAGAGAAAGAAAACAAAGAAAGAAAAAAGGAAAGGAAAGGAAAAAAGAAAGGAGGAGGGAAGGAAAGAATGAGAGAAAGAAAGAAAGAGAAAGAAAGAAGAAAAGGAAAGGAAAGGAAGGAAGGAAGGAAGAAAGAAAGAAAGGAAAGGAAAAGAAAGGAAAGGAAAAGGAAGCATTGAAGGAAGGAAGGAGAGAAAAAGAAAGAAAGAAAGAGAAAGAAAGAAAGAAGAAAGAAAGAAAGAAAGAAAAGAAAGAAAGAAAGAAAATTCTAACAAGTGTTTTATTTGGTGGAGTATTTCAGGTTTCTTTACATAAGATTATGTTGCCTGCAAACAACATAATTTTATTTATTCCTTTTTGAGTAGGATATTTGTATTTCTTTCTCTTGTTTAAATGTTCTGGTGAGAACCTTCAGTACTATGTTGAATAGAAATGTTGAGAGTGGACGTCCTTGTCTTGCTCCTGACTTGTTCCTGAGGAAGGAGTTTCAACTCTTTGTCTTTGAGTACGATGTGAATTATAGGTTTGTCTTATATGGCTTTTGTTGTATTGAGGTGCATTTCTTCCATGCCTTGTTTGTTGAGAGATTTTCATTATAGAAGTAAGTTGAATTTTGTCAAATACTTTTTCTTTATCTATGGAGATGATCATGTACTTTTTGTTATTCAATTTATTAATGTCACATACTACATTGTTTGATTTGCATATATTGAATTATCCTTGCAATGCAGGGAGAAACCTTACTTGATCCTAAAGTATGATTTGATTGCTGTAGTAATCTGTTGAATTTGGTTATCTAGTATTTTGCTAGGAAGTTTGGCACCTATAATCGTCAGGAATACTGCCTTTAGTTTCTTTTCTTACAGTATCTTTTTTTTGGTTTTGGGATATATTAATGCTGGCATCATAAAATGATTTTGTAAGTATTCCCATGTCTTTAATATTTTGGTGGGATTTGAAAATGATTGGTATTAATTCTTCTTTAAATGCTTGGTGGAATGTGTACCCTGTGGTCATCTGATCCTTGATTTCTCTTTGTTGGAAGCTTCTTCTTCCTCTTCCTCTTCCTCTTCCTCTTCCTCTTCCTCTTCTTCTTCTTCTTCTTCTTCTTCTTCTTCTTCTTCTTCTTCTTCTTCTTCTTCTTCTTCTTCTTCTTCTTCTTCTTTTTGTTAATTCTAGTTACATCTCCTTACTGATTACTTGTTGGTTCATATTTTCTATTTCTTCATGATTCACTCTTGGTAGATAGTATGTTTCTAGAAATGTATACATTTTTTCTATGCTATGCAATTTGTGGGCCTATATTTGCTCAGAGTAGTCTTGATGATCCTTTGTATTTCTGTGGTTTCATTTGTAATTTTTTATTCCACTTATAATTTTATTTACTTGAGTCTTCTCTCAATTTTTCTAGGTTAGTCAAGCAACAAGTTTGTCAAATTTTTATAGTTTTCCCCAAAACTAACTCTTAGTTTTATTGATCTTTGCAATTGTTTTGTTTAGGCTGTATTTCATTTATTTCTGATCTGATTTTTTATTTACTATTTTCTATTACTTTGGGACTTAATTTTTTCATCTTTTTCTTATTCCTTGAGGTATAATGTTGGGTAATTCATTTGATTTTTTTCTTACTACAGGCATTTGTTGCTATATACTTCCCTCTTATAACTGCTTTTGCTGCATCTCATAAGTTTTGGAATGTTATGCTTTTATTTTCATTTGTCTCAAGTTTTTTTTATTTTCTTTTGATTTTTTCTTTGACATATTGGTTGTTCAAGAGTGTGTTGTTTAATTTACACGTTTATTTTTCTCCTGAAATTAATTTCTAGTTTTACATCATTGTGGTGAGAAAAAATACTTGATATAATTCCCATCTTAAATTTAAGACTGACTTTGTAGGCTAACCTGTGATACATACTATAGAATTGTCCATATGCTCTTGAAAATAATGTGTATTCTGCTGCTGTTAGATGGAATGTTCTATACATCTCTTAGGTCTATTTGGTTTATAGTGGTGTTTATGTTTGCTGTTTCCTTATTGATTTTCTGTTTGGATAATCTGGCTGTTGTTGAAAATTGAGTATCTAAGTTCCTTACTATTATTGTTTTGCTATCTGTTTCTCCCTTTAGTTCTTCAATTATTTGGTGCTTCAATGTTGAGTGTATATATATTTGCAATTGTTATATCCTTTTGATGAACTGACCCCTTCATCATTCTATAGTGATCATCTTTGTCTCTTGTGATAGTTTTTTACAAAGTATTTTGTCTGATATAAGTAGAGCCACTCTTGCTCTCTTTTGGATATTCATTTCCAAGAAATATATTTTTCTATCCCTTCACTTTTAGCCTGCCTAAGTCCTTAAAGCAGAAATGAGTCTCTTGTAGGGGGCATAGAGTTTAATCTTGATTTTCTTAATCTATTCACTCACTTTGTTTTTTGTTTAGAAAATTTAATACATTTACATTATTATTGATGGTTAAGAATCACTACTGCCATTCTGTTAGTTGTTTTCTAATTGTTTTGTAGTTTTTTGTTTGTTTTTTCTTCCTTTGTTGCTGCTTTTCTTTGTAATGTGATGCTTTTTATTTTTTTAAATAGTGGTATGCTTTGATTATTTCCTATTTTTCCCATGTAGATATACCAGTTTGTTCTCTGTGGTTACCATAAGGCTTACAGCTTACACAAAACATCTTACAGTTTTAGTAGTCCATTTTAAGCTTATAATTCACTTAAGTTGCACATTAAAACTCTCTAACTTCTTTCATCCACATATTTGATGTTATTGATGTCAAAATGTACATATTTTTATATAGTATATTCACTAACAAGTGATTATAGCCATCATTATTTTAATAGTTTTGTCTTTTATCATTTACACTAGAGTAAGAAGTGATTTATGCACCATTATTACATTATTTGTGTATTCTGAATTTGATTAATTTGATTATATCCTTCCCTTTGCAGTGAGGTTTATACTTTCATATGTTTTCATGGTGGTCATTGTCTTTTAATTTCAACCTGAAGAACTTCCTTAAGCATTTATTATAAGGCAGCTCTAGTGGTGATGAACTACTACAGCTTTTGTTTGGGAAAGGCCTTATCACTCTCCTTACTTTGGAAGAACAGACTTGTCACAGGCAGTATGCGTCATGGCCACTTCTTTTCTTTCAGCACTTTGAATATAATGTCCCCCACCTCTCTATCCTGCTATGTTTTTGCTGTAAAGTCTGCTGATAGCCTTGTGGGGGTTTACTTGTATATGATGGGTTTCTGTTCTCTAGTTGCTTTCAAAATTTTTACTTTGTCTTTGACTTTTGAGAATTTTAGTATAATGTGTCCCGGTGAAGTTCCCTTTATATTTAACATATTTGGAGTTCTTTGAGATTCATAGATCTGGTTGTTCATTTTCCTCTACAGATTTGGCATGTTTCCCATCATTGTTTTCAAAAATATTGTTGTACTTCTTTTTCTGATCTTTCCATAATGCATATACTTGGTTGACTTGATGGTGACCCATAATTTCTTCACTCTTTTTTGTCTGTTTGTTTTTCTGACTAGGTAATTTCTAATGGCCTGTTCGTGATTCACTAACAAATGATTGTGGCCATCATTATGTTGTTATTTTTTCTTTGAGCTTGTTGATTCTCTTTTCTGCTGAATTATATTATGGTATTTACTTTAAAACATAGGAGTAGAGTAGCAGTATAAAATATGCATACATTTTCAAGCACCCTTTAACAGTGTATTAATTTTTAATAAAGATAACTCTACCAATAGAAGATATAAAGCCAGTTTTTTCTGAGGCATAGGTAGTCTCATATCCTTTACATTTTATCTGGTTCAAATTCTCAGAAGTTCCTGATCCCTTAGAAAAAGCATGCAAACAGAAATCAACCAAGCACAAAATAGTGCTTCTTACTGGCCCATTGGGCTAACAAATGAGGTGAATGTAAAATGCCACCTGACAAATTGCCACTTGTCTATTTGTACAGGTATTTGCATTGGATAGGCAGACAAAGGTATTATAAAGGGTCTTTACTTTACAATCTTGATTTGATGAAAGACCATTTTCTGCTGTTTTAGGGATTAAGCATCACCTTATCATACTGTTTAAAAATATCCAGTGGACTCCTGAGAGCCAGAGTTGGTGACCCCATTGTGCCTCCTTGCTCAGTCTTTGAGAAATAGGAAGTACTCTAGAAATACTAATCTTACCAGGTGATTTGAAGTCCACACATATCACGATTTTTTCATATAAGGTGCACCTTTATTGCCTATGATTATTTCCCAAAGAAAATATATTATTGTGGAAGGGGCTGAGAGTTAAGATTTTAATCTCATCTCTGCACAGACTCGGTTGACCTTATGCAAGTGATAAAGTCTCTGAGCTCTGCTTTTTCAGCTGTTAAATAGGAAGAATACCCTCTGCCTTTGTAGTAGTAGTGTTGTATATAAAAAAAGAAATATAGAGGTAAAATTGCTTTAAAAGTGATTATGGTATGACACTTATAAATAACTATATTTCAGTATTAAAATTGTATACTTTGTGTGGCCTTACCAGATATATTCTGAAATGTATACTAGTCTAACCTATAAAATTAATGGAAGTTTGTTTATTCAGTGCCAAGAATATTCGTTAGTATTCAATAAAGATGAAAGTAAATATCATGTAAGGCAGTTAGTTATGAATTAGTTAAGCAATGAAAGAGTTACCTCTATAAATAATTATTCTAATTATGTAACATAAACATCAAGGAAACATTAGACCCCTATACTCATATGGAAAGGGAAAAAATTCCTTCTTTGGGGGTTAGTATTAATACAGAACTTTTACTGTACACTAAGAGTGGAAAGGTCAGGGATCAATGTGAAGAAGGAGACCAATTACCAAGCCAAAAATATTTTTTTAAAAAAGCTTAAAATATTTTTATTGTGAGTTTTAAATATGCTGATCACTAAAAGCTATTGAAAGGGCTATTAATGCCAGGCAACTCTGGTATCAAAACTAGATCTGAGTCTTCTAAAAATAAAAAATAATGTAAAATAAAATAATCATTTTCTTCTCTCTTAGGAAAATATAATAATATTGAAAATTTAAGATTAATGAGGAAGGTAACAATTACATGCAGGTGCTTTTATTTCACATCTTAAATATATTTACATTTACTGCAGTTTAAATCACTTAAAATGTTACTAATAAATAAAATTTTAATTTTTTATTTTAATATGGAGCTACTTTTATATAAAACTATAATAGACATATATTATCTTAGAGTACCTTATCCACAATGAATGTGTAAATGTTTTTGTAATACAGTCATAATCAAGAAATTTCTGACTAGAAATAATCAAAAAGTAAGCATGGAGCCTATAAAATAAATTTTTCAAAAACACAATGGATGTTATAAAAGCCAATATTGGCAAGTAGTAAAGCATGACACCAGCCCGTCTATCCTGTAAGTTAAGGTTCGTCCATATAGTTTTTAAGGAGGAAATTCTCACTAAGATCATATTTTGTTGATATAACAAAACTCAGCCAGTCGGACCCAGCATCATTCCTTGTCACCCTAATTACTGATTTTTAATCTATCCTAATCTGGGTTATAATGTGTTCCCTGGAAAGACCAGAAAGAAAGGTCTGGAGTAACGCTACTTCTGCAAAGTTCTCAGCTATTTTTTAATCCTTTAAGGAGAACTATTTCTGTAAACTTTTAGTAGATGGCAAAAATAGAAAATCATGTATGAATACAGTGTACTTGTCCCTTCTTGCATTGCTATAAAGCAATATCTGAGACTGGATGATATGTAAGAAACAAGAGGTTTAATTAGCTCATGGCTCTATAAGCTGTACAGGAAGCATAGTTCCATCTGCTTCTGGGAAGGCCTTAGGAAGCTTACAATTATGCCAGCAGGTGAAGGGGGAGCAGGCAAGTCACAGGGCAAAAGCAGGAGTAAGAGGGCGGGGGAAGACACACAGTTTCAAAGAACCAGATCTTGCGAGAACTTTTTCATTCTTGTGAGGACAGCGTCAAGAGGATGGCACTAAACCATTTACAAGAAATTCACCCTCATGACCCAATCACCTCCCACTAGGCCTTGTGTCCAACATTGGGGATTACATTTCAACATGAGATTTGGGAGGCAACAATATCCAAACTATATTATACAGACACCACACATAGTGGCTGCTTGATTCAGAGTAACAAGTGTTCTTGTCCTAGTTGAGATCACACTGATGTCAGTGAGCCACCTGGTAGACCAAAATGCAGAAATTTCATCAATGTTAACTTTTAAGAGACCACCTCATATCATGCCCAAAAAAGAGGGAAGTGGCAACCATGTTAACAGCAGATCCACTTTCTTTCTTTCCTTCTCTTGTTCCTTATCTCTTCAGTCCTAAAGTCAAAACACTGTAGTACCTGTACTCTCAAGGGGAGGCAATATTGCCCGAAAGGGGTGAAAATTGCTTCTTTAGTGGGGAAGAGTTTTAAACATTACTCCGAGGAGTCACAGAACATAAACAGATATATAATAACATCTGTGGTATTTAAATTAAATGGGAGGGGGTGATTAAGGGGAAAAGGTCTAAAGGGCTCCTTCCTCCCATCTCGAGTAATGAATAAATGGTTGAGAAATATTGCTGCAGTATAATAGAGAAAAAATGACCAAACGTTTATTCATCTTGTTCCAGTTTTAAACTTAAATAAAATGCAATTTAAAACTATAAATGGCTAATGCAGTCTGAAAGTCACTAAGGTAGGCATTAAATGGGAAAAAATTATGTGCTGAAGGGAATATAATTGCCATTTGTTAAAAATGATAAAAAGCTGACTATTCATTGGAACCTATAAATTGCTAAAAATAGGGCACTTTTAGAGCTGGAGTATGCATAGTGCTATGGAATCCCTTCCTGGTGACAGAATTGTGGCGTACAATGTAGTAAGTGAATAAGTTGGCATTTGACTTGTTTAGGGGATGAATAATGAGAGAAGAGTCCAGAACCAGAGACATCCCCAGGTAGTATTAACTGGGGCAGGCAGACACATGGGCAAGAGGCAGAAAACCACCTTTGAGTCACAAATTCTAAGTTTGCACTCAATGCCTCATAGGGAAGAAAAGTCTTGGACATACCAATCCGAATGTCCTGTGGTCTCCTTGCAGCTTATTGTTTCAGTACCACTGAGTGGAGATTTATGTTCAGAAATCTGTTTGTGTGTTTCCTGGTCAGCAAGTTACAACATGAATCTTGGTGAATTTAAACTTCTGCAAGCGAAGCATAATGATGATTGAGATTGAAAGATCAAATCATTGCATTAATGTTTGAACTGTGATATTAAACTGAAGTCTTAGGAGCTATTCAACACAGACTAATAATGGATTAAAAAAATCTGTCTTGGGGCTGGGCACGGTGGCTCATGCCTGCAATCCTAGCACTTTGGGAAGCCAAAGTGGATGGATCACAAGGTCAGGAATTCAAGACCAGCGTAGCCAAGATGGTGAAACCCTGTCTCTACTGAGACTACAAAAATTAGCTGGGTGTGGTGGCAGGCGCCTGTAATCCCAGCTACTCAGGAGGCTGAGGCAAGAGAATTGCTTGAACCTGGGCCTCAGAGGAGTGAGTTGAGATCACGCCACTGCACTGTAGCCTGGATGACAGAGTAAAACTCGGTCTCAAAAAAAACCATTGAGGCTGGGAGCGGTGGCTCACCCCTGTAATCCCAGCACTTTGGGAGGCTGAGGCGGTGGATCATGAGGTTAGGAGTTCGAGATCAGTCTGACCAACATGGTGAAACTCCATCTCTACTAAAAATACAAAAATGAGCTGGGCATGGTGGTGCATACCTGTAATTCCAGCTAATCAGGAGGCTAAGGCAGGAGAATCCCTTGAACCCGGGAGGTGGAGGTTGCAGTGAGTCGAGATAGTGCCATTGCACTAAAGCCTGGGCGACAGAATGAGACTCCATCTCAAAAAAAAAAAAGAAAAATTCCATCTTAATAAATCCACGACTTCAAGGAAATGTCTGTGCTCTAAGAACGTTATTGTCTCCTACCATTGTCCATGGATTAGCCATGATCCAAGAGCCAGTCAGAATAACAAAAATTGGGGACAACCAAGGCTTCTGATTCTACATCATACTTTCCTGTGTCTTTGAAAAGGCTTATACATAAAAATATAAAAACAAAAAGACTCTGTTGTCGATATTGCTTACCTGACAAGTACATTCGGATGTTTATTGGATGTCTAAATAAACATATTCAAAACTGAGTTCCTTACATTCTGTCTTCTAAATTTGATATTTTTGTCATCTTCCACATATCTGTTAACGTATCTTCTTCCAGCTGATCAGGCCAAAATCCTTGCTTTTAATCTTGACTTTCCTTTCATGTACTGTATTGAATTCATTATAAAATCTGAAGATTTTACCTTCAAAATATGTCCTAAATTTGTCACTTATTCACACTCCCACTGTGACTCTCTGGTCTATGCCACCATCAACTCCCACCTCTATGGCTGCCTTTGTCTCCTATCTGGTTTTTTGTTTCTACCTTTGCACACTCAAATCTGTTTTAAACAGAGAAGCCAAATGATCTGTTAAAACATGTCAGATCACATTACTCCTTGGCTGAAAACTCAGATAGCTTCCATCTGAGAGTAAAAGTGAAATTCTTACTATGTACTTAATCCTGTTCCCCCAGGCACACACATGCCTCATCTCTTAATATTCTTCTCTTAGCTCTCTCCAGTCTGGTTCCACCATCTTCCTAGCTGTTTCTCAGATTTTCCAGGGAGGATCCTATCTCAAACCTTTGCACTTGCTGTTCCTTCTTCCTGAGCTGATCTATTCTCAGATAATTTTGTGGCTCATCCCCACTCTTCCTTCACGTTTTTTCTCAAAAATCACCTTCTTGTCTTCTCTAAAGTCTTATTCTCCTTCCCCGAACACCATCTCATTTATGGAATTTTACCCCCTTTTCTACACTTTAATATTTAATCTCTTTCTAAAAGGTATATATTTTACCTGTCTCGTTTCCACCAGTTTTCTACTACTGGCATGAGAAAGGGAAATTTTGTTTATTTCATTCAGTATGGATCCCCATCACCTAGACCTGTGCCTGCCATATAACAGAAACTCTAAATAATTGTCAAATAAATAAATAAATATATAAATAAATATATTTAGACAATTCTCTTTATTAGCCCTGATTCTAAAGTTTGCCCAGTTCATCTAGCAGAGGAGAATGCAGAATTTGGAGACATTTTTAAATGTTTATTAATTTTGATCTGCTTTATCTATGTTTCAGCTCTCTGTAGAGGGACTTCGATGTGCATTAATTCAGGGCTTGTTCCAGGTAGACAACTTTTTTAATCCTATTGGGCTATGAGTCAATTCCTAGGTCTAATTACCTTATTCTATTAGGTTCTATTTCACTTGTTTGGAGTCAGGAAAACTAGAATCACTTCAATCCCCTTTACCAAATTCCATCCAGAGCATCAGGAAAAGGCTCCCCTGTGGTCTTACAAGAAGGTTAGATTACAGTGCTCAAATCCCCTAGGCTACACAATTTAACTGCATTAGCAATTGCCTTTATTTCCTTTTTTTTTTTTTTTCTGCTGCTGCTGGGGAGAAATTATGCCTTTGGGTTTTGAAACTGGCTGATGTAGCCAGAGTCTTCCACCTGCTCCCTCATGTCCTGCAACTGCTGCATATAACGCAAGGAAAATTGTCGGGCCAGTGAACTCTAGCTGTAAATACCTCCCTGTGTTTGTGATTGCAGCAGGTGAGGACCACAGCTGACAGTCAGAAGAAACAGGAAGGAGTGAGAGGAGCACAGATGCTATAAAGAGGTCTCACTTTGTTAAGTCTTAGAGAACCTGGCAGATGGGTTAGGCTTGAAAGGGGAAATGGTGCAGGTCTGGTTCAGAAGCTGTATTGAGCTAAGAGATTCAGAGACTGGATCATGTTAGACTGCATGTTTATCCAGAATTATTTGGGATTACATAACCAGGGAGTAAAATCTGAGTTGTGATCACAAAGAACAGCTGTGGTCATAGCCAGGCAAACACTGCTGAGCTTCAAATATTTTGAGTGAAGATAGAAATGGAAGAAGAAGACGAAATCAAATGGGTAATGGTGCATACCAAGGTAGTGCAGGCAGTTCATAACTGAGAATGTGAATCATGAGAAGGTTCTCAGTACCTGCTTTTACAAAAACCAGCATTAGATAAGCATTTTTTGTCCACTTAGTAATGACAGAAATAAGCAATCCCTTCCTGGAATTAGGTGGGGCAGTGCCACTATTTCTGAAAAACCATTACACCAACACCTGAAATCTAGTATCTCAGTGGTTGACCTCCAATGGATACAGGGAATACAAATCCACTGTAATCTTGGTAGAAAGCTTTCAGAGGAGGTTGCATGACTGCATATAAAGAAAGATGTATTTTCCCTTTCATATTAGGTAAGTTACCAAAATCTCCCATAGTTCTGCCTCCTTAACACTGAATAAATTGATTGACCAAAGTATTTTGCACAAGGAACCCAAGAAGCATCCTATCAAAGTTACCAGAAGTATTGATGGAGTCTAGGGCAGTGACAAGAACTGCAGGATTGAATTTTCATCCTATACCTGACCATTAATTGTGTGGTCCATGCTCTCAGTTTGCCAAATAACATTTGTGCCCAGTACCAGTACCTTGGTGATCAAATGTAAGAACTTCACAGCTCCATTCAAGCTTTTCCTTGGCTAGTTAGGTGGGCTTGACATTCACAGCACTTTGGGTCTGTCAGAAATAGCATCCAGGAGCTAAAGGAGAACAGAGGAGAATATTCACTGAAGGTGATCTAAGTGCATGCAGCTTATGGGGTAACTCAATACCTAAATGCTGTTTAGGTATTGAGTTAATGTTGTCATAGAAAGGGTAATGGTCAACAGTGCAGGTCTGGTTCAGACTGTTTGTGTCAAAATCCTTTTTAGCCACTACTTGACCTTGGTCAAGTCACTTTTAGACATTTAGCCACTTAGTCCACTTTATCCATGTAGCCACTAGTTGACTGTGGTCAAGGCATTATTGTGTATGTGTGAAAGGAACCCAAGAATTAAGTGTGAATTCAACATTAAAAATGAGAAAATTTGGAACATATTCAGGAGCCAAGGAAGAATATCAGGAGACATTTAAGGTGTGGTTCAATGCTAAACTGAGCTGAAAGCATGAGATTCAGGGTTGATGTCTCAATTTTACATGGTGCCAGTTCTATACCACCATCTGTAGCACCATGGTGCCCGTTCTGTGCACCATCTGTGCAAGATGTGGCAGCTTAATGAACCTAAAAGTTGACATATAGAAGAGTTAAGTATATGCAACCAATAAGTACTAACATCCGTGGAGCCTTTACATATGTGCCAGGTCCTATGCTAAGTTAATTATACCAGTTCTATGAGACAAATACTATTATTCTCATTTTATGAATAATTGATGTTTAAAGTTTTAAGTAATTTTCCCAATTAGCCTACAGCTAGCTTCGAAAAATCCAGGAGAAAACACAAGACAGTCTGACTCAAAATCCCGTGTACATAGTCACTAGAGCATACCACATCATACCATGGCACAGAACAAAAGGCAATTGTTAGAAATTTGATCAGAAAAGTCACATGTGCCTTATAATTGAGAGCAGGTGGTTATGATATGGACTTTGTGTCCCAAAAATCTACCACGTTTTTCCTATGAACCAATCAGAAACAACGGTGTGATTGTCAGAGAACTAGTAAAGGTAAGTTCATTTCATATTCTATGTTTCTCATGTGTAAAGGAATACAGATGCTAATTTTTAACAATGACTGTCTCTTCTAATATTTTCACAAGTGCTTAGGCAGGCATTATCATGTAGAAATAAAATATAACTAGGAAAATAAAAGGTTAAAAGTTAATAGCTTTGAGTTGAAGGATCAGTCACCGCTCTAGAAGAACAAAAACACAAAGAAGATATCCTAGAAAAAAAAAAAAATAACAAAACCAAAGTCTCAGGGTCTGAGTTCCAATGGAGGAATACACAACTTCAGCTCAAGTACGGGCACTTCAAGGGAGGGAGAAAGGAGGAGAAATGAGAGAAGAAAACTGACTGGCCAGACTGAGCTCCTTGAAAAATTATTATTTCAACTACTAGTATATGGTAGCAATTAAGAATATGGACTTTGATGTCAGCCACACTTATTCATACAATATTTCTTTTAAAAGAGTTCCTGGAGGTTCCAGAGGGTCCTAAAGGATTTTATTATGACATGTAAAAGGTTATGCTCATTGAGACAAAACTGGAACATTTCTCTCCGATATATACATTCACTAAATCACACACATAAACACTCAAATAAATTTATAATAATTTTCAATACCAATATTTTACTAAGAGTATGCTATTAGCTTCTTTTTAGCTATAATTTATCATCATTTCCCAAATATTTTTAAGCCTTTTTGAGGATGGATAATAGTCAGCGAAATATATTTTTAGCGAATCCAGTGAACTTTCTTTTTTTTTTTTTAATTTTTGACAGAATTTTGCTCTTGTTGCCCTGGCTGCAGTGCAATGGCATGCTCTTGGTCTACCGTAACCTCTACCTACTGGGTTCAAGCGATTCTCCTGCCTCAGCCTCCCAAGTAGCTGGGATTACAGGCATGTGCCACCACGCCCAGCTAATTTTGTATGTTTAGTAGAGACAGGGTTTCTCCATGTTGGTCAGGCTGGTCTCGAACTTCCGACTTCAGGTGATACACCCGCCTCAGCCTCCGAAAGTGCTGGGATTACAGGTGTGAGCCACCGGGACTGGCTGCTAATCCAGTGAACTAAAAAGTGACACTCATCCTTATCCAGAGAGCCACTTCAGTATTCCAACAAATGTTTTGTCTTTTTAAAAAGGAGGCAAACAAATTAACTCCTGTCCCATGCAGCTGTTTGTGAGAACTCTGACTGGCCTGGGGACACAACCATTGACCTCATTGCCCTGTGGTGTTTCCATCATAACCAGCTCTCCTGCATCTGCTCAAAAGGTCTCCATTTGAGGAACTTGCCCTTTCTCCTACACTGTCTTTGTTCTCAACTTTCAACTCTCAGTCGTGGATTAAATTCTTGAGTTTATTGCCAATACCTTCACATTTACATTTCAGGATTAGCAATTTTCTGTGTAACTGCTGTTTCTCCCTTCTCGAATTTAACTTAGTAATCGCTTAATTCATTATTTTTCAAGCCTAAGTCTATGCAGAACTTCATGCCAAACTCCATTCATTTGGATTTCACAACTGATTTCTTTTTTTGTTTCTTTCCTTTTTTTTTTTTTTGAGACCAAGTCCCACTCTGTCACCCAGGCTGGACTATAGTGGCGTGATCTTGGCTCACTGCAACCTCCGCCTCCTGGGTTCAAGCGATTCTCCTGCCTCAGCCTCCTGAGTAGCTGGGATTACAGGTGCACGCCACCACACCCGGCTAATTTTTGCATTCTTAGTAGAGACAGGGTTTCACCATGTTGGTCAGGCTGGTCTCGAACTCCTGACCTCATGATCCACCTGCCTCAGCCTCCCAAAGTGCTGGGATTACAGGCATGAGCCACGGGGCCCAGCCTCACAATTGATTTCTAGTAGATGTATCTTTGATTTCTATCCCAGTCATACTCCTAACTTCATCACCTGGCTGCATGTTTTCCTTGCCTAGTTTCATTCTAGGGAGAGCACCTATGACTTAATATGAAAGCATATATATTATATATATACATATACACTGTATATATTACATACATAGTGCAACTGCCATCAATATATGCATTCCTGCTAAAGGAAGTATAATGCTTTAACTCACCTAAATAATTTTATATATTAATAAGGGATCATATGTCCTGCAACTCAAGAGAAACCACTTTCTGCTTCTAGCTATAAAATATCAAACATTCATAAACAGCAGCAAGTTATTCCACTTACACGCATTTCATTCACTCCACAAACCTCTAGGAAACACTAACTGTTCTTTGCAGAGGCTACTATGTGCCTGGCATGCTGTTGCCTTCTTTTTAGCTGTAACTTCCTCCTGGTGTTAATAGAGTTTGGCATGCTGTGGTAAAAGAAGCTAAGAAATAGCACGAGTGTTGCACAAATAGTCTAATATTTTCTGAAATTTGAATGACTTTTCTCTACAAATACACTGTGCTTTCTGAGATTCTCTCCTAATCAGAAATTTTCTTTTGTTCTGAGAATAGGATAGGTTTTATAATGCTAACAAGATATATTGTGATTCCTTCATTAGGAGGACTACAGCAGCTGATACTAAATATTGAGAATCCTTTAATGTCTATAGTGCTGCAGTATGATAGGCCAAATTATAGGTCATGATTTTTGTTTTAGGTCAAAATGGACAGGGTCAAAGTTAAATCATATATTCTAGAGACAGCTATGCTGGACTCAGATGGTGCTCAGCTTCACCATCTGTTATTTCCATAACTTTCCCTGTTTTAGTTTCCTTATTTGTAAAATTGGAGAAATAGTAATACTTATCCGTCAGTAGGTTGCTATGAGGACTATATAAGTCAGCATATTCACAGTGCGTGGTACAATGCCTTGCACACAGCAAGTGCTATATGTGTTTGCATTTATTATTATTAAATCAATAACCTGCTGAAGAGTACATCTCAAAACACAAATCCCTCAGCGACCTCTATTATCAGATTGGAGCTGTATTTTCTTCATGACAAAATATAAGCCTGGAGATAGGACAAAAAGACGTTTTAAAATTCAGCAAACCTCTTAAAATTACATTGGTAAAGGAAGAAGAGAATAATAATTTTCTGATGAAGTATTAAAAAATACTCAAATCAAGTCATTGAATATGCATGTGAAAGTAGCCAGCGATGTTTTTCTGTTTGACAAACAAGACTAGAGGGAGACAAAAGACAGCCGAAACCGATCACAGCTCTGTGCACTGAGAAGTAACTCAGAGTTTATTATGCACCCCTCAGCAGAATAACAACACTGAGTACTTGGATTCTGCATCCTGCCAGTGTCTAGAAACAAATAAAGTGGTCTGGGCTGAAGGGAAAGATAGAAGCAGGGATGTTACGGAAGTAAAGATTGAAGCATAAAATCACAAGAAGGTCAGCATTATGAAAACAACTTAATTCTTGCAAGACTCTTCCAGTGTCTTGGAAGTATTAGCAGCCTTTGATGAGAGTGATAACACAAGGGTTCACTTCTCTCTAGTACCTCATTCACCCGGTTTCTTGCATTATAGTTGCTCCTTTGTGTTAATGCATTGATTCTACTAAAATAGTCTTATAAAAATGTGCCTCACCTGTAGGAGACAAGGGCCAATAATGCTAGGTCCCTTTTCAAGTCCAGTTAATGCTGAAAATCCCTTATTGTGTGTGTGTATGATTACACGACTCCTGAGATGCGGCTCTACCTTTGAAATACCTTCCTTACCTGCTTATTCTCACTGTCATTTTTCCCTGATTAGTAAAACACAGATGTCCCTACAACAGGCAACTAATTGGTTCAACTTTTTCCTAATGGAAATATTGTTGTGGAGTAGAAGAGGATGTGAGGTACCAGTATGGGAGCATATGTGGACACGAAGTGGGTGTCACGGAGGCGGGAATGAGTACTGCAAAGAAGGCAGAGATTCCTATAGGAAGCCATTTGGTGATTTCTCAAAGATCTAAACATAAAACTTACAATCTGACCCAGCAATTCCATTATTTGGTATATACTCAAAGGAAAATCAATTATTCTACCAAAAAGACACCCATACTCATATGTTTATCGCAGCACTACTCACAATAGCACAATAACAGAATCAACCCAGGTGCCTATCAACTGTGTAGTAAATAAACAAAATTTGGTACATACACACCATGGACTACTACACAGCCATCAAAAACCAAAATCATGTTTTTTGCAGCAATATGGGTGCAGATGGAGGCCATTATCCTAAATGAATTAATGCAGAAACAGAAAACCAAATACTGCATGTTCTCACTTGTGAGTGACAGCTAAACATTGGGTACACACAGACATAAAGATGGAAATAATTGATACCGGGGACCACTAGAGGGAGGAGGAAGAGACAGGGCTAGGGTTGAAAAACTGTCTATTGAGTACTATACTGACTATTTGAGTAATGGGTTCAATAGAAGCCCAAACTCCAGCATTCTACAATACATCCATATAACAAACCTGTGCACATATACCCCCGGCTTTAAGCCCTATCAAAAAGAAGGTGGATCTGGTAAGGAAATACAGTCCATACTCCAATATTAACTCTGCCAAGCATGTGATTAAGCCAATTTCTATTAGCTCCGGTAAGCCAGTTGTGGACATCTTTTCCCAACTCCATGTTAGTTACATCATGGGGACAGCTCGAAGTTTTGAGGGTATTTACATCATAAAAATTGACTAATGGTGGCTGGGCACAGTGGCTCATGCCTGTAATCCCAGCACTTTGGGAGGCCAAGGAGGGTGGATCACCTAAGGTCAGGAGTTCAAGACCAGCCTGACCAACAAGGAGAAACCCTGTCTCTGCTAAAAATACAAAATTAGCTAGGCGTGGTGGTGCATACCTGTAATCCCAGCTACTCAGGAGGCTGAGGCAGGAGAATTGCTTGAACCCAGGGGGCGGAGGTTGTGGTGAGCCGAGATGGTACCATTGCACTCCAGCCTGGGCAACAAGAGTGAAACTCCATCTTAAAAAAAAAAAAAAAAAAAAAAAAAAAAAAAGGATATCAGTTTTATAATAACATATTTACCAGCACATAACTGATTATGGCTAGTGATATATACATATCTATAAGCGTAAGCTACCATGAACACTCTAACCTGGGTTATTCGGAGGAATAAAACACAGGACAGATAAATATTAAATAGGCCACGACTCATTTAGAAATGGAAATATGTGCTATTATTTTGGAGAACAAATCTCAATATTCCAAAAATAAATCTTTGTACTTTCTCTATCTTATATTCTATATACCTATAGTATGTCTTGTCCATGACATTGTGAATTTCGTACAGGTAGAAGTGTGTATGATTTACTTCATTTATCTAGTGTTTAGTAATATTTAACAGACTCCTGAAGATTTCCAGACTTGCCATTTTTTTTTTATTTCTTCGCTTTTAACAGAAAGAAAATATTACCTGTTTCAACAATGTCTTGGGATTACTATAAGAATCAAACAATAGAACGTAAATGCCAGCCACTGTCCTAGGTAGAAATATTTCATATAATTTTTAAATTATGCTGTAAAATGCAGAACATGATATGAATATCAGTATTTATTAGTTGTTCTTTGGAGACAGCCAGATAGTGTAAAGAATCAGAGGAACTTTGGTTAAAACAATGACTTGCCACTTCCTAACTGTATAACCTTTAGGAAAATCACTTAACCATTTTGAGTCTGTGATAGAAAAAATGTAGCTAACAGGGTGAACATGAAAATTACAATGAAATATTATATATGAAGTTCCTACCCAGCCATTGCTGGCATATAGTAGATTCTTGTCAAATGTTCATCCTTCCCCTATTTCTCTAGTAACAGGACATTTATACATGCAAAACTGTCTAATGTTCATCTCAGTAATTTCTATTATAATGATCATCTTTGTCTTTATCACTGCAATGTCTGTGGACAAGAAGCTTTTCACAATCATTCTATGTAAACAACTAATCTTTTAGAGGAGGTCCAAATCTAGCCCACTTTAGATGCATTTCTGTTCTATAAAGAAGAAACACAATTCCAGTCAATTAATTACCACCATCATCACACCAGCAGATGAATGTCTTCCAGCAAAAGCCTTTGGGAAGTTTTAGACAGAGCATAACTTAATTTTTGCAGTACAGTTGTTAAAACTCCCCCGCCATCCTCTTTCACAATGTTTAGCATAATGTGATGTTCACAGAGTCAGAGGCTGCTTGCATTAAGTTTGTGCAATGCATAGAAGATGCTTCCTAAAACCAGCTTGGGCATCAACCTGTGTGTGCTGGAAAGATAGATAGTTTTTCTCTATCTGAGCATAATTTGTGAACTGAACCAAGTGAAGCTCAGGGCTCTCATCTTTTCAAAGCAAGTGTATTAAACTTAGGCCAGAGCAGAGGAAAGAAGTTTTTCCAGACATCTCTATGGGTGCCATTTCTGGGCCTCTGCTTTACTTGTGGAAATATTCACTCTGAATTATCTAACTGCACCATTTTTGAAATGTGCATATGGAATTTGGTCTGACAACTGATTCCTCTTTCATGCATATTTCCTAGACCTTTGGACTCAGTGACAACCTGCTTTAACTACACTTCAGAATTAGGAAAGAGAATATCTTATATGTTATAATCTATGTAAAGACAGGCACATCAGGTAGACTTTATAAAGGTTATGATAAGATGCTGATAGAGTCCCACAGATGGAATGTTCACAAGAAAACTTTTATCAATTTTAAAACAAACACAACTTTCTCAGTTTGCAAAAAGGCAACTTCATCTTGTTTCTTCAGTAGCAATCAGAATTTCTTAGAGAAGTACCTTAATTCTTACGTGTAAATGCTTGGATTCATCTTGGCTCCTTGGAGCTTCCAAGATCCTTACATATAGAATAACTTGTTTATGCATCTGACTCCTTCATCAGGCTGTAAACCTCCTCTAGGCTAGAAGCTGCTAACAGTTTCATTTTCCTACTGTCTGGACCTTGCATGGTGACTGATACATAGTAGGCACTCAAAAATATTCTTCAGTTCACTCTTCCTCTTAAACCCAAGTCCAAAAGGAAAGGTCGGGGGTGAGGGAAAGCTGACATCCAATAATAATTTTGCACAAATCTTATTCAACCAGGTGAATGAAGCTGTGATCACTTATATCTGCAATTTCTTCAAGTCAATAGTTGCCTCCCAGGGCACCTCTGGACTAATTAGATTAACTGTTACTGTCAGGCCTATCTAATTGCTTGCACTGAAGAAAGCAAATTGCAGACAGTAGATATCAGTGTAAAATCAAACAGAAAACAGGTGTTTGCTAATTAAAACTGAGATTTTAATGAATGACCCATGCAGTTTTGGTGAATAAATACCACTCTTGGCATCTGTTGTATAATTAGTTTCTCTCTCTCTCTCCTTTGTCTCTGTCTCTGTCTCCCTCTCATTCACACTCTCTCTCTCCCTCTCCCCTTTTCTACCCTCTCGGATCCACTCTGTCAATATCATATTTGTAAATAACTGTGAAATGACAAATTTGAAAAATGTAGCCTAGTAATCTTTACTTTTTTCAAAGGGACAAAAACAGATGTTTCTGTCCAGGTAACTGTAGACAAATTAATTTAAGAAACTGAAAAGAAGTACCACCCATTTATATTCATATGTATGCATTTATCTAATAGGGTATACATTAAAGACAAGAATATATTGATAAAAGAGGTGACAAGACTAAAAGTATGGGGAAACATCACATTAAAACATTTTAATGCACAAATTGGTCATGGTACCCTGGGGGAAGCTTATTATGAGTTCTGGTTCATTTACCATTTGAGACTTTATTTTGAGTTAATTGGGCTTCCTGCAGAGATGACCTCAGCTGATGGATGCTGGGTTTTGCTTTTTGATCCAGTTGAAAATGAAAGAGGAAAAGCTAATTTTAAAATATAATAATAAGTCTATGGAATGTGCCTGGTCAGCAAGTTTGACTGTATAGAAATGCTTCATTTTTAGGAAAGCTAAAATAAGGGAACCAACTTAGAATGACTTAATAGACATGAAAGAAAGGACAGGAAAAAATGCCAGGGTATTTTGTTGACATCATTGTGGAAACATTTTCACACCATTTATCTTTGTGTGTGTGAGTGCTCTAGTAAGTGAATTTCTAGTTGTAGCTATTTTATACAATTAAACCTGGCTGCCATATTTTGGTTACAGGAGCCCTGAGGACTTTGCAAAGCTATTGAGTGGTGTGTCAACTAATAAACAATCGAATATGTTGAAATCTCAGAAAATCCAGTGACTTCTGGACAAGAATCCTTACTTGTTCTAAGGTGCTGGATCAAAGGCCATAGGGCAAGCGTGTGATAAGCATGTCCTACAGATTGGAGACTTCTGAGCATGCCACCATTTTATTTCAAGAATAGAACCCATTTAAGCATAGCCATGAAGCAGAATATGCACCAAGGCCCTTCATCAAATGTTTTGGATAATATCTGAGAAACTTGATTCATACTTCAATTCCTTTCTAGTGAGTATATATACTTAGAAAACTCAATAGGAGTGATGGGGACAGGAGGCAGAGAAATTCTAGGAGGAAAAGAACAGTTCCCCAGTGAAAACCCCACCCCCAACCCAAAAAGCCTGAAACCATGGCCCAAAGTCAGAACTTATATCTCTGTGTTCCAGCTCAAATGTTGCCTTTTCCTAAACCAGCCACGGCCCTGCCCTGCACGATCCTGTGCCTATAAAAACCCCAGACTCACCTGGTAGATGGGACCACAGCTGGATGTCAAAGCGAAGCAGCTTGACTTCAGAGGGACAGCCTGACAATGTAACTTCAGAGAAGAATCCGGCTGGACTTCAGGAGAAGATTACCTACCCCCCGACACCTCCATCCCCTTTTCAGTTCCCCTTCCCGCTGAGAACCACTTTCATTGGCAATAAAATCCCTCACATTTATCATCCTTGAATTCATTTGTGCAACCTCATTTTTCCTGGATGCGGGACAAGAGCTCGGGAGCCATGAGTGTGGATACCAAAGGCTGTCACACTGGCACTTTGCCCTTGCTGGTGGAGGGCAGCTGCCCCATGCAACAAGGCAAAGGGCCCACTGAACTGTTAACATTTAAGCCATCCACGGACGGCAGAGCTAAAAGAGCACTGCGACCTGCCCTCTGGGGCTTCGCGGGTTGCAGGCACCCCTACATGGATGCTGCTGGGAGTCCTGCACAGAGTGTGCTGAAGCGACTGGCCAGTTCCAATGCTCCTGCATTCCAATTCCTGCCTCATTTGCTCATGCACTCTCTCCCGCCAGGAGCTGAGAGCAGCAGGCTGAGCAAACGAGGCACCCCTGTTGTGAGTCCCACGAGGGGTGAGGGAAATATCCTCCTTCAGAAGTGATTCTCCCTTCTGAAATAAAAAAGACATACAGCATATAACACACAGTTACAAATACACACACTTTTTTAAAAAAATTATACTTTAAGTTCTAGGGTACATGTGCACAATGTGCAGGTTTGTTACATATGCATACATGTGCCATCTTGATGTGCTGCATCCATTAACTCGTCATTTACATTAGGTATATCTCCTAATGCTATCCCTCCCCACTGCCCCTACCCCGTGACAGGCCCCGGCACACACACTTTTTAGAAGTGTTATTTTGTGTGTAGGGGGGTGGATGGGTGTGTGTGTGTGTGTGTGTAGCAAGTCTTTACGTGTATGTCCAAAATATCAACTGGCATAAATGACTGTGGGTAAAACTAGACTTGTGATGGCATTTCAGGACAGGATCTCACCTTTCTCTAAGTGCCGCATTGTACTATTTTTGACACTTCCAAAATGAGTGCTTCATGTGGCCCCCAAGCTCCCGAGTCAGCATCAGCCAGTTTGTGTCACCTACACTTTCTGTCTTTCCTGCCCTGACTGCCACTGGGTTTTCCCTGCTGTTTGTGAGGCTCCTGGCAGGAGGTCTACAGTGGCAAAGACACTGAGTATTCACTGAGAAAGGCCACTCTCTGGGCTGGTGCCTCCCACACCCCTCCTCCCTCAGACCTCAGTTTTCAGGATGCCAGAAGGAAGCCCAGCTTGAAACAGAATTTGGGATAATGGTCTTCTATATTTCGGTGACATGTGTTGTCACATAAACCCTGAAGCAAGTTGTTTGGCTTATGCTTGGACTCTTCCAAAATCTTTAATGAAAAGAATTCAGGCAGCTTGTGGTCCTCGAACCTCTGATTCTGGTAGCTACGACCAAGTCCCTAAGATGGGTGAAGGCCCTCACTCCAAAGTGCCTTCTCTTCTCCTGCTTTTTCTGAGAGACTTCCGCAGTCAACTGCCTTTCACCCTTATGGACTTGTATTTTAATTTTTAAATCACATATCAATTACAGACAAAAGATCACTTATGTTGATATTTACATGGGACTCTATCACCAATATTAGAGACTATTACCAATCCCTCTGAAGCCTCACATTTCAGAAATAACAATTTCTCCAAATTTTGTGTGTATCATGCCCTTGCTTTCATCTTAAAAGTTCAAATATGCATGTGTATATCCCTAAAAAAGTACCCTTATGAGTTATGTATGTTTTAAGCTGCACATCAGTGAAGGTTATGATCAATGCTCTTCTGTGACTTCCTTATTTTACTCCTCACTTTATTAAATGCATCGCTCAATTTCAATGTGTTCAATTACATTAATTGTTATCAAATGATAAATTTGCCTTGCATATCTGGGAAAAATAACTTGTTAATTATGCATTACTCTTCTTATATATTGCAGAATTTGATTTGCCAGCATTTAAGATGTATTTACCTAGATTCATAAGTGAGTTTGGCCTTCAGTTTCCATATGCTGTACTATGTGTTTTCTTGTTTTGGAATCAGGAACTGCCACGTGTCTCTGTTATTCTCCTGCTCTGAATGAGAATATTTAATGTGATGTCTTTGATCTCTTTAACTGCTGTATTTTGGAGGTGATGGAAGGGGCTGGACATAACTTATCTCTTTCAGGTAATAGTTCTCCATGATGCGAGAATCTATGTTTTCCTATGGAAAGCTGTGAAAATCAACTGAATTCTAGATTTTCAGGTATAAGCTGAAAATAGTTTGAACCTTGGGTTGTCTCCATGAGACATGGTATGAGTGTCTTTCATGTGTGGAGAGAGGAGTGAAAGGCATATACAGTGACCAGAAGTGTTAACCTGCAAAACCTGCAGACCAATCATTAAACTCATTTCCTGTTCTTTCCAGCTTTTAGCTAGGCTGCATTTTCTGACCTCCCTAACAAGTAAATAGGACCATATAGCAAACTTCTAGCAATAAAAGTTGAGAAGAAGGTTATGAACATAATTTCTAAACCTGTATCTCCAAACCCATTTATGGATAGTACGCTATGCTATTTTCTTTCTGACGTGACGCCAACCAACAAGCACGATCACATTTCAGTCATGGTTATGTTATCAAAACACCAGGAGTACAGTGTAGGTTCTGTTGCCTGCTGCACAGAAGGCCAATCACTGACACAATAAGTATTGTCATGGCTTTTTTGGGTGTTGCAGCCCAGGAGGTGGGAGATCATTCTCAAGTCCATCTTCTCAACTGGCTAAAATTAGGGGTTTATATCACAGGAAAGATATGTAACTATATGTGGGAAAATAGGAATTAGAGAGGGGAATGGAAGAGGAATTGGTAAACAGGAATTAGGGAAAGGAAAGGAAGAGGAGTTGGAAAACAGGAATCATGATATATGAGGGGTCTGACAGATCATTGCCTGGATGCAGTGATTTGGTGAGTTTCAGTTCCTTGATACTATGTGGGATGCCTGAGGGTTGGTTCCCTGAGGAAGAAACTCAGAAAAGACAAATGTAAGTTTCATGCTTTAAGATGAGGAGAGTCAGTATCTGTGTATATCCAAAAAATAGTAATTATCGGTTCTATGGGCCCCTTGGGCCCGATTCAGTTCAAAGATGATAGAATGTATATACTTAAGTCAGTATTCCCTGGGTAGGTGATCTGCAAATCAGAAACACTTGTTTAACACATCACGTTAAAAATTTCTACTAATCCTTCTATTAATCCACCGAGATGATAAAGTATATCTATAAGAATAGCTCTATTACTCAACTAATATACTCCAATTTCTTTCTATTCGCCTTCTACAACTTCAGAAGTCTAGAAGGCAAGCTAGATTTTATGACTTTCACCTACATTTCTCTTAATATCTCTTTTGTATATCCTTTCTCTTTTGCTATGCTGAATTCCAGATAATTTCTTCCCATCTATCTCTCACTGCACGGAATATCTCTTTACACATTTCTAATCTGCTAAGGGATAGCAAAATACAGTTAGATACAAGGAATAAATGTTACTACTCAATAGTACAGCAGGGAAATTATAGCTAACAATAATTTGTTGTACATTCCAAAATAGCTAGAAGAATTGTAATGTTCCCAATACAAAGAAAAAATAAATGTTTGTGGTGATAAATATTCCAAGTATCCTGATCTGATAATTACACATTGTATGCATCTATCAAAACATCAGCAATAGCTCCAAAATATGCTCAATTATTGTATAACTACAAAAAAGTTTAAACAATTATAATGTATTATTTATTTCTAAATGTTTTATTAGATTTAAAATTTTCTTGATGTTTAATTTTTTCATACATTACCTTATACCCTTTAACTTCCTAAAATATGTTAGGTCTTCATATTTTACAGTAAAATTCTGAAAATCCTTTGAGCATCTGGTTTTATAATATTTTCTTCCACTGATTGTCCCTTAGCAGTGGCCTGTTTATGTGTAAGTGTTGTGATGATGTTACTGAGAAATGGGCTGGCTACCTGATGCACATAGAAGCCAATATTATGGCAGTGGCTTTCTAGAAAAGAAAAGGCTTTATTGTGAGTCTACTGGCAAGGAGACAGGAGGCAACACTCAAATCTGTCTCCCTGAGCTGAGGATGGTGGGTGAGGTTTTATAGGCAGAAAGTAGCAATGAGAGAGGCTGGAAAATGCAAGGAGGTGTGATCTGATTGGATCATGCAAAGAGGTAGTGATGGGTCCTTGGCTATTAAATCTGCAAACAAACAAACAACAAACAAAAACAACAACAAAAAAAACAGGGTTCCCCATTGCTTCTTAATGTGTTCTCCATTCCCCAATCCAGACACTTAGGTTCCCTATGTGGCTGACTTTTTGTTCTTGCCAACTCTGGGGTCATGAATTGGGCAAGCTTGGTTCATCTGCATATCCTCAGGCTGCTTGACTTGCAACCTGGGGATTCATGGCAACTGAAAAACAACTCACCATTTTATTACATTTTATGACTGACAAAGCTGAAACAGATTGAACTGGTTCTGCAATTACAATTATCATCATTTTTTCATGCTCCTTTTCCCCCTGTATCTTTGCTGCCTGCGTTTCTGCATCTAGAGTGTCTTCTTTGAAAAAAGAATTTGAATTTGCTTCTGTCTGGTCCCTGAGGACACCATCAATCCAAGGCCACTTTGGGACTAAGCATTCAATTTAAGATTATTTTATTTTGGTGTTGTGGGAGTAACTGAATTATATGAATTTTATCACCAAAAGCAGGTGCAGGTGGGTTTGTGGTTAGAATTCCTATGAGATACATTTTTTTTTTTCTTCCCTTCGCCACCTTCCCCAAAAATCAAGATTGAGAGCTAATCCTCTTTCTGTCTCCCTCTGCTGGAAGGGTTTTTGTTGTTTCCCCTTATGAAACTGTTGAAGTGTTTCTTTGTTTTGCTTGGTAGGATGGAATGCAGAAAGTCTTAGCTTTACATAGGGGTATGTAACCCAGTTTTCCTCCTTGTTCATGCCCTGGTTTTATATCCTGCTCCTCATGCAGTCCATTAAGATCACACCCCAGCTGTCTCGATTAGCAAATGCTTCAGAGTGAATATTGGCTTCATAGTGCATTTGGCTTTCTATATTTCCACCTTTTTTCAGAATTTCTGTCCTTGGATGCTTTTCTTTACTTAAGTAACTGTTCGTTCATGTATTATAAAATATGCTATTCATATTTATCCAGTCTTTTACATGTTTGCTCCCAAGAAGTTTCTTGTAGACATCTAATTCCTTATTTATTAATAGAATACTTTTTTAGGGCAGTTTGAGGTTCACAGCAAAAGTGAACAGAAGGTACAGAGATTTCCAACTTGACCCTGGCACTCACACATGTACAAAATTCCTCATGTTTAACATCCCCCACCAGAGTGGTATATCTGCTACAATTGATCAACCTACATTGACACATGATTATCACACAAAGTCCATAGTTTACTTAGGGTTCCCTTTTGGTGTTATAAATTCTGAGTTTCAACAAATGTATAAAGAAATGTATCCACCACTATAATATCATACAGGGTAGCTTCACGGTCCTAAAACTCCTCTGTACTCCTCCTATTCATCTCACCCTACCCTGCAGCCTTTGGCAACCATTGGTAGTATTTTTACTGTCTCCATGGTTTTGCATTTTTTCAAAATGTCTCATAGTTTGAATCATACAGTATGTAGCCTATCCTGATTGGCTTCTTTCACTTAATAATATGCATTTAAGTTTCCTCCACATCTTTTTATGACTTAATAGCTCATTTTTTCTAGTGCTGAATAATATACCATTAACTTACATTTTATTTATCCATTTACCCATTGAAGGAGATCTTGCTTGCTTTCAAGTTTTTGCAATTATGAATAAAGTTGCTATCAACATCCATGGATAGGTTTTTGTGTGGGTATAAGTTTTGAACTGATTTGGGTAAAGACCAATGAGCAAGATTGCTGGATGTTATGGTAAAAGGATGCTTAGTTTTGTAAGAAACTGATAAACTGTCTTCAAACTGGCCATATCATTTTGCATTCCAACCTACAATAAATGAGGATTCCTGTTCTATGCATCCTTGCCAGCATTCAGTGTTGTTAGTGTTCTAAACATTGGCCTATCTAATAAGTACATACTGTAATGCATTATATTTTCAGAAATGGAATTCTCTCTCCTAGTTGTCATAAATAATAATAAACAGATATTTATGGTGGAGAGGAGTGAGGTTGCCTTAGTAGTAGTGTTTCAGTTTCAACTAAGTCACCCAAGCTATATTGCTACCCTTACACAAACTCAGATTTGTAGCCTTATCCTTGGAGACTATGAAGTGGATTAGTAAAATGATGACTTTACCTGGTGTTCCTGTGAGTAAACAGTGGAGTGCCCTGAAAGCGGAAAGCATTCAAGAAATGTTGAAGGATGACTGTGATGATGATTGCATCATTGGGCTGAATAAGGTGATGATGAAGTCCTTGTTGACAAATGAAACAAATGATGAAAATGCAAATGTCTGTGGATATGGAGATGGTTCAAGATTACTTGTACAGGAGGATATATGGAAAAAATCCACAGGGAGCAGTACCACTTAGCATCATCTTATTCAAGAAATTTTAAACCTAATGGGAGAGATAAAATACTTTAAAATGCACTTTAAATGTTATTCACTATCTACTTTGCTCCAAAATGTATTTTAGTTGAGATGCTTTTCTATTACCTATATACATGTGGCCTTGCTAAATGGGTTCACATATTAGCCTTGGGGCTAGAAGGCCAATCCAAAAAGCAAACTTCTCAATTTTTCTTTACTCACAGGGGACATTTGCTGCTATTAGCTAATCAGCCCCAAACACAATCTGTTTGCTTCACAAAAGTGGCAGCCTCTCCTTGTTCTGACAATGTCCACTTTCAGAAAGGCTCTTCTTACATTCCCAACCTTACTTAGCGAGTGACTATCGTAAAAGATTCAGCCTCATTAAGCCGACAGAAAATACTCTGGTTAGTTTAAGGAAACAGCCCCTTTAGAAGATGCTCCCACATGGGAATCTTGCTGAGCCCCTGCCCATCAGAGCCACATTCTTGCTTTCTTTTGTTCATAGAATATGCAGAGGACATACCCACATGTAATGAGCGGATCTAATCTTAAAAAGTGGGCTCACAAGCTTGCATACTAACAGTAAGATTTTTATCCAGGTGGAGAGCTTATTATAGGTAGTCTTTCCTTTTCCAAGGTAGTTTTGAAAATTAGCAAATTAAATCGCAACGTTCACACTGTACAGAACTACCTAGTTTGAGGCATTGTTCTTTTCCCCCTTATGCTTAAGAATATTTTAATAGCTAGAAAGGGATAAAACCTGCTCTTTCCTGACTACTGGCCTCATGCCAGCTCTTCCATCTAAAGTGATCAAAGACTGTAAACACCATGTGACAAAGCAAGAGATCTTTTTAAATAGTAGGGCTTTACTGCAGTTTTATGAAGCAGTAAACTCTGCAGGCATCACAGGTGAGATTTGGGGAGTACTTGGGTCATTTTTATCTTTCAGGCTCTAAGTTAAGGATCAAAAGGAAGTAACTTCTTAAAAATTTCAATCTCCTTTCCTTGAGCACACCAGTATCGTGAGGGGATTTAGCTCACCTAATGGTGAGACTTTCACTATGAACGCTTTATACTCATCATCCAGGTGAGAAAAGTCTCCGTTATTACAAAATCTGGCCATTCGGAGGTTAAATAATATGTACATTATTGCCAAAGACATAGTTTATATGAGCTGCAGGGAGGATATTGTGTAACCAATGTTCTCTAATAAGGGGAGATAGATGCAAACCATGAAAATAATTCATATCACATATGCACTTTTCTTACTGTGTTTATGAAACCCAAAAGGTTTTAACTGACTATGATTGCTCTACAGTCAATTAGCTCAATTTCATACTAAACATGTCATTTGCTTTTAAATATTTTTTAAATGCTCCAATTCAAGCTTATAAATGTTCTCAAAACTACTCAGAAAATTTTCCTAGGATGATAAAAGATTAGCTAATTTGTAGTAAGAATAGGTATAAAAATTATAATACAGTAAATAACTGAGGGGTCTCTCCAATTCATAATTTGATGCTTCTCCCTATTCCTTTTAGTTAATAAATTTGATACCCTGATTCCCAATTTTCCTTAGATCTTATTGCCTATTATTCGTACCAATAGACACATGAAACATATTATCTTAGTCAGTTTGGATTGCAATAACAGGTATACCATAGACTGGGTGGCTTGTAAAACAAACATTTTTTTTCTGACAGCATGTAGATCAGGAAATCCAGGACCAAGATGCAAGCAAATCTGGTGTCTGGTTATGACCCTCTTCTTGATTTGTGGGTGACCATCTTCTTCTTGTATCCCCACATGGTGGAGAACAAGTAGAGAGTAAGCAAGTTATCTTATGTCTCTTCATTCAAAGGCACGAATCTCATTTATTCATAAGGGTTTTACCTTCATAGCCTAATTACCTACCAAAGACCCCACCTCCAAACACCATCACATTGGAAATTAGCCTTCAACATATGTATTTTTGCGTGTGGAACACAAACATTCAGTTTGTAGCACATACTATGTCCCATTAATGTATTTTCAATGCATTCTTACTAAAAGAGCTAAAGTGAATACATGCTTTTAATTATGTTCTCCAAAGCTCAGAAGAGCTGTGGGGAATAAAATGTGGTTTTAAATTTCATGTCTTCATTTCCTGCGATTCCTAATCAGTTCCGGAGGAGCAAGTTTTTGGGATTGTATGTGCTTTCCACATTCATATTCTTCCTTTCTTATCTGCAACCTACATGTAGTTACTGTTTTGATCATTTCCTTCTTGTTAATATCTCTACTAGCCCTGCTCAATAAGCCTTTATTTCTTAACATTTGTCACAATTTAACATTTTTAAACTATTCCTAATTATTTCCTCTACTGTCTTCCTTAGATACTACTCAATTTCCTCTGTCCCCTCAAAATAAGACACTTCCTCCCTTTCTATACAGAAACCAGAAAATAAGGCAGCCTGTTCATCAGATTTCTCAATATCTTCTGTCTTCTCCAAATTCTTGTTTCATCCACTTTGTTTAACGAAAGCACATATTCTCATTTCAGATCCCATATTACTTCAAACTGCTTTACTTTCAGAACTTTTTATCTTTGTCTATCTAGAACAAAAATCAATAGCCCATTTTCTCTTATTCAACTGCCTGATGGAGAGAATAAAATATGTTTATTGATATAACTTCAATTAAATACTGTGTAAGTCACGCATCAGGACTACTAATGCTAATCATCAATCTAGATGTTTTATATTTCTCAACTTAATGCACCTACTGTCCAAGGTGACTATTTAGTGCTTCTTCCCTTTTTCAAAACCTTCCCCCAACCCCTTACTCTTAGCAATTGACTTCAACTTGGTCTCCCTCAATTTTCTTCTCCTCCAGTACTATTTGAGTCTTGAACTCATTCTTTTCTACTTTTCTTCCTAAACTTGAGAAAGAATTTCCACACTCTTTCTCAAGCCAAATGTTTAATTGGTGGGCTTATCAATTATTCTTTTTATTAAATCTTCACTTGTAAAATTTTAAACCTGATGACCCTTTATTATTTATAAACATACACAAGAGCTTTTTTTTAAATTTAAATAAATAACATTCTTGAGTCTCTGTTTCCATTAAGCTAACTTTTCATTTTATATTTCCTTCACTTATAAACTCCCAAACTACCTCAGAAAAATGCTGCATCATTCTCACACCATCAAGTTTACATGGCTATATACCAATCTACTTTCCCTTTTTCTCCTGTATGAAAAGAAAGGGGTCCATGTCCCTATCTCGTGTGATTCTACACATTCTTTGGCTCCCATACTCTCCTACATAAGACAAACAATACAAAAAAAAAATTAAAAACTATTTCTTCTGCATTAAGTTTTCCTCTCTACTGTATTATTCTCCAAAGCATAACATTATAAAAATATAGTCTGGATTAATAAAACAATATCCTCCCTTTCCTCACATACCTGTCCAGCTACCATTCAATGTCTTTACTCCTTTACCCAGTGAAATGAGGAAGAATTGTCTAATTTTGTGTCATGATTTGCTTACCACTGACCATTTCCTCAACCTACTATAGTCAGGCTTCTGTCCTTACCACTTTCATGAGTACACCCAGGCTTCCAGAACAAAATACTACAGATGAGGTGGCTTAAATAGTAGACATCTATCTATTTTCTCACAGTTATGGAGGCTGGAAGTTCAAGGTGCTGGCTAGCACATTTGGTTTCTGGTAAGGACTCTCTTCCTAGATTGCAGATAGCCACCTTCTTGCCATGTCTTCACATGGCCTTTTCTGTCTGTGTGTAGAAAGAGAGAGAGAAAGAGAAACAGAGAGAGAGAAACAGAGAGACAGAGAGAGAGAGAGAGCTCTTCCTTTTCTTATAAGGACACCAGTTCTATCAGATAAGGCCTGGTATGGTTTGTCTGTGTCACCAACGAAATCTCACCTTGAATTTTAATAATCCCCATGTATCAAGGGCAGGCCAGGTGGAGATAATTGAATCATGGAGGTGGTTTCCTCCATACTGTTCTCCCAATAGTGAGTAAATCTCATGAGATCTCATGGTTTTATAAACAGGAGTTCCCCTGCACAGGCTCTCTTGCCTGATGCCATGTAAGATGTGATTTTGCTCCTCCTTTGCCTTCTACCATGCTTGTGAGGCCTCCCCAGCCAATTAGGACTGTGAGTCCATTACACCTCTTTCCTTTCTAAATTAGGAAGAGAAAAAGGAAAGAAAATCCCTTTCACAACGCCAACAGTCACGGTTGGCATTGAAGTTCAATCTGTGAATTTGGAGTGTCACGGTGCACAATTCTGTCCAAAACTCTACGTCACTGAAACAGCTCTTCTAATCACCTTCCATTTTTATATCCTAGTGATTTTTTTTTCTTGTCTTTGTCTTATTCCACCTGTTTATGTCACTTAACATAGTTGACCACTCTGTCCATCCTGAAGCACTTTATTATCTTGTATTTTATTTATGTTTCACTGGTCATGTAAGATTTGGGACTGAACTGAGAGAATGGAAGCTCCTCCATGAAGATGGTTGTAAGTGGTGGCCTCCCTTATTCAGTTATTTTCAGTATCTTGAGAAATGGTTTAATAAATATGCTTACCTAAGTGGATCTAAGCAACATATAAAAATTACATATTAAAATACTGACAATGATTTACAGTAAGATAAGGACTATTTTATACCATACAGAGTTTGCTTATTTTATGGCAAAGAGCTTCAAAATTTCTTTTACTAAACTTTAAATGTAAAAGAAAAAATACTAAAAATTGGGGTGTCATGCCACCCAGCAGATATTAACAGACATGCACACACACACACACACAAGCACACACACACACACTAAGCAAAAATAAAATGAATTTTTCCAAAAAATAAAATTTGTTCTATGGAGACATTATTATTTTTAAAGTAAATTGGGAGTGTTTCTTAATTAAATGACTTACTTACTGAAAAAAAGGGAAATGTTTTATGTTTAAAACTTTTATATCAGAGGTTTTAAAAATAACTTGGAAACAAAATGTTGTAATATATTTTACAAAACTTCTTAATTAAAAGTTCAGCATGCTTAGAATCATGATTTGCAATTTGAATTGGAAAATACGTGTCATGATTACTAAGTACAACCAATAATTCAGCTTTTAAATATGGTCTCATGTCCTTGTCACTTTACTTCTTCATCTATGACAGCCATTTAGACTAAAAATCATTTAACATAATCCTTATCAAAATCCTAGCTGATATTTTCATGTGAAATTACAAAACTATTGCTCAAATTCATCTGAGAATTGAAAGGACCGAGAATATATACATTATTTTAAAAAAAGCCTTGAAAAAGAACACAATTGGAAGACTCACACTTCCTTATCTCAAAATGTACCACAAAGATCCAGCAATCCAGACAGCATAAGGATGGCCATACAGATCAATAGAACAGAACTGGGAGTCCAGAAATTAGCTCTTCCAATTATATTCAACTGATTTTCAACAAAGGTGCCAAGATTATTGAATGGGGAAAAGAAAGATGTTTTGAACAAATAGTTCTGGGACAGCTGGATATCCACATGCAAAGATTAAACTTGAATCGCTGCCACTGAACATACACAGACATTAACTTAGAATCATAGACCTAAATATAGGAGGAAAACTATAAAAATCTTAGAGGAAACATGTGGGTAAAACTCTGTGACTTTGGGTTAGGTAATTGTTTCTTAAATACAAAACCAAAAGCACTAGTGGATACGTAAAAATATTAGTTTCATTAAAATGGAAAACTTTTGAACTACAAATAAGACTATCAGGGAAGTACAAGGACAAACCCCAGAAGGGGAGAAAATGTTTGCAAAAATATATCCAATAGGCTTGGCGCAGTGGCTCATGCCTGTAATCCCAGCACTTTGGGAGGCTGAGAAGTGTAGATCACAAGATCAGGAGTTTGAGACCAGCCTTACCAACATGGAGAAACCTTATCCCTACTAAAAATACAAAATTAGCCAGGCGTGTTGACGCATGCCTATAATCCCAACTACTTGGGAAGCTAAGGCAGGAGAATCACTTGAACCAGGGGGGCAGAGGTTGCGGTGAGCCGAGATCATGCCATTGCACTCCAGCCTGAACAACAAGAGCAAAAGTCCATCTTGAAAAAAATATATATATACACACACATATATATTGTATATACATATATTATATATACATATATGTACTATATATATTCAATAAAGGATTTGTATCAAAATATACCAATAATTCTTACAACTCAATTAAAAGACAACTCAATTAAAAATGGGCAAATAATTTAAATAAATACTTCCGTAAGGAAAAATATACAAATGTCCAGTAAGTACATGAAACAATGCTCAACATTGTTAGTCATTAGGGAAATAAAAATCACAAGCACAATGAAATATTACTTTACATCCACTAAGAGACTGTAATAGAAAAGATAAGTAATAACAAATGTTGGCAAGGGGATAAAAAAATTGGGAATCTCATGCACTACTGATGTTTATGTAAAATGGTGTAGCTGTTCTGTAAAATGCTATAGCAGTTCCTTCAAAATGTTAAAAATAGAGTTACCATATGATCCAGAAATTCTCTGCTAGATACACACACACACACACACACACACACGAGGAAAAAAACACATGTCCATACAAAAACTTACACATAAGTGTTTATAACAGCACTACTCATAATCACTAAAAAGTAGACACAGATCAAAAGTCCATAAACTGATTAATTAATAAAAGAGAGTCTGGCATCCAATAGGATGTTATTGAACAACAAAAAGGCATAAACTACTCATAAGTGCTATAACACAGTTAAACCTTAAAAACACATTAAGGCCATCAATCAAACCACATATGGTAGGATCTCATTTATAGCAAATGTCTAGAACAGGCAAATGTATAGAGACAAAACGTAGATTAGTGTTTGCCTAGAGGGTGTGGGTAAAGCAACTGGGGTTTCTTTTAAGGAAGACAGGAATATTCTAAAATTAAATTATTGTGGTGGTGGTTGTGCAACCCTGCAAATATACTAAATAAGATTGAATTTTTCACCTTAACATGATTTGTACAGTTTATGAATCACATCTCAATAAAGTTGTTTAAAAACCAATCTTGAATCAAACTTCAAAATTAGATATTTGAATACATCACATTGTTGTAATTAAGCATTTTCATATTATAAAAATATGAATATATATTTTCAGTCATATAAAAACAAAATTGAAATGACATAAATACTATAAAATTGAAAGATAAATGGCATTTATTTCATGTTTACCTCACCATTTTTAAAGATCTATTAAATTGAAAAATTATATAAGGTACACAGTATGTAAAACATTAGGAAATGTGTTCACATTTTTTTCTGAATTAGAAAGAATTATAGAACAATATTCAAGATGATTCTCTCTTTCTGACTGTCTCATGTTCTCAATTGTTAGAAATCTCCATGCCCCTGATTAATGTCCCCATGTGAAATGCATTCCACATAACTAACATACCTGCCCTCTTAGTGGACCTTGTCCCTCCGTCTTTCACCAGAAAAGAGAGGAGAATTCCTTTTGGGGGCAATTTTAGACGACTGACAGACATGACTCAGCTTCTTCTGGGTATCTTTTTTGAATTTTATTGCCTATGGAGAAAGAGTGAATTCTGGCTTGTTCTCTCTCCCATGAGATGGGACTCAGTTAAAAATTGCAAGATTGAGGCTAGGAGTTGTGCAACATATTGAGACCTTGCCTCTTAAACAAAAATTTAAAAAATCAACTAGGCATGATGGCATGTGCCTATAGGCCTAGCTACTCAAGAGGATTGAGCCTAGAAGTTTGAGGCTGCAGTCAGTGAGCTATGGTCGCACAACTGCACTCCAACCTGGAGACAGAGCAAGATCCTCTCTTAAAAAAAACAGGAGATTAAGTTTATGAAATATTAGGAAGTATGTTGAGGTGAAATAGTAGAAAATATATTGTGACCATTCATAAAAAACATATTTTCCAATCAGTTCAATCTACTCTAAGACTGTTTTTAGCTGTTGCACCCATATTTTAATTACTCTATACACTGGTGGGGAATAAGGGCACTACATTCCCTCAAAGTCCAGTAGCACTCAACAAATGGTTTTGGTTTAAGTACAGCAAAAGCATCATCTTTCCAACAAAAACATAGAATAGTTCATTTGGGGATAGGATTGTCACCGAAGAGTGGTAGGATAAGGTGCCCCTAATTGTTGGCAGAACTATAAAAGAGAAGATGCAGGTATTGACTAGGTGTGAGTCATGGAACCAACCACACACAAAGAGAAGAGATATATCCACCTAGGAGGACAGCCATGGGTTTGAGTTCGGAAATATGACACGCAGCAGTATCTCTGCCTCTTTCTTCAACACGTGGGAAACACTTTCTTTAGTAGATACATTTTCTGCGAGATAAAAAATATCCTTCCTTGGCAGGTTGATTCTTTGGGCAGCAATTTTACCTAGGATTGATTAAACATGGCACAAGTTTTCCTTGCATAGCATCTACAGTGACAGACACCAAGTCAAATTTGAGATAGACGAGGAGAACCTCACAGAAACCCAAAAGTTGTGAATTTATTGGACACGTGACATAGCAGCAATTTGGGAGATACCTGCGGAAATTATCTTGTAGAGTATGAGTTGGGGCATGACTATGAGGAGCTACTAGAGAGTAGGGAAAGAACCACATGAAAAGATTAGCAGGAACAATTTTCAGGGCTTATACATGAACAGAATACAGAATAGTGTCTGTTCCCACCAACTAGATCTTAAAAACACATAACTCACGGGAATGTAGGAAGAGTATTCAGAGGGCTCTTGCTTCAGTAAGGAGGAATTATTAGCCCTAGATAACATTCCTTTTTGATTATACCTTACAAAGTTTAAAACAAGTATACATATGTAACAAACCTGCACGATATGCACATGTACCCTAGAACTTAAAGTATAATAATAATAAAAAATAAATAAATAAATAAAAAATAAAACCAAGATGTAAAAGGATCAAACTACAAATCTCAAAGAAAAAATATGCTGAATATAGTTAATGATAGATTAGACATTTGCAGAAGAAAATATTAGTGAACTTGAAGACCTAAGAATAGAAATGATCACAAGTGAAATGCAAAAGGAATTTTAGTTCTAAAGATTAAACCTAAAAGTATAAACTTTCTTTTTTATTTTTTAAAATTTATTTATTATTATTATACTTTAAGTTGTAGGGTACATGTGCATAACGTGTAGGTTTGTTACATATGTATACTTGTGCCATGTTGGTGTGCTGCACCCATCAACTCGTCATTTACATCAGGTATAACTCCCAATGCAATCCCTTCCCCCTTCCCCCTCCCCATGATAGGCCCCGGTGTGTGATGTTCCCCTTCCTGAGTCCAAGTGATCTCGTTGTTCAGTTCCCACCTATGAGTGAGAACATGCGGTGTTTGGTTTTCTGTTCTTGTGATAGTTTGCTAAGAATGATGGTTTCCAGCTGCATCCATGTCCCTACAAAGGACACAAACTCATCCTTTTTTAAGGCTGCATAGTATTCCATGGTGTATATGTGCCACATTTTCTTAATCCAATCTGTCACTGATGGACATTTGGGTTGATTCCAAGTCTTTGCTATTGTGAATAGTGCTGCAATAAACATACGTGTGCATGTGTCTTTATAGCAGCATAATTTATAATCCTTTGGGTATATACCCAGTAATGGGATGGCTGGGTCATATGGTACATCTAGTTCTAGATCCTTGAGGAATCGCCATACTGTTTTCCATAATGGTTGAACTAGTTTACAATCCCACCAACAGTGTAAAAGTGTTCCTATTTCTCCACATCCTCTCCAGCACCTGTTGTTTCCTGACTTTTTAATGATTGCCATTCTAACTGGTGTGAGATGGTATCTCATTGTGGTTTTCATTTGCATTTCTCTGATGGCCAGTGATGATGAGCATTTTTTCATGTGTCTGTTGGCTGTATGAATGTCTTCTTTTGAGAAGTGTCTGTTCATATCCTTTGCCCACTTTTTGATGGGGTTGTTTGTTTTTTTCTTGTAAATTTGTTTGAGTTCTTTGTAGGTTCTGGATATTAGCCCTTTGTCAGATGAGTAGATTGCAAAAATTTTCTCCCATTCTGTAGGTTGCCTGTTCACTCTGATGGTAGTTTCTTTTGCTGTGCAGAAGCTCTTTAGTTTAATGAGATCCAATTTGTCAATTTTGGCTTTTGCTGCCATTGCTTTTGGTGTTTTAGACATGAAGTCTTTGCCCATGCCTATGTCCTGAATGGTACTACCTAGGTTTTCCTCTAGGATTTTTATGGTATTAGGTCTAACATTTAAGTCTCTAATCCATCTTGAATTAATTTTCGTATAAGGAGTAAGGAAAGGATCCAGTTTCAGCTTTCTACTTATGGCTAGCCAATTTTCCCAGCACCATTTATTAAATAGGGAATCCTTTCCCCATTTCTTGTTTCTCTCAGGTTTGTCAAAGATCAGATGGCTGTAGATGTGTGGTATTATTTCTGAGGACTCTGTTCTGTTCCATTGGTCTATGTCTCTGTTTTGGTACCAGTACCATGCTGTTTTGGTTACTGTAGCCTTGTAGTATAGTTTGAAGTCAGGTAGCGTGATGCCTCCAGCTTTGTTCCTTTGACTTAGGATTGTCTTGGAGATGCGGGCTCTTTTTTGGTTCCATATGAACTTTAAAGCAGTTTTTTCCAATTCTGTGAAGAAACTCATTGGTAGCTTGATGGGGATGGCATTGAATCTATAAATTACCTTGGGCAGTATGGCCATTTTCACGATATTGATTCTTCCTATCCATGAGCATGGTATGTTCTTCCATTTGTTTGTGTCCTCTTTGATTTCACTGAGCAGTGGTTTGTAGTTGTCCTTGAAGAGGTCCTTTACATCCCTTGTAAGTGGGATTCCTAGGTATTTGATTCTCTTTGAAGCAATTGTGAATGGAAGTTCATTCCTGATTTGGCTCTCTGTTTGTCTGTTACTGGTGTATAAGAATGCTTGTGATTTTTGCACATTAATTTTGTATCCTGAGACTTTGCTGAAGTTGCTTATCAGCTTAAGGAGATTTTGGGCTGAGACAATGGGGTTTTCTAAATATACAATCATGTCATCTGCAAACAGGGACAATTTGACTTCTTCTTTTCCTAACTGAATACCCTTGATTTCTTTCTCTTGCCTAATTGCCCTAGCCAGAACTTCCAACACTATGTTGAATAAGAGTGGTAAGAGAGGGCATCCCTGTCTTGTGCCAGTTTTCAAAGGGAATTTTTCCAGTTTTTGCCCATTAAGTATGATATTGGCTGTGGGTTTGTCATAAATAGCTGTTATTATTTTGAGGTACGTTCCATCAATACCGAATTTATTGAGCGTTTTTAGCATGAAGGGCTGTTGAATGTTGTCAAAAGCCTTTTCTGCATCTATTGAGAGAATCATGTGGTTCTTGTCTTTGGTTCTGTTTATATGCTGGATTATGTTTATTGATTTGCAAATGTTGAACCAGCCTTGCATCCCAGGGATGAAGCCCACTTGATCATGGTGGATAAGCTTTTTGATGTGTTGCTGAATCCGGTTTGCCAGTATTTTATTGAGGATTTTTGCATCAATGTTCATCAGGGATATGGGTCTAAAATTCTCTTTTTTTGTTGTGTCTCTGCCAGGCTTTGGTATCAGGATGATGTTGGCCTCATAAAATGAGTTAGGGAGGATTCCCTCTTTTTCTATTGATTGGAATAGTTTCAGACGGAATGGAACCAACTCCTCCTTGTACCTCTGGTAGAATTCAGCTGTGAATCCATCTGGTCCTGGACTTTTTTGGTTGGTAGGCTATTAATTATTGCCTCAATTTCAGAGCCTGCTATTGGTCTATTCAGGGATTCAACTTCTTCCTGGTTTAGTCCTGGAAGAGTGTAAGTGTCCAGGAAATTATCCATTACTTCTAGATTTTCCAGTTTATTTGCGTAGAGGTGTTTATAGTATTCTCTGATGGTAGTTTGTATTTCTGTGGGGTCGGTGGTGATATCCCCTTTATCATTTTTAATTGCGTCAATTTGATTCTTCTCTCTTTTCTTCTTTATTAGTCTTGCTAGTGGTCTGTCAATTTTGTTGATCTTTTCAAAAAACCAACTCCTGGATTCATTGATTTTTTGGAGGGTTTTTTGTGTCTCTATCTCCTTCAGTTCTGCTCTGATCTTAGTTATTTCTTGCCTTCTGCTAGCTTTCGAATGTGTTTGCTCTTGCTTCTCTAGTTCTTTTAATTGCGAAGTTAGAGTGTCAATTTTAGATCTTTCCTGCTTTCTCTTGTGGGCATTTAGTGCTATAAATTTCCCTCTACACACTGCTTTAAATGTGTCCCAGAGATTCTGGTATGTTGTATCTTTGTTCTCATTGGTTTCAAAGAACATCTTTATTTCTGCCTTCATTTCGTTATGTACCCAGTAGTCATTCAGGAGCAGGTTGTTCAGTTTCCATGTAGTTGAGCGGTTTTGATTGAGTTTCTTAGCCCTGAGTTCTAGTTTGATTGCACTGTGGTCTGAGAGACAGTTTGTTATAATTTCTGTTCTTGTACATTTGCTGAGGAGTGATTTACTTCCAATTACGTGGTCAATTTTGGAGTAAGTACGACGTGGTGCTGAGAATAATGTATATTCTGTCGATTTGGGGTGGAGAGTTCTATAGATGTCTATTAGGTCTGCTTGCTGCAGAGATGAGTTCAATTCCTGGATATCCTTGTTAACTTTCTGTCTCGTTGATCTGTCTAATGTTGACAGTGGAGTGTTGAAGTCTCCCATTATTATTGTATGGGAGTCTAAGTCTCTTTGTAAGTCTCTAAGGACTTGCTTTATGAATCTGGGTGCTCCTGTATTGGGTGCATATATATTTAGGATAGTTAGCTCTTCCTGTTGAATTGATCCCTTTACCATTATGTAATGGCCTTCTTTGTCTCTTTTGATCTTTGATGGTTTAAAGTCTGTTTTATCAGAGACTAGTATTGCAACCCCCACTTTTTTTTGTTCTCCATTTGCTTGGTAAATCTTCCTCCATCCCTTTATTTTGAGCCTATGTATGTCTCTGCGTGTGAGATGGGTCTCCTGAATACAGCAGACTGATGGGTCTTGACTCTTGATCCAGTTTGCCAGTCTGTGTCTTTTAATTGGAGCATTTAGTCCATTTACATTTAAGGTTAAGATTGTTATGTGTGAACTTGATCCTGCCATTATGATATTAACTGGTTATTTTGCTCGTTAGTTGATGCAGTTTCTTCCTAGCCTCGATGGTCTTTACATTTTGGCATGTTTTTGCAATGTCTGGTACCGGGTGTTCCTTTCTATGTTTAGTGCTTCCTTCAGGGTCTCTTGTAAGGCAGGCCTAGTGGTGACAAAATCTCTAAGCATTTGCTTATCTGTAAAGGATTTTATTTCTCCTTCACTTATGAAACTTAGTTTGGCTGGATATGAAATTCTGGGTTTAAAATTCTTTTCTTTAAGAATGTTGAATATTGGCCCCCACTCTCTTCTGGCTTGGAGAGTTTCTGCCGAGAGATCTGCTGTTAGTCTGATGGGCTTCCCTTTGTGGGTAACCCGACCTTTCTCTCTGGCTGCCCTTAAGATTTTTTCCTTCATTTCAACTTTGGTGAATCTGGCAATTATGTGTCTTGGAGTTGCTCTTCTCGAGGAGTATCTTTGTGGCGTTCTCTGTATTTCCTGGATTTGTATGTTGGCCTGCCCTACTAGGTTGGGGAAGTTCTCCTGGATGATATCCTGAAGAGTGTTTTCCAACTTGGTTCCATTTTCTCCCTCACTTTCAGGCACCCCAATCAGACGTAGATTTGTTCTTTTACATAATCCCATACTTCTTGCAGGCTTTGTTCATTTCTTTTTCTTCTTTTTTCTTTTGGTTTCTCTTCTCGCTTCATTTCATTCATTTGATCCTCAATCGCAGATAGTCTTTCTTCCAGTTGATCAAGTCGGTTACTGAAGCTTGTGCATTTGTCACGTATTTCTCGTGTCATGGTTTTCATCTCTTTCATTTCGTTTAGGACCTTCTCTGCATTAATTACTCTAGCCATCAATTCTTCCACTTTTTTTTTCAAGATTTTTAGTTTCTTTGCGCTGGGTACGTAATTCCTCCTTTAGCTCTGAGAAATTTGATGGACTGAAGCCTTCTTCTCTCATCTCGTCAAAGTCATTCTCCATCCAGCTTTGATCCATTGCTGGCGATGAGCTGCGCTCCTTTGCCGGGGGAGATGCGCTCTTATTTTTTGAATTTCCAGCTTTTCTGCCCTGCTTTTTCCCCATCTTTGTGGTTTTATCTGCCTCTGGTCTTTGATGATGGTGATGTACTGATGGGGTTTTGGTGTAGGTGTCCTTCCTGTTTGATAGTTTTCCTTCTAACAGTCAGGACCCTCAGCTGTAGGTCTGTTGGAGATTGCTTGAGGTCCACTCCAGACCCTGTTTGCCTGGGTATCAGCAGCAGAGGCTGCAGAAGATAGAATATTTCTGAACAGCGAGTGTACCTGTCTGATTCTTGCTTTGGAAGCTTCCTCTCAGGGGTGTACTCCACCCTGTGAGGTGTGGGGTGTCAGACTGCCCCTAGTGGGGGATGTCTCCCAGTTAGGCTACTCAGGGGTCAGGGACCCACTTGAGCAGGGAGTCTGTCCCTTCTAAGATCTCAACCTCCGTGTTGGGAAATCCACTGCTCTCTTCAAAGCTGTCAGACAGAGTCGTTTGCGTCTGCAGAGGTTTCGGCTGTGTTTGTTATTGCCCTGTCCCCAGAGGTGGAGTCTACAGAGACAGGCAGGTTTCCTTGAGCTGCTGTGAGCTCCACCCAGTTGGAGCTTCCCAGCAACTTTGTTTACCTACTTAAGCCTCAGCAATGGCGGGCGCCCCTCCCCCAGCCTCGCTGCTGCCTTGCGGGTAGATCACAGACTGCTGTGCTAGCAATGAGGGAGGCTCCATGGGTGTGGGACCCTCCCGGCCAGGTGTGGGATGTGATCTCCTGGTGTGCCTGTTTGCTTAAAGCGCAGTATTGGGGTGGGAGTTACCCGATTTTCCAGGTATTGTGTGTCTCAGTTCCCCTGGCTAGGAAAAGGGATTCCCTTCCCCCTTGCGCTTCCCAGGTGAGGCAATGCCTCGCCCTGCTTCAACTCTCGCTGGTCGGGCTGCAGCAGCTGTCCAGCACTGATCGTCCGGCACTCCCCAGTGAGATGAACCCAGTACCTCAGTTGAAAATGCAGAAATCACCTGTCTTCTGTGTCGCTCGCGCTGGGAGTTGGAGACTGGAGCTGTTCCTATTCGGCCATCTTGCTCCGCCAAAAGTATAAACTTTCTAGAAGAAAACAAAGGAACAAATATTTGTGAACTTGGATTAAGCAAATTTTTTTTTTTGGTACAACACCAACAGCAAAAGCATGCTATATGAAAGAAAACCTTAATATATATATGAGAAAATATATACATATATATGTAGATATATATCTTATATATGTAGATATATATGTACTTATATATAAAGATATATATACCATATAATAAATGCCTATATATACATATAAAACATACACACATATATTAAAATATGTCAAATTGTGTACTTTAAATATGTTATTTACTTCTGTCAATTATACCTCATTAAAGCTGTTTTTAAAAATTGCCATGATGGTGACATTGACAAAAGATTCAGTGCTTTTCTGAAGATTAAAGACTAATTAGAGTAAGTTCAAAATAGAATGAGAGGAGAGAAACTAAAGACAATGAATATAGCTGTAGATAGTTAATCAATATCTGATTCTCTACCCTTCTGGGCACAGAGGAAAATTGCGATTTCTTGTCCCCTTGGACTTAGGCATAGCCTTGTGGCTTGTTTTGGCCCATGAACTACTGTCAAAGTAACAGGCATCACTAAATGCTGATTCTTGAACTTCGGCCTATTCTTCTCCTTCCTAGATCAAAGTGGAAGCATACGTTTACATGAAGGTATAATAGATCAAAACATTTTTGCCTGTTTCATCAATATTTGGAGCTGCATTTTGTTGTTTCCTGGACCTACCGCAAATTTTAGGTGAATTAAAAGTAAATTACTATTGTGCTAAACCACTGATACTTGGAAGTTGCTTTCTGCCCTGGCATAACATGGTTTATCTCTACTGATATAAATTACTTTCAGAAAGTTTTGCTATAAAGGGCAGTAGAAAGATGAGGCAATAGTAAGAAGAGGATGTAGAATCAAGGATGGTTATTTTTATTAGATAGGAGTTGCTAAAACATTTTGCATAACAGTTATTAAGTAAAAGACTTAACATTTAGTTAGAGCTGTTACTATCTCCTGCAGCAATTTTTCAGAAAAGAAACTCTTTCCTTTAGGAAGATGACCTTTAGCTTCCATTTGCCCCCTCAGCCAGGCACTATTGTACAATAAACAAATTATATGGTTATCATGGTGGCCCTATATCGAAGTCTTAAGGGAAAAAGAATAGTTCATATTGAAATAGAATGGGTAATACAATGCATTCTTACAGTTACAGAGAGGTTGGAAGATTTATTGGTGGGAGAGTTAATTATTTCATTCTATAAATGTGTACTGATTTGTTGGCACATTTCAGGCACTATTCCAAGAGATTGGGGTGCAGAAGTGAATAAGACATAGAAACAGCCTCACCTTTATAGGGCTTGCATTCTAGTGGGGTAGAGGGGAGGATGGGGAAAGCCAACACAAAATAAATCAAATCTAATCAAATAGATAAAATTTTAAAATTAACAAAATAAATACATAAAAATAAATAAGAAAACAGAATTACATTTTGTGGTACATTAGAACTTATAAGTACTATGGAAAGAAATAAGAGAAAAATAAAAGGTGTGGGGAAGAGGTATGGAATCGGAACTTTTTCTTCTGGATGTGTATTTCCTCAGTGAAATAAAAAGTGTCAGCAACAGCAGAGGGTAAAAAGACGTATTACAATTTGAGATGAGGCAGAAGACATGAAATAGCAATCTGGGAGCGTTGGCAAGTGACTTGATTAGGGGAATGTGGTAGAATTGTTGGGCAGTACTGAAGGACCACTTGAGATTCAATGTAATAAAATTGAAATAAATCTAATCCACATGATATATGTTTTTCTCCAAGTATCTTCAGCTGAATATGTACAAAGAGTGAATATGTGGATAATGGATTAGATTTGACCTGTGTTTGGGGTCATTTAATTCCTAATAATTCAGCCTATAAATCTCAGGAGCGTTTGACCCCAGCTTTTAAATCTACTTTTTATATTCAATCAATTCCTTAGTTATTCAATTATTCATTCATTCCTTCAACTAATATATATTAATTGTCTATATTGTTCATGGCACTGTGGCAAATATGAAAGTATTTCTTGCACTCAGGAAATATAATATGATATAACATAATATAGCACAATACAATACCACGGCACAACATAACAAAACAGAACATGTAATATTGCTGGAGAAACTGTCTATGCACCATGCAGGTTAAGTGCTATAATAAAGGGACACATAGTAGTAGAGCAAAAGAGAGTTGGTGAGTTGGGTGTGTGGTAGAAGAAAACTTCCCAAGAAGAGATGTTTAAGATGTATCGTATAGGAATTTAATGGATTAGCTCAAAGGCGGCATTATAGGCAGGGTAAATAGCATGTGAAAATAATTTTGAAGTGGGAGAGAATAGTATGTTTAGTTAAACTGATATTAATAGTTGAACTTTAAAAGATCAAAGTTTCTGAGTGTGAAGTGGTATCCAATGAGGAAATGAGAAAGGAGAGATAAGCAGGGATCAAATCATGAAGAAACACATCCCATGTTAAGAATTGGAAAATTCCCAACCTAAGTGCCCATCAACTGGTGAATGGATAAAGAAAATGTGATGTATATACGCCACGGAATACTACTCAGCTATAAAAAGAATTGAAATGGTGTCTTTTGCAGCAGCTTGGCGCTGGAGGCCATTATTCTAAGTGAAGTAACTCAAGAATGGAAAATTAAATATTGTTATCTTCCCACTTATAAATGGGAGCTAAGCTACGAGGATGCAAAGGCATAAGAATGATGTAATGGACTTTAGGGCGTCAGGGTGGAAGAAGACCATTCTAAAGAAAGACCATTCCAACAATCTTGTACAAGATGCATTGAGAAAGACGAGATTTGTGGTGGAAAGACTATTGTATTCGTTCGTTTTCATGTTGCTGATAAAGACATACACAAGACTGGGAAGAAAAAGAGGTTTTAATGGACTTACAGTTACACGTGGCGGGGGAGGCCTCACAATCACCGCGAAAGGCAAGGAGGAACAAGTCATTTATTATGTGGATGGCAGCAGGCAAAGAGAGAGAGCTTGTGTAGGGGAATTCTCACTTATAAAACCATCAGATCTCGTGAGACTTATTCGCTATCACGAGAAGAGCATGGGAAAAACCTGCCCTCATCATTCAATTACCTTTCACTGGGTTCCTCCCACAAAACGTGGGTTCAAAATGAGATTCGGCTGGGGACACAGCCAAAACGTATCAACTATTAACCTGATAATCAGTTTGTTTATCAAGAACGTGTCTTTTATTTATAGACTAGTTACTGAATTTCTTGATCTGGTCTATACACTCCATTTTGCTTTGCTCTCTAGAGTTTTACAGCCACCCAATTGGGTGCTTTTCATTGTTTTGTTATGTCAATGTTGATTTCTTGATTTTAATGTATTCTTTTGCCTTTTTCAGTTATGCTCCTTATTCCTTCTAAGTTTTATTCGCTTATCCATCTTTGCAATGTGTCCTCGAACTTACTCATAGAATGCCACTTCCAGACAGACCCTGGGTTTTCTCCGTTGGAGCTCCACCTTAACTCATGAATAACATAAAAATAGAACTTAAAGAATGACAATATGAATTAAGTGAAAGTCATATTTCTGTAATGTTTAAAAAAGATACCATTATTATTAAGTACTGGTGATCTACTGGATATGGAGAGTAAATGAGAAAGGGGATAAAGACTGATTTCCAAAAATCATTTCAGTAGTTAAATATATAATGCAACTAACACTGAAATATGGACTATAAGAAATGAGAGCAAGTTTTCAAGGGAAGATAATAGATTGGGGTTAAACATCTTTGTAAGAGAATGACTAGTAAACAGTTAAATATACAAGTTAAGCTCAGATTTAACTTTGGCCGCAAGATGAAAATGTATGTGTCACATACACTGAAGCCAGCCTGAAGACCACAAGTTAACATGAAGCCACCCAAGAAAATGGCCACAGGCAGACCCTCAGCAGTAACACAGTTAAGGAGGAGATGCAGGAAAGAGCTCATGGGAAAGACTGAGAAAAAGAAAATGAAGATGAAGATGGAAAACCAAGCAAAGGTGTTACAGAAGTCACAGTACAAGGGGAATAGTCAACAGTGGCAAAGCAGCTCACAGCCTCCTCCTCCTCAATGCCTCTTACATCAGTCTCCTCTTTTCCATTCCTACTGCGTCTGCCCTTTCTGAAGAGTTTATTAGATTGTCATTCTTTGTCTCTCAAATTATAAGTGTTTCCTCAGACCATCCTTCACGGTCATCAGAATAAATCAGTTCATACTGTTATTTTTCCTCCCCAAATACTTAAAACCTGGAAACTTGGACAATCAAGTTCAAGCTCTTTACCTAGTGTTTAAAGTCTCCCGTGTGATTGTCCCAATCAATCCTTCTAACTTAATTGTCCCCAGAATCTCCTTTCACACTTGTACTCTATTCACAGCCGATCACTGACATTCCTGGACTGGACAGGTACTTTTAGCCCTAACTTTGTACATATCCTAGAATTACCCTTATCCTACAATCAATCAATTTATCAAGATACTCCTTCACCTATACCAAGATTTCTCCTTCACCCAAGCTTTAATTCATATGTTAACTCCTTATAAAGCCTTTTCAGGGCCTGCTGTTTATAAATAATTACTTGCAATGTGAACATTTTATGTAGGTATTTTCACATGTGTTTCCTTTTGTCTACAGGAAGTTTCAGACATATACATTCCTTAAAGTTAGTGACCCTGTCTTTTTTATACTGGTAGTCTTCACTTCTCTAGGCATGACTTTCCAAATTTTGGATCCTTGCCATATATATATGCAATTGATTCTGGAATTTTGAATTAGTTTGGACCAAATTAGAAAGAGTTTTCTACAGGTATGTTTATGTTTGTGTGTGTGTGTGCGTGTGTGTGTGTGTCCATACTCACACATGCTTACAAAGGCACGTAGATCAATACTACCTTGCTCATTTTTCTCCAAAAGTACTTACAAGTTTGAAGTCATTCATCTTATCAGAACCTAAGGGGTCTCATTTTCCAGTTGTTAAATGTAACGTTTTATATACGTGATGTTGAAAGCACAGATGCTAACCGAGATTCTCCTTCTACTAAAGAGAAACTGAGGCCCAGTGAGATGTCATAATTCACTCCTAATGATACATATTCCAGCTGTACACTCTGAATATTTTCCACATCACTCTGCATCATTTCTGATTTGATTCAGTTACACAGAGTTATGTATTCATGGCTTTAACAAACGCCAGGACATGGAGATGTTTAAATATAATCTAATAAAAATACATTTATGGAGTTTCCACCTAGCACTGTGTTAGGCACTTTACAAACATTATGATTAACACTCAGAATGACCTTGTGAAGTGGATGTTCTTATCCCCATGTTAGCAAGAAATTGTATCTTAAGATTAAGTAACTCACCTGCAATCACTGCTAGCAAATGACAGAGCTAAGTTTCAAGTGTGGGTCTGTCTTAGTACAAAGTCCATGCTCTTAACAATTTTAGATAAGTGTAATAGCTGACTCTTGGCTAACATATGTGATGAAAGAGTAATATTAATTTTCAAACTGATTCAAGAGATTTCATTAGCAAAGGTTAAAAAAGAGTTTTTAAAACAAACCTGTGAAAACGATTTTTGCTTCACTCACACACTTTATCCAGACAAGCTTTTTAACCGTTTTATTGTCCATTTATCCATTCATGTACTCACAACATTTTACTGAGTACCTACTATGACCCATCCACTGTTCTAGGCATTCGTGGAATATATTCATGAACAAGAGAAGAGAGACCTTCTCCATCATAGAACTTATATTTTAACAAAGGCGAGGCAGAAATTAAACAGTAATCACAATGAATGAGCTAATTCTATAATTACATGATGCTAAATCTTATGGAAATTTTTAAAAATAAAAAAGTAGGAATTGTGGAATTGGAGAGTGTATTGGTGGGAAAGTTAAATAGTGGGTTCAGTGGAAGAGTACTCCTGGCAGAAGAAATAATAGCCAGTGCAAAGGCTTGACTACATACTGGAGGAACAGCAAGACCTGTGTGTTGGGGTGCAGTGAGCAACGGGTGAATGTTAAGAAAGGAGATCTGGGCTGGGCACGGTGGTGGCTGATGCCTGTAATCCCAACACTTTGGGAGGTCAAGGCGGGTAGATCACTAGAGGTCAGAAGTTCGAGACCAGCCTGACCAACATGGCGAAACCCCATCTCTACTAAAAATACCAAAAAAATTAGCCTAGCATGGTGGTGCATGCCTATAATCCTAGTTACTCAGGGGAGGCTGAGGCACGCAAATTGTTTGAACCCAGGAGATAGTGGTTATAGTGAGCCGAGTTTGCACCATTGCACTCCAGAACTCCAGCCTGGACACAAGGAGCGAAACTCAATCAAAAAAGAAAAAAAAAGAAAGAAAGAAAAAGGAAAGAAAGGAGATCTGAGAGATGCCAAGAAAGGGTGTTTATATCTCTGCTGAACCAGAACACATGCTATATATATGCCCCTGTTTCCTGTATTGTCTTAGTCTACCACCCTTGACTTTTGCTTTTGCCCTTTTACAACTTTGGGTCTGGAAATCAATCATGTCATATAGTGGTTTTCTTACTTATATGTGGAAGCCTCATCCTTACAGCTGTCAATTACTATAGTGAAGTCCAAGTAAAATGGAAAATCTGCCCCTGTCCAATGTCAAGACCAGTGCAAAGGAGCGGATTCCGGAGTTCAGGTTAGACATTGTAGTCTATTGTCTTGGTCTCTGACCAGACTTTGTCTTGTCTCTGGGTTGATGTTAATTCTCAGGGGTAAAGTATAAATGAGTTATCTTTATTCCAGAAGCTGATGTAAAGATCTGAACCTAACAGATATTTCATTTTCTAAAATGTTTTAACAATTATTATAGAGTTCATTCTAACCCCAGTCTGAACACCTGTCAAATACTTGGTAACTGAGTAAATTACAGTAAAATCTTGAAACATAAGTTCTTAAATTCTACATTTCAAAGCTCATAAACCCTTAGTCTTGAAAGGAATAAAAAAGCTTATTTTCTGCCCTGAATTTTCACTTCAATTAAGTGCAGCTTTCTCAAACACTGAGCATCTCCACTAGATGTTAGGATTTTTTTTTTACTTAAAAAAATTTTTTTTTTTTTTGCCTTTAACAAAGAGCATGGTGATTGCTCCCTCATGAATAACTGATCATCAGAGAAAGTCTCAAATGCATTCCATTGATTAGCATCTTCAAGTGAAACACAGGTTTTAAATCCTGGCTAGGATTTCCACCTGATCATCTCTGGGAGAAAGAAAACACAAAATACCCAGAAGACAGATTTTAGGTTTATTTTCTCTTTTTGTACTTTTCATAAAGAATTTCTTTCCAAATCAATCAGCAGCCCATTGGCTGGAGCCCAGGGCTGGCTCATTGGAAATTCAAGCTTAAAATGGACAGTGGCAAGCCATCTTTTTGTGCAATATCTCAAGAAAAATAAAACAAATTCGATCATTATGAGGCCTGTGTTGCTTCACGATTGTGCTGCACTTCTTGACATCCCTGCCATTTTATGAATAACAAGAGCTCGTACTTGGCATTGACAGCTCACCTTGTCCTAACTTGAGATTAGCAGTAGTCAACCTGGACACCTGCCTAGAGGTCTTCAACAACTGTATTTTTCTTTTTTTTCTGGAATTAGAACAGGAAAGCATTCAGTGTTAACTAGCATATATTAGGTCCTCTTTCTGTGTCGCATTCTATGCTGGAAACTTTTTGGAACCAAATACTGAAGACTAGGAGAAGAGGGGATAGCTTCCCAAAGTATGGCCAGACATAGAGCAGAATAAATTTTCCCCAGAGAAAAAAATGGAATTAGAAATCAAGGTCTTGAAAATATTGCACCTATTTACACTGACAAAATATTCAAAGAAACAGCATGAACATTTGCTCTAGTGGAAGAGGAAAAAAATAAAATTTAATATAATCCATTTCAACTATCTGATTAAGCTAAAGTGTGAGTTGAAGTTGATTGTTTTATTTGGCACCTAAGTATGTGAAATGTCCCCCCCCCCTTTGCAAATTAGTAGTCATGGCAGGACCATACAGAGCATCTGGCAGGTGAGAATTTTAGCAATAATTTGATTTTGCTGGACTAAGTGGTGACTGGAACAACAGAAAAAAAAAGAGGTGTGTGGATTGGGGGGTCTAAATATCACCCCAGACACCAGCAGACTAGTTAAGTGTGGGCTCACAACATTGAAGTGAAGGGATTCTAAGGCAACTTTCATAAGTGAGTGGAAAGATGTTCCTGGAATTTTCCAGCAGTGTTTGCTCACACACTGTTTTTGGTCTTTTATCATTTCTACAGAATCTAGACATCAAACTCACCATGCTAAATAAAAAGAGTAGTGTAGGACTTTGAGAAGAGTAACAGGTAGACAAGAGATATGTCTGGGGACAGAGGGCCTGACTTTAACATCCCTAAAATCATTCCTTTTACTCTAGGTGTGCCTTGTATGCTGCCCTTGACTTTGCTGCCCTCTTTTGTAGTGCGTGTCCAACGTTTTTATGTGATGTGATGGAATGAGAACTGTAACTGCTCCACTAAAAACTTTTCAGCAGTTTCCAATGGTTATTAGAATAACATCTAAATCCTTAACAACACATGACTTGTTTACAGTTCCACCCTCCCATTGTGTGTTTCAGGTATTCCAGCCATGATGAAATTGATTTTCTTTAACTGCTTTCTCTTTCTCTCTCTCTCTCTCTGTCTCTGTCTCTCTCCACCCTATAATTTCACTCTTTTGTTTGTTTGTTGAGAGATAGGATCTTGCTCTGTTTCCCGGGCTGGAGTGTAGTAGTGTGATCCTACATCACTGCAGCCTCAAATTCCTGGACTGAAGATATCCTGCAGTCTCAGTCTCCCAAGTAGCTAGGACTACAGGCATGTACCACTGCATGCTGCTAATTCTTTAAACAAATTATTATTGGTAGAGACAGGGAGACAGGGTGTCCCTATGTTACCCAGGCTGTTCTTGAACTTCTGAACTCAAGCAATCCACCTCCTTTGACCTCTCAAAGCCCTGGGATTACAGGCATGAGCCATGGCACCCAGTCCATACTTTTACTCTTTCATTGTCTCAGACGGGAACAGATGAAATAGGAATAAAGAAATGCTAACTCACACTCAGGTCTCACTTTGGCTGATACTTACTCCAAGATGTCTTCCCTGATCCTTGCACCCCCACCACCATTGCCCTTGGCTTATCAATCACAGCTCACTGAACTTAATTGCCTTTTTCCTTTCCTTGTTGTTTATTTTGGCCTAGTGCCTAGCACAACACCTGGCTCAATGATTCACTCATTCACCACATATTTGTTTAATTGAATTATATTGACAGGGGAACAAGAGACCTTGGTGTTAATATGAACTCTGATATTATAACTTGAATTAACTTAACTTTTTGAGGCCTTAATATTATAATCTATAAATGAGAGCTTTGATTATAATCCTTCTAATATGATGCTCTGCTTTCTAAAAATATTTTCCCCAAATAAAGTAGCATATCCATAACATGGAACTGAAAGACTACGTAAGTTGATATCTCAAAAAATCATAAAATTTCGACTCGTAGTTTTAGAAAGTGTCCACATTATCGTAATAGTGATTAAGTTCTAGTTTTCATAATGATTCTATTCACATTTAATGGTCTTGCTGTATAACTCAATCAATCCTCATACAACATACAATTTATTGTATGCTTTAGTCAACTGTAGCAGGACTGTTTTCTCAATTTGAAAGTTGATTTGGTAAATCCTCCTCAGATGACTTCTGAGTTGAACTGGTGGGAAGAAAAATAAGAGGAAGAAAAAATAGACATTTTTTTTGTTAAAAGAGAAGATAAATCTATCCTGGATAGAGCTGCTATTAATATTCTGAACCACATGGTCAAACAAAGTTATGTTTCCTGTACAGGATAAGAAGCTGTAGGGTAATAAACAAGACTTTCTGTGGCTTCATTTTTCCAGCTGTTTGTGGAAATACTTGACATTTAACAACATGCACTCTGCTGTTCGACAGAAAATGGAATTATCACATCTTTCCAGCAACTGTCCATAAGGCAGATCTCGTTCCACACTGCTGCCAGATGTCTTCTTGAGCCTAGAGTAGAATTCCCTGCAGAGAAAATTTCAAATGCAGTGAAAATAAAGAGTGGGGGGACATTTAAAGCAATGGCAAGAAATAGCTCTTAAATGCAGCAATTTTCTAGACTATGTCTTATTCTTATAGTGAGAATTTTTTTTAAAAAGTGTGTATTCTGACACATCAGTCATCTCTCTTATCCCCAGTCTCACAAAAGGAACAATTTGTAGCAAATAAAAGATGATATTATGTCATTGTCATACTTGCCAAGCTCATGTATTTTCTTCATTGGTAAGAAGGTTAAAAATGTAACATTCTATTGGAAGAAGCACAAAAATGAGATGTGGGGAGCTTATTTAGTGATTCATCCCCCCCTCCCACTTTTTGTCTTTGCTGGAATCCTATGACTCCCGAACAATGCTATTGCTAAGCAACAGATCAGACATTTCCTTGCAAGATGCAGGTGAATCGGACGGTGTAACGTGAGCATAGTCAGAACCCTAATGGATGCAGTAGTCCTCTGCACCTCAGGGTGAGAGGTGGGAGCAACTCTTCCCTTGTGCTGTACATTTTCCATGGTGATGGGAATTGGGCACCTATCAGGACACAACAGGCCAGGCTATCCTTAAGAGTGCAAATTTGGCCAGATGCATTAGTTTATGCCTGTAAACCCAGCACTTTAGAGGCTGAGATGGGAGGCTTGCTTGAGCTCAAGATTTCGAGGCTGCAGTGAACCATGATCACACCACTGATGGAATTATCACATATTTCCAGCAACTCTCCACAAGGCAGATCATCCCAGTCTGGGAGATGGACTGAGATCTTGTCTCATAAAGAAAAAAAATAATCTAAATTTGCCTAAGCCATTTAATGTCTTTAGGCCTCAATTCTCCAAACTGTAAAATAAGGTGGTTGTGCTGCATTCATTATTTCTCACATTTTATGTGCATCAGAATAATCTGAAGGAAATATTCCAATAATTTTTGATGTGATAGATTTTTATAGATTTTATCAAGGCATGTGTAGTTTTAAACAATCTACCCTAGTCATTCTGACACAAATCAAAGATTAGGATTGATCAGAGTAAATAGTGTGTAGAATCTTTTCTATTCTAACATTCTTTGGGGTTAAATTTTGAATTAAATGAATTCAGAATTGTTTATTGGATAAAAATTGAGCCAAAAATTCCTTAGGAGAATCCTGTCATCACTGACCCAGGAAAGCTTTGCCTGTTTCATATCTTCATTTCATTTAACTTTCTAACTATGAGAAGCAATGACATTATCTAACTTCTCAGGCCCTTGAAGCTACTTTAATTCCTTCTCTTTCATTTTCCATGTGCAATTAATACTTGTAATGGTAACAGTAGCTAAGATTTAAGTAGCACATATATTGTGCTAGGAATTCTGCTAAGTTCTTTATTTTTATTAAATAATTTAATCTTTATAACCACTCTATACAATAAGAATAATGATTAGTGCTATTTTACAGATAAGGAAAATTAGGCATAGATAGCTTAAATAATTTACTCAAGCTCCTACATATAATAGTAAACCCAGGCACTATTGCACCAATGTTCATACTTACCACTATGCTGTTCTGAATCTAGTTTATTGGTGCAGTTTTGTTATTTGTATAATTTATAGTATCCTCTGATTTATTTTTCTCTTTTAATCACTACTACCAAATGCCTGATTTATGTTGATGCCAATTCACCATAAATAACTTCAGAATTTACTGAGCACCTTAAAATGTGAGTAGAATTGCACTCCAGTAGGTAATAATAAGGTATCTGCTTTTAAGGAACTGCATAGTCTTTTTAATAAACTTGTAGGTTTTCTTACTTTGGATCTGTCTAACACCATTTCTATAAGTGACTTTGAGTACAAATTTGCCAACCAATTTCCAAATGTTTCACGTTACACTTTCAGTTTCAGTAATTAAAAATATTTTATCCTCTACTTCCATTATAATTAAAGGTACAACTGCTGGTTGTCTTTTGGTGAGCTCTCATACAAAGCAATCAAGATATTACATAGAAATGTTACCTTTACATAAATGTTCTAAAACAGTCTTTTCCAAAGTCTTTGAAAGTCCTGTTAGAATTCACATTTACTAGGAAATCTTAATTCAAATTAAGCAAAATTGATTTCCAAAGCATTTCTAACTCCCAAAAGAATAGTTCAGTTGCAACTGTGATTGTGGATGTCTCTGAATACATCTGTGGAACATTCACACATAGATGATATTCAGAATTTTGTATAAGAAAACTATTAATTCTGGTCTTAGCAAGTGAATCTGGTATCATAAAAGCACTCATGTGTCAAAATTTAATTCTCAAAATGTTAGAAACATAATTCTTATGTAAATAAATAGGGATCATTTGTCAAATTTTTATTTTTATTAATGAGGGAACCAGTGATTTGAGGAAAGTGATTCAAAAAATATATGAAGAAAAGGATTTTATATAATCAATGAAATAAAAAATAATACTAATGTAAGATTCTTACATTCAATTTAAAATGTAGATTGGGCCAGGCACAGTGGCTCACACCTATAATCCCAGCACTTTGGGAGCCCGAGAAGGGTGGACCACTTGAGGTCTGGAGTTTGAGAGCAGCCTGTTCAACATGGTGAAACCCTGTCTCTACTAAAAATACAAAAATTATCCAGGCATGGTGGTGGGTGCCTGTAATCCCAGCTACTCAAGAGGCTAAGGGAGGAGAATTGCTTAAACCCTGGAGGCAGAGGTTGCAGTGAGCCAAGATCCTACCACTACATCCCAGCCTGGGCAACAGAGGGAGACTCCATCACAAAAACAAAACAAAACAAAACAAAACAAAAAAAAGTAGACTGGTTCATTTAGATTGCAATAAAGTCATAGACTTTATCTTTCCTTGTTACAAGAAATAAAGTTATCTTGATTTACTGTTGTTCTAAAAGTTAACCTCTAGGTATATGAAAATGTAAAGTATCTTAGACATAATCAGTAGCAAATATTATTTCAAACACAGACCCAAAAATAGTAAGTTGGCCCGTAGATAAAATGATAGATAATGATTTAGCATAGTATTAAACTTTTACACAAACTCTTGCTTTATTTTCAATGAATGGATAATTCGAATACATTTTTATTTCATAGAATCCATTATGCATTCAGAAATTTAACTCATTTTGGTGGGTTACAATTATTTGTAGTATTATACTTAGCATTATGGGACAGATCTTTACCCCAGAAAAAATTACTGTAGGTCACAAGTGGTTATATTAGCACAGACACTCTCACCAAATGACACTCTCAAGAGTGTCTCACCAAAAGACACTCTTAAGTCCATGAGACCAAGAAGGAAGCTAATGTAATAGTCCATGCAGTACATGCTAGATGAGAGAATGACAGTTTCTGGTCTAGCATTTATTGTCTGGTCAATGGATAAATGCTTAATTTCCTGATAACTTAAGTCCACGATAAATGCTTGTACAGGGAAAGGCAGTGACTGGTACATAACAGTTGGTGCATGAATATTCATTGAGTAAATATGTCTAGGTGTAATTTTAAGATAAATAACGGATTGCAACACTATCTGCTATCGTCTGAACGTTTGCATCCCCCAAAAGTTCATACGTTAAAACCGAATCACCAAGACGATAGTCTTAGGAGGTAAGTCTTTGGGGAGGTGACAAATAGGCAGGCCTTTTGGGGGAGTTCTGTCCTCATGAATGAAATGAGTTCTCTTATGAAAGAGCCCCCATAGAGCTGCCTTGTTTCTGCCACCATGTGAAGACACAGCAAGAAGGCATCAATCTGTGAGGAGTCTGTTCCTCACCAGACCACAGATCTACCAGGGCCTTGATTTTGGGCTTTCTTGCCCACAGAACTGTGAGAAATAAATGCTTGCTGTTTATATCCACCCAGTTTAGGATATTTTTGTTATAGGAGCCCAGATGGACTAACACACTACTTGATAGTAAAAATAAATAAATAGAAGATTGATTGGACGACCAGTTCTTTTTAAAATATTCCAAGCCTTGAGACTATTTTTTTCTTACTGATTTTATCTGTCATTACTGTATCTACTAGTATCTTAATGACCCCAAATGAAATGCACTAATATTTTCCTTGCCATTTATTTGTTGTCCTTGTACTTGCCATTTCTTCTGCGGGGAATGTTCTTCCCTCAGATATCTGCATGGCTCACTCACTCCTTTCAGGTTTCTGTTCACGGAAGGCATCCACAGTACTTCCTGTGACCACCTTCTCTGAGAAAACAATTTTACTCTAGGTTCTCTTTCTTCTGCTTTACTTTTCTCCATAACTACAGATATTAACATTGGTATTTAGTTATTTATTTATTTTAAATACACTTTTTCTCTTAGAGCATTTTATGTTCACAACAAAATTATGCATTAACTACAGAGTTCTCCTAAACATCCTGCTTCCCCCACCACACACATAGACTTTCCCACTATCAACATCCACCCCTAGAAATGGTACATCTATTATCAATGAACCTACATTGACAAACCACTATTATCAACCAAAGTCCTTAGCTCACCTTAGTTCACTGTTGGTGTTGTACTGTGGGTGTTGGCAAATGTGTAATGGTATGTATTTACCATTATAGTATCATACAGTTTTACTGCCTGAAAATTCCTCTGTGTTCTGCCTAATCACCCCTCCCCTCACCCACAGAAACCACTAGTCTTTTTATAGTCGTGGTAGTCAAAATAAACCTCCAGAATGCTTATCAGATACTCTGAAGGAATGGTAAAATCTTTAGAATATAGAAACTGTATTGCATACAAGCCTCTAACTTCCAAACACCTAATTAAAATGTTTCTGTCATAGAAGGGTTATAAGACTTGCTGATTGATCAATTGATTGATTGATTTTAGGAAGTGGAAAAAAAGAAGGATCTGTACACAGTGGTCAGAATAGCATAGAAAAGCGGTGATAATTATTTTAGCAGCAATTATTTATTTTCTTATTGTATAGTGTTTTGTTTAATTTACCCAATTCGTGTTGCTTTTGAATGGGATGGGACTAAATCCATATGATGAGTGATAGGCTATGTGTTCAGAGGATTCCAATGAGAATTTGCTCTAATGTCAGGAAATGACTTAAACATCTGATCTGTACGATCTGTACACACCTGCAGCGTCAAGCGTGTCTGAGTTGCTTCTCTTAATGTTTCCAGGAAACTAACTACCATGCCAAGTACATGACTTGTTGCCTGGCAACCTCAGGACCCAGCTTTCACTACATTTTGTAAGCACTTCTCTATTGCAGGTTTATGTTATTTTGGGAACTCACCTCAGAACACTATGACCTGGTGTCCACAATCAAACAAAGTCAAAGATGGAGAAAAATTTCTAGAAAATTTATAAAATAATGTTATTGCTATAATTACCCCAAATTTTTTGAAATAAAAATTGTCAGATTTGGATGCACTTTAGCATAATCAAAGTCATGCCTATTTAATGGGTGTACAGAATCCACTTCTTTTCTAAGTTGAACTAGAGTGATAATTTTTAAGTTGTGGTTCAGAGACAACAGCATATTGTAGGAGCTAGAAACTTGCCTCTTTCAGTAGGTAGGGCCACTTGACCCTCAACTGTATGATAAATCTAACTGTTGCTATCAATTTTGCAATATGTACATGAATAAACAGTATGTTAAGCTCTTCACATAAATTAATATATTTAATCATCACGAAGACCACATGAGGTAGAGCATTTTTTTTTCTTTTTTGTAGCACACATGATACAAACCTGTCTGTACAGAAACATTAAGTTCAATAGTTTTCCTTTATCTATGACTTTGCTTTCCATGGGTTTGCTTTTCATGGTTTCAGTTACTTGCTTTCAATTGCAGTTTGGAAATATTCAATAGAAAATTCCAAAAATAAACAATTCATAAGTTTTAAATTGTGAGCCATTGTGAGTACTGTGATGATATCTTGCTCTGTTCTTTTCCATCCAAAGGATGTATCTCATTCCTTTGTCCGCAGTGTGTATTAAGTGCTTAGTTAAGATGGAAACGGCATTAAATTTGTGGGTGGAAGACGTGAACAGAAATGTGTTACAATCTGTGGTTTCAGGCATCTACTGAGGGCCTTGGAATGTATCCTCAGTGAATAAAGGGCAATGCTCTAATTTATAGAAATTTCATAAAGTCACAATTAATGGTTAAGCTAGGATTTGGACTCATGCAGTTTGACTCTAGCTTTTGTTTTCTTAAGGCTCCAGTGCCAATTCTGACCTCAACAGGAATATAAGAAATTATAAGCTAACACATCAATGGCTTCAATGAATTTAGTTGTTTCTAGGCAAGCTCTAAACTTATGGTCTTACTCAGACAATTAGATCTTGCATTATTCCTGAGCCCTAATGCCCCCTCCTAGGAACAGTCCATTTACCAAATCCTGATCCTCCCCAATAAGAAGGATACATTTCTGCCCAGTAACTTTACAACTTAGGAAAGGAGCATTATTTTTGAAGGTTTACTCATTTACTCAGTTTACTGGTTAGTCAACTATTATTTGCCAGCAATACACTTTGTGCTAGGAATACAAAAGATAATAATTCCAAGAGGCATGATTCTCGAAAATTGAAACATGATCTTTGGTTTCTTCGTGATTTTGTGATTTAACCTTGTTTCTCCATTGATAAAATCACAACAGTAATAGAGCTGCTAGCTAATGAGTTGTTAATGAGGTTTAAATGAGATAATGCAGGCAAAGTACATAACGCCTGGCAAAGGGTAATTACTCAGCAGAAAAGTACATGGTTTCAGGCATTAGTAGCACAAGGTTCAGTTGGAGCCCAAAATTCACAGAATATCACACTCCTATGAGTTAAAGGCAATAATAAAAATATGCACAAATGGTAAGAGAATAGTTTGATGACATCCGAAAGGAAGGGAACAGAACGGACACCACAAGCAACAGCTGGGAGATGAACAAATATTTATTGAGTGCCCACTATGTGCTGGGTATTGTTCTAGGTGAGAGGAATGCAACAGTGACCAAAAAAGTTCCTGTTCCCATAAAATTATATTGTAATAGGAGAAACAGATATAGACAAATACATGCTATGTTAAAAAAATACATATGCTATTTAAAATTAGAAAAGTGTTGTGAAGCTATTTGAATGAAAATTAAACCTGCAAGAAGGAGCAGGCCTTGCAGATAGATGCGGTTGAGGAAAGACCAGCTTTATGTGGAAGGGAGGAATAAATGCATGGGCTCTGAATCAGAAGCATGCGACAAGGAAGCTAATATGTTTGAAGACAGTGAGCTAGTAGGAGACTGGCAGAAGACGTAGCTAGAAAGCTGGCAGCGGCATTGATCATGGAGGAGTGTGTAAGCCACGTAAGAATTTGGGTGAGGTGTATTAGGAATGTGAGACAAACTGTCTACATACTTATGTTATTTATTAAGGTCTATAAATTAGCTCATTTAAGTATTATCAAAACTCATTTATTCTCATAGAATCACAGACTATTAAATATGAAAAGGACATTCACATTATCCATTTTGGCTGTAAATCTCATACTTGATTCTCTCATACAATGTCAAAACAACAGCAACCACAATAATGACTTAAGTGTTTAGTGAGTGCTTACATGTTAATTATTGTACAAACAATGTTATACACTCTTTTCATTTTAGTGTCAGAAACAGATGATAAAAATAAGTCTCACAGAATCAAAGTGGCATCACTTCCAGAGAACCATCCAGCTCTGCTTGAATAATGCCAAAGTGGGGAAACTTACCATGTTAGGACAAGGTTGACAATGAGCATATGTGATTTTTCTTTGTGCTGATATGAGTCATTTTGCTTTCTGTCTTTCTCATCTACCCCTCCTTTATTTTGTTTTGTAAACTTCTTTTAAGTGTGTGTGTGTGTGTGTGTGTGTGTGTGTGCATTTTCTTCCCCAAATAGGTGTGACTAGCATGGTCACTAGGGTAGTTTGAGTAGGAAGAGGATTTCCACAATGAAATTAGGGAGACTGACAATATCATAAAAGCCCTCACAAGGTCAATTTTAAATGTTCCAAGGTTAAGTGTCAATTGCTAAGTCGTAAGCTCAGAAACCTCAGGACATGCCTTGTTTAATCAGAGGCAGACTTATATTAGCCAAGGTCATAAGTACTGAAGTACAAGATCAGTAAATCCATTTATTATTGTGGAATAAGAATTATGAATGCTAAAGAGACTGGAAACTTGAGCTCTTCATCCAATGTGTTATTGTCCTGTGAGTATACAAAATATAAATGTAGAGTATAATGAGAAGATTGCATGGAACCAGAACAAAATAGTTAGATCATTTAAATTTCTACTGATACCAAGCTAAGACTCTTGCTATCAATAATACATGTAGGATGATGAGTCCTTAGGCTGACCAGCCCACCAGACAGTGCTCAGATGAGCCCTGTGAATATTTCCCAAGTGTTTCTTCGTTGTTCATGGTTTTGTGGTTGAATTACCTTCCTTATTTTTTTAAATGTAGCACAACAATAAACAGAGATCCCGTATGGACCATTTCTTACATGGTAATGCTTTGCAGATACCACAGTCTAGCAAGAGTAATTAAAAAACAATTCTAGCCTTTACTTGTAGCTTTCAGTGAACATTAATGAGGATCCAATTCTTAACCCACAGCAGGAATGCACAAATGAAATTCCTCTTCAACTGCACTTCAATTCCCTCACAAACTGCAGGTGCTTTGAGCCTCCCATTATGTAATTACTTTCAGCTCTCTCCATGAAAAACCCCAAGATATCCTGCCTGTAAGGAATTTATGCTTTCCTCCTTCCCTAGCCTTCTGCTGGACCCCCACTCCCTGATGGTGGCTATTTACATTTATAGTACCACTCATCAGCTATGTTAAGTTGCTGTTAGAGGGTTGGAAGGCCTGGCAGCCACCATGTCTGAGTCTCCCTCTATCTGCAACAGTAAAGTTCACAGAGTGCCTTGGGAATGCATTTCTTCTCACTCTCAGCCTGATTTTTCTCAGGTGAAATTCTAATAGGGAATTCTCAAAGATGAGTTCTGATCAATAAAATTCTCCATCTTGTTATATCTATATATAGTATCACAATAAGATACCTGAGGATCAGGTCAAGGTCTCTTCAAGGTGACCTTGTTCATCTCTTCTCTGAACCATTATCAGGAGATAATATAATCCCAATATCTAAGGAAGATATTATTTTGTTCATGTTCAAGTTATTGAGCAACATTTTACAATAGCTCCTGGACCTTAGTACTTCATGATTATCCAGAGTTCGTTGATATTTTCACAACATCCATGTCCTTTTCTTGCTCAGGGTCCACCTTAGTTGTATCTTCATTAAAGTAGCAAAAAGAGTAACTTTAATTCATAACTGCCTGAAATATTTGTTGAAAGAACTGAGGTAGCCTGTAAGTGAGTTCTATAACCTTTTATTTAGATCCTATCTAGTCACCTATCGACATGCTTTTGGAAAAAAGCAAATCATACCAGTTTGGTATCATGCAACAGGATACTGAGAGACCACATACACTCTATAGGCAATGATTCACACATTGGAACTATTTTCACGGAAAATACTTAATGTATCAAGATTTTTGTAGAAATTATGTCAAAGTATGGTGTTTGGAATTATTTTAAAATGTTATTTGACCTCACCATTGAGGAGTTCTGGGTTTCTGATCTCTCTTCTCACCCAGTTCATACATAATGTCACATTATTTAAGTCTTCAACCTACTTTTTATGATATCAATATCAAACCGCTTTGACTAATACATCTTAGAGCACATTTTCTGTTGTTTTTCTCTCCTTTCTTATTTCTGACCTTGGACTTCATCTTCTTTTAATCACCTGCTATTGCTAAATGGTACTTAATACAAAGCACTATTTTACCAGCTTTATATTTTTATCTCCCACTTCAGTGATTTGTCAAATGCTACCTCTGTTTATGCTGTCTTTCTCCCACCCTTTGTGTATATGGATCTAGCTTAGCCTCCAGAAACCTTGAACTCTGTATAAAACTCTATGGCCAATCACCCACCAAATTATGCCTAGTAACACCAAGGGGATATAAAAGGAAACTTTAAATAAAAGTACATTTTGTTTATGTAAATAAGAACATTTTTACCTGGTAAATTGTGTACACAATTGGACATTTAGCCCGCTCATAACTAAGAAAAAAAGAGTTATTGTTTGTGGCCCACAGAATGAAATAAAAATCATGCCTACTACATTAAGCTTCCAAAGTTCTTTTATCCATACGCCTTTAACTGGTTGTAGTTCCAGTGGAACCTCAGAATTTGTAGAGTAATCAGAGATCATCTTGTCAAATTCTTTGCTTATGTATAAAGTTCCACTTAAAAATTCCCAACAAACAAATGTCTATCTTTTTCTAGACCCTTCTCATGTAGTTTTGATATCTGAAGAGCCAATTTTACACTCAGGAAAATCGTAATCACATTAATATAGATATTAATTTAAAAGAATGGTTGCTGGGAAAGCAATAGTTTTCATCACACATAATTCCCACAAACTAATACACATTATTCTTATTGTACAATGTAGGCATCAGAGAGGTTGGAGATAAATTTCATTAGTCTGAACATGAAATATGAGTCTTAGGAAAGGTAAGATAGCATTCATTATTTAAAACCAGTAGCCTCAGACAATACCCCAAACTGCCTATTACATAGGTAGCTGAAAATACCAGTTTATATGAGTAATCGATATTTTTGCCATTAGCTCTAATTGTGATCCAAATTGGCCTGTCAGTTCTAAACCCTGAATTGCTATCCTAACATCATGGAATTCTTTGGCAAACTAGAAATAACCAGATATGATTATTATTTTCCCAAATAAAAGGGTTTCAAATACTGGAGTAATGGATTTCAGCTAAAAAGATAAGAGTACAACTGTCAAAGACGGAGTATGACAATTTTATGACTGAGATGCTCCTATACACACACACATACAGATGCACGTGCACACACACAATTTCCCCACAGTTAAAAATATTACGTCAAAGCCAGCTTTGGCACTACAAAAGTTCAATTTGAAGAGCACATGGGCAAGGGAGAAGTTGCTTTAACAATCTGAGCTTGCTTTCTCAGAGAAATGGGGCCGTGGTTAAGGCTCCGACTTCTCTTCCTTGGGAAAGGGCCTGCTTCCCAACTTCTAAATGGCTGTTTGAATCCTGGGGTATTGGTACGGAGGCCCATGATCCAGCTGCTGTATGGTCTCTGGGCTGTCTTGCAGAGAAATTATGACCTACAACATCAGAGGAATGATGTGAACTCAACTCAAGATTTGCATAAACTGAACATTAGCAAGTCCTAATATTTAAAGTGGGATAACTAAGTAAAAACTCTCTCCAAGCTGTCTGACAGCCTTATGAATATGCAGATAGGAAACCAAAGACTGACTTCCAGTTGTCTGTAGTAAATACATCCGCCGAAATGTGCAGCCAAAGCGGGGGATTTAAGTCTACACAGTGTTTTCTTCTAAGTACAACACTTAGAGGCAAGTTTTATTATAATGCACAGAATCTATTGAGCATTCAAATCAGTTGATAGCATTTTTAAATCACAGTTATTTTGGCATTTCTTATTGAAAGCAATAGAAGAGCATCCAGAAGTAATAAATTTGCTTGTGAAAAGCAGCCTCGCTCGTGGTGGTTGTACATTGTAACTAGGACAAAATCATGCAATAAATTTACAGATGTATTGCCTTTATTGTTAGCAATGGCCAGCTTTTTCCTGTTTATTTTAAGCATGTTTACACATAGAATTGCTTATGTTTTAATCATTACTGCATGGGCAACTTTAACCAAACTATTTCTGCTACAAGACAAGGCTCCGGCTATTTTAATGGATGACATGCCTTCACAAACCTTGGATTTGCAGCAGGTACTTAGTTCAAAAATGTTTTGACATATTCCAGGAAATCATTAGTTTTAAATGCATAATTCTGTCTGAATAACTCTCTCAATTGCTCTCTACTCCCTAAGTGTGTGTGGTGAATGGCAGGGAAGAGGTGTCTCAGTTACTCCTGACAAAGTAGATTGGACATTTATTTAAAATATGTGTTTTTTATTTATTAATGGTGGATGGGAAGCTCATTCTAAGGTGTCCTTAGTCTCCTGTTTAATAAGTTTGACTATCATATCTATAATCATCTTTCTGTTCAGGAGGCATTTAATTCCCTATCTTCTCACTCAATGCTGGGATAGCTAAGTAATTATACTTTATTTGTTCTACAATTTGAGTAAACCATGTGGAATTTTCCTTCCTCTATATTTAAAACATGGAACAAAATTGAAGATTTAATATGAAACAAAGGAAGAAATCTGTTTCTAAGGGGATAAAACAAGAATAGAGGTTTCACATATTTTTAGTTATAGGAAAGAGTGAGTACTTAGGCAGTTTAGCACTGTGTTTCTACAAGAGAAAAGAAAAAAACAATAAAGTGAAGAGATGCTTGAATTCATAGGAGCCCTTGTGGCTTGCATAGTTGAGGCCAGTCTTGTTTTATAGTGATTTAATTCCAGAAGTGAGGACATTGTAGAATGCAGCCAGGGGAGAGAGCTTACAAGACAGTCTGTAATCATTTCCTTGATGGAAATTTAAAAGTTCTCTCTTCCCACTCTTCAACTTTCATCTCTGTATCTTTTTCCTTTCCACGATGCAGCAACATTGGTAACAACTTAAGCAAGTAACAGAATGGTAGCTCAGTGTGAGCAAAAAATAAATGGGAGTCCAGAGGGGAAAACATTTCCCTAACTGGGTACTCCAATCTTTCATTGCTGGCTTGAGAAATAATCTTTGATTGCATCTCCAAGGCTACAGAAGTCGCCAACTGTGCTTAGTACATTGTTCTGCTGCCTGGTAATTAGCCACATCTTAGCCAAGGATGATTAACCTGGATTATCACTCCTCTTCATCAAGAACTGTGCTCTTGTCTTCAGCTTTCTCTACTCAACTCCCAGCCTAAGCCATTCATTGTTGGTTTTATTACCCTATCCTGCCACTCAAGATGGAAGCCTTAAGAAGCTTCCTTTGTGCTCACCTCTTGCTCACTCCACCCTACCTGCATATTTCATATCCTATTGATTCTGCTTCCTAAACATTCTTGAATATGTTTCAGTTTCTCGATGTTGCCCCCTCTTTCTCTCTAAACCTCCATACACACTTTTTCCTCCTCTTGGAGCCACCACTTCATCCCTGTACCGTATGTCTCCTATACACCTCCCCACACAAACTCCTCACATGCTTTCACATTCAGGCAAACCTCCTCTTCCTTCAGACCCAAGTTTAAGATGACTCTCACAACAGGAAGTGCAGAGGTCAAGTCGGGAGCTAGAGTAACTGGCTCCATAGTTTGCACCTTCACTTATTAGCTATGTGTCCTGTAACACAGCTTTAACATTTCTTTGCCTTAATTTCCTTCTGTTCAAAATGGGGATAATAAGAACAGCAACATTAATGAATTGTTATGAATGTTAATAAGCCTGTTCCTTCCTACTCAATAAGTGATCCCCAGAACAGTACCAGTGGTACCAGCTGGAAGCTTATGGAGATGCAGAATGAAGGATCTACCCATATATTTGCTGTACCAGAATCTGCATTTAAACAAGATTCTCAGGTGATACATACACATGTTAAAGTTAATTTGTGTGTGTGTGTGTGTGTGTGTGTATTTTTTTAGTAGAGACAGGGTTTCACCATGTTAGCCAGGATGGTCTCCATCTCCTGACCTCGTGATCCGCTTATCTTGGCCTCCCAAAGTGCTGGGATTACAGGCATGAGCCACCGCACCTGGCCTACACATGTTAAAGTTGAAAGAGGAGTAAACTAATGAATATGAGGAGTTTAGTGCAAAGCCTGGTGTAATTTAATATAAGTGATTATCATTATCATTTTCATTATTTTTATTCCCAGTTCCTAACCTATCCTATGGTTCCCCCCCCACCTTTTTTTTTTTTTTCTTTCTTTCTTTTTTTTTTTTTTTTGAGTCAGACTCTTGCTCTATCACCCAGGCTGGAGTGCAGCCGCTGATTGCGGCTCACTGCAACCTCCATCTCCTGGTCTCAAGCGATTCTCTTGCCTCAGTCTCCCAAATAGCTGGGACTACAGGTGCCCAGATAATTTTTGTATTTTTAGTAGAGACGGGGTTTCGCCATGTTGGCCAGGCTTGTCTCAAACTCCTGACCTCAAGTGATCCGTCCGCCTTGGCCTATCAAAGTGTTAGGATTACAGGCATGAACCACTATGCCTGGCCCGATGTTTCCTATTGTATTCTTTTATCAGTCCTGTACTTGTAGTTTTATTATATGCATTACATACTACAGTTAATGTTCATAAAATGTTTCTGCTGTTAGGCTATATGCTCTGTGTCAGTGTTCGTCTTTTGACTGTCATATTTCTAGAACCTCGAGTAGGGACTGGTAAATACAAAGTGCTCAAGAAATCTTAGCCAAGTAAGTAAGTCCCACATTTGGATTCTTCTGTACTCAATGATGGGTCCTTATCCAAGTTAACTTTTTTTTTTTTTTTTTTTTGGCATAGGCTATGTAAATATCTGCGTAGCCAGGGTTTTTGCTTTAAGTTTCTGTCTACTTCAGTATATTCTGGTTAGTTCCATTCATGAAGGGATAGAAAATTAGACATTTTTTCCTCCTGGTTAGACACCTGAGCATCATAGTCCCATGAACATCAGCAATGCTAGAAGACAGGAGAAGTATCTTACACAACAGAGGCAAGTTATGTTGCTAGAAGGAAATGAGAGAAATCTACCCTTTGACCTTACCTACATGACTGATAAGCCTACTCTATGGGCTATGGACTGAGTTCTAAAGAGTAGATGACAATAGGAGCAGGCATGCTGGGCAGAGACTGCTGAGACAAAGAAAGGAGTGCATCTAAGGAAAGTATGCCTGATGCTGCCAGCACAGAGTCTAGCAGAGTGAAAGGTCTGCTTAAAATGTTCATCGTGATTCTGGGGACCTAGAAGGCTTCAGGCTGCACCTGCTCCTGATAGTTCTCTAGGCTTTCTAACTGCTCAAGCAGCTAAATTAGAAGCGATGACCAAGAGATGGTGGGCAGCAAACTCACTATCACCAAGCATGATCAGCCTTGTAGGATGGTAACTCCACCTCCCACCAGGGTTTTCTGTAGAATGTGAGGAGGAGGAGAAAGGGTGAGGGAAAGTAAGCCACACACCCATCTGCCAACAGGGGCTCAGGGCTGGATGCTTCTTCTGAGTTCCTTGAACTGGCAGTGACGAAGGCTAATAGGATATAAATAGGATTGAATATTTACCCTCAAAGTAGGTGTCATTGAAATGGATTGCAACACTAATCACCAGATGAACTAGTTGTCTTAATGAATGCCTATTATTATAGGCAGCACTAAGATTACTTTCTACTGTTTCCTCCCTCTATCCGATACTTTTTGCCCTAGATTGTGGAAGAGTAGGGAATTAACAAAAGTGATGACAATTATTTTTAAAAATCAGAAGTATCTCTTGTTTGTACCTCTCGCTGTTGAGGATCTTCAATTCAATCTATAATAAAATTATGAAAGGAAGTGCATGGAAGATCAGTTCCTTTTCCTAATTTAATCTAACACCTTTCTGCTGCCTTCTGACTGTTGGAAATAGATTAGATTTTCATAATGCATGGCATTTATAGTCATTGTAGGGGAAGGTTTGGGGGATCTCTTCTCTAATATTTTTATCAGAAGGTGATTTAATTCTTCATGAGTCTTGATATATCTTTGATTTCTACTTTCCCTCCCCCATAAAACTGATGGACTAGTACTGTATCGTAATCACAATCCATTATATTAATAACTCTTTCATCTGAAGCGCTACCCTAGTCATCACTACATTTAATCCTCACAACCTCTCTTTAGGACTGTTATTTCATTTCCACTTTCTTAAAGGAAATTGGGCCTCAGAAGGTTCTATAAAGTTTCCCCAGCTAGTCTGTCCAAGAAAACTAGAAACCAGTTTTGGGCACTTGGGGAAATCATGACCTGTAGATAATACTGAAAATTGAAATGCAACTGTGACTGACATGATGTCTGGGAATGCCGTGTGTATACAAGGGAACAGGTTCTCCAGACTCCTTGCATCATTTAGGGCCATGAACTTGATGGCACCAGGGGAATGTGGAGAAACTGATGATACCACATGAAGTCTACACCAAATATCATCCTTGAGAGTCTTTAGTATTTTTTAATTTTTAATTTTTTTTCTCACCAACAAATCATGCACAGAATTCAGAGGAGATTTCCAAGGCCCTGGAGGATTGAGAGTACACAAAAAAGAAGGCAACCTGGACTCTTGATTTCCTGTTTAAAGAAGAGCTTCTCAGGAGATCCCCTTGACCACACACATATTCACTGGAGTATGAGTGAGTCAGGAGATATGTATATAAATATATATATGTGTGTGTGTGTGTGTGTATATATATTTTATTAAACCACTGAGATTTTAGGGTTATTTATTACAGAAGTCAGAAAACTTATGGTGAATACAGATATCGAACCCAAAGTAATTATATCTATGAATTACTCTCACAGGGGAGAATTCTAGTTTTCTCCCTTGTTTAAATTGTTAGTCCTTGATTTATTGAAATGCCTTTCCTACAATATAGAACGAGATAATGAACTCTGAACGATAATTTATTGAGTCCAAATCGTGCCTGTGATTTTTTTTTTCCTCATTCAAAAAATCCGTTTGAGTAAAGGGCAACAGAAAAACACTTCTTTGGTTGCAGGAAGAAGTACATAATTTAGTTGTACTTAAGTAGGGAGGTGAATCTAGGGTTTTTTTTCCAAGCCTGGAAAATAGAACAGAAATTTAACAGGAAGGTATGGCACTGATATATGAGTTATAAATACAAAAGGCAGAAATTAATTATGTCTGAGATGTTCCTGGAAAGCTGTTAATCCATTGTTTTTCACTCGTTGTCAGAGCAACCACTAGAGATGAGTGGACTGTCAGTAATAATCAGAGTCAGGTCATTAACTCTTAGAAGTGACAAATGTAAAATCTCCAAATTGAAAGAAAGGAAAAAAAGAAAAAACTCTTAGGTGCTGAGGCCTCAGGTCTCAGTGACAGAAGGCAGCTGGCAACGTGTTATTTGATGTAAGCCCAGGTCACTTCTTTTTTCTCAGGAGCCATGCTGGACAAGAACTGTATTGTAAATTTGATGTCCCACCTGCCATGGAAGTTGAGTTGTGGTCTTATGATCATGAAAACTAGCATTAATAGCTTCATTAAAAATAAACATGTCTGGCCGGGCGCAGTGGCTCACACCTGTAATCCCAGCACTTTTGGAGGCCGAGGTGGGCAGATCATTTGAGATCAAGAGTTAGAGACCAGCCTGGTCAGCATGGTGAAACCACGTCTCTACTAAAAATACAAAAAAATTAGACTGGCGTGGTGGTGCATGCCTGTAATCTCAGCTACTCAGAAGGCTGAGGCAGGGGAATCACTTGACTAGGGAAGCAGAGGTTGCAGTGAGTCGAGATGGCGCACTGCACTCCAGCTTGGGCGACAGAGCGAGACTCCCTCTCAAAAACAAAGAGAAAGAAACAAAAATAATAAATATGTCTAACCAGACCCTAAAGTTCTTTTTTTTCAATTATGATTTTTAAAGCTAAAGGATTTTAGTAGAGTAGCCAATGAGAAACAAGGCCAAAATGGAGAGCAGATAGAGGAACAGAGGAAACACAGGGGGAAAAGCAAAGCTTTTAGGAGAAAGGGGTGTTCAAAAATCTAGTGCAATAGAGTGCTGCAGTCCAAGAGAAGAAAGAAAGAGGGCAGTATTGCAGGAACAGATAAAACAGATGGAAGCGGACTTACAGAAGATATTCAGCCACATTCTTGTTAGAAAATACTATTAAGTAACATAGATTTAAAGAAAATTTACTGAAAAGATCTGAGTACTATCACTTTAAACTTATATAAAAACATTGATAAAAAGAATTTTCACAATGTCATGTAATGCAGTGTGGTGATTACATTCATGACAATTAGACTACAAAGGTATTATATGTATTAGATAATAGCTATAATTAATATATTATATAAAGTATATGTTATATATCATACAGTATGTTTTATATATAGCATAGCTATACCTATAATAAGCAAGCCTATAATATACAATACCTATATTTTTATAATAGCTATAATATATTTATAATATATAATATAATATGTGTGCATTGTACAGATTTGATATATTGATAATGTCAATATGTCAAATATATTTTATATGCAATATATAATAATACATTGATCTAATTATACAATAGGTATAACATTATATTATTACATATTAATATATGATATGTATGATATATTATAATGTATATGTATAATTATATAATACATAATGTATTTATTTATTAATATTATACATGATATACATAATTACATTATGTATTATATTATACATAATATAATAGATATAATAATATGTTATACGTTAGATAATAGGTAGAATAATATAACTATTGTATAATTAGATCATTATAATTATATATAACATAAAATATATAATATATGTGTATTTAACATATTTTGTATATTTTATAATGTATAATACATGCAATATATATTTTAATACATACTCTAAGTAGATATAAATCTATATAGGTATACTATATATTGTATATATAAAATACATACAATGTTTATGTTATATATGTTAAATACTATAGGCCATGTGTATATAATTTATAACACCTATAATATATATAAAACAAGTGAGTACCCTGGGTTTGGTGAGTTTAATTTCTCACCAAATTCACACACCAATCTATAGAATTTGGATTCTAACTTAGATATATAACTCTAAATTTGATAGTCTGTCTACCATAACATTCTACAAAGAGAGTTGGCCGAGTTTACCTTCCGTTATTCGGTTATTGAAACTACTGGTTTTTAGTTTAATTTTCTGTTAGAGCCCTGAGGCAAGTGGCGCCGAACTTCAAGAATGAACATTTTCACTATTATAAATGCCTAGAGTTATTTCACCCTAACAGTAACCTGGGAACAAAGTCAGCTTCTTTTGCCTTAGTTCAGTGTCTCTGAAGTTTGCTTAGCACTAGATCACCTGCGAAATTGATCCTGCATTATCAGTACCAGTGCTATTCCCATAAACCCCATGAAAGGGATCTGGGAATGTAGATATTAAACAAACACACCAGGTGATTTTTGTGATCAAGGAGCTTTAAGAAATATTTATACCAATCAAACCCTTGCCCTTCTGAGAATCTACAAATGTTCAAGAACAATTCATAGATAATATGTTTTTAATTGTATTCTAATTAAGACTGGGATTTCTAACTTGAAATGACTAGAGATTAAAACATTTTTTATTTCATGAGATGAATCAGAAATTAAGACCCCTTAGAAAAATATAAAATTCATATACAACCTACAATTCTCTTTATTAACAATGTTTTATGATGCTCACCTTCAATCTCTCTCTCTTTTTACTTTTTATTTTTTATTAAGAGATGTTAGCATCTTTTAACATCTTTACTTTCACTTGAATCTCATTTCTCCTTGTATGTTCTTCAAATGAAACAGAAGTACCCTGAGGTCTCAGACTAAATTCACTTTGTATGAACAAAGCTTCACCTGTCTTGACTGCTTACTTAATATGATAATTTATTTTAAGAATGTTAATATTGATCTTTTAATAAAGTGCATCATGAGGAATGTTTCTCTTTGGCACAAAGCATGAACTGGAGTGGTTAGGACTATTATTTGTGCTAAGTGTCATGATTGCTATACTGCATGTAGCCCCCTGACTCTGAGGTCGCCATGGCAGTGCCACATCTCTTCTACAGTTTCGGAATACCTAGAAAATATTTGAAGTACTGTCTCCAACAATCTGACCTGGTCATGTTGTTAAAAATCTGTGTATATTTTTTTCGTTTTCTATGGATAGGGGATAAAGCAGCATGGACTTGGATTATTTGTTCTATTTTAACCATTTCATGGAGGTCCACTTGAACTGGAAATTCTCACTAAACATTGCCCATAGGTGCTTGGAAACTGGATTTCAGCAAAACAACATAAAATATAACTTCAACCCTTCTAATATTAAATGTTGAAAGAAATATGAGCTATATCTACATTTAAGACAGATTAATCAAAATGAATAAGGTAATGATTTGCCCAATTTTTTATGAACTCGGGAGTGAGGCCGGTTGTAGTGTAGTAGGTTAAATGGAGGAATAAATGTTTGCAATCAGAGATCATCAGAAGCAACTCCTACCACCACAGTTAAAAACAATCACAAATAGGGTGGGTTTGCTGAGCGCTTTCCTGATGCATTGTTTACTGTCATACATTTTTATGATTACCATAGACTTGATGAATTTGTATTTGACAATCATTTGTATTCATTCATTTTCCAACCCACTTATTCCAGTTTAGGGTAGCAGTTAGCCTGAGCCCATATTGGCAGTTCAGGGAACCAGGCGGGAACTGGCTGGGGACAGGATACCATCCCATCATAGGATGCATCCACACACACCCACACACTCACTCAGACTGGAACATGTAGATGCGCCCATTTACCTCATGCACACAGCTTTGGAATGTGTGAGGAAATCTGAGTACCCGGAGAAAACTCACACAGACATGAGAAGGTGCAAACTCTACACAGGTAACGGCCCTGAATAAAAATCAACTCTTTTTTCATCAACCTTATAAGGAAACAACGTTGAACATGTTTTTTTGAGGATCTGCTGTACAGTCAACTGCATACTTCACTATGTATAATTTGGTAAGATTTGACATATTTGTATTTATAAAATCGTTAACCACAATCAAGGTAACACACATTTCCATCACCCCTAAATGTTTCCTTATGCCTTTTATAATCTACTATTTCCTCCACCTCCATTTCTAAAAAAACGCTAATCTGCTTTCTTTCACTATAAACTGGTTTGCATTTTATAGAATTATTCATTGTTTCTTTTTTTTTTTTTTCTTGCATCTTCTTTCATTTAGGATAATAATTTTAAGAGTAATCCAAGGTGTCAGCTGGCCCGGATTCTTATGTGGAGCTCTGGGGGATAATCCACTTCCATGCTTATTAAGGTTGGCAGAATTAGGTTCCACCCAACCATAGGGCGGAGATTCCCTTGTCTGTTAGAGGGGCATTGTTCTCAGGTTCTGAAGACTATTCACATTCCTTGCCTCATAAACCACTTGATCCAGACTCAAAACCAGCAATGGAATGAGAAGTCAAATCTCTCTGACCTCATCCACCCTGCCTCTCCCTCTGCACTTCTGTTATGTTTGCGGCCAAAGAAAGTTTTCGGAGTTTTTTTGTTTTGTTTTGTTTTGTGTTTTTGAGACAGAGCCTCGCTCTGTCACCCAGGCTGGAGTGCAGTGGCGCGATCTCGGTTCACTACAACCTCTGCCTCCCGGGTTCAAACAATTCTTCTGCCTCAGCCTCTTGAGTTGCTGGGACAACAGGCACACGCTGCCATGCCCAGCTAATTTTTTGTATTTTAGTAGAGACGGGGTCTCACCACGTTGCCCAGACTAGTCAAGTTCTCGGTTTCTAAAGACTCATGTGATTAGGCTGGATCCATCCAGATAATCCAGGATAGTCTGTTTATCTTACAGTTTGTAACATTAGTATGAAATCCCTTTGTCAATGCTAGGTAGAATTCACAAGTTCCAAGGGATGGGGGTAAATATTTTGGGGAGGCCATTCTTCTGCCTATCACATCTTCCTTCAGCTGTTTCAGTCACAACCAAATTCTCATGTTCATTAGACTGGATCTACCCTAATAAAGTCGAAATCTCTCCCTCCTTCTCCTTGGAAATTCCATTGTGCCATCTGGTTTCTTTGGTGAGATATTATCAATAGGCTCCATTGACTCGAAATTTCCCTGAATGACTTCTACATTCTCTTGCCTTAAATGAATATGGCTATCACCTGAGTAAACTGCTGCTTCTGCTATGTTCTTGAAGGAGTCAATTTATTTTTGCCCATACAGAAGCACCCCTGGCCAAAATGTAATGTCAGGCTACCTAGCTCCATATTGCCAATTACAAGCCACTTTCCCTCCCTTTCTCCCTCTTACGGAATTTGAAGCCTATTATATAAACCACACATCCATTTTCTCCGTTTTTAAAATAATCTACCATTTTCTTGATCACTTTTCTTCAGTCATTGAAGATATCAGCACCTGAATTACGATAATCTCTTCATTATTATTTCTAACACAAAAATTAGATATCCACACAGATAAACCAACCAACATATTGGACTTTCAGTCTTGAACTCCTTTCTCTTCATGATCTCATCACACACCCTCTTTCAACTCTTTGACTCACAAATTGTATGCTTTTGTTCTTTTTCCTTTTCCTTTTTCTTTCTTTTTTAAGACACAGTCTCATTCTTTTGCCCAGGCTGGAGTGAAGTACTGCAATCTCGGCTCACTGCAACCTCTGCCTCTGGGGCTCAGGCGATTCTCCTGCCTCAGCCCTCTGAGTAGTTGAGGTAACAGGTGCCCACCACCATTCCTAGCAAATTTTTTTTGTAATTTTGGTGGTGACAGGGGATTTCCATGTTGGCTAGACTGGTCTTGAACTCCTGACCTTAGGTGATCTGCCTACCTCAGCCTTCCAAAGTGCTGGGATTACAGGCATGAGCCATCAGGCCTGACCCCAAACTGTATGCTTTTTAAGTAAGCAATAACTATACTATGCTCAATGTCAAGCATCCCTCTTCTTAACCACCAGCTCTTATCTCTCCATTTTACTCCTTGTGTTATCCCAGTCCACTGATACATTGACCCTGATGACATCTATAATGCATGAGCCCCTCTTCTGTTCAACTGATTATCACCCTTCTCATGCTCTCAGTCCCCCTTTTTCTTTACCTAGCTTCTATGTTCTATTATCCCTTACATGTGCCCTCACCATTGTAACTCCACTTTTCACCATGGTGTTCATCTAGTAAAATTCTAGTCATGGTTCAATCTATCTATTCTCAGCCTATACTTGAAGCAGAGAAAAATTTTGCAAGAGAACTGATACTTGTTCCTGATTTAATTTTCAACAAAATTTAAGAGTGATCTCAGTGCTCCCAAGCAATTAAATGCATTTTTGTATTCAGTTCATTCTCTCAATCACCGAAGTGACTGCATCTCATCTCTCCCTAAAATTCAACAATCTCTCCTCTTCCTCAATCTAAGTACCCACAATGATTTTTGTTTTACTGAGAAAATAGAAGCATGTAGAAGAAAACGTTTACATAAGCCTCCTAAGAAATCTACCAAAATACATTCTTCTGTACCAAAAATTTTGTTTTCCATCATGTTATAATGTATAAACTATTCTTGCTTTAATCTAGGTCTAACATCTTTCCCTTTCTTGAATCTACTCACATGTTATAAAGGTCCAAGTTTTTTGCAGTTATATTCTTTCTTTTGTTCATCATTATTTTTTTCTGTCCGTCTCTACTGGATAATTCTCATCAGTACATCAACATACCACTGTACATTTAAACATATGTGTTCCTCTTTAAACCATATTTAACTGCTTCATTTTACTATTCCTCATTACAGTGAAATTTCTCAAAAGAGTTGTTCGCATCTGCTGTTTCTAATTTATTCTCTTTCATTATAACTTGAAACCTCCTAATCAGGTTTTGGGCCCTGACATCACCCCCAAAACCAGCATCAATAAAGTCGTAAGTTATACAGGCACTGAAAAATTTAAAATTTATAATTTTGAAGTTTACATCTTGGTTAGTCTGTGTCATTTGACGTAGGTGTTCAGCTTATGCTTCCAGAAAAATGTACACACCTTCGCCTCTGGAACATTGTATGCTTCCTGAAAAATGTCCACACCTTCGCCCCTGGAACATCTCTTGTGTCTCCTAATTCGCAAGCACGTCATTCTCAGACTTATTGGACAACCTTCCTCTTCATCTTAACCTCTAAATGTTTGAGTGTCCCAGGGTTCACTTCTCAGCTCTCTTTATTTCTCTGTCTACATTCATTTATTAAGTGATCTCACTCAGCCTGATGGTCGTAAGTATCCATCTGCCTGAGGATGATTCAAAAGTGTATATTTCTATCCGTCCCGCTTCTCTGAACTCAATGTTCTTTTGTACAAGCACCTATTCAACAATTCCACTTGGAAGTAAAATAAACAACTTAAATTGTTCAGGTCTAAAAATGAACTTTTGTTTCCCCTAGCTTGTACACATTACTTCCTTCTCAATTTCCATAACAATAAACGCTACTTTTATTCCTTCAGATGCTCAGACACAAGTCTTTGAATTATTTATTTTTGAGAACCCCTGTGGTGTGAGTCTCACAGTGTGAAAAGAAGGAATTAGCTATAGTACCCATATTACTAAATGTTTTTGCATTCTTCAGTCTTCTTTAACCCAAGTCAATTCTGAACATGTTTTAGATTAGACTTCTTAAGCCACAATCTTCAGAAATACCGAGAGAAGGAAACCTCAGATTTTAAAATACTCATTCAAGGCCTTCTATCACCTTACTCCAATCTTCCCTGTGAATTTCATCTCCTACCACCACATTTTATGAACCTTCTATTTCTACCAAATATTCGCACATGCATTCTTTCAACTCTTTTGATATTCTGCCCTGTTCATTTTCTTTTCTCCCTTACAATGCCATCTTTTGAAATCTCTACCAATAATACTCTTAGTTTTTCTTATAAATATATGCTTTAAGTCCCAGCTACTACCGTTTATTCTCTATTAAAACTCTTCAGATGTCTTCTGGTTTCCAAAGAAAGTAATTTTCTTCCTCTGAGCTTCTCCAAAAGTTCATTCTGCATAATATTCATAAAGTGCATAATGTATTATATCCCCTATATACATATTTAGATTTTTTAATTAAAATTGCCTAAATACTTGCTGGTGAAATTGTGACTAACAATTCTCTGAATTTCTTGTAGTGCCTAGCGCAATACATTTACATCTATTTAATAACAAATAAATGCTTTGAAAATTTGAATTGGTCTTAGGTATCAATTCAATCTCTAAAAAATAAGATTTTACTCTCATAAATAGTACAATTATTCTAAGGTTGAGGATAACAAAGAATATTACCTAGAGTGCAGTCAGAACAAACAAACCACACAGATTATTTTAGCAGAGATAATTTAAAATAAAGAATTGTTGGGGCGAGCATGGAGGCTCATGCCTGTAATCCCAACACTTTGGGAGGCCGAGGCTAGCAAATCACTTGAACCCAGGAGTTCGAGACCAGCCTGGGCAACATAGGGAGGTCCCATTTCTACAGAAAATTAGCCAGGATGATGGCACATGCCTGTAGCTCCAGTTACTTCAGAGGCTAAGGTGGCGAGGGATCGTTGGAGCCCTGGAGGTGAAGGTTGCAGTGAGCAGTGATTTTGCCACCGCACTCCAGCCTAGGTGATGGAGCGAGATGCAGTCTCAAAAAATAAAAAAAATAAAAAAATAAAAAGTTGAGTAGTTATTAGAAATCTGAAAATTCAAAGGAGTACACTAAGCTATCACACAATTATCAATTGCAGGAAACAGGTACAATCTTTAGTACTAGAGCACTAGAGTAAAGGGGGAGAGATTAAGATTATTAAAATTATTAGACATTTGGCAGAAGATTTCTTGAAGGAGTAGGCATTGCTCAGTGGGTGCCGGTGTCTCTTAGCTCATTAAAAAGCCACATGGTGCTGGGCAATAGACCTACTGAAGGCACCTTCATCTGGCTGCTACTGACTTGTGTGAGGGGCCTAGATGAAGCTGGTGCTACAAGTATTGTGAAAAACTGCAAACTAGAATTAATTGCTGCTACAAACAATTATCCTGCTGGAGGGAAGAAGTATTGCCGAAATGACACTAGTTAAAAACTGAAGGCCAAAAAAAGAGGAAAAGGTAATGAATGGGAAGGAGTGTATTTTCCCTCCTCCTGCTTTTGAGTTTCTTTCTAGTGTTGCTTATTGGCAGGGCCTGAAGAGAGCAGATGCAAAAACTGAAATGTGGTTGGCAGAGTCCTGGCCCCAGAATTACAAAGCAGAATATAGAAGAGTGAGTTTGAAACAGAAATAGCAGCTTAATTCCTGGCACACACAGACACCCCTTAACTCCAAATGCTGATTGCTCTCTTACAAACTACAGAGTCAAAGACATAAAATGAGCAAAAAAAATTACTTAAAATAGATGAATATCTCTTCGTGATGTTTAGCAATGTTTCAAAAATATCACTGATTTATTGCAATACCAAGATGTATATATCAGGGTGAACAGGTTAAAAACAAAACAAAACAAAACAAACAAACAAACAAACAAACACACTGATGTTTTAAAAAATTCTCTGAAATTTTTAAGTGAAGTTTAATAAACAATTAATTTTAGAGGTTTTTCCTTGAATCTTTGGTTTGCCAATGGGTAATTCAACAGGTTTTACATTTTCCATGGATTTTTTTTTTTTTTTTGCTTTTAAGAAATTCTCGATTATTTTATAGTATTCTATTACTTTGCTGCTCAAGTGTTTACTGCAGCTATCCTTTGGAATATTTTCTTATACAGCTGATCTACCCAAGAGAAACAAGTGCATTACAACAAATCCCTCTGAGGCTTGCTCAGAAATCCTCTGGTCGAAAGGAAGATATACACGCTAGACTGTATTTCTTCTAAACTGAATTCCTAAGACTTGTCTGTCAGGTCTGGGGAATTGTGTTAGCTGCCACTACTAAGTCAGGAAGATTTGCAAACCAAGGAACAAAGGATCCTATTAAATAAAAAAAATTTATATTGTGACTTTTATGTTTTTTACTCCAGTTCAAGTTTATCAGGGAAATGTCATGTTGTAGCTGAATTAATGCTGATCAAGCTCAATTTGTATGTAATTTGGCTTTCAAGAAAAGATGGAGAGAAAAAGAGTGAGAAGCATAATTTTTTTTTATCATATCAAGTATACTCGCTTTCCTTATATCGTTTCAAATGGAAAAACTTTATTTAATAGGAGAGCATTTTGTATCATCCAAATCTCTTGCCACCATGTTAGATGATCCCAGGTGAAGGGGTTTGCACACTAGTGTAAGTCTATCATGATTGGCACTGATGAAATTCTCAGTGCTTAGCAAGAATATGTGATATAAGAAATTATTCATTCATTCATCAAATATTAATGGGATGTCTACTATTTATGAATCATTGAATCCAGTAATTTAAAGCATTTTTTCCTAACCCAAAAAGGAAAAACCTTTCTACTGCTCATTCCATATAGCTTTCTGACTTTAATTCATATTAAGAATATATACCTAGATATAATACCAAGAATTTCAATTGAGAGATCAATCTTATCTAAGCAACTGACTTTGTTCTGAGGTTCATAAAACCCACTCCAGTTTCTCCAATATTTAGTTGCGTGGTCTGCTACTCACACAAAATAGAATTTCCCTTGCTTACCTCCTTTGCAGCCATATATGACCATTTGGCTAAGTCTGGGCAATGAGTTGTAACTAGAAATGTTGTGAAAGGCTTCTGGGTAATCTTAAATGGAGCTGAATTGTTTAGAAGAACATTTTTGTTTGTTTGTTTTGTTTCCATTTCCTTTTCTTCTTCTTCCAGCCTGAAACTCAGAGCTCCACCAGCTATTTTATTTTTATTTTTATTTTTTTGAGACAGTCTCCCTCTGTCACCCAGGCTAGAGTACAGTGGTACCACCACAACTCAGTGCAGCCTGGAGCTCCTGAGCTCAAGCAATCCTCCTTCCTCAGCCTCCTGAGTAGGTGAGACCACAGGTGCATACCACCACACTGTGTTTTTTTGTTGTTTATACAGACAGGGGTCTTGCTGTGTTGACCAAGCTGGTCTCAAACTTATGGCCTCAAGCAATCCTCCCACCTCAGCTTCCCAAAGTGTTGGGATTACAGTCATGAGCCGTCATGCCTGGTACACTAGTCGTCTTAGATTTTGAACGTGAACTTGAAGAATAAGCCTAGTGCTAGAAAGTTGAAATGATCATGGAGTCACTGAGGTAATATTGCAGTGACTGTCCTTTAATCTGCTTTACGTGACAAGAAAAAATCAAATTATATTTTGTGTGAATCACTGTAATATAGATTTTTCTCATGTGCAATTGAACCTAATATTCCCTGAAAATCAAACAAAATCTTTGTTGTAGAAAACGACAGTTGTTTTCATTATTTTAATGCTTTCCTTAAAATTTCAGTATAAATTTTTAATCTAAATTTCTACCTAAATTATTTAGAATTTCTATTTTCCTTTTAAATGTTATAAAAAACTTAATATGATTTATCTGTTGCACAGGAATCCTCCTCTGTCTTCATTTTGTTAGAGATCTGGTTCTACCATTTGTATAATAAACACACCAATTTGTTTTTAATTTAACAGCTGATGATTAAATTTATCAACTATGGATTAATTTCTGTTCCCCCTACTCTTTTTTGAATTCCTCACTTTACTTCCATGAGTTTTCTTTTGATTTATGTAAACGATTTCCTAATACTTTCATAATTTGTAAATCTGTATATCTGTACATGTTTTTATGTCAAACTCTCTTGAAAGATAGTTTAGTTCAATATAGAATTTTAGATTCCTAGCCGGGCGCGGTGGCTCAAGCCTGTAATCCCAGCACTTTGGGAGGCCGAGACGGGCGGATCACGAGGTCAGGAGATCGAGACCATCCTGGCTAACACGGTGAAACCCCGTCTCTACTAAAAAATACAAAAAACTAGCCGGGCGAGGTGGCGGGCGCCCGTAGTCCCAGCTACTCTGGAGGCTGAGGCAGGAGAATGGCGTGAACCCGGGAGGCGGAGCTTGCAGTGAGCTGAAATCCGGCCACTGCACTCCAGCCTGGGTGACAGAGCAAGACTCCGTCTCAAAAAAAAAAAAAAAAAAAAAAAGAATTTTAGATTCCTAATAATTTCTTTTAGAACTTTGAAAATATCACTTTATTTCCTTCTGGAGTCTATCATTGCTTAGGAGATATCATCTATATATCCGTGACTCATTTGAATTATTCTATCTTTTTCTGTGGTATATTATCTCTTTCTATTGATGTTCTGTATTTCATAATAATGAATCTTAGGATGCATTTATTTTTACTTAATCACTCTGATTCTTAGAGGTTTTGTTGTTTTGCTTTTTTTTTTTTTTTTTTTTTTTAATGTGAGGAGTCATACCTTCAATTCTCAGGAGCTCTCAAATATTATCTCTTCACTGGCGTGTCTTCAATTTGCATAACCCAGAACTTCTATTAGATATTTACTCAACTTGAGCTAATATTTGAATATGGTAGAAATTATGGTTCAAAGTTCAGTAATTTGCACACAGTTATCCAATTTTTTCAGCAGCTCTTGTTGAAAATACTGTCCTTTTATCACTGAATTGCCTTTGAACCTTCCTCGATATTTAATTGTCTATATAGGGCTCATTTTGTTCATCTATTTATCACTGCACTGATACAATGCTGCCTACAGTACTGTAGCTTTATAATAAATACCACAATCATACCAATTTTTATACTTAAAATTCTGTGAAGATTTTGATTGGAATTGCAAAAAATATGTAGAGCAATTTGGGGAGAACTGATATAATAATATTGATTGTTCTGACCCAAAAGAACAAGGTATGGGTTTGAATTTTTATTACACTTAAAAAAAAAAATCTATTTTACCAATGCTTTGGAATAGTTTGGAACAGTTCTTCCTGCCCACTGCACAGACAAAACCAATTCACTGAGAGCATTGCATTGTGATAAAGAAAGGTTCAGCTGGCACGAGTGCGACCACATCACATGAGTGATGAGTTATTACTGAAATCAATCTCCTCAAGAATTCAGAGCCTAGGGTTTTCAAGGAGAGTTTGGCAGACACAGGCCTAGGGGAATGAGTGTTGCTGATTGGTTAAGGTTGCAATCATAGGGGTGTGGGGAATGGTCTTCTTGCACTGAGTCCATTTCCGGACGAGATCACAGGACTTGTTGGAGCGTGAGGATGGAGCCATTGGTTTTCAGAAATGCAAAAGCCTGAAAAGACATCTCAAAAGACCCATCTTAAGTTCTACAATAGTGTGTTATCTGCAATTACTGCTGGGAAAGTTCCAAATCTTGTGACCTCTGGAATAGTGGCTGATAATCATTTATGTCTAAATCTTAGCATATTCCAGATTCCTCTCATCCTCCTAACCTGGAGCTCTTTCATTAGTTTTACAAAGGTGATTTAGTTTTTGCAAGGGCTATTATCATTTAAACTATAAACTGACTTCCTCCTAAATTTAGCTTGGCCCAAGCCCAATAATGACCTAGGGCAATTTGGAAGCTAAAGGCAAGATGGGGGTTGATTAGATCAGATCTCTTTAATTGTCATAATTTTCTCACCGTTATAATTTTGACAAAGGTGGTTTCAGTTTTGGTGTATGAATCTTGCACATATATTCTGATATTTATCCCCAAGCATTTAATCTATTTTATGTCATTGTGTATGATACTTTTTACTTCAGTTGCTAACTGCTTACTGTAAGCATATAGTGATATAATTGATTTTTGTATGTTTATCTTGTATACTGCAAACTTGTTATACTCACTTAACTTTGTGGCTTTATTCCCAAATCCCATCCAGTTTTCCATAGTCAATCATGTCATCTGTGATTAAAGACAATTTTGTATCTTTATTTCCAAACTGGATGCTTTTATTTATTTTACTGGATTTATTGCATGGATTAGAACTTCTAGTAAAGTATTGAATAGAAGTAGTGAAACAGGTTATCTTGTCTTGTTCCTGATCTTAGGTGGATATTCATCAGTGAATACAATGTCCCCTGTAAATCTTTTATGAATGTTCTTCATCAGATTGGAAAAGCTTTCTTATATTCCTGTTGACTAAGAGTTTTTATCAGGCAGTAATGTTGAACTTTGTCAAATCTTGCTCTACATCTACAAAGGTGATCGGATAGTTTACTTTTTTAGTTTGTCAATATGGCACATTATGTTGGATGATTTTGAAATTTTAAACTCTTACATTCTGGAGTAAACTTCACTTAGTCATTTTATTAGTTTCCTATTGGTGCTGTAACAAATAACCAAAAAAAAAAAAAAAAAAAAATCAGTGGTGCAAATATATTATTTTTATTGTGGAGGGCAGAAATCCTAAAATCAATGTGTTTGTAGGGCTACATTTATTCTGGAGGCTTTCTTGCCTTTTCCAAGTTCTAGAGACTGCATGTATTCCTTGGCTCATGTTGTTTCCTCTGTTTCTTGAAGAAGCCAGCCCATAGTTCAGCTGTCTCTCTCTCTCTCTCTCTCTCTCTCCTTTCTTTCTTTCTTTCTCTTTTCATCTATGATTTTTTGATCACATTTCTTTGTCTGACTTTGGTTCTCCTGATTCCTTGTCTCCCTTATAATGTCATCCACCTGGCTAACCAGGCAATTCTCCCTATATGAATACTCTTAATTTAATCACATGTGCAAAGTCTCTATTGCCACATAAAATAACACAGTCACAGGTTCTGGAAATTAAGACATGGGCATCTTTGGTGGGAGGGGCATTTTTCTACCAACTGATGCCATATATATACACACATATATATGTGTATATATAGTTTGTTTGTTTAAAATATTTAATCTACATTTATAAAAATATTGATATTTAGTTTTCTGTAATGTCTTTGTCTTGTTTTAATATCAGGACAATGTTGGCCTCATAAAATGACTTGTAAAATCGGCTCCGTCTTCCATTTCCAGGAAGAGTTTTATGGATTCAGTATTATTTCTTTCTTTAATGTTTGGTAGAATTCAGTAATGTTTGGTAGATGCCAGTAAGGTCATCTAATGCTTGGAGTGGTCTTTGTGGGAAGATTTTCAACAACAAATTCAATTTATTTAATAGATACAGGATTCTTAGAATTAGTTATTCATATTTAAATGAGATTTGGTAGTTGGTATTTCTCAAGAATCGTATTCATTTCATCTGAATTGCTGAATGTATTGTCACGAAGTTTATCATATTCTCTTATTCTTTTTTTAATATTGTAGAATGTGTATGGGGAGTGTTATCAGCTCTCTCATTCCTAACGTTGGTGATATTACCTTATCTTTTTTTTCCTAATCAGATAGGTTATCAGTTTATCAATATTATGGATTTTCTCAAATATCTAACTTTCAATGTATTTTCTCTCTTGTGTTTCTATTTTATTAATTTTTATTTTGATCTCTGTTGTTTCATTTCTTTGCTTACTTTACATTTAATTCGTCTTTCATTTTCTAGTGTCTTGAATGGAATATTTCTTATTTTTTAATAGAGTCATTTAATAACAGAAACTTCACCCAACTACCGATTTAGTGGCATCCCACAAATTTTCATATATCTTATTTTCATTCTCCTCCAGTAGCAAATATGTTCTAATTTCTATTTTTTTCTTCATTGACACATAGATTATTTAGAAATATATTGTTTTGTTTTCACATTTTGGGGGAGTTTCAAGAGATCTTTCTGTTGTTGATTTCTAATTTAATTTTGTCACAGTGAAATATGATAATTCTGCATAGCTTAAAAACTTTCTGATTTATTTGGATTTTAACTGATGGCACAGAATATGGTCTGGTACAGTAAATATTCCACATTGTGAGAAATAAATTTCTATCAATTCAGATATAGCATAAAAACTATACAAAAATATATTTCTATTGCTCCCTTCTATGACTTTGTGCTATTGTTTTCAAATATTTTACTTTTACTTGTATCATAAACTTTATACTATAAACTCCACATTATGTTTTCATTATTTATATTTAAATAGCTGTATCTTTAATATATTAAAATAACAATAAAATTATGTGTATTTAACCAGGTAGTTACCAAATCCAATGCATATAATTCCTTTTTGTAGTTCCACATTGCTGTATTGCCTCATTTTTCTTTCTGCCTGAAAGGTATTCTTTACTAATTTTTGTAGTGCACATCTGAGACTGAGTTATTTTACCTTTTGTATATGTGGATAATGTCTTTCTTTTGACTTAATTTTTTTGTATCTTTTCTTGATATAAAATTGTAAGTTAATAAAAGGCTTTTGTTTGCTTCTTTCTTTTTGTTTCCAGTACTTTAAAAATATTGCCTTCCTGTCTTATAACTTTTTATTCTGATGAGAGACATTCTGTCATTCTTATCTTGAACATATACCAACAATGTGTCATTTTGTCTCTGGCTGCTTTTAAGATTTTCTCTTTATAATGAGTTGATATGGTTTGCATGTTCTGTCTCCTCCAAATCTCATGTTGAAATGTGACATGTAATGGTGAAGGAGGGCCTAGTTTATGGTGTTTAGGTCATGGGGATGGATCCTTCATGAATGACTTGGTACTTTCCTCACAGTAATGAGTGAACTCTCACTCTAAGAGCTCACGTAACATCTGGTTTAAAAGAGCCTGGCACCTCCTCCCTCTCTCTTTTGCTCCGTCTCACCATGTGATATGTCAGGTCTCACTTTTCCCTCCACTATGATTATAAGCTTCCTGAAGCCTCCCTGGGAACTGAGCAGATGCTGACACCATCCTTGTGCAGCCTGCAGAACCATGTGGCACATAATCTCTTTTCTTTATAGATTACTCAGGCCAGGCACAGTGGCTCATGCCTGTAATCCCAGCACGATGGGAGGTCAAAGCAGGCAGATTGCCCGAGGTAAGGAGTTCAAGACCAGCCTGGCCAACATGGTGAAACCCAGTCTCTACTAAAAATACAAAAATTAGCCTGGCATGGTGGTGCATCACTATAGTCCCAGCTACTCAGGAGGCAGGAGAATTGCTTGAATTTGGGAGGTGGAGGCTGGTGTGAGCTCAGGTCATTCCACTGCACTCCAGCAACAGAGTAAAAAAGAAAAAAATAAAATTACACAGTCTCATGTATTCCTTTATACCTATGTAGAACGGACTAACACACTAGTCTTGAATAATAATATTTAATGTGTATTGGCATAGATTTTCTCATATTTATTGTGCTAGGGTATCATTGAGCTTATTGAATCTATGTTCTTATAGTTTCAATGCAATTGGGAGGAAAATTGGAAATTATTTCTCATATATTTTTGTATTTTTAGTTGGAATCCACAATGATTTCAATTATACATGTACTGAATGCTTGAAATTGTCCCAGATGTCACTGATACTTTTTTCATTTTTTGTTATTTAAAAAAATTATTCTGTACTTCATTTTAAACAGTTTATATTGCTATATCTTGTCTTCAGGCTCATTAATCTCATTAATCTTTTTTTTTTTTTTTCCAGAGTGTCTAATCAGCCATTGATCTCATTCAGAAAACGTTTCATCTTACACATTTTAGTTTTCACCTCTCAAGTTCAAACTGGGTCATTTTAAAATATCTTCTGTGCTTCCACTTAATTCTTTGAACATACAGAGAACAGTTTTGCCAATTATTTTAATGTCGTTTTCTACTGTTTCTAACATCAACATGAGTTCTGGATCAGTTTTAATGGGGGTAATTCTGCTGTTCGTTGTAAGTTATAATTTCTTGTTTGTTTGTATGGTGCCATAATTTTTTATTGATGCCATACTCTGTGGATTTTACCTTCTTGCATACTGGAGCTTTTACATTCCTTTAACTATTCTTGAGCTTTGCTTTAAATTACTTGGAACGATTTTGATGCTTCAAGACTGATTCACTAGGCATTACTAGTTTTCTCCTTTTCCCTTAATACTAAAGCAGAATCTTTCTGAGTGCTCCACCCAGTGCCCCATACATTTTGATGTTTTCCAGTCTGGCTGGGAAACAGGTGTTATTAACTGCTCAATATGAACACCAAGTACTGATTCCCTCTAATCCTTTGGGGTGGTTCTTCCCCTGGCCCTGAGCGTTTTCCTCATGCATATGACATATGTGCTAATCAGTATTTTATGGCATACCCAACAGGGACCTTATGTAGATCATCAGAGTTTTCTCTTTGTGTAGCTCTCGCTTCCCCGGTACTTTGTCCTGTGAACTATAAGCAATTTTGTCTCACTGAATTTTCAACTGTGTCTCGACTTAGTGAATCCACTAGGCTTTACCTACGTTTTCTTTTCCTGTACTACATTCTGGCATCTCTATGAAGTCAGTAAGCTGAGACAATCATAGGGCATACTTCATTTTTCTTTCTTTTTCTGGTATCACTGTCCTTTACTCCTCCTTATAAACTTCTATCATTTGTGAAATACTTACAAATACGCAGTTTTATATAAGAAGAATCCTACACTCAGAAAAATTGATTTCTCTCTTACTGTTACTGTGATTGCAGAAGCACTTTCCATTCATTTACCTTGTATTTTACTGAATATGTGTGCTAAAATCATCCCTAATCATTCTGCCCCATTTCCATAAACTGTTTATTGAGAATTGGTGGGCTAGAACAAGATCCACTTCCGGTTTTACATATGCAGTGCTAATCTGCATGACCATAGTGATCTTTCAGACTTTCACTCCAAAGTATTCTTATGTACTCTTAGTTAATTTAAAGTTAGCTATTGTAGTTGGAAATAAAAATAGAGTTACACTGTATAAAGCTTGATATACAATTTTGCAACCTATGATTGAAGCAAACATCAAAGAACAATAATGGAGAAACATGCTTCTCACTTTCTCAGTCCCCTCTCCTCAGTCTCCAACATTTCTTTAACTCAGGGAGGTAGAGATGAGTCATTGGTTGACTCTGGACCCACATTGCAGGGCACCGTTTTAGCTATTTGGAATTGTTTTCAATTAACGATACCAGAAACCGAGGATTATGAACAAATTTAGCATTTTATTTATTTTTAAGTAGTTATTTTCCGCCTCTTAAATTATTTTAATCAAAAGAAGGAAAAGGCATGCATGAAATATAGGGTTTTAATAAATCCAAGTACACAGGTGAACCTACCAGCTGCATAGCTCCACTGCAATTCTAGGAAATTAAAATATTCATGCATTGTCTGAGGCAATGTACAATTTCTGAAGGTCGGGCACCACCTGGAATGTGTGAACTAGAAGAGCAAACTTCAGCTTCATTCATTCTTCATTGAGGATCTTTATTTCTGATCCCAAAAGAAAATTTGCTTTTTATTAATTATAATATTACTGACTTTCTCCAATGACCTGTTGATTGATTATATAACCTTTCAGTCTGCTGTAACATTATGTGCCTTCAGCCTGTGTCCCATACACCAGTTTAACTCAATGGGAAGAAAGCACGTGGGTTGACCTATGGAATAAGAATTATAAAACATTTGGCCTATTGGGAATGCCTGTGTTCCAGAAAAGATAAAAAAGTAATTAACTATTGATCAAGCAAAAAAAAAAAAAAAAAATCAAGAAAATAGAAGCAAGAAGATAGGTATTACTTTCTCTGTGGAATCTTAGTTACCCAGGTAACCATATCCTGATTTGGCATTGTAGATCTTTAGATGTGTGTTTGGAAAGGAAAAAGGCTTCTGTATTTTTAAAAAAATTATTTAATTTTTGCATATAAGAAAATTATCGCAGAGCAAGTGTCATCTGGAAGGGCAGAAAAAAAATCAAACATAAAACTCATAATAGGTGTATAGTTGCAAAATTTCCTAGAATGATAATTAATGCTTAGAGGAAGGATTGATTTAAACAACTACCAGAAAATAAAAAGTATTATCATAACAAGTTAGAAGAACTGTTCCAGTCAAGGCATTTAGGATCTGCCATTTTCTAGTATTAAAAAAGAAAAGAAAGGAGAAAACAAATGAGGTAGTAATATATTATTCTATTTTTTGCCCTTAGTTCTATTTTTGTTTCCATATCTTTTAAAACCCAATTTTCACATTTACACTGTTTAAGCAGAGATAATTTTGAATGTAGAATAATGTCAAATATATACTTTATTTTATCATTAGGACCACGATATTTATGCGTTCAATAAGTTTTCCTTGTTGACCTTATGCTACCCTGAACAGCACCTCTGCCCTCAATAATGGCAGCTGGAATTATAGGAATTTGTTATTATGGGAAAAAAGAGGGAGAACAACCAGGGGTGTGTGTGCGTGTGTGTGTGTGTGTGTATGTGTGAACTTAGTCTCTTTCTGTAATATCAAGAAAGTGATTCCATGATCCAGAATCAAGTTTTCTATTTGAGACCAAGTATTTAAGGCATTCAGGAGAATTTACAGTATGCATACAGAGTCCTCTTCTCCATATTCTTTGGCAAATATATTTTTTCCTAATCCTAATTCTGAGAAAAATAAATTAAGAAATGAGAAATTAGTAAATGTAATTATCCTGTGAGAATTAAAACTAAACTGTTAACATAGAAATGTAAAGCTTTGAAAGAATCTGCTCATGTCAAATTGAAAGCAGAGCAAAACAGGCTGGCAGGTGGAGTGGATGGTTGTGGCTAGCATCCCTAGAAACCAGAACAGAGGCAAGTAGGCAAGAAGTGATCACAGTGTAGTCAGTCAATCTCAACTGTGGCCTGTGGCATAATATAAGTGTTCACTGTAGCCCTATCTGCTAACAGTGACTCATTCATTCTTGCAAATAAAATACATTTTAATACATTTATACTCATAGTATGCTTTGTACTCATCCTATAAATGGCATTCCAGCAATTAACAAGTTTGAAAGCAAAATAAGTTCCCATATTTACAATCTGACACACGATGATGTTCAGTGCTGTTATCCTTGCAAAGAAATACTAATGTTGTGTTATCTGAATACCACCCAAAAATGTTCACTTGCCATGTTACAATTTTGAATATTTGCTAAGATACAGGATTTTAAAAAACACATTAATAGAAGAAAAGCATTGGGTAGACGTGAACATGATAGCTCGAAAATCTGTAAGAACAACAACAATATTGATAACAAAGCAAAAAACAAAATCAGGACAAACAGCCAAAATAGTTTAATCATTAAAAAGAAAAGGAGCTCATATAAAACAACTTGTATCCTAAGACCCTACATTAAAGTGCTTTTAGACACACTCAGTATTATTCAACCACTTTCATTTCAAAATGAAAGGATGTTTTCTACATCTCACATTTTTGTCATATAAAAACTACAGCATAGGACAATAGATGCTTTGGGTATCTTAAAATTTTATTTTAAGAATGGTAATTTTTGTGGCATGATTATCTTTCAAACTTTAAAATAATTTTAGTTGACATCTTATAGTTTTGTCTCTTTAATATTCTCTATTATAAAATACTGATATTAGGTATAGATTGTACATGGTATTGACATTCATAATCTTGTCAAAATGTATTAATTTATAACAAAAATAAATCATACAACAAAAATAAATCACGCATGTATTAATATTGCTTAACAGAAAAAACCGTAAAACTTCTTAGCAAAGAAAAAGGGTTCATTCTGTATTATTATGATCATTCATCATTACTTAACTACATACATAAAGTATTAAGAGAATATAAAATACTTTATGTTTTTAGAGAATCTTTAAGCAATTCCTGGAATTTTGATTTCTTTTTCTAAAATCCCAGGAATTAATATTCGTTAAGTATTTGCAAACATTAGGAACTTTTAATTATAAAATTATTTTTTTAAAAATCAAGTCAGTTTTATATTTCACCTTCTGCTTACAGTGCATGAGGCTTCTTTCGAAGACTTGCTTTCACCCCTCAACACTCCAAGTGTTTCTAACATGCCTAAAAGTCCCACTCTCCGTGGATACAAAGCTGGACATGAGATCCTGGCTTGGCTACTCAGAGTTCTCTGGAATTTCCTGAATTTGAGGTAGAGGCATTGTTTTTCTGTCTTTTATGTTGACTTTTATTGTATATAAACTCAAGATGCCAGCAACAATGGCCACTGACTAGATAGAAGAGCTGGAGAGAAAGGCCAGTCAACACAATTACAGATGAGAAGCCAGAAAGGAGAAAAGGAATATGAAGACAAGCCACAAATTCATGAGATTGTTTGAGACTATGGATTCAATTGCACTGTTTGACACCAATTTCACTGCTTAATTTATAAGATATGACCGTAAATATCTTTTGCCTATTCCCTTGTTGTTGACTTAGATCCTGTTTGAGTTGGGTTTCTGTCACTTGCAGACAAAAGGGACCTAACAAATATTAAACATTACTCTTTTATAGAGACAGTTCTTTCTCTATTCAAGTCCTGGGGGACTTATGGTTTATAAGCAATTTCTTTTTTTTTTTTCCCTCAACTTTTATTTTAGATTCAGGGGGTATATGTACAGGTTCATTAAAAGGGTATATTGCATGGTGCTGAGGTTTGAGGTATGATTGAATCCCTCACCCAGGTAATGAACATATAACCCAAATGGTAGTTTTTCAACTCCTCCCTACCTCTCTCTTTTCCCCCTTTTTTTGTCCTCAGTGTCTATTGGTTCCCATATTTATGTCCATGAGTACCCAATGTTTAGCTCTCACTTATTAGTGAGAACATGCAGTATTCGATTTTCTGTTTCTGCATTAATTTGCTTAGGATAATGTCTTCCATCTGCATTCATATTGCTGAAACAGACATGATTTAGTTCTCTTTTGTGGCTGTGTGGTAATCCACGGTGTAAAAATGCCATATTTTGTTTATCCAATCCACAGCAAATTGGCACCTAGATCGATGTCATGTGTTTGCTATTGTGAATTGTGCTGTGATGAACATGTGAACACAGGTGTCTTTGGTGGAGTTTTATATTTTGGAGGTGGGGAGGTTTATACCCAATAATGGGATTGCTGGATCAAATAGTAATTCTATTTTTAGTTCATTGAGAAATCTCCAAAATGCCTTCCACAGTAGCTGAACTAATTTACATTCCTACTAACAGTGTATAAATGTTCCCTTTTTTCTGCAGCCTAGCCAACGTCTGTTATTTTCTGACTTTTTAGTAATAGCCATTCTGACTGGTGTGAGATAGTATCTCATTGTGGTTTTGATTTGCATTAATTAAACACCTTTAGCAAGATATTAGTAAACAGTTTCTCTTTATTGAGTTTCATGGACTCAACTAATCCTGCCTAGTCTTCTTTAGAACTCTTAATAATATTTGTAATATAAGAAATGTTACTTTTATCACATAATTTTATCCCTCATTTTAATTGAACAAAACCAATATTGATTTCATTTTCAGCATTGAAAAGAAACAACTAGCATATCTTCTTCCATAATATGCAGTGGTTATTGATTAATTCAATATGTAAAGGGTCTTCACATTTGGGAGTTTATACCACATGTGTTTGCTGCTAAGACACAATCTATTGGGTTTTCTTTACTTTCCTTTCTTTCTAGTTTTACAGGAATGAGATTGTATTAGTCCATTCTCACATTGCTATAAATAAATACCTGAGACTGGATGATTTATTTTTTAAAAGGTTTAATTGGCTTATGGTTCTGCAGACTCTACAGGAAGCATGATGCTGGCATCTGCTTGTCTTCTGGGTAGTCCTCAGGAAACTTACAATCATGGTGGAAAGTGAAGGGGAAGCAAACGTGTCACATGGCCAGAGCAGGAGCAAGAGAGAGCCCGAGGTGTCACACACTTTTAAATAGCCAGATATTAGGAAAATTCACTCACTATTACAAGGACAGCACCAAGGGGATGGTGCTAAACCATTCATGAGAAATCTACCCCCATTATCCAATCATCTCCCACCAGGCCCCCCACCTCCAATGCTGGGTATTACAATTCAGCATGAGATTTGGGCAGGGACACAGATCCAAACTATATCAGAGATAAATTTAATTATACTCTAGTTCATGACCCATTACCACTCTTGTTCCCACCAAACACCCTTGTTTTACTTATTCCCTTTTATCCACTTTCCCCACTCCTTCTTGCCTCCTCAGCATGATCAGCCATTTTAATACGTTGAATATGTATGTAACTTTTTGTTTGCATGTGTGCCATCTATGACATATATCTCCTCACAGTCACTTCTTCCTTGAATCTGCCCACTTTTTCAACCTCAGTCAATGCTACAGCCAGTGATTCCACTTGAGAGTTTTAAATTCTCCCAGCACAACACAATGTACCACACCATAAGGCATGCGATCTGTCTTCCCCGGGGACCAATTCCCTTCCTCAACCTTAAAGTGAGGTACAGTTAATTCCCTGTGAGAAAAATTTTGGCCAATCGAGACAGGAGATGTGAGCAACCTATGCAATTAATTCTGTCTCCATTCCAATGTCCTGTTGACTTTTCCAAAGCATAGTTTTTTGCATGGCATCTGTCCAGAAATGCCTGACCAAGGACATACACAAGACACACGAGTGACAAATTGTGCCATTTTGTAACTCATCATGAAGAGGTAGCCAGAACAGGAATGCCTCCCTCTGTTTTAGCATTCCTTGCTTCTCTGCCTCACTTCTATTTTTTTGAGATTATATCTTACAGCAAAGAATAAATACTTATAATTTGCTTCTGGCTCCATTTTGCAAAGTTATCAAATTGAAATGGTATGCATTCCTACAAATTGTAAATTATTCTGTTTGCATAAATTTTATTTATATAAGAATATTATTATGTTTCTTACTTGTTCTCACTCAACACTTTATTTTTATTTAAATTCTATCCTTGTTGCTATCTGTACATGAATTCCACTCTAGTTTGCATTGCTACATTTTACACATCCACTTAGCTTATGATGGGTGCATAGGTTTAACCCTCCAAATGCTTGCAACCACTAACACCAATAAATATCTTCAACTTGTCTCTGCATGTATGTAAATATATATGTAAGAATTTCTGTAAGGTTTACATTCAGCAGCCAAATTACTGGATTTCTGATTCTGTGTATATTGAGTTCTTCAAGAGTGCTTCCTCTTTTTGTCTAATCGATGCATCAGTCTGCATTTCCCCTGGCACTGTAGGGGAGGTCCACAACACTGCCATTGCTGGGGAGTATGTAGTTTTCTAATATAAAGTGATGTTTTATTGTTGTTTTAATGTTATCACATTTTTCTTACTTTTAATAATACTGAATATTTTACTAACGTATAAGCTATTTGAGTTTCTTCTTATATAAATTACCTTTTTGTATATTTTATACTTTGCCCAATTATTCCACTGAGGTGTATTTTTTTCTTGTTGTTTTGCAGAAATTCTTTATCTCTTCTGTCAATTTTATGCACAACACACACTGTTATCTATGCATTAACTTTATTCAAGGTTTTCTTTAGTAAACAGAAATCAATTATTTTGATGTAAACAAACCTCTTTCTCCCTGTCCCTACCCACACCTCAGTTTCTCTGTCTGTCTCTCTTTGTGTTAATTTGTTTGTCTCTTTCTCTCTTTCTTTCCTTGTAGTCCATGCTTCTGAGATCCCACTTAAGAATTCTTGAAGTGATACCATCTAAAAAATATATTGTTCTAACTTTTTTCTAAACAGTTTTAATTTTTCAATTTTTACTATTACATTTCTATATTTTACTTTTTACTTACTTATTGTGCCTAATATTTACGTGTTGTAAAGTAGGGAACCGATTTTTGCTAAATATGTTATGTCACCCAACCCTCCTTACTGATTAATAGAACTCATTTGTTATAATACATATATGTAATAAATATAATATATTTGTTTCTGGGGTTTCCATCCTCTTAAATTGTTCTTCTTATCCCTTTATCTTCCAGTGCAACAATGCTTTTATTATTAAGGCATTTTAGTAAATACTAGGATGTTTATGACAAATTACTCTTCTTTATCATTTTTTTATAAATGATTTTGTTAATTACAAATCTTTACTCTTTCATATTGACTCTAAAGTAAATTTATCATATTCTTCCAAAAATGTTGCACTGAAATTTTTATTTGTATTATATTCAAATGTTTATGTTAATTTGAGAAAAATCCATATGATTACAATTGTTTTCCATATAAGAACATGTGCATATGCCATATCCAGATCTTCTATATCTTTCATTAATGCATAAAATTATGTATGCAATAATCTTTTAATGTTAGTCAATCCCTAGATCTTTTGTGAACTTTGCTACAGTGGTGAATGATACCTTATTTAGATTATAATTTATAGTTGGCTATTGCTGTTATAATAAAATTATGTCTTTTTTGTAAGTTGATTTTATACTGCTAATTTTTTTTTTTTTGACCGAGTGTCCCTCTGTCACCAGGCTGGAGTGCAGTGGTGTGATCTCAGCTCACTGCAACCTCTGCCTCCCGGGTTCAAGCAATTCTTCTGCCTCAGCCTCTCAAGTAGCTGGGATTACAGGCACGCACCACCATGCCTGGCTAATTTTTGTGTTTTTTAGTAGAGACAGGGTTTCACCATGTTGGCTAGGATGGTCTCGATCTCTTGATCTCGTGATCCACCTGCCTCGGCCTCCCAAGTGCAGGGATTACAGGCATGAGCCACCGTGCCTGGCCTATATTGCTAATTCTTAACAATTTCTCTTATTGTTCTAGTATTTTTTTTTCTGTGTTATCGCTTCCCTTTCAATATTTAGACTTATTGTTTCTTTTTGTTTATAATTTATGTTTCTCTATGTTTCAGAATCAAGCATCCTATTTGAATTGAGGTCTGTCACTAGCACCAGAATAATAAATGACTGTGCAGGTCTGGGGCACATGCATTTTTTCCCAATTTAAGTAAAATGCATCAAGATTTTATATGTTAAGTATAATTATTGCTATACATTTTGGAACATAGTCTTAATGGAGATTAGGACATTCTTTTACATTTCTTTTTTCCTAAAAGTGATCACCAAAACCTTTAGGTGTACAACTGTATTACATATTTTTCTTCATTAAATATAAACCATTCAACTCAATGTGTGAAATTAGTTTAATCAAGATTACAAAAAAATATAGGCAACTAAAAAGTGTTTAGAGTTTATTTCACTATCAACATAGATACAAAAATGTTACATGGCATATTTACTTCCTGAATGAAAAGAATATTTAAGAAAATTATTACGTAAGAGTTTACTGAGTTATTCAATTATACAAGAATAAGTCAGAAAACTTATCATCATAATTCACAATGTTAAAAGGCATAATTGCATCTATGTTCATGAAAGATAATATTCTGTATTTTTCTGTCCTTCTAATATCTTTATCGGGTTTGATATTGGGCAATGCTGGCCTTGGAGGGTGAGTTAGAAAGTTTTTCTTCTGCTCCTATTTTCTAAAAGAGACGGTCAAGAATTGATATCATTGCTTCCTTGAATGTTTGGGAAAATTCACCAGTAAACTATTTTGGCCTGCTCATTTCTTTTTTTGGAAGGGTATTAATTTTTGATTCAATTTCTTTGGTAGCTATTGGTCTACTCATATCCTATTTCTCCCGGTGGGAGTTTTCCCTATTTGTATTTTTCAAGAAATTTTTTCATTTTATCTAAATTATTGAGTTGGGGAACATAGAGTTGTTCACAGTATTCTTTGTCATCTTTTTAACATCCATGACATCAGCATTGTTTACTCTTCTTTTATTTACAATATTGGTAATTGGTTTTTGCTTTTGTTTTTGTTTTGTTTTGATACAGAGTTGCACTCTGCTGCCCAGGCTGGAGTGTAGTGGCATGATCTCTGCTCACTGCAACCTCTGCCTCCCAGATTCAAGAGACTCAGATTCAAGCAATTCTCCTGACTTAGCTCCCACTAGTAGCTGGGATTATAGGTGTGCACACCATGCTTAGCTAATTTTTGTATTTTCAGTAGGGATGGGGTTTCATCATGTTGGCCAGGCTGGTCTTGAACTCCTGACCTCAGGTGATCCACCTGCCTCAGCTTCCCAAAATGCTGGGATTACAGACTGAGCCACTGCACCTGGTCACAATATTGGTAATTTTTATCTCCACTCTTTTTTTCTTGTTAGTTTGACCTTTTCAGTGATATTGATCTTTTCAGAGAAGCACAAGGTCACAGACTTGAGACACAGATCCAGCCTTTGTTAATGTTGATTTTTTTTCTATTCTTTTTCTGTGTTCAATTTCATTGACTTCTGCTCTAATTTTAGTGTTTATTTCATTCTACTTTCTTTGGACTTATTCTTTTTTTTACATACCTAAGGTAGAAGCTTATTATTTTAGATATTTTTAAATCTAATATATGCATTTAACCTTATAAATTCTGCTTATCAGCTCTGCTTTTACTATATCCCAAATATTTTTATAAATTGCATTTTAATTTTTTATTTACTTACAAATTTTGAAAACTTTTCATGAGAATGCTTGACCCATGTGTTATTTAGAAGCATGTTATTTAATTTCAAAGCATTTGGGGGATATTTCATCTATTTTTCTGTTATTAAATTCTAGTTGAATTTTACCATGATCTGAGAATACATTTTGTACAATTTCTATGATGTCTACTTTTGTGTGTCAACTTGACTGGGCCAAGAGGTGCCCCAATATTGGGCTAAACATTTTTTCTTGGCATGTTTGTGAGGGTGATTCTGGAAGAGATCAGCATTTGAATTGGTGAATTGAATAAAGCAAATTACTCTCCCCAGTGTGGATGGACATTGTCCAATCCACTGAGGGCTTGAATAGAACAAAATGGCAGAGGAAGGTTGAATTCGCTCTTTGCCTGTCTGCTTGAGCTAGGACATTGATCTTCCTCTGATCTCAATGCTCTTAGTTCTCAGGCCTTCAGACTCAGCATGGAATCTGCACCACTGGCTCTCCAGCTCTCAAGTCTTTGAACTACACTATCAGCTTTCTTAGGTCTCCAACTTGCAGAAAGCGGATATAGGAGTTCTCCATATTATGGAGGCTCTCCATAATATCAGCCTCCTTGATTATGTGAGTCAACACCTATGAGAAACCTAACACATTTCTTTATCTTCTTTTCCAAATCTAGATAGACAGATAGATATTCTCTTGTTTCTGTTTCTCTGAAGAACCCTGACTAATACAGATTTTGGTACCAAGAGTCACTCTACAGAAACTTAATTTTAATAATAAATTGAATTGATTATGTGGGTGTATTAGGCTGTTCTCCCATTGGTATAAAGAAATACCTCTTTGGGAGACTGAGGCAGGCGGATCACTTGAGGTCAGGAGTTCAAGACCCAGTCTGGCCAACATGGTGAAACCAGCTACTCAGGAGGCTAAGGCAGGAGAATTGCTTGAACCCAGGAGGCGGAGTTACAGAGTGTCAAGGTCATACCACTTTACTGCAGCTTGGGTGACAAAACAAGACTCTGTCTCAAATACAAACAAACAAACAAACAAAGACCTAAGACTGGGTAATTTATTAAGAAGTGATGTTTAATTGGCTTGTAGCCCCATAGGCTATACAGAAAGCAAGACATTGGCATCTACTGAGCTTCTGGGGAGGCCTCAGGAAACTTCCAATTACTGCAAAAGTCAAAGGGGGAACAAATGTCTTACATGGCAGGGGAAGGAGCAAGAGAGAGCAGGGTAAGGTGCTACACACTTTTAAATAACTAGATCTCACAAGAACTCACTCACTATCAAGAGAACAGCTGCAAAGGGATGGTGCTAAACTACTCATGAAGGATCATGATCCAGTCATCTCCCACCAGGCCCCACATCCAACATTGAAGATTACAATTTGTCATGAGATTTTGTGGGGACACAGATCCAAACCATTCATTCTGCCCATGGTCCTTTCCAAATCTTATGTCCTTCTAACATTGCAAAATACAATCGTGCCTCCCAATAATCTCCAAAGTCTTAATTCATTTTAGAATTAACTGAAAAAGTCAAAGCCCAAAGTCTCACCTGAGAAAAGTTCCTCCTGCCTATGAACCTGTAAAATAAAAAACAATTTAGCTAATTTCAAGAAATTATGAGGATACAGGCACTGGGTAAATACACCTGTTCTAAAAGTGAGAAATCATCAAAAGAAATGGGCTACAGGCCCTATACAAACCCAAAACCTAGTAGGGCAGTCATTAAATTTTAAAGCTTTAAAATAATCTCCTTTGACTCGAAGTCCCACATCCAGGGCACACTGATGCAAGGGGTGGGCTCCCAGGGTTCTTGGATGCTCCACCCCTATGGCTTTGCACAGTTTAGTCCCCAGTGGCTGCTCTCATGATATGCTGAGTGCCTGCAGGTTTTTCAATCTCAGATTGCAAGCTGCCTGTGGATCTATCATTCTAAGGTCTGGAGGATGATAGCCCTCTATTCACAGCTGCACTAGGTAGTACCCCAGTGGGGACTCTGTATGGGGGCTCCAACCCTACATTTCCCCTCCTCCCAGCTCTTGTAAGGATTCTCCATCAGGGCTCCATCCCTGTAGTAGGCTTCTGCCTGGGCACCTAGGCTTTTCCATACATCCTCCGAAATCTAGGTGGAGGCTCACAAGCCTCAACTCTTGCACTCTGCACACCCATAGGCTTAAAACCACATGGAAGCTGTCAAAGACTTATGGCTTGCATCCTCTGAAACAGTGGCACAAGTTGTACCTGGACCCCTTTGAGATGCAGCTGGAACTGGAACAGCTGAGATTCAGGGCGCAGAGTCTTGGGGCTATGAAAGGCAGCAGGGTCCTGAGCCTAGCCATAAAACCATTCAATCCTCCTAGGCCTCTGGGCCTGTGATAGGAGGGGATGCCCCTGAAATGCCTTTGAGGTTTTTTTCCTGATTGTCTATGCTATCAGTACTTGCCTTTCTTTTAGTTTTACAAATTTCTGCAGCCTATTTGCATCCTTCCCCTGAAAATTGGCTTTTCTTTTCTACCACATGGCCAGGCTGCAAATTTTCCAAACTTTTATACTCTGCTTCCTCTTTAAACATAAGTTACAACTTTGGGTCATATCTTTGTTCATACATATGAGATAGGTTGTTAGAAGCAGTGAAGGCACATGTTGAATGCTTTCCTGCTTAGAAATTTCTTCCACCAGCTACCCCAAATCATCTCTCTCAAGTTCAAAGTTCCACAGATTCTAGGGTAGTGACACAATGCAGCCAAGTTCTTTAATAAGGCATAAGAAAAGTGACCTTTGTTACAGTTCCCAATAACTTCCTTATTTCCTTCTGAGACTTCCTCTGCCTGGACTTCACTGTCCATAGCACTACTAGCATTTTGGTCACAACCATTTAGTCAGTCTCTAAGAAATTCCAAACTGGCCCTCATCTTTCTGTTTTCTTCCAAGCCCCCCAAATTCTTCCAACCTCTGCCTGTTACTCAGTTCCAAAGTCACTTCCAAATTTTCAGGTGTCTTCATAGAAATACCTGACTCCTCAGTAACAATTTTCTGTGGTAGGCTGTTCTCCAATTGTTATAAAAAATACTTAAGACTGGGCAATTTATAAAGAAAAGAAGTTTAATTGGCTCATGGTTCCACAGGCTATACAAGAAGCCTGATGCTGACATCTGCTCTGTTTCTATGGTGGCCTCAGGAAACTTCCAATTATGGCAGAAGGCAAATTAGGAGCAGATGTCTTACATGGCAGCAGTGGGAGCAACAGAGTGAAGTGGAAGGGGCTGCACACTTTTAAACAACCAGATCACACAAGAACTCCCTCACTATCATGAGAACAGCACCAAAGGGATGGTACTAAACTGTGCATGAAGGATCTACCCCCATGATCCAATCATCTCCCACCAGGCCCTACCTCCAACATTGGAAATTACAATTGGACGTGAGATTTGGTGGGGACACAGATTTAAACCATATCATGGAGTTGCTGGAGTTGGCTCTTTAAACTAATTAAATGTAAAGACAGTAAGGGGTCTATTTCCTTACTAGAAAAAAGAACACTAAAATTTGTTGGCATGGTCTGGCAATAGAGATGCGCCAAATATTTGCATTGGATACACCGAATCAACCATTTACATGAAGCAAGGAGCTGAGTGACCATGTATGTGATACTTTCAAGCAATTTTGGAAAACTACTTTAATAAGATTGGCTGGTTGCTCTTACTGTAGGTGAACAAAAAGTGTTGGAAGAAAATTATGAGCTCTGGGATTCAAATTCTCAATTTAAGTGCTGTACAAATAAACTTAAAGTTTCTATGTGTGCCCTAAAGGAGAATCTTATCTCCTATAGCCACAGGACTGATTTTGTTAGAAATTAAATGCAAAATCAGGATCACATTCTGCAGCTGGCTGAATTACAAAGCTGTTTGGAAACACACACACACATACACACACACACACACATTTTATTGGTTCTGTTTCTCTGGGAAAACCTGACCAAACTAAAGCAGAGGTCTTAACAAATTTATTATTATTTATTTTATTTCCCAAATAACAATTCTGATATGAATCTGGTTCTGATGTTTGCTGTGTCTTTTCAGACCTCTTTTTTCTCTTACCTTTTACCATGTCTTGTAATTTTACTTGGAAAACGGGGTCTTGTTGTATCAGGTAATAGAATTTAGGTAAATGGGTTTTGAGTGTGTGAATTTATGTTAATCTGACTATGAGTTGTACAGTACTTAACATTTGTTATAGCTGTAGGGGCCAGAGGGTTCAATTTCTCTAGTGTTTTTATTTTTGTCTCTACTTTCTTTTTTTCCTTTCTGATTTTTATTTTAGCTCCAAGGGATACATGTGCAGGTTTGTTGTTACATGGGAAAATTGTGTGCCATGGGGGTTTGAGGTACAGATAATTTTGTCACTGCTAATAACTAATTACCTAGTTACCAGATAATCTGCCTAATACCCTATAGGTAGCTCTTTTCAATTCTCACCTCCTCCCACCCTCCACTTTCAAGTGTGCTTGGTGTCTGTTGTTCCATTCTTTGTGTCTATGCGTACTCAATATTTAGCTCCCGCTTTTAAGTAAGAATGTAGGGTATTTGCTTTTCTGTTTCTGCATTTATTTGCTTAGGATATTGGCCTCCATCTGCATTCATTTTGCTGCAAATGTAGTATTCCATGTATACCTGTCTCATATTTTCTTTATCCAGTCTATCATTGGTATCTAGGTTGACTCCATGTCTTTGCTATTGCGAATAGTGTTGCGATGAACATACCCATACACGTGTCTTTATGGTAGAACAATTTATATTCCTTTGGGTGAATACCAAATAATGAGGTTTCTGGGTCAAATGGTATTTTTCAGTTCTTTGAAAAATCTCAAGACTGCTTTCCATAGTGGCTGAACTAATAACATTCCCATCAGCAGCATACAAGTATTCTCTTTTCTTTGCAACCTCTCCAGCATCTGTTGTTTTTTGACTTTTTAGTAATAGCCATTCTGACCAGTGTGGGATGGTATCTCATTGTGGTTTTGATTTGCATTTCCCTAATGATTGGTGATATTGGACATTTTTTAATATTCTTGCTGACTGCATGTATGTCTTATTTTGCGAATTGTCTCTGCTCATGCCTTTGCTCATTTTTTAATGAAGTAGATTTTGCTTGTTGATTTCAGTTCTTTATAGATTCTGGACTGTAGACCTTTGTTGGATGCCTAGTTTGCAAATATTTTCTCCCATTTTGTAGGTTGTCTCTTTACTCTGTTGGTGGTTTCTTTTGCTGTGAAGAAGCTCTTTAGTTCTATTAGATTCCAGTTGTCAATTTTTGTTTTTGTAGCAATTACTTTTGGAGTTTTCATCATGAAGTCTTTGCCAGGGCCAATGTCCAGAATGGTATTTTCTATGTTTTCATCCCTGTGTTCTATGTTTTCATCCATCTTGAGTTGATTTTTGTATATGGTTAAAGATAGACCTCCAGTTTCAATCTTCTGCATATGGTTAGCCAGTTATCCTGGCACCATTTATTAACTAGAGAGTCCTTTCCCCATTGCTTGTTATTGTCAGTTTTGTGGAAGATCAGATGATTGAGGTGTGTGGCTTTATTTCTGGGTTCTCTAACCTGTTCAACTGGTCCATGTGTCTTTTGACTTTGGGCTTCTCTCAGTACTCTCCTTCTCAGAGAGTCTGCATCTTGCAGGTAGTTCAGCTGCAGTTCACCATTGTTATACTGGAGCACTTTTAGTGTGGTGTTAAAGTGTGGGGGAGGCCACCAAGTCTACAATCTTAGAATAAAATTCTATGATAAAATCTCAGTCTTTTGGTATGTCTTCAGGTTGTGACCTTCACCTAGTATTTTTTCAGTGGTATAGCTTCCCTCCCCTTTGGTGAAACGAAAAGGCTATGGAGAGCCTGAATATTAGGAATACATCTTCCCCAGGTTAGATAAGGCTCTGCTACACTATTTTTCCATGCACATGTATGTCTTGGTCGTGGACACCTCATCCCTCTCACTGCCAGACAGGATCTTTCTTGGCATTATTATGTGAGAACTTGATGGGGTTTCTCGAAGTAAACTGAGATCCCCACCCAAGACTGGGGTCGCCCCATTCACGACTGCTGCCCCCAGAAGTTTTCTCACTCTCGTGGTAATCTACACACAGCCTATAGCAATTCATCGAAACTACCATTTGAGGGTACCTATAAGTTTATGGCTTCTGCTCCAGGTAAACTGATCTTGGCTGTGACTCTGGATTTGCGGTGAAGTTTGTTCTCTAAGCTCTAATCCATGAAAGGTTTGAGAAAAGTCATTGGTCTTTAGTTTGTTTGACTTTTTCTTGTTTTTAGAATGAGAGTGACAATTTCACACCCTGTACATGTTGGAACTGAAGCTAGACGTCTTCTTTATGGTCTTACTTTTATTCTTCTTGTTCTACCACCTTCTGAGAAAGGTGTATTAGGATTTTCAGGTTAAAATGTTGATCTATATGTTTTTCTGTAGTGCTGTCAATTGTTCAGTATATATTGAGGCTGTATTCTGGGTTATGTTTACTGTGGTATATTTCTTTTTTAACAGTATTTCTCAACATTTCCCAATTTTATTTTGACAGAATGTAGGATTTCTAAAACATTGCTCTCCCCATATTGGCCTGGTTCATTGGTTTTAGTTTTTAACATTTGTCTGTCTTTTTTTTTTTAAACTACATCTTTTATAGAGAACATATTATTGTATTTTAAATTTTAATCTGAAAACTATTACTTTTAGTTTATTTCACTTATATTATTTACTAACTGCTATATTCTTATTTATTTCTGCCATCTTGTATGTATATATGCCGTGTGTGTGTGTGTGTGTGTGTGTGTGTGTGTGTGTGTGTGAGTATATGATGGCAGAAATAAATAAGAACAAGCTCATAAAATGTATATATTATTTTTCTGTTGACTTCATTTCTTTCCATTGATAGATGAAATGTCTTTGTCTCAGTTTAAAAGTTACACATTTTGTTTTGTTTTGAAATAGATTTATTGAAACATAATTCACATACCATAGAGTTCAACCATTTGAAGGCATACTGTTTTGATCTGTAAATGGTGGCCTTTGATTTAAGATCTGTTAACTAATTTGTAAAGGTATAAAATGTTGCTTTGAGATTGAACACTTTTGAATTTTAATTTTAATGACACCTAATGCCCATGTATTTCTACTAGAAAATAATTTCTCAATTTGTTTCATTAAAACAGCAAGAACTTACTTTTTTAAAAAAAAGGATAAAGAAAAACTTACCAGATTCAATAATGACTGATATCATGAGTATCTCCATTTTTCAAGGACAATGCTGTCCCTAGCTCTCAGGAGGAGTGATTTAATCTGTAACCACAAGAAGATAAGCATATCAGAATAAAGATAGCAATCGCCATACAAGAAACATATAAAGGGTCAATTCTTAATCAATACACAAGGGGATGTGAGAGAGAAAAAGAGCATAGGATTTGACCTGGGAGATCTGGGTGCAGTTGCATTAAATATATTCTAGTTAAATTAAAGGAGTAACCAAGTCAAGAGTCTCAATCAATAGAGGATTATTAAGCTAGAGCTTGAGGGCACGCCTGGAAAAACACAAGTCACAGACATATCTGTGACTGGAGTCATCTGAATAGTTTCTCAGGAGGTTTATTACTTATACAGTTCCTTAAAGTGGGTAAGATAAGTAGGAAGAAGGAGGGGTAAGGAAAAGAATGATTGACATCATCTTGTTTTTGTTCCATACCTGGCAAGATAAGCACTATCGGGGTGAAAATTAACAGACTTTAGTTTTAGGAGCCACACTTAGATTGCAGACCTCAAGTTATAATTGGTATGTCCTTGTTTTATGGGAGTATATGCATCTTGAAAAATTTTGTGGCCAGCAAAACATCTTCAGATGCCTGAGGCCCTTTGCCTTTCTTTGGGGTTCTGGCTAATGGATAATTCTTTGATCAAAGTTGTGAAGTAATAACAAACAAACAAACAAACAAACAAAAAACAAAGAAAAAATGTGGGCCACGTTGCATGATTCAGTCTCCTAGCTTAACTTTCTCTTTGGCATAATGAGTTTAAGGACCTGAGATTTTTATTTTCCTTTACGTCCTAAATTACTGAACTTAGAAAACAGTAATTGCATCAATCTGCTAGAGTTATTGCAAAAATGACATTAGTATAAGTAAACGCCTTAAAAAGCAAATATATATCCAAGCAATTATTTTCTTTTACTTTTGTAGATTATTTTGTATCAGATTATAAAATCAGCACCGTTATGAAAAATAGATAATATAGACATTTATTAAAACTAACATCCCCTTTCTAACGCCAATGATATTATAGTATTTCTACTACAGCAATATCATTTATTTATAATTAATACTTTATTCAAAAATGGAAATACTATACAAAAATGTTACTTTGCATTATATGGGTATAATTGTTTAAACATATAAAGATGCTTAGTGCATTTTTTCTTGCCATTAAAAAGAGTAAAGTGTCACTTTTACTGTTGCTTACTATTCTGTTTGGTTACAAGTTATTTTCTTATGATTAACGTAGTATTAATTTTTAATTTATAATCATACACAATGATTATAGTTCTTCAAGTTTAATCATACTTTTTGTATTATATTATTTTTCTTAAGATATATTTCTAAAGTTACAGTCTTTTGATCATAACATATTTATTTTACATAACTTAAAATAGACTCTCAAAGGTCTATCCAAAATATGTGCTAATTTACACTCCTGTCAACAGAACGTTGTAGTGTTTTTCATACTGTACTCTCACCAATATTTTAAGTACATCTTTGCTAATTAGAAAGGTGACAAGTAGTAACTTTGTAGTTATAATTATTTCTCCAAATTGTTATAAATTTGAACATTTATTTAGATATTTCTTCTTTTCTACGTTGTCTGAAATTTATTCCCAGTTTATCTTTTGCTGACTCTATGTTTTTCTTACTGAGCTTATGCAAATCCTCAAGTATTATATTGAGCTTAAATACTAAGGATTTAAAAATTTTGATTTATTTGCAGTTAATATGTATTTACTTTTTCATGGTGATTTTTTTGAAATTTTGTGTAATTTAAATTTCTTTCTTTCTTTCTTTCTTTCTTTCTTTCTTTCTTTCTTTCTTTCTTTCTTTCTTTCTTTCTTTCTTTCTTTCTTTCTTTCTTTCTTTCCTTCCTTCCTTCCTTCCTTCCTTCCTTCCTTCCCTCCCTCCCTCCCTCCCTCCCTCCCTCCCTCCCTCCCTCCCTCCCTCTTTCTTTCTTTCTTTCTTTCTTTCTTTCTTTCTTTCTTTCTTTCTTTCTTTCTTTCTTTCTTTCTTTCTTTCCTTCTTTCTTTTTTTGTTGAGATGGAGTCTTCCTGTGTCACTCAGGCTGGAGTGCAGTGGCGCTATCTTGGCTCACTGCAACCTCTGCCTCCCCGGCTCAAGTGATTCTCCTGCCTCAGCCTCCCGAGTAGCTGGGATTACAGGTGGGTGCCACCATGCCTGGCTAATTTTTGTAGTTTTAGTAGAAATGGGCTTTCAGCATGTTGGCCAGGCTGGTCTCCAATTCCTGACCTCAGATGATCTGCCCACCTTGGCCTCCCTAAGTGCTGGGATTGCAGGCATGAGCCACCATGCCTGGCCTTAAATTTTTTTATGCAAATTATTTTTGAAGATTTTATCTAATTTTAATTTAATTGTAAAATATGCATAACAAACAATACAAAATGTATAAAGAAAAAAAGAAGTTATTTTCTACTAACTCATTTCCACATTAACAGCTTCTTTTTCGGTCTATGGTTTTCATTTTTCTGACACACAAAAAAGAAGCATATACACAGACGTGCATTGTTGGCTTGTGTAACTCAAACGAAACTGTGCACATATACCTGTAATTTGCCTTTTTTCTCCCTCTCTTAACACTTTCATGGACAGCCCTGTAGATTTATAGATTATTTAATTCTCTTTACAAACGTACTCATATATATATGGTTTTTAAATAAAGGGACTCTGCATTTCTTTTCACTGTGGTTTTACTTCCCGGTTTTCATGTTTGCTTGCCTCCTTCCTTCTCTCCTCTTCTTTTCCAACATCATCTAAACATTGATCTCACATTATTTGTCCGAAAAACACTTTCATATTTTCTTCTTACTTAGATAATAATTATTTGTCATTGTAGTTTCTAAAAAGATATTGGTGTATATCATGAAAAGTCACTTAAGTTCACAGTCAGAATAATACCATATTTTAAAATTACTGCATGGCATTATGTAGTAGAAATAATGTCATCATTTATTAAACCACTTCTCCTATAGTGGTGATATGTTCATGGACATTCACTTTTTCTAGTGTTTTGTTGTTCTAAAAATATTGAGCAATCTCAACATTTTTATGAAGACCTTTTTGTATATGATATTTTATCTATAAAATATATTTGTTAAAGTGGTATTTCTGAGTGAAAGTATACACATTTAATGTATTATAACATATTTTGTTTTTAAAGAGGCATATCTGGGAGAATTTCCAGTGAGTTTGTAAGAATTCCCTCTTGACATCAGCAGTAGTAATTATTGTCCTCCCCCGCCCCCCAGTTTGATGGTTATAAATTGATATCTTGCTATGACTTGTCTTGGTTTTTCTCTATTTGAGTCCCTTTTCATAATTTTGTCAGTGTTTTAAATGTCTTCTCCATGAATTGCCTATTTCTCTATTAGAATATTTACCTCTCATTAATATGAAGATTTCTATGTATATATATTGTATTATGCATATATATTTCAAATCTTAACATTTTTATCAACCATGATATAATTTACTAATTTTGTCTTCTTTAATATTGGTTTGTTGACTTTGTTTCATCTGTTGCCTGCTCTACAAAAGTTTTTGTTTTTAATTTTAATATCTTCAAATATTCCAATATTTCTTTGTTGCTGAAATTCTCTCTAGTTTCTTTTAAGGTCGTAGATTTTTTAAAAATCTTTTATTTATTCAATTTTTTTAGAGACAGGGTCTCCCTCTGTTGCCTAAGCTGCAGTGCAGTGGTATGATCATAGCCCACTGCAGCCTCAAATTTCTGGGCTCAAGCAGTACTCTTGTCTTTGCTTCCAGAGTAGCTAGGACTACAGGTGTGCATCACGAGGCCCAGCTAAGGAATCATAGAGTTTGAATGCACTACCTAAGTCCTTTACTTAAGAATTTTTAAAACACAGTTCAATCTCTATTATATATGAATTTAATTTTTGATATAGGTTTGATAAGGGGTCCAAATTTTATTTTCTCCAGAAGTTAATACTGTGCCAGTATTATTTCTAAATTAATTTACATTTTGTCTCTGAATCCAATTAGGTCCTTGGTCATGTATTAACTTTTTATTTTTATATTTCAGATATAAAAAATTATATAAAATATGAATTTATATAATTTACAATATGAAAATTATATAAAATATAAACATCAATTTTTATTTTTATATTTTGGGTCTGTTTCAAATTGATGTACTCTAAAAATACTTATGTCATAATCATAATTATTTTGTGTCGATTTAGACAGGTGCCCTATAATCTAATGTCTGGTGAGTCATGTGCTTTATTAGACCATTTTTTCATACTCTTATTTGTTCTTTAAAATTTACTCCATTCTTACATAAAGTTTAATATCATTTTATTCAATTCATCTAATTCTGTGTGTACTGTAAGTACTCTGTTAGTTTCCTAGGGCTGCTATAACAAATTACCACAAACCTGGGGACTTATGACAGAAGTATATTCTCTTACAGTTCCAGAGGCCAGAATTCCAAAATCAAGTTGTTAGCAGCATTGTTGCCTTTTGGAGGCTTGGAGAATTCCGGTCCATGCCCGTCTTCCTACTTTTGGTGCCTCTAGAAGTCTTTGGCTGAGCTTGTAGAAGCTTCTCTCCAATCTGTATCCCTATCTTCATTCAACTTTTCCCAGTGTCTCTCTTCTATTTCCGTATCAGAATCTCTCATATATATATAGAGAGAGACATGAATCATTGGATTTAGGACCACTGAAAAACCAGGATGTTCTCATCTTGAGATTCTTAATTTAACTACAATTGCAAAGCCCTAATCCAAATAAGATCACATTCACAGGTATGAGAAATTATGACTTGGACATATATTTTTCATGGGCACCATTCAACCCATTACAATTATAACTATTTAAATAAAGATTTTCAAATGAATTTGAGTTATATCATCAAAGAATACAGTACAGCTTTATATTAGCTCCAATAATTTTATTCTTTGATACGTTCTTGTTATTTTCTTTGTATAGGTCAGAGATCTATGTTATCTTTGTTCTTACTTTTTTTTTCATTTTTTAATTGTGTTAAGACACACATAAAATTTACCACCTTAGTTATTTGTAAGTGTGTAGTTCTCCTGTGTTAAGTATATTCATATTGATTTATATTTTTGTTATTTTTAAATAAATAATATTTTCCTATTTATATGTGATGATTACTGTAAAAATAAAACAGCTATTGATGTTTTCCCATTTATCTTATGTTATGAATTAAATTGTATCCCCCCAAAATTCATATGTTGAAGTGGTATTGTATTAAACTTAGAGATATTAGTACAAATTCATATTAATATTTATATATATATAGGGATACATCAGTTAGCATGCATACACATATTTTCTTTTTTTTTTTCCTTTTTGAGATGGAGTCTTGCTCTGTCTCCCAGGCAGGAGTGCAGTGGTACGGTCTCAGCTTACTGTCCAACCTCCACCTCCTGGGTTTAAGCAATTCTCCTACCTCAGCCTCCCAAGGCTAGGATTACAGGTGTCCACCACCACCCCCAGCTAATTTTTGTATTTTTAGTAGAGACAGGGTTTTGCCACGTTGACTAGGCTGGTCTTGAGCTCCCGATCTCAAGTGATCTCTCCGCCTCAGCCTCCCAAAGTGCTGGGATTACAGGCATGAGCCACCACACCCAGCCCACATATTTTCTATCTCTTTTTACTGAGGTGTAGAAACAGTGCACCCCAATAGTAATGAGCATAATTCGTGCCCAGAACTCCTTGGAGAAACAGATTATTCTTGGGTTGGGACAAGACAAATATAAGATGAGCCTGTTGCATCTTGTAGCAGCAGAAAGTGCTGCTGCTTACACTTACATGCAATGACTGTCGCTGGAATGATCTTAGCAACAAAATACAAAGAGCTAGTACTGGGTTAAAACTCAAAGAATAAAATAAATTCCCATAAGTACACACCAAAATAAACAGACAATTGTGCAAATAAATAAGTGCAGGAGCAGTAACAAATTTTTCTTACAAAAAGTTTCAAATTAATAACTGTAGAAACAATGATAAAAATAAAGTCAGGATTAGAACACCAGTTATAATTGCCCAAAGCAGGATCCACCAGTGAGTGCTGAAACTACCGGATAAAACTTTAAAAGGAAACACAATGGTTGCTTAGCCCCCAAATATTGCGCCAAACTATTAATTGTCATGACAATTTTATCACTTGTCTACCAATTCTTGATACACTTCTTCCTGTAGAGAGAGCTTACTTTCCTCACCTTGAGTGTAAACTGGACTTAGTGACACACATTTAACAAGGAGGTTGTGGAAAGGGAAAAATAATGACGTTATAGTGGAAAAACTAGGTATACACCACCTTAACCAAGTGATCAGGATAATGTCATCAGTGATAAACCATGTGGATATCATAAACCTCTTGATATGATTTGATGAGAAGGGCACTTCAACTCTGTGGTATTCTTTCTAAAAATTAATAAGTCCAGTCTAAACAAGAGAGCACATCAGACAAACCAAAATTGAAGGACATTCTATAATACATCACCAGTATTCCTTAAAGTGTCAAAGTCATGAAGACAGGAAAAGCCTGAGAAACGATCACAGATTGGAGGAGTATTTACTACATGATGCCTAAATGCAGCATGGTATTCTGGATTGGATACTGGAACAGGAAATGGACGTATATTGAAAGAATGAAAAAACTCCAAATAAATACTCTAATTTTGTTAATAGTATTGTGGCAATATAATTTTTAGTTTTGATAAATATATCATGTTTATGTAAGATGTTAACATTATAGAAATCTGGGAGAAAAGTATACATGAACTATATTCTACCTTTGTAAGTCATTTGTAAATTTGAAATTTTTTAAAAATAAAAATAAATTTTAAGTGGGTATCCAAAGAGATATTAGACGAATGCAAAAACAGAACAAAATGAAACAAAACAAAAACAAAAACGAAGAAAAAAAAAGGGAAGAAAGTAACAACAGAAGGAAAGGAAGGAAGGAAGGAGGAAGGAAGGAAGGAAGGAAGGAAGGAAGGAAGGAAGGAAGGAAGGAAGGAAGGAAGAAAGATGACAATGTGAAAATCAGATTAAATATATGATCAAATACTACAAAGAGAAAAAAGAAGAAATTATGCAATTAAACACAGTAATGTAATTGAACAGTGTAAAATGCATTTAAACCTGTATGCATAAAACCACACCACAACTAAAAATATAAGTTTTAAATCTAATAGAAATACAGGCAGAACGTAACAGGTTATCTGTTGGTAACTCAGTAGTGTGAAAATTTATTTCCAAGAAACAGATGAGGTTTGAAAGAAAAAAGAAAAATTAAAATCATACTGTTTTTCCTCAGGCAGCCTTACAGAAATAAGATTATTTTCTAATGGGCTTTGTGCATTTTCCTAGGAAACAGCTGCTGTGATTTTGGAGGTAGTTGTGCTCAACAAGAGTTGTGTGAGGTTCTTGGATCTTCCTGACTCTCAAAATCAGTGTGCAGCTGAGGGGTACTGGAGACTCCCTGACCTTTGTTCTTCCAGCCTTTCTAATACTTCTATCAGTACCAGTTCACCTTATTCAGTCTCTCCCTGCTTGAAGTAATTGATGTGTTTTGTTTTCTGAATAAAGCTGCCAGATACAGAAATCTTCATAAAAATAAAATGACACTGGTAGATTTAAAACACCTCTTTCAGAATTGTCAGATATAACGTTAAGAAAAAGAAAAAAACAAAGAAAATAGATAAACTGAATAAAAGTATTGACAGATTCAGCTTAATAGGTATATAAGGAATTTATATAACTTGAAATTATATTTCTGGAAGCACATACAAATATCAATCTCGTAACTGACAAATGTATATCAGCAACTATTCAGAAGTAGGGATTTTATAAACTAAAACACTTTTACCATGATAACCCTTGGCTGAAAGCATAAATTAGATAATCAATTATGAAATATCTTTGAAAATAATTTTAACGATAAATTTACGTCAAATCTAAAGGACCCAGAAATACTTTACTTGGAAAATAAGTAAAAGTCATAAACACCTTCAGAAGAAAATACATTAGGACTTAACTTAGGAAACTGAGAAACAAACAACCAAAAAAAGTACAAAATTAATAATAATATTAATTGTATATAATAAACAGAAAACCTAAAGTTAACAGATGAGAAACAAAGGAAAAAAGTAGGAACAATAAGTAAATTCCAAAGTTTATCTTAGAAAATAAGTTTTTAAAAATTAAACCTTTTGTGAAAAAAAAGTTTAGCTAGAAGAATTAACAGGCAAACATACATTAGAGCATTAAAGAATTATACAAACAATGCTTTTCCCTGGCAGTAATTTCATTGTTTTTATGTCAAACAGATTTTATTTTTTCCATTGGAAGATCAGGTTGATCATCACGTATTTCTTTTAGCTTTTAAAATCTGTCTATATGTATATAAGGCACTTCAAAAAGTCTGTGAAAATGGAATTAAAAGATAAAAATTAAAAATATAAACTGTATTTTTCAACATAAGCTCCGTGAAGTTCAAGACACTTTTGGAAGTGATTTAGTCATTTAGTCCATCCCTAAGGAACTGAGGGTCCTGGGAATTTAATCATGTCAAAGCAGCCTTGTTTTGCATTATTAACTGAAGAAAAATGAGGGCTTTTTAAAGATTTTTTTTTTAAGATTAGGAAGCAAAAAGAAGAAGGAGCTAAATCAGGACGGTTAGTTGGACACCTAATTATTTCCTATCAAATCTCTCACAAAGTTGCCCTTGTTTGGTGAAAGGAATGAGTAGGAGCATTGTTATGGTGGAGAAAGGCTCTCTGGTGAAGACTTCTGGGTTTTTATGCTAAAGCTTTGGCTAATTTTCTCAAAACACTCTCATAATAAGCAGATGTTGTTGTTCTTTACCCTCCGGAAAATTAACAAGCAAAATGTCTTAAGTATTGGGAAAAAAACAAAACAAAACAAAACAAAAACTGTTGCCATGACCTTTGCTCTTGGCTGGTCCACTTTTGCTTTGGCTGGACCACTTCTACCTGTTGGTAGCCATGACTTTGATCATGCTTTGTCTTCAGGATGGTATGATAAGGCTGTGTTTCTTTCTTGTTACAGTTCGTTTAAGAAATGTTTCAAGTTCTTGATCTCACTTGGTTAAAATTTCCATTGAAAGCTCGGTTCTTGTCTGCAGTTGATATGTACGCAATAGTTTTGGCACCTATTGAGTGGAAAGTTTGCTGAACTTTAAGTTTTCAGTCAAAATTGTGTAAGTAGGAGTTTGAAACCAGCCTGGCCAACATGGCAAAACCCCATCTCTACTAAAAATACAGAAATTCAGGTATGGTGGTAGGTGCCTGTAATCCTAGCTACTCAGGAGGCTGAGGCCAGAGAATCACTTGAACCCAGGAGACGGAAGTTGCAGTGAGCCAAGATGGCACCATTATCATTGCACTTCAAACGGGGCGACAGAGCAAGACTCCATCTCAAAAAAAAAAAAAAAAAGTAGAACCACTTGAGAATTCTATGGAGTTGGCTATTGCTTTTGCTGTTAATTGTCAGTTGTCTTCCATGTGGGCACAAACAAGACTTAATTTTTTTCTCACAGATTGATGTCAATGGTCTGCCTCTGAGAGCTTCATCTTCAACATCATCTTATCTTTTCTTAAAACAAGTTATCCATTTGTATACTACTGACTTCTTTGGAGTATTGTCCTCATACACTTTTGGTAAAGCATCAATAATTTCACCATTCTTCCACCCACACTCTGCCATAAATTTGATGTTTGTTCTTGCTTTAATTTTAGCAGAATGCATGTTGATCTTACAGAGGCTTTTTTCAAACTGTTGTCTTATCCTTATCAGTGTCTCAGACTAGATCCTGTTCAGACATATTAAAGCAGTTTAGTACAAATTTATATTGGTTTTACAGAAGCATTGAAATCCATGCATTGTTTTTTCATAATGTGTATTTTCCACGAAGTTTTTGAAGACCTCTCGTGTGTGTGTGTGTGTGTGTGTGTGTGTGTGTGTGTGTGTTTGTCTATCTCTTGAGCTATTTAACATACATTTCCTTATGTGTGCAGTGGAGATGGCTATTTGTGTACTGAATCCGTTCTCTCATTGTGTTGTAATGGAGTTGTAGGTGACACACAGTTGTTCAGTGAGAGAATGCATTTCCAAGCATGCATTTAGATCTGTTCATGTTAGGATGTCATCACTGATGAAAGATGGATGGTAGTGATGGGTATCATATTCAAATTTTCTATATCTGTGCGTCTGCACCTCTTCATTTATGCTGCTGTCCCTTCCTATAAGCTGGAACCAAGATGTACAATATTTGCAATCCAAGTTTCAACCAATCAAATGAGAACAACATCTCAGGCAATGGACAATGGAAAGACTTTAGGTCCCTGATTCTGTACCCACAACTTAAAAAAATAATGTTGCAATGGAGAGCTATTTGTCAACAGTAATTTATTATTTACTCCAACTACTATGTTATATAAATTTAACTATTTTTTCCACAATAGCCAAACAGATTTCTGAACTGTATAAATATTCAATTTTCTTTGTTTGAATTTTCAGCTTTTATATATACAAATTTTTTATATTCTAATGTCTTTTTCTGAATTAACTATGCTACTCTGATCTGTCCCATTTACTTTTGTTTGCTTAGACACAAGAAAAAAAAAATGTGATCAAAGAGTCAGAAAATTTTAGAGCTTTAGTGGAACTCAGTGGCCATTTGCTCCATCATTTCTCATCTGTTAAAAAAAAAATAATGTTCTGTCAGATGTGAATAGATTTTTCTAAAACTGAAGAGTAAATCAAAGAGTTTCCATGGCTAATTAAGTTTGGGAAGTCCTGTATACTTTTTTCCTCTCTTGAAGATTTACAGAATACATTAGGATATCAAAGGCTTTGTGAAATCCTGCAGTAACTAAGAATTTCTCAAACATATATACTCATTATATTCATTTTAAATGGGACACTTTCAGTTACTTGAGAGGGCATGGCATTTCACCAACACTAAAACAAAACAAAACAAAAAATAGGATCTATGCACCACCCCACATAGCATCTTTTGTATCATATCTAGCTCCAACTCAGAGATGTCTAATAAGGAGGCATGGCTGGGCGTGGTGGCGCACGCTTGTAATTCCAGCAATTTGGGAGACCGAGGCAGGTGGATCACGAGGTCAGGAGATCGAGACCATCCTGGCTAACACGGCAAAACCCCGTCTCTACTAAAAATACAAAAAATTAGCCGGGTGTGGTGGTGGGCGCCTGTAGTCCCAGCTACTTGGGAGGCTGAGGCAGGAGAATGGCGTGAACCCGGGAGGCGGAGGTTGCAGTGAGCCGAGATCGCGGCAGTGTACTCCAGCCTGGGCGACAGAGTGAGGCTGCGTCCCGAAATAATAACAACAACAACAACAACAACAACAACAACAACAACGAGGCATTCCATGGGCTTTCACTTTTCATTCCTGAATTATCCTGTTGGATGTGCCTTTATAATGGGCTATAAAATATAAGAAATACAAGTTCAATGGTGTTGGCAAATTATGAAGTTTCTCACACAAACATAAACCCTCTTAGACGATCAATGGGAAATATGCTTGTTGTTTCGATGGCAGAGAGTGAGTGACAAAATAGAGGTAAACTATTAACATTTCTCAGAATCTGTGGTCTAAAATACTCAGTCACATGCCGACTAAAAAATTGTATGTCCTGAATATGTTCCTATAGGACACCCTAGCAGTGGCAACAAATAGCCTTCATTTGTTTGATGATTAGGATGGCTCTGTCCACTGAGGAGCTCTGCCTGCTTTGTTTCCTCATCCCATACCCAGTAGTCTCTCTTTTTCATCTCATTTTATAATGTATTTTATCCAATCCTCAAAATTATTTGTACTCAGCAGTAATGTGTTTTGTTCTGATTATTCAACCTCTCTTGGTTGTGAATTTGATACTCCAGAACCCAAGCATCTGAAGTTCAGAAGCTTTTGCTCAAAACTGTTTTTCTTATTTTTTAAAACCTTATCAGAAGCCCTAAAGCTCACCACCCATTACTCTATTTTGCTATTTTTCCTCTATCACCTCTTTTCTAGAACACACCATTAAACACCCTAAATGCTGTCTGAGTAGAAAGAAGGGTGACATCACAGATCAGCAGATGTATGTGTGTGGATGGGAGCACGCTGTGCTGGCTAGTGTCTCAAAATATTCTATTCTCTCATATATCTTTTATATAACTTGCACGAAGTACTTTAAATATGACTTCTTTACCACAGATTATTTCATTTCTCCCATTGTCACTTTTTCTTAATAATAATTGAGGACAGTTAGCACTGTCTACGAAGTCATCTTTCCTCCTGATAATTTCCAAATTCTCTATCACTTTCCTGATTTCGTCCTTCTAGTCCTTCTAGTTACATGCACATGTCCTTTTTTTTTTTTTTTTTTTTTTTTTTTTTCTGAGAGGGAGTCTCGCTCTGTCGCCCAGGCTGGAGTGCAGGCTGGAGCGCAGCGGTGAGATCTCGGCTCACTACAAGCTCCGCCTCCCAGGTTCACGCCATTCTCCTGCCCCAGCCTCCCAAGTAGCTGGGACTACAGGCGCCAGCCACCATGCCCGGCTAATTTTTTTGTATTTTTAGTAGAGACGGGGTTTCACCGTGTTAGTCAGGATGGTCTAGAGCTCCCGACCGCGTGATCCACCTGCCTCAGCTTCCCAAAGTGCTGGTATTACAGGCGTGAGCCCCCGCGCCTGGCGGTTACATGTACATTTGTATAACACATGCTTCAGTAGATCTCATGCTCTGCAAAAGCATGACTTTTCTGAAGGAACTTTTATACACTCTAAGTGGGAGTGTAAATTAGTACAGCCATATTGGGAAACAGTATAGAAGTTTCTCAAAAAACTAAAAATAGAGCTACCATGAAAGCCAGCAATCTCACAAATAGGAATTTATTCAAAGGAAGGAAATTAGTATATCAAAGTGATATCTTCACCCCCATATTTATTGCAGAACTATTCACAATAGCCAAGATATGGAATCAACCTAAGTATCCATCAGTAGAAAATGTGGTGTGTATACACAATGGAATACTATTCAGACATAAAGAAAGAATAAAATCCTGCAATTTACAGCAACATGGATGGAGCTGGGGGCCGTTAAGTAAAATAAACCAGGCACAGAAGGACAAATATTACATGTTCTCACTCATATGGGAGAGCAAAACATTTAATCTCATGAAGGTAGACAGCAGAATGTTGGATATGAGAGACTGGGAAGGGTGCCTTTGCATGAAGGGGATGAAGAAAGGGTACAAACATAAAATTAGTTAAAGGAAATTAGTTCTAGTGTTTGACAGCACAGTAGAGTGACAATATTGTATTGTATATTCACAATAGTGAGAAGATTTGAAATGTTCTAGAAATGTATAAGGTAATGGGTATACTAATTTTCCTGATTTGATCATTACACATTGCATGCTTGCACCAAAATATTACATGTATTCCATAAATATGTACAAATATTATGTATCTATTTAAAAATTCATACACTTTCCTATAGAAATAATGTTGAAAAGTTACTAAGAAGGTTCTTTGCCCCATGTATTTTACCATTAAATTAGTTTTGACCATGAATGCTTTTTTCTTTAGATATGCCTCATCATTTCTAGACAATTGTCTTTTAAAATACACATACTGTCATGGTAGGCATAACATAAAAGTTTTAAATAATTTACTATGGGAAAGATTTTCAGACCTTTTTTCTTTTTCTTTTTTTTAACTGCAGAATCCTTAACACTTGTTAGTCGGCAAGAAGAAAGAATAAGTATGCTGATAAGAGAGGATTTTAGTTTTCTATGACAGGCATAATAAATCACCACAAAATTAGGCAGCTTGTAACAATGAAAATTTATTATTTCACAGTTCTGTAGGTCAGAAGTTTGGCATGGGTCTTACTGGACTAAAATCAAGGTGTTAGTTGGGCTGTTTCTTACTGAAGATTCTATGGGATAAACTAGTTCTTTGCTCGTTCAGTTTCTTGCAGCTGTAGGACTGAGGTCTTTCTTTTTTTTTTTTTTTTTTTGGCTAGCTGAGCTATTGGTCACCTGGTAGAGACTGCCCACATGCCTCCACTCAGGGACCCCTTCCTTCATCTTCAAAGTCAGTAACTCAGAAGTCTTGACTTTGAGTCAAGAATAAGAGGAACTCAGGCAGGCAGAGTTCCTCTCACTCTTCAAACTTCTCCTGCCCCTTCTATCATCACATCATTCTGATCAACACTTTTGCTTTTTTTCCAGTTTTCAAGGTTCATGTGACTAAATTGGGCCTATTCAGATAATTCAGGATAACTAGACTCTATTTTCCAAAGGCAGTATCTGCCACAACTCGAGGTGTGTTAACTCTAGATCTAATATGTCATCTGAAGAAGTTTTTCATATAATTTCAATAATGCTATCCTAATGTTTATGTTTTTATTTGTTTTGTTCAGAGTAAAGGTGAATAAAACATAAGATATGCTTTATATGTCCATATCTAGGGCAGACAAAATGCTATATCTTCACCAAATTTTTTCATTTCTTCCTATGTGGACAGCAACACTGCATTTCTCAGCCTCCTGTTTCTGGATTGGGCCATATGACTATTGTTGCCCAATAGCATATTGATTAATATAATGTGTGCCACTTCTAGACTTGGCCAATTCAAAAATTAAACCTTTCATAACAATAGTTTTCTTTCTTGCTCTTTTGTTGTGTCTAGAGAAAAATGTGTTGAGGATGATGTCATCACAGTGTGAAAAGGCGTGAGTCCCTGAATAACTAAATGAAACATATCATCCTCCCAGCCCCACCCATGTAGGGATGCTATGTGAGCAAGAAATACACTTTATTTTGTTAAGCCTCTGAGATTTTGGGATACTTTATTGTATTTATTAGCCCACCCTTGTATCTGTCAAATGCTTACTGAGCGTTTACTTTCTCAAAAGCTTTAATTAAAAACTATGAAATGTAAGAAATGGAAAGAAATTTACATCAATGGTCCCAGCCTTGGTTACATAAGAAATATTTGGAGGAAGTTTTAAATATATTTATATGTCTAATGAATCAAAATTTCAATGTGTTTAAGAATATCAAGGATATCAGGTAGAACTTTCATTTTGTCCAGATGAGAAATCTAAGATTGAAGCTTCTTTGAAGCATCTGAAATAGTTGCTTCACATAACATTAGTAGTACAGTCAGCACCAGAACACACATTTCTCAATTCTCAGTCCAGTGATATTTGATTTCTTCCATACTGTAATTGTCAATTTAACTCATGAGAATTAATGGAATGAGAATTGAGATGGTATGTAAATTAAGTAATTAGAAGCAAAAATGTTTTCATGTTTCCAGAATTATCTATAAATTAAATTCTAACTCCCCGATTTTGTAGCACCTCTACCTGAACCCATCTTTGCAAACATGAATGTCTACAATTAGAGAATTTCATGTCATCTAACGTATTGTGTGGGATATAAACTGCCTTAACTATAAATGAGCTTAACTTGTTAAAAGTCCCAATTTCAACTCATGACATTTTGTGACTAATTCTTTTTCTTAAATACTCTTCACTCTACACCCACACTATTAAAATTTTGCTTACCCATGGGAATTCTATCACATAGTTGAAAGGCAGGGACTGAAAAGAAACGTTTTCATTCTTAGAAGAGATACATTTGAGTTAATTAGAAACTGAAAAATGTAGACAGTTGTAGAGTTGCTACTGAGTAAGTGAGAAGACTCTGTTGATGGCAACTGAGGAAAGAGCCAGCACAGCATCCAAGTCCAACCCACCTGCTCCCACCAGGAATGTTTTAAATCGATATCCATTACAGATGTATATCCATATATATCCATTATATATATCCATATATACATTTGACAGTAATTCCAAGTAAAATATAAACTTTGTTTCCAATAATAGATGTTGTTCCTGTAAAAGAATTTTTATCCCTTACCAATCATGGAAACTCATCACCTTGAAATAAATTGAGACTGTCTAAAGTAACTCAAATTTATAAATTTATACACATCACACACACACACACAAATGCACACACATAAGGTAATTCATTTAAGCCTTGATGGCGATATTTTCCTTGTATTCTCTGTCAATGTGGATGTGTAAAAGCTACTTATATTACTATCCAGATTAAAATTTTAATTTCCCCTTTTACCTGTGTTTATCAAATTAGCTGGATGAATAAGGTTCAAGTAATTGCTTTATTCCCAATAGAAAAAAGTGAGAAGGGGGTGAGGAATGGGGATGTGGAGAGTGGGAAAGATTATATAAAATTACAGGTGTGCTGTGTTTCTCACTGCTGGTCACAGCCAGAATTTTTCTAGAGAGAAGTATCACTTGTGAAGCTAGCCAGGTGGAAAATGACTAGTTTTATTAAAAATAGCAGTAATGGAAAAGCATCTACCTACTATCAAATACACTTTAATACGACTATAAACTGTGAGCACAGCTCTGGTGCTCTAGCCATCTACAGGCTAGGAATTGTGTCATGTTTTGTTCAAACCAACTTAGAGTTTAATCAAAGCAGACAAACAGCACTAAGTATCAAAAGAAAAAAAGTGGTCCCTCTTATCTCTCCAACTCATGCCTTTATTTTGGTAATGTGAAGATTACGGAAGGAAATTGAAGAAGTATATGGTGGTAGTCTAGTAAAGAAGGCTCCGACCAGAGGGAATCTTTGGCTTTGGAAATTTTCCCCCACACAGCACAGGAAATATTCTGTAGTCCCAGCTGAGCCATCAATCTGTGGGTCACATGTAACGTTCCTGTACCAGTCATCAAATCTCCAGGAGCTTTAGGGTGATAAAGAATGATTCCACCAATATGAAAAATCAAAATAGTCTCTAAAAATCTGATATCTTTAAAGTTCTTTTATTGCTAGCTTCTTTTAAAACATAGAAATGAAGAGCCATATCTCAGGCTCTAGCTCCAGTATTTTGAATTCTATTATTCCTAAATTGATCTTTGCACACATCATAGGAAGTTCTAAATATTTTTGAACATTTTGAACCAAGTTTGAGGTTCATTCTTTTTTATTTTTATTTTTATTTTTTTCTGAGACTGAGTTTTTTTTTCTGTCGCCCAGGCTGTAGTGCAGTGGTGTGATCTCAGCTCACTGCAACCTCAGCTTCCTGGGTTCAAGAGATTCTCCTGCATCAGCCTCCTCAGTAGCTGGGACCACAGGTGCGTGCCACCATGCCTGGCTACATTTTTTGTATTTTAGTAGAGACAGGGTTTCATCATGTTGGCCAGGATAGTCTCAATCTCCTGACCTCAAGTGATCCACCTGCCTCAGCCTCCCAAAATGCTGGATTACAGGCGTCAGCCACCGTGCCTGGCTGAAGTTCATTCTTCACAATCATTCCACTGTGATCTTCATGATTCTATCCCTGAGGTCTTAGCCTCAATTTTGCTAAAGATCTAGGTCAAAGCTGACCTTTGTCTATAAAGCCATAATTTTCAATTGAGGTTCTACCTTTTTTTATTTTAGGAAATGCAAAAGATCTTTGCCAAATAGCAACTTCAGTTCATTCATTTTTATCTTCTGGGAACACTGTGATGAGAATACTTGTGAAGGTTCAATGTTGAAGCCTGCTTTGATGAAGAAAAGATATCTGTCACTCAGTGTAAAGAGTAGTATGACACATATTTGCCAGCTTTATGCTGTACCTTCTCTTGAGCCTCTATTAAAATAAAATGTTGTTATTATAGCTAATGAAAATGCATTCAGGCCTAGTTGCCAGTTGTTAAAGCATTGCTACATGCAAAAAGAAAAAAAAAAAAAAACTAAGAAAAGAAATGTAAATAAGTAGAGAGTTTGGGAGCAATGCAGCTCCTGCATTACCATTGAAAATTCTTTTCCCAAGGGAATTATTTTCCAAGACTCTCTTAAAAACATTTATTCAACTCCTTCTATTACTCAGTCTCACTCTCCTTTCCATTCTTCCCAAATCCTCCTGCCTTTGTCATTAAACAACCTGGCTGTCTATACCTAATAACTTGTCATTGACTAATAGATTTATCTGATTTTTCTATAAATCAGCAATCAAACAAGGACTAGGATGCCAGCTCATTTAAGTAACATCACTTCCCATATAATCACAGAGTCAACGTAATTGAACTACCAAGTATAAAGATACCTATTAGTGGTTAATCTAGTAAAAATAGACAAAAATATTTTTGTCATTTCATGTCATTCAGAATGGTCTCAACATTTGTCAGTTAGCTGAGAGAAAGAAACATAAATACATTACGTATTTACTCTGCTGTTCTGTTATGGATGATGTTTATTTTTGAATATGTACTATCAGTGGTTGTTTACATATTTAATTTCTTTTTAAAGCATTTTCCCCACAAGCCTCAACTGTAGCAAAGTGACACATAAATGGACCTCCCCACCAAGAGAATATAAAGAGTGCAAAAGATTGATGTGTCAAAAAGCCAACTTAACAGATATTCAAAATGAAATCCTCAACAGAACTCTGCATAATACTCTCATACAACCATCTGCCATTTTTTATAATACAAACGTGTCAATAAACATGTAAGTTTTTAATAATTTATATGCATATACAATCATTGATTCATGTATTAAAATTTAATATTTTTATGTAACGTAAAAGACAGAATTTCTAATGTTTTTATCTTCAACACTCCACTTTGAAGACATCTATCTTAGTATAACCATTAATTATCCAACATGTTTATTTTTAGAACATAAAGTAAGTAATGGAAAAGTATACCCAATGATTTCTGTTAGGTAGTAGCAGCTGTCTTAATGCAATTGTCTTCAGACATCCTCCACAAACCACAGTGCAACAAGATGAACAAATAAAATCACAGAAGCTTAATGTAAACAGTATAACTAGGAGAGATAGATGATTGTATAAACATCAATTTACAGATTAGTTAGGAAATAACTGTCTGAAACCATTAGAGACACTCCTGAACCTGTGCCATAATGGATCAGCAGGGAAAGTCTGTACAAAAATGAGGAGAAGCTAGTGGGTGCCTAGCACTGTTAAATACAGGTAAAATCACCCTCAGAAAAAGTAACACCCTGGTTGAGAAATACTGAGAATGGTTGTCCTGACAGTTATAGAATGGGCATGACTAACCTCTGCTGGATAGAAAATCAATCAGTCTGGATGGAGGTAGGAATTGCCTGAGAACAGTCATGAAAGAAATTTCTAGGGTAATGATAATGTACTATATTCTGAATAGCTGGCTAAGTAACATAATTGTATGCATTCATAAAAAATCATCAAATAGAACACCTGATGTCTGTACATTTTATTTTACATAAATTTTACCTAAAAATGCAAATGCATATTGAACTCTACTCAATTAAAAGTACCCAGAAGTAGTTAGCAATGGCATGCTTTGATTTCAGCAAGAAACCTGCTGGTAAATGAATCCAAAAAAAAAAATGAAGACGGAGAAGAAGAAAGAAGAAGAAGGAAGAGGAGATGGAGAAGAAAAAGAAGGAGGAAAAACGAGGAGGAGGTGGTGAAAGAGGAGAAAGAGAGGAGTAGATAAGCTGGAGTAAAAGATTGATTATGATTTTGTGATTAAGACAATATAGGAAAGCGTTAACTGAACAGTCAGATTGTGGTATATGGATATCATGTGTAATTCTTTTAAATTTTTGTATGCTTGAAATTTTTTCTAATAAATTCTTGAAAAAAGTTCAAGAAAGTTTTGCATGTTACTCTATATTTGTCTGTTTAGAAACATACAAATGCTTACAATGATCAACCATAATGAGCAATGAAAGTTTTCTACCTGAAACATAGCTTCATGGAAAAAGGCCTGTGCATTAGTATGTATTAAGTTTAAGAAACTGAACTCAACTCTAAAAATTGTACCACTTTCTAAGAGGATCAGCAACTTTGCAATTTTTATTTATTTTTTATAATGATATTGTAAGAAGCCATTGATATACAAATTTATGCATTCATTTGTTAATTCACTTAATTAATATTTATTGAGACTGTTCCACATATTTTGCAAAGCACTAGGAAGACAGTAGTAAACACTAAAGAGAGAATCCCTGTCTCCTAAAGAATGTGTCTGTAATGGAGAAGGGAGCAATCAGACATGTAAATATAATTAATAACTTAAGCATTCTGATAGCCAAAGGTCCCAGTGCTAAAGACATGTAACCATTCAAATAACACTTTTATCCCTACATCTGAGTATTTACTGAGAAAGAATGCATTTAGTGCAGTAAAAGAAATAGTTCAGCAATTGAATAGCAGCTGATATTTTCAGGCTTTGATGGTAGACATTTAGATTAGTGAATCTTCTTGCTAAGAGTTCAGCTAACTTGTGTTGGAAGCAGTCTAGCCCAATAACTATGAGCCTGATTCTAAAGGACCCATTCTAGCACTTGCTAAGTTTAGCGCCCTTACCACGTTATTAAAACTCTCTGTGCCTTGTTCCTAGGTTAAGATTTTATAATAGCAGCCACCACATATGGCTATCTGTTTGTTTATTTGTTTTGTGTTTTTTGAGACAGAGCCTCACTCTGTCACTTAGGCTGGAGTGCAGTGGTGCTATCTTGGCTCACTGCAACCTCTGCCTCCTGGGCTCAAGTGATCCTCCCACCTCGGCCTCTCAAAAAGCTGGGATTACAGGCATGTGCCACCACACCTGGCTAATTTTTTGTATTTTTTTTTTCTTTCTTTTTTTTTTTGTAGAGACAGAATTTTGCTATGTTGCCAGACTGGTCTCAAAATCCTGGGCTCAAGTGATCCATCCACCTCAACCTCCCAAAGTGCTAAGATTACAGGCATGAGCCACTGTGCCCAGTCCACATATGGCTATTTGACAAAAAAATTGAAAAATAAAAAAAAGATTGGATTCATGTGATGTGCTTAGAGTGGTCCCTGGTCCATAGTAAACATTCAATAAACATTTATTATTATTATTATTATTATGTGGTCACTGACTCTTTCATATGATTCTTGAAGAATTTTCTTCAAATTTAATTGAGAATGTTAAATATTGTCAGTAATCCAATAGGAAATATTATTTTACTTAAATATCGAGACTTGCATGAAGGGCATCTTTAGAGGAAAGAAGAAGGGATGTTTAGGCACTCAAAGACTGGCAGTGGTAGGAAGCCTAAAGGAAGCCTAAGACTAGTGGAACAAATGAAGGAGACAGTATTGTATAAGAATCCCAATGCGGGCTGGAGCCTTGGTGGTGGGATGCCTGGGAGGAGCTGTAGATCCCTGCCAATGCCAGAATTTCAGTGCCCAAAGCAGGGAAAGAGCAGGGATGAAAACACATCCTATTGCCTTCCAGTGCCTCCCGTTGGCTAAACCTAAAAAAGAACCCAGTTGATGAGGTAGCTTGGAGATGCAGGGTCTACTTCCTAAGATCAGGGCAAAAAAGAAAAAGATTCAAAGTGGATCTGAGGAAAATCAACATAGTAACCAGCTTCCTAGATACAGATAATACCAACATCTCACAAATGGGTCACATGAAGAAATTTATCATTTTGACTGCTATATTGAGCACTCCAATAACAGCAAGAGAGCGATTTCTTAAGAAAAGGCAACCATGGAAAATTCAGTGGTTATTTGCATGTCTAGGATTTGCTATGATCTTGTTGCAAAGATACACATCTGAAGATTTATATAGAGTAGATTTGGCTTCACCTCTGCACCTGTTCATTCACTTTTTCTGTCAAAAATATATTTATTGGTAGTTTTCTACAAAATATTTTACAATTAACCCACTTTCAAAAATAATATAACAACACATTTAGAAATAGAGTGAAAAGAGACTTTAAAATTTTTCAATCATACATTTTCAGCTTTAATCTAAACAACTCAGTTAATCTCGCTTTTACTACCTAGTATCTAAATAATATTTTTAGGATCAGAAAAACATGTCATTTTACCTCTGCTTCTATAAAACTATCTTTTGGGAATGGGAACCTGGCACTCAGTCTCTCTCTCTTTCTCTCTCACACTTGCTCTCTGGCTTTCTTTTTTAATTCAAAAATAGATTGGGGTTATCTATAAGTAAAGTCTTCACCAAATTTTTTCTAATTACTGAAGCTTCAACTCCTAAGGCAAACTTGAAAGACCTTGAAAAAATTTCAAATATGCTTTCACTTGCTTATTTGATTTTGCTTTTCATTGTATTACACCTAGACAACACTTTCTATTTCTGTTTGCAAAAAGCTAGTAATTATTTTCTTCCATCATTTTCATTTTGTTTTTTAATGTGTCTGCAAGTGTCATGGTCTCACTGAGTTACTACTTAAAGTTTATTCACAAAAGAGGCCTAGGTTTACTTCCATACTAATAACAAAAATTACTTTTTTAATATTAGTATTTAAGTACAACCTGCAATTATCAAGTTAACTGTATTTATTTGCCTGTATCTGTGAAGACAGGCATATCACATTCTTGAGTGGAAGAATTAGAAGAATTATTGTCTAGATTCTTAGGGGAAAATCTCTTCTTCAATACTTGACTTTATATTATTTCAATTTTACAAATTATTATTTTTATTGGTTTTAAATTTTATATTTCAAGTTTTATATTTGTATCCAAAAATATATGTTTCTTGTGGAAATATAGTTTGAAACTGATACATTTGAAAAAATAAAAATGAAGAAAAACACTAAAGCCATACTCATGCACACACAAAGACTTTACCAATAATCACTCAATAAATATTTCAGTAATTTTATATTTCAGAAAGCCACATTTCCACTATAAATTCTTATAACTTACATCCCAATTTATATCTCTTTACTTCTTTGTCTTTCCTTCTGGATAGTATCATATAATTTTTAATCACCTACACCCTCTGCCTAGTACTTTTACTGATACAAAACTGGCACTAAATATATATTTTTGAAGGAGTCAATGCATAATTGAATAAATGAAAATAAGTAATGGAATGACCAATTTTAATTTTTCTATGGGCTATTGATACTCAGGGAGATAATTCTTTGGCTTAATATTCTGCATGCAATGCTCTCCCTAACTAATATCTGAGCAAGTGAAGGCTAAATACAAATAGAATTCTTAAAATGTCCAAATATTAAAACAATGTCCACCAAAAAATCAGAGCACATCTCCCCCTCCAAAGGAACGCAGCTCATCACCAGCAACGGAACAAAGCTGGATGGAGAATGACTTTGACGAGTTGAGAGAAGAAGGTTTCAGTCGATCAAACTTCTCAGAGCTAAAGGAGGAACTACGTAACCAGCACAAAGAAACTAAAAACCTTGAAAAAAGGTTTGACTAATGGCTAACGGCTAACTAGAATCACCAATGTAGAGAAGTCCTTAAAATAACTAATAGAGATGAAAACCATAACACGAGAAGTATGTGACAAATGCACAAGCATCGTAACCGACTCGATCCTCTGGAATAAAGAGTATCAGCGATTGAAGATCAAA